>NC_137584.1:53815423-54440423 GCF_963210335.1 Falco punctatus
TCTTCATACAGTGCAAAACAGCTAGAGCCGTGATGAGAATTTCACACCAACCATCGAGTCGCTATTTTGAACATTAACTGTCCCTGTTCTTACGCACAGATGTGTTCTACTCACGGTGATTTTGGCAAGAGTCTTGTCCTTTGTTCAGTATGTGGTATGCCAGTTGCTTGCTGCCTTCCCCTTCAGAAGGGTGGGTTTTCCAGCAGTGGCATGTATATGTACAGTCCCGGTCCTGCAAGCTGCTTGGAGTAGATAGACCCCTATATTCAAAGCTCCAGCAAAATCAGCAAGGATTAGGCTTCCAGCAGCAACATCATGGCTGTAGTTTATACGTTAGTGTACACTAACGTTAAAGACTGGAAAAATACTTCACCTTGCACTCATAAATGGAAATGGTAGCTCTGCGTTTCACCTAAAACTCCAGCCATCTGATTCTTTTGTGAAGTCGTGAAGTCTTTGTCGGGCCAAATGAATTTGCACTGTGTTTGGCTGAGGCAAGCAAGTTTGCAAGTCCTATCTAATGCTCAAATGCAAATACTTGGCAGAAACTGCAGATGCCACTTTTAGCGGAAAAATGTTTCCACACCGGTAAAGCAATATCAGTAAAATCTATACTGTGAGCAGACATCAAATTTTTGTTGCACTTCTATCGCCTGCACAGGCAGGGAGTATAATATACTAGTGTGTAGCAGCTGTAAATTTTCTGAGGATTTATCTAACCACAAATACATCGAAATGGGGAAACAGGGCTATATTAAACTGTGCAAGATGCTGCTGGAACTCAGCCATTTCTGCAACATCCTGTAATTAATTTATTATGACAGGACTGGCAAACTGAAACACCCAATACACTTGCGACAGACTGTTATGATATAGCTGTTTGAAAACTCTGCAGTCACGTAAAATGCAGGTATAGCTGGGAGGGGGGTGGGGGTGGAGACAGCCCCATATTAACATTATTTCTCTGAATCTTTTTCCCAGACTTACATTCACCAACATCATGGAGTGGCCGTGGCGAAGTCAGTGCAGGCAGAGATACTAGCTGGAAAGGAAATTGTGCAGAATATGTTGGCTTAGATCCTACTCTTCTGGGAGCCTGAAGGAGAGCTAATGTAGTTCTGTGGGCACGTTCAACTGAGGACCCTTTTTTCACACATTCTGTGAGTCAGTGCAGGCCCTAGCCATGTGTTTTGTTGATGAAATTAAGTGGAGCTGAGACACTCCGTGCTGGTTTAACTTTCTTCTTGACCGTGTTAAAGTTACTTGGTTTTGTTTAATACTGTAGTGAGAGAGTTCCATGAAATTGTGAGTTGAAAAGAAAATTAATATAAATTTCTGATAAATCCATTTTTTAATATTTCTTACTGCTCTAGTTCTTGCAAAGGTAACTAGAGTAAGTCCTCCCTGCATTCAGCTGTTTATCCTACATTCATTGCCTCAGCTGTCAGTTAAAATGAAGATATACTTAATTTCTTCTTTTTCTGAGGATACCTTTCATCTTGAATAATCCATAACTAAATATAGCCAATTCAGCACTGCACAACTGTATAATCTGAAGACAAATCCTCCCAGATTTTGATAAGTAGGATAGATAGTTTTGCTTCCTTGTGTGCACTGCGTGTTTTAATGTGCACAAGTTCAGTCTTTGCATATCCACTGCAGCAGGTCAGCGGTACAGAGTAAATGTAAGTAGTTGTTATTACCAAGCGTTACTCACTTGGCAGTGCTTTTTTATTATGGACTGTAATTTTACTCTTGGTTCCACTTCGACATTTTTATTTTGCCATTGCATCATCAGCCATTTTTTTTCAGTGTATGTCATCAGGATTTTGATACCTTTGTATACCAGACACTGTGTAAACCAACTTAATTTTATGTTCCACATTGATGTTGGCACTTAATGGGGATATACAGTCAAGAGTGTAGTAGTGACATCAGCCCCAGGCTCATTAAGATAAACGCCATCTAAAGCCAAGCTCTAGCAGCCTACGTAAACCCATAATAAGCTTATGTGATTTGGTATAATGTCATCACGAGAAAGTGACATCAGGGAAAGGGCAGAAAGGGCAGTAAATGCAGTGTGCCGTGTGGCCGAGGGCTCCTGCCATCCCTCCTGCTTAACCAACGCCATGGCTGGAGCCATCGGGCCTGGGTTACAACTGAGGACAACTGAAAATGGCTTTTCTGTTAACTGAGGCAGAATGCTACAGTGCGATAAATATCTTGGGGCAACTTTCTTGGGTGATGCAGCATGGACATGTGCAGGCAGACAGGAGGTGTGCAGCAGCACGTGGCCCTCTGCTGGCTTGCTGCCCAGCACAGGGCACAGCCTGGCAGGTCCTGTTCGCCAAAGCAAACATCCCGGAATCAGGACTCCCAGGTTAGACCTCAAAGCTCCTAATTTGTTGCCTGCATCCAAAGGTTTGGATGAGAACCAGGTGGGCTGCCTGGTGGGCAGCAGGACACACTCGCTTCTGAGGGGGAGGGTGCTGCAGGGTGGTGCTGAGCAGGGCCAGGGCTCGGGCTCCCAGGGGTGCTGCAGTCACAGCCAAGGAGGCTGGAAGCTCTGGACAGCCCTGTGTGCTACATGCTTGCTTGGAGTGATAGCTACAGCTGCTTTTTTCTTGCCGTTCTTTCAGTCAGGATTAGGTGGGTTTTTTTCTGAAAGCAGAAAAAGCCCTTGATAGCAGGTATACCAGTTCAGCATCTCTGGTATTTTGCCCTTTATACTTTTTGGCAACAGTATAGGTGTTCGAGTCACGCTTGGAAACCTGGGTGCCTGGCTCTTGCTGAGACGCACTTGAAGCCGTGGTTTTGACAGGTTCATAGGCCCAGGGTACAGACTTGGTTGCCTCCAATTAGGTCCCTGAGTAGCTTGAATTCATAGGGAAAAAAGACGTTCCCAGGTTCTGGTTGTTGGTCAGGTTCTGTGTTGAAGGACGGTGACCCATGTAGACATGGTCTGAGGTACAAATTCCTGATGGGCTTGTGCTATCATCTAGCAACAGTTTGATTCTGTTTGCTTTATCAGGAGGACTAATATTTTTGACAATGCTTAGCATTCACTGGAATTTTTTCATGCCAGCAAAACAGGAGGCAATACAGGGCTAGTAATGCTGATGGTCAGGTCACACAGTTCACCGACAAAGGTGTCTCCTGAGCCATGAAAAACTAAGGATCCCTTTCAGCCTAAAGGTACTTACTGGGCCTGCCACCAAAGATGATAAACCTAATGTTTAGCTCAGGTTGCTTATTCTAAGAAGAAGTTTTGTACAGAGAGGAAAGAGTGACTGGTTCAGCACATTGAGGTCGACACACTGGTCAAACACTTCAAGGTTTGGCCTTCTTGTAAGCTGAGGTTGCTTCACTGAGTCATTTGAACTCTACCAGTTTCCCACACTGAGAGCAGCACTGTAACATCTGTGAATGTTTGAGGGTATCTTTTTCTTTTTTTTTCTGGTTTTGTTCCTTTTTTGAATGTGTGGTATTGGGAACTTATCTCTGTATCATTGAAGAAACCTGTTCCTAATTTGTTTGAACTGTTAGTATCTTTTTCTGGAACACTGCCATCTTTTCCTAGAGCTAGAATCAGCTAAGTTTAGGTACCTGCTTTTTTAGGACCTGACAATGGACCAACACAGCTTCCAGATTTGAAGATGCATGTATTTGTGCCTGAAACTGTAGCTGAACAGTGGTTAACCTCACTTGCAGAGTTCCTTTGTGACTTGGAGTTTTTTGGCAGGAGTACATCTTGCAGGGTCAGGTTGAATCTTACAAGTTCAGTAAGAGTTTAGTGTAGTAAGAAAGAAAAGGAAAAAAAAAAAAAAAGAAAAAGAAAAAGAGGATTTGCTTGTCATTTGAACCTGCGCAAAACCAGTGAAGGGCTCGAGCAGCGCACCGGTAGTCTCTCCGCTGCACGGTGCAGCAGTGTGGAAAACAGGCCCTGCTATATGCAGATTTGTAAGCAGTGGCAAATGTCACACAGGATTAAGGGCTCCTGGAAGGACACGCAATTTGTGGTGCTGCTCCCATTCTCCCTCCCAGCCACCCTTGGTTCCCCGCTGGCCTCCCGCCTCCTCTGTAAAACTCCAGCTGAAATGGAGAAATGGGATGGGTGGCAGCATGCCAGATGCCCGGCATCAAACACCACTTATCTCGCTGACGGACACCCTGCCATCCATCCCCGGCGTGACTCGCTTCTTCATGCGCTCATGCCTCGTGTAACTCAAAAAAATTACTCACTGCTGGACAAATTTGTGCAAATACTGATATAGCTGCCTTGTTGTGTATCGGCCCTTTTGAAGGTTGGCTGCTTTGTTTAGGTTGGTTGGCTGGGTATTTGCCACTATCATTCTAACTTCCTTTGGCCAGAAAGGTGTGAGTAGAACTGGGTTTTGCTGCTTCTGTCCTAAGGTGCTGAAGTATCTGCTCTAGGATGAAAAGTGTTTGAAAATGCTTTGGGAAGTTAAATTTACAGTTGTGATGTGAAATCTTGGTGTTGTCTGAAAACCAAGAAAATAACTTATCAAAAGATGTTGAAATGATTATTTGTTTGTTTTGTTGGGTTTAATTTACAGCTGGTTTTGTGACTTTTAAGTAAAATCAGATTACTTAACTTTAATCTGAAAGTGCTGTATAAATACTCAAAGACCTAATTCATGAGCCTAAGTTACTTTTTATCAGTATTTACTAGAAAATACCAGCAGTGATCTTACAATAATTTTGAAAAAAATAGTAATTACATTGTCACAGGAAATGTTGACAATGTTGACAGTTTTTCACAGAGAACTTCTGTGTTCATTTAAAGACCATTTTTTAGAAAAAAATTTTGTATGTAAAACACTGATGTTGAATACTCGAATTAATTTGCTGCTTTGGCAGTATAACTGCTGTAAGTGAATAAGACTGCATAATAAGTGTGATAAATTTTTATTTCAGTGATATTTTTTATAGTCTCATATTATTTTTTATAAGAAAAGGGGGGAAGTATGGTCTAGATGAAACTATGAAAAGGGAGTTGATGAATAACTAATTAAAAAAGAAAAGCTGCATTCAGAAAAGGGTTACCCAAGTTGAGTTATCATACTAGGGAGGTATTGCAAGTGAGGTCCCTGAGGTCAGTTCTCTGTCACTTCTATTCACTATTTCCATTAATGAGCTGGACGATGTAGTAGTATTTATAAAACTTGTGCGTGACACCAGGAATTTGCAGGCTCTTTGCAGGACGTGATCAGAGTTAAAAATCATTTAGGAAAATTGAAGTAATGGTGCAAATCAGTAAAACAGCAGCCAGTAAGATTTCAGTGAAGCAGGTGAACAAGGAACCAAAGGCAAAAATATAAAATGCCTTTTAAGTTTTGTTGCAGAAAAATGTTAAAGGTGGTAGGTTCAAACACAAACTAAGTGAATCACAAACACACTATGTCTGTTTGAAAAAAAGGTCATGAGTGTTGATGTCAGCAGGGATGAAATGTGTATGAACAGAAGATGATTATTTCTTTCCAAGTTACACCGGTGAAGCGTCAGCAGGAATACTTTGCTTTAGTTTTGGGCACTGCATACTGAAACCTGTAAACAAACTGAAGAGGGTCCAGGGAATAGCAGTGGGGGTAACAAGAGATTTAAAAACCTATGAGGAATGTGCAAGGAATTGGATTTGCTAGTGCAGGAAAGAGATAAGGAATGGGAGACACGGTAGGAGTGCTTAACCACGCATAGTTTTTTACAGAAAGCAAGAGTTTAGGCAGTCCTGTTTGGTATGATCTATGTCCACGTGATTTTGTTACAAAAAAATGTCTACTATTTTTTCCTCTCTCTTGTGGACAGGCTTAGTTTTATCTGACAGCAGTGTGACAGAGCAAAAATAATTATTTCTGTGGCCATTTATATTAGATGGTCATATATTTCCTTTCTTGCTCTGTGTTATGAGTACTATTATTAGTTGCCTTTTTCTTCCTCTAAAATAGCATCTGCAAGACCCACTAGATCAGTGTTGGTGCTTAACAACCGTTCTTGGAGAAAAAAATGACAGTGAAAATGTTTTATTCATTATCTCCTCTGTCATAAATCTCTAACTGGAGCAAAAATCCTGACCCTGAATCTTTCTGCAGAACTCATGAGCCCATGGCTATCCAGTTTTAAACATGCTGTTCCAATGATTTACAGCATAGCCTTGGGTGAATTGAACTCCACCTCAATTTCCCTGTCATTAGCTGGAGATACTAATATTTCTCCTGCAGACAGCCTGAGACCTGATCAGTGTAAGACTGGCTTGACAATGTACAGTCCTCAAGTCCTTGTCTAGCAGAATCTTAAAAAATTAGCTGTCACATACCTATATGACTCAGTAAGTAGTTGGAAAATAGTCCATATTTATGGTGGGACTAAGTTTTGAGGGCTTTTTTTAAAGTACTTTTGTAAACTTGGTTTTTCAGTCTTATGGCTTGGATGGGTGATTTTGATTTTCTTAATTTTGGGACTGGCAATATCAGGCATGAGATGAAAAATCTCTGAAAAAGGCCTTTGTTTGTAAGGGTGGATTATTTAGCCGTAGTTGGAGACTATAACTCATTACAATACACTCTCCCCTGGCAGCTATAATAGACTGTAGAGCAAGCCCCACTGGAGCTCCAAAAATCTGGGATGGGAGTCTGGCCAGAAAAACTCAAAGCCTTGAAGTATGTTCCATGGCAAGGAAAGAGAGGTTACTTTTCCCCTCAGGTTTCCTGCATTCATAAGTGATAATTACCATCAAAACAGAGAGAGAAGATAAATGCAGGATAAGCTGGCAAGGAAAGGACCCAAGTTGCTGTCCCCCACAAACAGGAATGCCTGCCTAGCATATAGGATGGTGTGCTGATTTGATAACAAAACAGAAATGCATTAAGAAGTAGTTGAGGAGGCTGTGCTTATGTTACAGTACGTGAGATAATAATGCTGTATCAAAAGATCAGGGGGTCGTGCTGCAATTTCAGTACATTTCAATTGTAAACACATCCTCATTAAGGAGTGGAAATATCTTTAGATTGAAATAGGATTAATAAAGGCTGTAGCCACTTCGGCTTTTAAAAAATGTGTGGCCTGATACTATGATAGGAGAAAAGAGTATTCCTGGTGGGTCCTGACCTACGCACCTTCAGTTCATTAATTCAGTGAGCAATATGTTTAAACTGAAATAAACACCGCAGTCCAACTGGAGATGTCTCATTGCTGGAGAACTTGGCCTTTTTTCCTGTCCATTTTTCTTCTTTTGTGACCTCAGTCAGTGAATGGTTTGTAATGATCTCACATTTTTTCTCAAGGGGAGAATCTCTCTCCACCACTCAGAATTAACACTATTCCTGTTCAGGAAATAATGTAGTCAGTGAATGCAACCATTTGGCGGAAGGGAGGGAAATAATAGTCAGGAAATTAACTACACCATGTTTTGGTTGGGTTATTTTCCCCAACCTTTCCCATTCCCGCAAACCCTCTCAAAGCACCAAAACTACTCCAAGCAGTCTGAGAAATCACTTTTTGCTTCCAAGTAAAATGTATTTGCTGCAGCTGTATTTCAGTTTTGTGCTGCATAGAGTACATATGGGGTTTGTGGCATATACGTGGAATAATCCCGCTAGCCATTAAAATAGTTTGGGGTTTGGTTTGAAATGACAGAAGGTGGGCATTCCTTCTAGAGGGGCTGCTGATGTACAGCTGGATGCATTCAGCGTCTTTTGTTGTCCGTAGTGTGTTGCAGGCTCGGCCCTGAGAGGGCTCCTCTGCTGCCTGCCCCAAAGTGCTGGAGCAGCTTTAGAGACAACTTCCATCCCACACTCCTTACCCAGGCTGAGCCCCTATTAACTTTAAAATGTGGAAATTCTGCAAGTATAAATATTTACATGCTTCATTGCTAAGCAAGCCTCGCTGAAGTCAGTGGGAGCTGCTGGGCTGACTGCTCTGGAATATCTTAACAAGGACTCTGCTTCACCTCTGCCTGAGTTTTAGCTGCGGCTGCAGCGGCAGCCAGATTTTAGAGGGTCTAAATAAGAAAGGAGCCAAACAGGCTGGCCCCGAGTGTTGCCGGCTGCTTGCCCAGCTTTGTGCATGCACGGTGCTTCCTGGGTGCCCCTGGGGCACTGCCCTTACCTGCTGCCCAGGGTGGCAGGGGGAAGGAGTAACTCCAGGCTCTGGCTTCTCAGCTGCTGGTACCTCGCATAAGGTCATGTTGACAGCGCCTATTGTTCTGAAGCAATTGAAGGGCATCCAAGTTTTGGCATCATTAGATTATTGCCATGGTGCTCGGGCTGCACAGCTCGGGCGGTACAATAATGGGGTTTTACTTTATGTTCAATCACTCTGAGCTGTTATCTGTGACTTTCATCTAGTCTCCATTAATGAAAGAACAAATCATGCCAGGGACTAAATAGATGTTTGACCATTCAAATATATGCAAAGTGATATGATGGATGAATGGGAGGAAGTTGTTTTGCAAACCTAGAATGCCATTTGCTGTGGAATTTCAATTTAACAGTGTGAATCCAGCTAAATCCTGAAATAGTAAACTTAAGAGCTCTTTACAGCCAGAGAGCAGGTTTTGTCGTACTACATCACCAAGCTGTACTGCGTTTCAGCTGAAGGCCCCTAATGACTGATATTTTTAAATCTCATTCCATTTTGTTAGAGGGTGATTATTTGTTAATACTAAATATTAACATTTAACATGCAAAAGAGGGAAATAAACTACTCTCCATGATTTTGCTGATCAAAAAAACCAAACTTGAACCACTTATAAGGAAGATTCAGGTAAGACTTTGAGAAAGCATCACATTAAGAACAGAGAGGCCTGAAGAAACTGGGCATCTCAACCACTGTGGGTGTTCAAGAAGAGGTTAAACAAATCAATTGCAGGAATGCTTCCTAGGCTCGATGCTGCCTAAAAGCATGAGGATGAACATAATGACCTCTTGAGATGCCTTCCAAGTGTATTTTCTATTTTTATAGCAACAAAATGTCCAAGACTTGCTGTTGAAGTGTCTTGGCAAGGGAAATGCTTTCCCTTTCACTGAGTCTGCACGTGGCATCCTTCAAAGCAAAGGATACGGAAGGCACAACTGGCGCAGCCATGCAAGCTGAACTGCAGCACAGCCGAGGATTGCCAAAGCATTGCATCATGGCCCAGCTTTCCAGCAGTTCCAGCCTGTGGGCAGGCTTCCACCGCTCGGGTCTGGAGGCATTGCTTTCCTTGATGCTGATCCTGAGAAGCAGAGTGGGCGGTTTCGCTGAAGGCCAGGAATGTGACTGCAGCTCAAGAATCCCCAACTCCAGGCTGGCAAGGTGTTCTGAGCTGGCTTGTTTGAAGTGAATCAGGTAGGGCTTAGCAGCTCTGACATCAGTGCTGAACTCCTGCTGTACCAGCACAACTGAGCATTTCCCCCCTTGCAGCCTACCCTGTCCTTTTTGTCCCAGACTTACTCATTACTCTTTGTTTACCAAAACTGCCTTATTTGCAGCTGCAGAGGCTTTGGTGGTTCTGAGTTTAGGTTTTGTCACAGCTGCAAAGCAGCTGCACAGCATCCTTCCAAACTCTCCACCATGGAAACTGAGGCACAGAAAGAATGAAAGCGGAAAGCTTGGAAGAGTAGCAGAGAAAGGCAGCGAGCATCTCCCTTATTTTTATTTTATAATCCTGTCTCTCCTCCTAACATAGTCATGCCAAATAATGAGGGTAAGAACAAGCCCAGGTGTTGCCTGTTTGACCTTTATCCTTCTGTCCTGCCATCACATGGCTTTTAGTGATTGGTAGGTAGGAAGCCGTCTGTGTTCGTGACAAATCAGAGACCTGCTTAAGTAATTGAAGTTGCTATGGAAAAACTGATGCTGCGGGGGAAAGTAACTTGGACCAAATACACTTTCTGCAAGGGAAGAAACTTTTGTGCTAGTGAGGTTACACATGTGCTCATCATGTGATTGGAGAGGGGAAAAAAGGCCGGTGCATTTTGTGTGAGCCATGCTGAGCTATCAGGTGACTGGGGCAAGAGGCAAGGACCTTTCCCCCTCTGCGGCCACGGTGAGCCTGTCCCTGGAGGGCTGGAGGCATTTGGAACAGCTCTGCCAACGGGAGACTGCCATGGAGGCTGTCAGAGAACTAAATATACCTTGGTTAATGACAGCCGTTTAGCTAGAAAGGACATGACAATGAGCTAAATATTCAGAACGCACAAATAATAACAATAGAATTTTCTTTTTAATGGAAGAGGTATAAATAGCAGGAATGAGATGAAAATGAGAAGCAAAACTAGGCTACATGTAAATGGAAAAACCCTAACATTGGGATTGTGGGATCATCTCCTCAGGGCAGTAGTGGAAGCCCATAGACTAGGACTTGAACAACCAGACAGAGAAGGAGCACGAGGCACCACGTTGCAGAGAACAGTCCTGCCTTTTGCACGGACGATTTGGATTTCACCTGGCTGCTTTGAGGATGAAAGTTAAAAGTCATAAGGCTCTTTGGCCACCACTTCTCCTTGAGGATCTGAAGGAATGTTTAGTGTTGACAGCTCAGCCGAGCTGCAGCTTTGGGAGTTCTTATCTATCCTCAAATTCTTATCTTTAGTTTCAGTTGTTTATATTTCCTGACTTCCTGTCTACAGTGCTTATCCAAGTTTATTGTTCAGTTTTACTATTCCTTGTTTAACAACTGCTCCTTTACACTCAGAAGTTGGCAGTGCTTCAGCCGTGGGTGATTTCTTTGTTTATCTTCACCAGCTCATTCAGGTGTTACAAGTAACATGCTAACCTTGGACCAGTCTCAATAATCCTAGGATGCAAAGTGTCCCCACACCTCTGCTGTTTCTTTTTTATGTTTGAAATTTGTGGCACAGTTCTGGACTAGACATGATTATTGCATCTCTGTACAGGTGTAATTTTATGCTTGGGTGCCAGGGTGGTGAGGTTTTTGGTGTTTTTTTCTCTGATCCCTTCTAGGCAAGAAAAGGGTTAATTAGTCTCAGTAAAACATTGACAGTCACTAGGGACAGCTTCGACTGAGATGAAAAACAAGACTGCACCTGTATGCTGGCAATTTCAGATAGATCCTGGTCAACTATTTTCCTCTAGCACTTTGTTCTACCAGCTGCCTCGGTGCTTTGGATGCAGGTGGAAGAATGGACTTTGCTATCTATAAAAAAATTTAATGGTGAAGACCAACTTCCGCCTCACGTCCCCGGGGATCGAAGTTATTGCATTGCCACACAACATGGCAGAGCACGGAACAGGCAGCCTGTGCCTTGCCACCGCATGGAGGGCTCGCCTCCAAAGAAATGGATTGAGATTTTTCCCTCCCTTCTTTCTTTGCTTTAATTCCCCCTGGCTTTTTTTTTTTTTTTTTTTTCTTTTGAAAGAGATAATGAATGCATGGAAGGAATCCCAAACTGAGTGACCATAGGCAGAAGGGACAAGCCACCACTGTATAACACATACCATCCAATATCATTAGTGTAGTTCCCGGACAGAGGAGTTGTAGCTCTTCCAATAATCCAATGCAAGGCAAAGGATTGCTCGGGAGCTCTAATGGTACAGCTTGATGTATGCTCACAAAAGAAGTTCTCACAGAGACCCTATAGATTTATGTCATAATGTGCTAGTGTATGATGAAAATAAATAGTCCCACCTGCCCGTGACAGTACCTTCATTGCCCATCACGGAGCAGCAGATAGAACACGGACTCTTTGAAGGGGCAAGATCTATTCTCACTACAATATAATACTATTAATAAACCTCGTACCAGCAAATTCTGCCTGACACAATGGGAACTTCCTGGGCTTGTGTTACACTGTCATACAATAAGGCTCTCCTTGACATTTTTGACTGCTGTTGTGATAGAAATAAACAATAGTTTAATGGCAGTGTTAAGAGCTGAGATATTTAAGTTATTTTAGTGGAACATAAGACTTGTAGGATTACAGTCTCCATGAAAGGACTTTTAGCAGGGGAAAAAAACCAAAATATCCAACAGCAAAGTTAAAGAGCTGTGCACTGTTTGTGTGGGCTTTGAAAATACTGTCAGAAGCAAAAGACATCTGATTTTTTCCATCTTTTTTCAATGATACGAACAGATGCTTAATTTAGGTTGTTTTCTAAGGTGGTTGTTTTACATCACTGCTCTACAAACCCACGCCTTCAAAGTGCCATAAAAAGAGGAAAAAATACAGACGTTACTAAATGGAGATTAGTGAACTGGAGCAGCTGAAAGTAACCTGCATGCACATTGCAATGAAGTATGTGGGGGCTTTGGAGGAGGTAGCTGTTTTGGTTTGGTTTTTTAATTTTATTTTGAGCTGCCTATGACCTTCTAATGCTAATCTGTCTTTAAGCAGTGTATATTGCACATAAATATGTGCATAACACAGGTAGCTGGCTGCAACACAACATTTGGTATTAAGGAGAATTAACAAAATCTCACGTGTAAAGGCATGCAGTAGCCCAAAAAGGATGGCTTTCCCTCTTCATCACCACTGCAGAAAATACTTAGCTGCTTCACAGATAGATCTTACCTGTCTCTACAGCAACAGATACCGTGATCTGCTGTGTAAGGCAAAATATGGTAATAGTTGGACTGAGGATGTTGCCTGGTTTAGTATCCATACGGTGTGCTCCTATGCGTCTGTGCCATTTAGACTTTCTAACGTGTAGTGTTAATGCCACATTTAACTTTGTGTAGAAAGGTCTTGCCAATACTCATTTTGCACCGCTAGTTTCACATGGAGTCATGAGACATCATTTTGTCCTGTGTGTCGTGTAATTAATGAATGCACTTGTAGCTGTGATTGCATAAGGGTGCAAGTGAGATTTTGTTTTCTGCTACGGAGATAATCAAAGTCTGTAATTTCTTTGCATTAGTTCACCTATTGGTCTAAGAAGCCGTATTAGGTAGTCTAATAAAAATATTGCTCTCCCTATAAACCTTGTCTTCTCTGTTGTAAATGAGTCACTTTGTGGAATAGCTGATGAGAACTTGCATGTTGCATGGTGCTTGAATAGGTTTCTGAACTTTCTGTCCACACTCTGCAATTTTATCTTTGGCAGAATATTGACATCATTAAGATAAATGACTCACTATTTCTCTTTGGTTTGGAGAATTACATGAAGCAGTTACAATGCTGTTTGTATGCCTCGTTACATCCAGATGTATTAGTAATAGCTAATTGTTGTCTTGCAGACAGGTTGAATTTAATGTAACGTTTACAGTCTGTGCTTTTTACCGTAGGTGCTATTTGTAAATAGGCAATTTTATGTTGTTGTGAGCACATTATTTGGCATAATTTCAAATTGTTCTGCAGCGCAGACATACATTTAGTGGAAGTGGCATAGTCTGTGTAAAATGGTGGAGCTGAAACCTGAAATACTTTAATCTGTCAGAAAAACAGTGGTAACTGAGGGAAGTGAATGCTGATAGCTTGTACAAATGAACAAGTTTTTACTTCCAAGGGGCTGAACCTGAAAGGTAAGTGTGATTTTTCTGGAGAAAACGTCCTTTTTAGATGTACAAAGTTTGGAGGGGCCAAATTAGTTGAGAAGGCCTGAGCTAAATGCCATGCTATTTTGCTGTTTTGCCTTTCACTTGTTAAACCTTTGGTTTTAGCCTGCATTGAATTTGCAGGGCTTGTACATGAGGGTGCGCTGGGAATGGCGTCAAATGGCATGTGTTTTGTAGTGCAAATGCAGAAATACTCTTGATAGACAGGTGGTATCAGACATGTCTGATGGTGATAAGGGGTTTGGTACTCCACTTACTGAGCTCGTTAATGGATTCCCTAGTTCATCCCTTTGTGCTCTGCACATTTTGGTCTCTCCTATGAAATATTAAGATTTTTTCTAGACAAAAATCCCGGGGCTACTAATGTCATCCTTGCCATGTTGAGAAATGAAAAATATCCATTCAGTCCTGGATCCCTGCACAAACTTTTCCAAGACCTATTTTGTATAATGGACTATCTAGTTAACTCATTGCAATAAATAAAAAAGTGTTCAGTAATAAACAAATCCATGGGAGCGTATGACTAGCACAATGCTGAGTTCCAAAAGTAAAAAATACGTAATGAATCCTGACATTGACTTAAGATGAAGGGACTGCCATAGTTCTTGCAATACCTAAAATGAGATCAAGCAAAGGTGTTGCACTATTTTCCCTGCCAGAGGTTGATTTTGACTGTCAGAAGACAGTACTGAACAACTATTGCATTTTTTTCTTTCAGCAGTACTCACCTCTGAGGCTTTCCTTGGTGTGGGAAATGTATGTGAGTCTAAGTGACATGAAGCTGTATTTTCTTTCAGTCCCAAAGTATAGGGGTTTCTGCAGTATTGAAAGAGTATAGAAGGGCTGAAAGAGCATAGGTGGTTTCTGAAGAAGTTTCACAGATCTCATCCTTATCTTTGCTCTATCTGTAGTTCTCTTGTAGTGCTATTGAACTATTCCAGTAGCCTTAATATGTTTAGATATGAGTATGAGGAAAGAATGCTGATCCTCATGATGAACTAAGTGCCTAAAATATAAGTAACAGTGTGGTTAGTGAAGCTTTGCCTATATTAATATGCTTGTTCACTTTACCTGTGCTTAACTCAGAAGGGCATTCTGCATATCTGTTCAGTAAGGGCATTTGCATCTTTTCAATTACTCTGCTTGAATGTAAAGTGTTGGTGTAAAATATTGCCCATCTTTTGAATAATCAAAAGGTAAATTATCATTTAAAGTATAAATTAAATGATCATTAAGGCTTGGGAGCGCAGTACTTCAAAGTTAAAGGAGTCAGAATTGAGGTTCTCCATGCAATTAACTCACCCTCCCCTCACTCCCCACTTTTCTATATATGCAGTATAATACTAATCTTAATTACAGAGTCACATTTATGTGTGTGCGCACACTCATACGCACATTTACATCTGGCTCCTAGCCAGTAGTTCCCATTGCTTCCACCTTGCCTTTACACCCATCTTGCTCTATATCCCTCTGCGTTTGTGTTGGGTAACCTTCCTCCCATGTAGGCTCGGCAAGGGGCAGGAGAGCCCCCCTCTGAGGCAGAGGCAGCTGAGCCGATGTACTGACACCATGCTGGCCCTGATGGCGAGCAGCAGGGTCACAGATGGCCAGCTGCAGCCTCTGTGCCTCAAATGGGTGCTGTGTGCTGCCCGGGGGTCTGGAAGGAGTGGAGCTGCCAAGCTGGAGTGCACCTCTGGTACTCCTGTGCCAAATTAAAGGCTGAGGGCTTGACTTGGTCAGATTAATGTGGATCTTCATAGGGATGAGAGTCACAACAACGCTCCCACTTCACATTTCAAGTCCGTGATCCACAGTGTGGAGGCAGGACAGTTTTTTAATTGAAAGCAATGTGAAAATCTTTTAACTGGGTATCATGACTTAAGACCAAATGACGGTGGGGAGCCTAAATGGATTTTTAATCACAGGTATATGCAATGCAAAACAAAAAGTCAGTTAAAGTTCACGGCATCATGCTGGCAGCTATGCCAACTAGGCCTACCAGGGCAAGGAGAAACTGGTTTTCCTCAGCCTTCTCAGAAAGGGCTGAACCGTTTTTGCTACAACTTTTTTTTTTTTTTTTCTTCGATGTTTCTCTTTATTTGCTTTCCAGTCTAGAGTGTGTGCTCTAGTCATTCTCCTACCTGTGGTTAGTGTTATTCAAAGAAGACACACTCTAACTGAAACTTTGAGTTCCCTGCAACTAATCCAGTACCACCTCGCTTGTCTGAGAATCCTGAAAATACTTAAAATAAACATGTTTTTCAAGGTGGACAGGGCTGCCTTTCTAAAACAAATGAGAACAAGAAAAAGAAATCTTACCTAAGAGTCTAGTTCTTCATCAGAAATTTGCATATGGCCAACTACCCTGAAGTGTGTTGATAATTTAAGTAAATATTTTTCTACTGAAGAACATTCGCCATACATTTTTTGCTGAATGTCAGCAGTTTTGCTGTGGAGAATGATTGTGCAAGGCACATATGAAGATGAAAATTGTCCACTTTTCCCTGTGTGTAGAAGGAACATGTGGCTGAAACATCATGCCTGGAGTACAAGTTCTGATTTTTTTCAAATCTTACCAGTAACTCACACAAGCCTAAAATAACCAGGGCTCAGACTATCCATGTTTTGTAATATTCTTAGCAGCTAGTAAGTAATCTGTGTGTGCTTTTTCACACAACCTTGATGAAAAATTGTGAAAAATAAAGATGTATAATAAATTACATCAGCCCCAGCAAAAATGTATCAATTGTGCAGCTCTGAAAGCCATGGATTCCCAGATACCCAAACCATGATAGGAAGCCAAACATTCACAGGATGTCCTGGAGCCCATGATTCTTTCAGCCAAACTTTCTAAATCCTCCTGAAGAAGATGGCTGCGACACAAGTTGACCAAGCATGTTGTCCGATCAGCAAGGACAGCTGTGGCTTTAAACAATGACAGCCATTGTTAGGTCAATTTTAAAGTAGGTCCTTAAAGTTAATGTGATTATGCAAATGTTGCCCTAACTACCGTGGCTGTCTTATATCCTTCACAAATGACTGCATTGTCACTTTTCATTATGTGCATACAGTCCTGGTGGTTTGGTGGTATCATTGTATCTCTTGGAAATGGACCATGTAAAGGCCATTCACTGTTGGCACTGCATTGTGCTTTTCCCCAGGCAGACCAACCTTGACCCACAAATGAGGGTGGTAGGGATTTTCAGGCCGAAACCTGCGTGTGTTATTCACATGATTACTCCCATTGACTTGGCTGGAAACCCTTTCATCAGGCATGGAAGAATTAGGTTAAAACAGGGTTGTGAAATAAAGTCCAGTCTACTCTAAACTGCAGTGTATCTGGACAAACTTCTGACAACCTAACTTCTAAGATAAGTGGCTGTGTGTGAAATCACTCGCAACACAAATTCAAAAATCCATTATTCATTGGGGAAAGGAAAATGCCTTGGACAACTTCAGAGTATGTTTTTCTCCATAGTGTTGGTTTATATTATTGTTGTTGTTGTTTTTATCATCATCATCATCATTATTTATTTATTTATTTGATTTTAATCATTAAATACCCTTTTACAGAAATCTGCGATCACAAATGAGGAAGCTGAGAGATCTCAGGATCCATGTGTTCTGGAAGGTGGCAGATTTCAGACGACTCATCAGTTGGTGGACATGACTGATTTCAGACTCTTGGTTGCATTGCTTTCAATGAAAACCAGTGACTTGCAGTTTCAGTTCTCATCACAGAGATGTTCTCACAGCAACCTCTTGTTTGGATCTTTTTTCTGAGCACAGAGTCTACGTTTGTCTGAATTCTGTCCTTTATGATTTTTTTCTTGTAGCCAAGAGTCTCCATGACCCAAGCACGACATACAGCCTGTGACAGATTCAGACTGCTTGTGGGATTTGGTCCCTCTCAGTAAAACATCCTTCCTTTATTTTTAATAGAATAAGTAAGTGTATATTTATAGAGATACATGGATATATTTGTATGCACTTAACATGAGTAAACGTAAAGGAAAATCACCTCCCAGAGAAGTCAATGCTTCTCCTTTGCTGACTTGCAGCAGCTCTCTAATGAACGCAAACTTCTTCAGGAGGCTGAAGGACTCGGAAACTGCAAGGGCAACACACTGTGTTGCTTGGTTGTGTTATTCCACATGCAACTTCTCATAACTTCCTCATCACTGTAGCACCTGAATGTTACTGCAGAACTCGGGTGACCTTTGCCAGCCTGTGTGCACAGCCAACAGAAACCTGTCGAGTCCAAACCTACCCATGTAGCAGCTGGGCTCTCTTTCTTACACAAAGCCTGGTTCTACGGGGAAGTTTGGATTGGGATATGAAAACCTGCTTTGGCATAGCATGCTGGAGCTGTGGCACACTCAGTATCAGCTTCAAGAGAGTACAGGAACATGTTTGGGACAGTGAGCCTTCTGGACAGCTTCCTGGGCTCTAGACAAAAGCGGATTTCTGTTATTGGAAATCCTTTGAAAAAAGTCAGTTATGGGTGTTAAAGAGGAAGGAAGAAGAGCTTGTACCACTCTGACAGGAAGGCAAACCAAGGTATCATTTAAAATTTCACATCCAATCCATTCAAGCTGTCACATAAAACCCTAGTTGCTCCATTGATCAATGGATGGTAACGGGAATTTTCTGGATGGCAGACAGACAGCACAGCAAACCTCAGAAGTAACAACAAGGTGTGGTGGGATGCCCAGGAGCTTATTTTAATCTTCATATAAGAGAGTTGGCCGCTTAGCAATGCCTGTGGCAAAGTTGTGGGGCAGGTTCACTCCTCTTTGGTGGCAGTGGGGCTTTTTCTGAGATCCAAAGAGCACCTCTGCCAACTGGATGCAATGAGTCTGCACTAGGAAGTGATGGTTTTCAGAGTGGTGATGGAGGGGTGACTATCACATCGATTCTGTAGCTTATCACCGTATGAACCGCGTTTGTATTTGTTATGGGTTTTCTGTTAGAGGATGTGGCCATAAATCAGAGGTTGGTGAGGAAAGGATTACTCTAACCTCTTTGATTAGAGAAAGTTAAAAGTGTGCCTGTGTGTCGGTGCTAGCACAAGAGGTGTCCCCTTGAGTTGCTGCTCCTGGGGCGGCACCATGGGACCTTCACAGGGCAGCAGAACTCGTCCCCATGCTGGGCAGGCGGGCAGCTGCCAAGAGGCTGCTGAAGCGGAATGTAACATGGCCCATTCTGCCCGTTCCTGGTGGGCCTCCCAGCCTGGGGCAAACCACCTCCGGTGGAAGGCTTTTGTGCATGGATGGGGCTTGCCTGGAGGATGTTACTCGCGACACAATGAGAGCTTGCTTTTCAGTGAAGGTGATCCTGAAGCTGGGGGGTAACAAGCACCCTTGTGAGTGTGCGGGGGCCTCTCCTGAGTGGCAGGGGCCCATCAGCCATGGGCAGGGAAATGGTCCATGTCCTGAGCCCTGAGGAAGCATGGGCTTGGGTTCACTGATCTCGTTGAGACCAGTGGCTTTTTCCAATCAATTTTCAGCAGGGTTTGGGCCAGACCCCATCAGGGGTGCTTGCTTTGGTGAAATGGAGCTGAACCTGCAGAAGCAGCTATAAGGGCAGAGGGGATGGCCAAAAGGGTGAGCAGAGAGCGAAAGAAAAGCCAAGTGTCATCTCTTTATTACTTCACTGAAAGGTATTTCAGACCTTTGACTGCAGCAAACCATGGCTGTTTCTCTGTTTAATTCTGAGGTGCAGCGGGGCTTGGCTGGGCAGGTAGGAGCCGTAACCCCCTGCAGATTTCCATTTCCCTGCCGGCAGCACAGGCTGGCAGCGCCTTTATCTACACAGGAAGGCTGAGACGGCACCTCTGAGGTCTCCGCCTTGAGCTCATAGGAAACACAGATACCAAAACCCCATCACTTAAATAGTCACGGCCTCCCTTCGCCTTCAGATAACTCCTGTGCTGATGTACGCTGATGAGAGAGTTAATGAAGCATTAGAGGCAGTGCGGGCAGGAAAGCACACCTGCAGGCACCCTTTCAAGACTCTCTTGGGGCTGACTTTATCGGGAGGGTGACAGCAGGCTCGCAGCTGGCCCGGCAGGAACCGGGAGATGCAGAGGTGGTCTCTATGGTTAGTGTAGAAACCTGTCTGGGGAGAGCTTCCTGAAACTTTCTTCTTCGCCGTTTGCAAGGGTTTCTCTGACAGATGTGTGTACAGGGCGCATCTTGGAGCCGTAGCGATGAGTGGTAATTTAATCAAGTAGTAAAAGTTGTTTCCCCATGAAATGAAATTTCCTCGGGTGTGAGTCAAGCTAGTCTGTAAATGCGGATCTATGCAGTCTGAGAAGCGGAGGCTTTTTTAACAACAAAAAAAAATAAAAATCAGCAACTGTTCTGATACTCAAATGGATTGGAAAAATGCCTTTTAGAAATATCATGTATCAAGAGGATTATGAAAACCCCAATAAACTGATCACAAATAATCTGTGGAAAAATAATAGCATTTTACAGCCCTTAGCAATGAGCTGTCTAACCACTGCCAGCTTGCTAACACGGCTGAAGGCAGAATTTGGACCCTTATGGTCTATCATCATTATCTCACCTGCATCCTTCACTGAGAGCAAAAAAAGTTACAAACCAGTTTATGCTGGTACCAGGGTCTTCAGTGAAGACTGCTGAGACATCGAAGTCAAGTTCAAAGCTAAGAGGCAAACAAAGGGGACAACTGCATTTGGTCAGGAAATACGACTTCTTTTTGAATTAAGACATTAGCCTGGTGATTGAAAGATGTGGCCAGTGTCTTTCCTTTGCCACCCAGGCAAAACCCCTTTATTGCCTCTGAGTAATGTCTGGGCTATCGATGGACTCTGCCCACGCTAAGAAGTAGACAAGCAACATGCAGACCAGTGCCTCAAAATCGTTCTTTCCTGAACAGAAATATTTTTAACATGCTCTTTTAAAAAAAAAAAAAACAAACAAAAAAAAAAACACCAAACCAACCCAAAACATTTTAAATAGATTTCTAGGAACAAAGGGGGTTTCTGTCCTTTGCCACCACCCCTGTTTCAAATCAGGGCTGAGACAGAAATACAATTAAATGTGGCAGAAGTAACAGGAGGTGATGATTATGATGCTCCAGTCACAACCCTACAGAAACACCCTTTGCTTACGTGCCTGACTGTGTGGGCTTGAGGGAGGGCAGATTGCTGTTGCCTTAGCTGACCTGGATAAGGATCAAGATTGCAAATACTAAGAAAAAAAACTTTTCTTCTGGCTTTTTTGAAGGGTCACTGTGCTACAAGATATTTAATGCTGTGCTCTGTGCTTTACCCTCAGCAGACTTGTTATTTTGGCTCCTAACTCAAAAGTCCATCTCTTTCATTCAAGTTATAATGTTTTTTCCCAAACCAGTACAAGCTCTGGCACTTTTTCAGTTTAGGCTTACAGCTGTCACATAGGTCAGACCTGTGGGAGTTGAACCACTGGGACTTTCTGGCATAGAGAGCTGGAGAATTACAGGGTCTAGCTGGGAAATACCTCACATTCTGGTATTTTCCTTTATTTTTGCCCTGGCTCCTTTGCCTCTTCATTTTTAATTAGTGGCACATGCTGAAATGATAATTTAAATTCTTTTCAGAAATCAAAAGAATTCCCACTGACAACATTATTAAGTTATAATTACAGTGAAGAAAAAAGTTAATAGGAATTTGAGCCAAATATCTACTCTCCATTAAATGAGAACTTGACTGAACCTGTTTTCCCTTCGTTTTGGTAGGTTACTCTAGTTTTAAACCGGTCTGGGATGGCTTATACACCTGTGCAAAGGGCCACTGCAAGGCCAAATAGGCCACTACGTGGACCTGCCTTGGGATAGGTCTTGCCTGACCAACGCATAGGACTTGGTCTGGACCTCTGAAAGAAAGATGTGTATTTCAGACAGTAAGCAGAGCGTGGTCACATGGCGATATTTGCATGAGAAACACATGCAGGAGGTGGCACTTTGTTGCGAAGGAAACTTAGTATTGGGGGGGGGGGGGCGGAGAATAATCAGGTTCCTGGGCTACAGTGTTCAAACAAAGCCTCTTCCTTCACTCACGCTGAGCACCACATGCATGCAGAAACATATGCAAATCAGCCTTAATCTACTGAGTGTTTTGCATTTTCAATGAATGAGAAAGAGGAAAAAGAAACATTTTCCTCTCTATTAGCTCTAAGTGTGCCCATCCACAAGACAATTATTGCAATGGTTTTGTATGTTAAAAATAGGTTTTAAAGCAATTGAAGGTATAGGAGAGAAAACCCCAGTCCTCACGCTAGGCACCTGCAGGGTGAGCCTCCACGGTTCCCGGCACTGATCCGCACCAGGCGCTAGATAACGATCTGTTTAAACTCAGCCACGCTAGGTGCAGTTACAGCTGGAGCCCTACAAGGCAAGAGCTTTGCTTTGAAGACCTGTCGTAAGCTTGGTGTTTCTTTTTCCCCTTTTTTTTTTTCCTTTCTAAGCCATAAGGCATTGCTTAAGCAATTTCCCTCTTCCCAAGTTGCACACCGAATCCCGCAGTCCTCTCTTGCATCTTGCACAAGCGTTTTCATGGTGTGAGCCCGCAGCTTTTGCACAGGCAAGCGCTCCCGCAGACTTCCCCTTCTCTGCAATCCATACCCAGCGCTGGGGTCCTGCCTGCGGTAACTGCTGCAAAACCACCTCCGGGCTGACTCTCCCCCGGCCCCCCAGCATTTGGTGAGAGCCTGAACTGCCTGTGGGGGTGATGGGAAACAGGCAAACGTGGAGGGGGCTGCTGCAAGCACCTGTCCCTTCTCACGCTGAAAGAGAAAAGCACAAAGGCCTTTTTGCTCCTCCTTTTCTGTGCACTGCATGGGGCAAGGGATAGCATGTGCCTTCAGCTTGGAGGACTAGGCAGGCTGCTGGGGAAGGGGTAAAAAGGAGTAAAAGGTACCCAGGTACCCTTCGGGGCTCTCAGCCCATATGTGGCTACATACACTTGGAAATAGGCATTCCTTCCTTCATGGAGTGGAATTTTGCTTTCAAGAGGTCTGACTTTGAACTGCTTGCATTAACTTAAATTTTAGCAAACAATTTATTTTCAAGCTATTAAATAAAATGCAATTTTTTTCCTGGCAGGTTGCATCTTTTTTTTCTTTTTGGCAGTTGCTTTTACTGTCTAGCCTACCCAGGGCTGAACATCCTCAACATTTACACTGCATGAGGCTTTGCAGCTCTGCCCAATTATTTGCTGTGCAGTGTAACGCACCAGGGTTTCAAAGTACATTCTCACCTCTGGTTTCCTAAGACAAGCATGAAAAAATCTGTTCTACAGTGTAGGGACTCCAGAATATTTTGCTCTTATTCAATTGACGCCTGATCTGACGGTCTCAGATGAAAAATGCACTAGCCAGCATTATGGGAGAACAGCAGTTTTGCACAAAAGGAGCAATAAGCCTCCTGCCGGCTGACGCTGACCTGGACTTTGGTGTCACCAGAGATGTGCCTCGAGTCTACAACATGCTCAGTACTTACTGTTCTGTGCTGTGCTCCTTCCACTTCCTTAACAATCAGTGAGAACCGAGGATGCTGAAGCTGCCTATGGTGTGCAAAACAGTATTCCTTACTTATCTGAATGGGCTGGAAAAAAACCTTCTTGGCTTGACTGTTGCCTGTAACACCACTGTCAAAACACTAAAACAAGATTAAGAGGCCGTGTGGGTTTAAGTAAAAAAGAACACACTTTATTTATCTACAAGGCAGTACATTGTCGTATAAAAAATTAAGTGCAGATGAAGCTGCACCGAATGCTATTAAGGCAGCAAAGTCAGAGGCTGTTATAAAAAAACCCAAACAATAAAAAAATAAAATAAAATCAGTGTTTTGCCATATCGATAAAGATTTGGTACGGCAGTATGAAGAACCATGTATTTTTAAGAACCTGATTTAGTACAAGACCCAAGTTAGGGAACAATTAGCTAGACGTGGAACAAAACAGACAACATGAACAAGACAGTGTTCTCCCAAACATATGAAGGTGCAATGCATGCTGTTACAAACCAATGAGAAACAAAACAACACATCCAGACAAAAAAGAAATCTCCCAGGAACAGTGTTCAAAAATATGGCTTATAAAAAAAGGGGAAAAAGTATAAATGATGTAAAAAAAAATAAAAAGGTCTGAAATGCTAGTGCATAGTCAATTAGCTAACATCAACATTTTTCTTTCCATATAAAGCTCTACTGCTCCTTTTACACTAGCAGCATGTCTACACACTAAGGTCTGTAGCAGCAAAACACAGTATTCATTTGGCATTTACAAAATTAAATTACTGAATAAAAATATAATTTTTCTCATAAATCTATGTTTCATACAGTAATATTTTTTAAAGCAAGCTAATTACCCCCCCAAACAGAAACACACAATGTATAATGGTCTATAACCATAACAAAAAGAGTATTTCAACAGGCATGGATGTTTGAGCATTCATAATCTTGATCAGTTTTTCCCCTTTGCACAGACTGGTGTTTGTAGTAATGCTTTTTGCTTCAGTATTTTACACCAATGCATTTTGTTCAGTGATTTAAAATATATCTGTTTGAGTACCTGCTCTTTTATTATAAAAAAATTTTAAAAAAGACACAAACAAAACCCCACCCCTGGCTAGCACATCACTGAAATAACAATACTGGTGTATTAGGTCTGCCTGATCTCAAAAAGTACAAGAAAAATTATTTTATTATAAGCCTGCACTTAAGATCATTAATTACTGATTCAAACTTAATACCTAATAATTTAGGCAAGTATCATTAAAAAAAAAAATCCTCTTAAGTTGGGTGAAATCCAACAAGAATATATATGCTGAGTGACTAAATGCACTTTGTGCTGCTCCCAACTGTTGTACCACAACAAAGATAGGCTCTTCTCCCATTCATGAGGTTTTCACGCAGAGGAACAGGAATTTCCCAGTGGAGGTGAAGTGTTCTCAAAACCATAATGCTTCGCTGTCTGTGACCCTTTCACATAACCAGAGTCCGGGTGGGGAAGGCGGCCATGTACTTGCGCGCCTGATCCGTCAGGGCCATCTGATCCTCGATCTTCCCGCAGGATGCCGACTCCCACGTGCTGTTCAGATGCTAAATTAGAAGCAGGCAGAGAGATTTGGGGTGAATGTTATGTGATCTGTTCGTAGACCCTGCCGTAGCTGGGCCCGGTGCTCTTAAGTGTCACATGAACAGGCAGCAGGATGTTGTCCCATCTCCAGAGAAACTGGAATCTCAACACAACAGGCAAAAAAAAAAAATCACCCCCACTTCTCAGGTAGCAGCAGCAGGGTGGGCAGATCAGGTGCCCTGCAGAGGGGCATGCCACAAGAGTCAGGACCCAAACCTCCCCACTTCTCTCTCAAAGTGCCTTCTCTACAGGGCCATACCTTAGCTTTGCCTTTAATCCCTCCTTTCCGTGAAAGGTCCAAAAAGAGAATTTACTCGCAGGTGGACTTTACAGTCAACAGGGCCCAGGCAGGCTAAAGCCCAGAGTTGCAATGTTCAGTGCTATGACCACGCACAAATTCCTGTTGAACCTCCGTTCTAGAAATACAGCTGCTCTGCCCCTGTGTTCCCTAAACAAACCCGACAATCTTGACAGCCTGACCACAGCTAACAAAACCTCCTGCGCTTAGAGCTGCTTTCACCTGTGCGCAGCGATTAGCACATGCCCATTAGCAGAGCTCCTCCGGCAAAGGGGCGGGGGGGGGGGGGGGGGGGGGGCTGGTCCGCTACTCTCAGCAGAAACAGCATTTTAATTATCATGAAAGCCATTTCACTTCTTGTGGTATTTATGGAGGTTACAGACACCATTTAGTATAATGTTAAAATGAGATAAACATATCTGCAGAGGGCTGTGCGCACTGTATTTATTTACTCACTATACATGTGAGATGTTTCTCATTGCCTTGAGCTACAAACAGTAATGAAATTTCAAAGCTTCTGCAATTTACCAGTATACACACACATTTAAACACACTTTCCTTTTTTTTCCCCACTGAACTTTTTCACTTACTCTGTGTGTCTGCTTTTCCACAACGAGATATTCCCAAAGCCATGAATAAAACCTCTATTACCATATAGAGCTAGCTGTACTAATGCCCTGCATTACAAAAATGCACACAGCTGTGCTCAACGGAAAGCTGCCTGCCAGCAAGGGGATCCCACTACTGCTGAATATGGAGGTCTATGCCCAAGATCCACCAAAGACAAGTCAGGAGAAATCCTTCTCTATTTTCCTCTGCTTTCAACAAGGACAAAGATCTACATTGTGTAGCGAGATGGCCAAAACCTTCCCAACATCTGGGACTCTGTGTGAAGCGAAATTAGTGGACTGCAAACCACCTGCCAGGAGGAGAACTGTCCTGATGTGCCCGTGGCTCCTCATGTTGCTCCTTGTAGTTGCTAGCTTTACAAGAGGATCCTTAAATTAATTCTCTGGCCTAAATGTTTAGAGAATGCTCTTCTGACTGTAAACAGTGTTATCGAAGACATATGGATAGTAAAAGGCTAGGCAACATATGAAATAAAGATAATTTCTCATAACACGCCCTAATCAGGGCACTGGTACAAACACAGGGACCGAGGTTCCCTGCCTTGGAGTGCTTACAGTCTAAAAGGGACGAAACCAATGATTAAGTAAGCAGCACAGCCAAGATGAGGGCAAGCACGTTAATCCTCTGGAAACTTTAGCTGGGCTTCTCTGGAGACAGCTTTCTCCACTCTGTAGATGAGTTCTGGATATGGTCTCTGCTCCTGATGCCTTTTTGCAGGCAGAACTCTTGCTAAGCTTCAGTGGGAGTTCCTCGTGTGAAGGAGAACCAGGTCAGGCCTCAAATCATTACATTTCTGCAGCTTTTTGCAGGAAAGCTGCATCTGTGAAGTGAACAAACATGCCACACACCTCTTTTCTAGAGTGGTTCTACCTGGGCTGGCTGTACACCTCGTGCTGTGGCTCAGCCCTAGGGCACACTCCACAGCCAAAAAGCAGGTGTGACATACTTTCTGCATGCCGCAGACATGCATGCGACACGCCACTGCTTCTTTTATGTTTTGGTTAAACAGCTTCCAGGGTAACTTTTTCAAAGGCACCTACATCAGCTGGGAACCTACAGCCTCCTATTGATCCACAGCAGGACTTGCACCTGTGAGTACTTTACCCTATTGTTTTACAGGTATTTGCATCAGGGACCAAATTAATGCCAGGTACAATGCTACTGGTTTTACTCAGAAGTCAGATTTGGTCTGTACACCTCAAAAGCAGTTGGTAGTTCCAGAATATCCATCGTTTCAAAGGACAAAAATATGCGTCGCACCATTATTTCCCTGTGATCCCCCAAAGCTTCAATGCACTGGTCTAGGAATGAGAGATCAGCAGTCCCTTAAATAACTGAAAACATGCAAGGAAAAGTCCATCTGTCACATTACGTCCATTTTTAAAAAACAGAAGTAACTTCAGGCAAGGAGTGTCCCTATTTCATAAATTAGGCTTAATCATTACTATCTACACTGAGCTCTTTGTATTAACAGCCGTGTGCTTAGAGAAGAAAAAAAAAATAAATCTGTATGCTGGTATCTCCAACATCTCAGCATGCTGCTACATGTCACTCATTCCAGTGAAAGCCTGGTCTTCGTTTAACCCGATGTCAGTGCAGCAGAAGCTGCTCAGGCAGGCAGTAACCCCCTGCCCCGGCTCCGTGCTCAGCTGCCCCGGGCAGCGCTGGGCAGCAGGCACAGCAAGCCGCAGGGGGATCAGCCAGACCCTGACCTGAGCCTGCTCGAAACAACTGAGTCAAGTTCTGCCGTAGAGACAGCGGGGGAGAATCTCCCCACAGAGTTTTGACCCTTGTATTATTTTCCCAGAAATACACAACACTATTTTCTCTCCTCTTATGACAAATTTATGAATTTGCAGTCTCACTGACAGTGGTGAGAGCTTCTCTCTAGTAAGCAAGCAGAATTTGACCCAAAGGAGTGTATTTTCTGAAGTAGTATATTTACTAAGACAGTTTTCAATTCTGTCCTGGGGAACTCAGATGACAACATTTAAAGTGGGTATTTTTAATAAACATTTTCTGTCTGAAGCCTTGGCTCTTGGCAGCCGACACAAAACAAAGCACAATGCCTTTGCCTTGCCAGCCCCGCAGCGCCGGAGGCACATGTGAAAGTCATCCCGACGCGAGAAGTTTTACTTCCCTCCTTGGCAGGGAGCGCTGGGTCCCACGACCCAGGCAGAACGCCTTGCCAGGTCTGGGCACACACAACTACAAGATCCCTCGGTAAAAAGGGAAAAGCACAACGCCTCCTTCCATGCCAGCATCGCAGCAAGCATTGACTGGGCTCTGTTGCAGGACGGCAGCAGCGCCCCACAAAAGCAGTGCTTAGCAAATCCATCAGAAGAGACAAGACCCAGGCAGAGAGCTAGAGACATGCAGGAAAACAGCACAGAAACCCCTCAGATCATTCCTTTCGCAGAATGCTTGCTGCATGTCCCCTGCCACATTTAAAGGTCCAACTCTGCAAATCAGTGACAGACGCACAAAAGTTTTGTAACGAGAAGCCAAAAGGCCTGACCCCAAACCCGCCAAAATTGACAGGCATGTTTTCATTAATTCAGGGGATTCATTCTACTTATATTCAGCCATTTAAGAGTGAGGTGTTCGTTTTGGCACCTAAATTCCTAGCCAGTGGGGAAAGAAAGGGATTTCTGCAGTACAATTCATTCTATGTATGTATTTTTTTAATTGACTCAAAGAGCAGGAAACTGCTCTTAGTTTTGCTGTCAATTAAAAGAATTTAAGCTTTTCAGCCAGTACTTCCAGCTGTATTTTTCTCTTCCACACGCAGCAGTTTTCTCTTTTAAAGTTAAAACAGGGAGTGGCAGGGAGAAGGTGGTGTACTACTATGAATTCCCATAGGATAAAATTACAGACCCATGGTACAATTCCAGCTATATCATTCTCCCTGGCTCTTTTTTTTTTTTTTTTTTTTTCCTCTCAGTAATCCTACCAGCACATCCTTCTTCTGGCAGTAAAACTACCTCACTTATCCTGTAATGTGCCTTCAACTGCCCTCAGGCAGATGCAAACTGTAAACAAACGGTCAAAGCTGTAACTGGGATATCCAGTTAAAGCACTTTAAATAAAAACTTGGACCATCTAGAGAAAACAGACCAGAGTAAGGAAATAAAACCCCTGTGGAAAGGTGCCTTTCTAACAGAACTGGTCCTTCTGCACTCGGAGCCTCGACCGCCTTTCCATGTGCTGTCTGCACAGCTCACGAGAGCTTCTGTGTTACACCACCTTGTGTGTTAGCAGTGGATGTCAAAATCCAAACACTGCTGCAGTCCTGCAGTATCAAGCTCCCAAGCTGATGGAAGTCTAGTAAAAATCTTTGGGCAAAGAACTGTGTTAGAAGACAGATTTTAAAGCTCCACTACACTGGCTGGTATCTTCAGCAAAGTTACTGGTGTTACATACATTCCCATTTGTTTAGCCAAGTTGTGCTGCCATTTAAAACCAAAAAAAAAGCCAAAATGTTTAAAATATTTAGAAGGCTCAGACTATTAGAAGGTATCTTACCATGTTTCTCGACCTCAAAAAGCTGGATTTCTTGCCAGTTTTCCCTTAGATTACACAGTATGGGTACTTTGAAGAACATGCTGCTAAAAAGGAGGCTTGCAACAGAACTGCAGCACTCCTCCTGAAACAGTAATCAATGCCCCAAACAAGGCAATTTCCTAGCAGAATACAATTCACACCGTGTAGAATAGTATGGCTTTCTATTCTGTAAGAAGGCAGAACCAAGAGAAGCCCTTTTCCTTATCCAGACCAGACAGTAAAGACTAACTAAAATACTCAAGTGACCATAAATGAATTCTACTTCATTTGCTAAGGCAGAGCGCTATTTCTGCTCTTGTTGCTAGCTCTCCTCTGGGGCATGGGACAGCTTTCTAAACTCTGGGGCTTCCCCAGTTGCTCAGAAATACAGCTTGCTAAATGTGAGAAAGTAAGATGGTCCAACTTTTCAGCTTCTATTATAACCCTGCTACGAGAGCCAGAAAGAGCTATTTGGTGGTGCTTTTAAGAGCTTAACCCTGAAGACCTTACTCAAGACAAAACTCCTGTTTGAGATGTATGAGCTTTCCAAGTAAGATTAATGTAAGAGATATGGAAATGGGTTGAGCACCTGCAACCCACGTTAGGATATTCAGTTCCTTTCTAGTTTCGCCCTTAACTAATTTTTTTTATTCACGGATCAGAACACATTGCTGCAAATGGCTGATAGTCTGTCACTTTTCTTCCTTCTGAGAGACCACTGCCTGCTCAGGGCAGCTGTAACTCCTGATCTGTTTGCAACCCAAATTCTGCTGCCCTGGGAGGAAAACATACGATGACTGACTCGTAACTTCAAATGTCCTTTTGCTCCCTGAGCTGTGCCAAGCACAGCTCCTGCACACATCAGGCACTGACGAGAGAAGGGACAACACAAGTAAGGGAAACCTGCAGGGCTACCTTCCCTTGCTGTGCAAATCTTAAAAATTCCTAGGGCTTGAGCACAGTGTTCTTCCCCCTCTCCCTTGATTAAACAAAGAAGAGTATGAGACTTCAGGATCATCTTGCTCCCAAAAAGCCATGGAGGAAAACCAGAGAAAGTCTGCTGCTGCAGGAGAGCATGCTGCCTCACCTATACACTGTGTCTTACAACCAGCTGCAAATGAAAATTCCACTTTTGACTTTTTAAATGGAGAAAATTAAGCTTAATGACAGCTCGCACTCTTGAAAAGGTTAACCAAGTAACTTTTAAAATCCTTTAAACTTACTCTTTAAAGAAAATGGTTACATAAACCGCTGAAAGTCAGGAAATTCGAGCTGAAACGTGTCAGTCTGTGGTTAAAAAATGGAAAGTGACAGGAGCTAGGGGCTGAAGAACATTCTCTTTAGCTTGCAGGGCTTCTACCTTGTGTTGTTTCCTTTGTTACTGGGAGAAGAAGATATCAAAGCAGTGCTATTTTCTTAAAAGGTTCCATTTCACGGTGTCTTTTGATAGCCTGCAGGGTTAGGTGGTCTATGATTTAGCCTACTTTTCCATCTGTTAAAATGTCTGTGTTAGGATAGTTTGTATTATGTACTGTTACTGCTAAAGATCATAATGTGAAATAAAACATAACTTTTACATAGGAAGGGTGAGAAACAGAGGGTTTTATGTAACCACTTACGAGGCACTATTCAAGCAAATGCTCAGTGCAGACCACCAGCTTACCTCAATAAGGGAGTATGTTATTTCAAAATCTTAACCCTTGGAAAAGTTGCTAGTGAGGCCAAAACCTCCTTGCCATGCAACTGAGTATTGCTTGAGCGACAAAAACATAGGGTGCAAAAATATAGGTTGTAACTAACTCCACCAATATAAAGCGTAAGTATTTGGGATCCATGCAATGGAGTGTAGGAGTAATTCCACCCCAAGGCATAATGTGGGTTTGGTGAGACATCTCCTATTCCTGCCAGTGAAGGAATGCTCAATGCCCTACCATGAGATGTGTCATGCACGACAAAGAAGCTGGCTGAACCTTCACACCTTTTTGGAAAAATCCTACACACAGCTGCTTTTACATCCCATGTTTTACAGGGTATCAAATGAGGATGAAGCCCAAACTCTTCTTGGGTCTAAGAAAACTTTTTCTCCCCACATTGCTCTAGTGCAACACTGATACCACCATACTCCCAGTACAGTTATACACAGCTGATCTCACATGCCAAATGATGCAACATGCTGTTCCTCCTCATTCACTATGACAATCGTATCGTGCTATCTGATATGGCTATCAACTATTATTTACTAAGTTGCATATGATCAGACATATACCCAAAATGCAGTAAAAAATATCCTTAAAGATTGTTTTGAACATTCATTACTCTTGCCTTCTTTGAAATTACAGCAAAACAGTAAGTAACCAGGCATTTTGGTGAGTTTATTGCTAGCCAAATATAATTTTCTTTATGCAAATGCAGTGCAAACTATTAAAGCAATGAAAAATACTGTGGGCTGGTAAACATACTACTTCCCTCTTACATAAGTTCAAATTTAAGAGAAAATGGAATTTTAAGAACCAAGCATATTAAAAGTAACTTTCGTGCTCTCTTTCTCTCTTCCCTCTCCATGCATGCATCCCAAGGTGCAGAGTGCGCTATAATGCTTACTTGGACTGAAGTCAATGAGAATTTGCCTAAGTAAGAACAGTTGGACCAGGCCCAAAATATTAACAACAGCAATGTAAACATATGCAGACACAATTAAATTTCACCCTGATGGGTTCCCTGGTGTTTAACACCTACCTGCACGGAATGAATAGATTTAGTCCAGTGTTCCTATGTGCATCCATGTGTGTGTACATATATGAGGGCAATATACCAAAACTAGGAGGTGTAGAAAGCATAGAACAAGAACATGCTAAAAACTGGTCATGTACAAAATGCTACCACTCAAAGTCAAGCACAAACACTAATGTTTCCAATTGCTTTGCACCTTTAGACATGCTGTGTCCTCATCACACACATCCATTTCCACTGGGATGGAGAGGGAGAAGCAGTAAGGACAGAGCAGCAGCAGCTTCTGGTGTGAAACAGAGCTACACTGCGTGTCCCTTCTGAGCTGTACGGGGCCACAGTCCCCTCTGACATGAAGCCAAGCAGCCTTGCCAGGGATGAAGATTCTCCTTTTTAGCCATGACACTAAGTCCAAATCAGAGTGTGCAGGGATAGGTAGACAATACCGCATTGTTATAAAACGCCTGTATTTCATTCTGAAAAAACTGTCTGTGCCACCATAACAGAATGGCTCATTCTTCATGTAGGATTACATTTCAGCTGAAACACTCAATGTTTCTTTCATTGGTCAAGAGAATAATTTTACATTCATAGTGGTACACCAAGAAGCTGCATGCTAAGTATTCACTTTGGGGCTTTTTACAACTGCTTTTTCTTTCAGTTCAACATGTTTTAAACACTGAGATGAGCTAGGGAGTCCTTTTTAACTCAGTTCCTACTTAAGGAAAAGTCCTCTTTATCCAAACAATGAGAATACCTGACTTCTAACATGCTTTTCCTGAGCAACGACTGAAGAATGGGATCCAGAACGGCCCACAGACTGACTCGTGTAAACTTCCTGAACAAAAATCAGCATGACTGAGGAGAGAAGGTTAAACAAGCCCTTTCACTGACAGCGGCTTGTAAAGAAATTATTTTTAGATAGCAGGAAACATAACACTGTTATGCCAAAGATCAAAAGATCCTATTTTACAGGCACCTCAGACACTTCACTTTTATTACAGGCAGAATGAAGGCAACTACCACTGACGGGACAACCCACAATATACTCTGTTTAGCTACCCAAAAACGTTGCCCTAAACCTACAGAGAAGCCCAGAGTTTGGCCAGGAGACATGGCCAAGTGTTGGCACGCTGGCAAGGCAGCGAGGCTGAGCACCTGGGGACCAGCAGCCTCCTCCCACATGCCAGCTGGGGAGCTCCAGTGACCCCTGCAAAGCTGGAGCCCAGGGCTCCTTTGCCATGAGACAGTCTGAATTCAGCTTCTAAATAACTGCCCTAACCCAGAGGCAGTGGATCTTCAAACCCCCTCCTCTTAGCCATCTATCACAGTGCAGCTAAGAAACACAGTTGGTGAGAAAAAATCAAATAAGCAACAGGGAGTGCGAGTCCGGCCCCTGCGGACACCCCCGTGCAGAGTGGGGACACAGTCCCTGTTCTTCAAAGCTGCTTTTCATCAGCTGATTCTGCAGTGCAAAATACAGACATACTCCATGGCAAACTATGCCAAACAGGGACATGTGTGAAATTTTAGTATCTCACTTTATAATGCCTGGTTAGAGATGCTTAATCAAAACCAGGCTTTGTTCATTCCTTCCTACTGTAAACAACCCCTAATGTAAATTCTGGAAAGAGGGAGTTAAAAAAAGATTAGCCATGTGGACTATCTGTCTGCAAGTCAGGAACTATGGAGTTATAATTTCCTTTCTGACAGTGACTCACCCTGGGGAATGAAACACTTTCCCTCCATTCTCCCATGTGAAGAGCTATAAAATCACTTATTCATCTACATCAAAAATATGAGTTGTGGTGGAAAGATAATTAATCACTATGTACACTGCATTTCGTTCTCTGAATCGCTTGCTGTGGACCTGATCTAAAGTCCACAAGAGTTGACAAAGAGGTTGCTAAAGACTTTGGTGGGCTTTGGATCAGGCCCTGCATAACAGCTGCATTTTAAAGTATAGCAAATGTATATGCTTGTTAACACTTGGAAAAGGCATAAATACATAAAAAACAGCTTCCCATCTGGCTTACATTACAACAATTGCACATTTAATTCCTTTCAGAGATCACAAGACATTCAACTGGCCATAAGGGTTATGAGGCCTCTTCAGCTCACCAGTTACAACCACATTCCTGTTGCGGCCTCAGCCCGCACCCAGGGAAAGGCCATCCTGGTGCTCAGCTGGATGGGCAATGCTGGGCAGATGGGCAGTGCCAGTCTCTCCTCTCCCCCACATCCAGTGACAAGTTCTGGCCACCAGCATACCACTCAACTCTCCTGCTCTTCAAAACAGCAAAGCCACCTACAAAAGGCTTACAGGAAAAAGCGTCTGGCCCGCGTTAATCCTCAGTCCTACCAATGTCACACCGGAGGCAGCTGAGGTACAATGCCCCACGCACAGGGCTTTGCCCTGTTCAGCTTCCTGGCACAGCTGCAGCCACTGTATCCTTACACTCCACAGGTAAAGTGAGATTGTCAGCCACATTCCTCTGAACATTTTATTCTTCCATTCCCCAAACTTAAAACCAGTCTATGAGAAAGCTATATATATATATACATAAGTTTATGTATGTATCTTTATATACAAAAAGTATTTTTACCAAAGAATAGTTACCTGCAGAGGACTAGCTAGTGGCCTGTTCCTAGGTACCGCAACTGTTTTCTGAAAACTGCTATCCCCTTCAGACACAGGCATCTTTAAAATGGAGCTGGTAAGAAGATTCTGAACAGGAAAAACCAAAACAACAAACAGTTTTCAGTAACCCAGAAGAACAACCTGAATTTGAATGCATTAAATGCAAGCTCAGCCTGACTGCAGAACATGCAACACTGGGCACAGTCACAGACGAGTGCTCAGCCTTGGAGCAGACCTCAGCCTGGGGTCCCTGGGACTTGGCTTTGCAGCAGCATTGGTCACGTGCAAAGATTTTTCATCCAGTGGAACTCCCAAGTGCAAGAACAACAGTAACGTTGAATAGCCCCAGCAAAGCAAAGGAAACTGTACTCATGCAAGCTCTCCTTTGCACAAAACAAAACAAAGCAAAACAAAACTTTTTGTTTTACCAGCTTTAACTCTGTGACCTAGTCATTTCTATATGCAGGTGCAGATGTCTTCCAAGTGCAGGCTCTTTACAAAGACTGTGGGCTGCACAATGACTGCAACTTCTGCTACCTTCTACAGGCATTACAGTGATCTACTTAAAGGCAGGGTTTTCCTTCTTATGCTTAATACAGGAAAACGACACAGAAATAATGAATAGTGCCTACTTATAAGGAAGGTCAGACAAAATATTTTCTGTGTTGCATTTAAGAACAGAACAGGGATATAAAACAGAAAAATCATTTGGTGGTGTGAAAACTTGCACTTACTGGTACATCTTCCATAGCAGACGTATGTGTAAAGAGCTGAGTGTTCAGGTTTTCTCCTTCCCAGTGATTTGAGCAAAAAAAATTTCCAGCTTTATCTGTTGGAGACTCCACCTGAAAACAGGAGAGGCACCATGATAAAAAAATGACCAGGAGGCTGTCAGTTGCTTAATACATTGAATAAATATTCTTCACAGCCACACATAATGCATGTTTACAGTACTGTCTTTTACCGCACCCTTGCTCTTTACAGAAGAAAAAAGTTCAAGGTTCTCAAAGAAATCCCCACCTAATAAAACTTTGAATACTTGCACTCAGCGCTCTGTAAGTATTCAGGAGTTTAATCCCCTAGAAAGGACTGAGAATATACGTATTTTTAGAACTTTAGTGACAAAGTAATATAATGCAATGTCCTCAAATGTTCAGGTTTCTAAGTCACTCCATGGAGCTTGGTCCCTGTGGGGTTCTTCTATAGTCTTCACCAATATTAGAAAGATTCAATCCAAATTCCTGTCTAATTTTTTTCTTTCTTTTTAAGTTTCAAACGAAAACTGCATTAGAACAGCCTAAGCAAACCCCTGCTGAAAACAGCAGAAAGGCTTCTATGGAAATCAATGGGAGATGAATTAGGCATGCCTAGTACACTATATAGAACCGACACTAAGATCTTGGGGCTCACATGAAAGAAAAACAGACACAGCTATTTAACAGAAAAGGTATTGGTATAAGTTTCTCAGCAAAGAGTGCTGAATTAAATTGCCTCAGGTAAGCTTGAGATTTACCTCTTGTTTGATTTTCTTCAGTAAAGGGGGTCCACTTTCATGTATCCCAGCCACTATTGCAGATTCCTCCGACTCCTGCTTGATAACGTCCTGCAGATCTTCTACAAGATGAGTCGGAGTTTGAGGCTGAAAGGAAGAAACGTTACATCCAAGTCCCAGAACATCCCTCTGCACTAATATCAAAGCAACTTTTATCATTGTTTCCTTCTTACCAGCATCTTCAAAGGACCATATTTGATTTCCTGAGCTGCAAGTGCGTTTTTGAATGGAGTGGGTGTTCTTGGAGAGCTCTCTAATATCGACCTCTTGATTGCTGGAGTTCTGAAACTTGAAAAAGAGGGAGAAAAACTTTAAAAGAACATGCTTGGAAATATTACCTCTTTACAGAAATACATGCATACAGGCAGTGGCTGCTGTAAGACTTGGACAAATATCTTCCTGCAATCCTATAATCCATTTTGCTTTTCTGGCAGAACACCTCTTTAATGGTGATAAGGTAGAATGGCTTTATTTAAAAAACTCATCGAGTCCATATGCATGATTGTTCTGTATTAATAACCTATACCAGAGCTATAAAGTGGAAGCTTTACTCCAAATTAAGAAAAATCTGTATTTGTTAGCAAGCAACTCTGCATACAGCATACAGTGACCCAGCACTTGCCTGCAAACCTGAAGAAATGAACCCTCGTGAATCCAACAAGACAACACGATAACAGACTTACATGTGATTTTCCTTCTGAGCTTTGAAAGTCTGGTCCCTGTGGAATGGTGCGGTAACAGCCATCTTATGGCCACACACCGGTGTGGAAGTTAATGCAGGGTTGTCCAGGTTCAGGTTTTCATGACTGGATGAGGTGTTCAAGAACTGCAGGCAGGGAAAGGAAGAATCAACCAGAACATCCAGATTACAATCTTGACCTCTTAAATTTGATGTTATTGAACAAAAGCGTATGAAATTACTTCCTTTTGATTGACATAAGTGATTCTCCTGACCCTACGATGTGGGTAGGTGTATGGGGGGTACCTGACTACATGGCAAAACAACATGCAACGGTTTGGCTGCAGCACTCAGGAAGCCAAAACGAGCATTAATGGAGAAAGAAGCTACAAAGAAAATGACACCCCCATTACAATGAGAAACACTCTCCACCACTGTAAGAGCCAAAGCTTAAAAGCCTGGTTTGGATTTTCTGCAAATAAATTTTCATTAATATTAAGAGCAGCGTGTCCAAATAAGAACTGGGTGAAATGAGTAAGGGATGTTTCAGGTATAGCCCCATAGGAAACGGTGTTAAACTCCACAAAGATTTATATGGGGAATCTAAGCGCTTTTAAGGCAGTAAATAAAGTGTTTATGACAGGAAAATAAATTTCCTATCATCTCTCTCAAAACAAAGTGCTGTGTTTTCACAGCATAAAATGAAAACCACCACCCCTGATGGGCGCACGGAGTGCTTTGGAATGGGAACAGCTGACTGAAAAGGAGGTGGCAGTATTAGTTTGGAGAAAACTGCTTTTGCATGAGCTTTACCTAGTAACCTAAAATGTTGTTTCCATTTCTTTTTTCTACATATCTGTGAGCCTAGTGGTATCCTTTATTCTGACAATGATTCACCCTATTACCTTCTAGACTCAAATTGCATCACATTAAGATATTAAAATAGGGCATGTAAGAAAATATGGACTGCACTGGATGAATGATACATGATTAAAATACCTAATAAGTAATGGGAGATACAGTGGGAGATCATTATAAGTGATCTTTTACTATCATTCATGAAATAGCATTTCTCTGACTTCAAGAACTAAAGCCAAACCAAGGCAAAACCAACACAAACAAACAAAAAAAACCAAAACACTTTTAAATAGTGCTACAGCTGTGAAACAAAGCAACCATCAACAGGAATTTGGAAGTGCATGCCAGGCCATTTTAACAGGCCATTTTTCTCCTCATTCCTATTCCACTCTACCCCACATGGCCCAGGTTGAGGATGGCGAGCCATGATTTGAATTTTCTGGTTGTTGTCAGTTTGTCTCACAACCTGAATGCTATTTAAATGCAGTTTGAGGTTTTCTAGGTCAATGAATCATACTGTAAGTGGACAGAGATGGAAAGTATTACAAATGCTCAGAAATGTTAAACTCTAGTAGTTGAAGGAGTTAACAGCAAGAGCAAAGCAAGCAATCTTATTCCCCTACAAAAATTGATCTAAATAAAAAAAAACCCAAACCAAACACCCCAAGCCCCACAGATGAATTTAAAAGAGAATCAACAGTTAGCTTGCTGATGATCTAAATTCAGTGGTGAAGACTTAAGAGCAGTGAGGAGATTCAAACACGGAGTGAAATCAACAAGCGCAACGGTAATTAGTCATTTGTTCCAAAGGATTAGTTTCTAAATTGTTAAGGCTGGGGTGACTTTTGAGAATTAGTAACATCTGTGCAGAAGTCTTGATCTACCTGCGAGGGAGAGAAGGGTAGGCTTTTGACAGGGGAGCGCTTAGGAGGAGTTGAGCTGCTGACGTCAGCTAGGACCAAGGTGCTACCGTGGCCACTGGCTGAGGGGCTGCAGTGCCCTCTCTTTTTGCGAAGAAGGACCCATGGAGCTGCACTGCCCTGTGAGGCAGACGATAAGGGCTTTGGTGAGCCAGGAGAGCCCTGACTCAACATGATTTTGCTCAAGTTTGTGATGGGGTGTCCTTGAGGTCTACAAGCACTGGCCCCTCTTTGCTGAAGCTGCGCGACTTTGCCTGAGGGAGCTTTGCTAGCCGAAGTGTCTGTGTCTTCAAAGAATTCAAAACTGCTGAGATCACCCCATGATGAAGGATCCTGAAACAACGTGGGAGGCACGGAGCTATAAGACAGTGTATAGTGCCACCTCATGAAAATACAGCGCTAGGATATGCCCGTAACCAACAACAACAAAGTCTTTCCCAGTTCAGTTCATCTTGACCCTGTTTGAGTAGTAACACCGTGAACACTTACTTGTGTTTGAAATATATACCTCGATCACATCAAACTGTCTAATGACCTAGTAGTGTGGCTGGCAACTGAGTCCCTAAGGAAACAATGACTCTAATATCTACTTGCCCAGGGTTTTCTGCTGAGTACAAAGACAGTGCCTTTTGCTACCAAAAAATGTGTGCCCTGTCTCTAAACCAAGACCGGTCTCCTGCAAACCTGCACGCCTCTGGACATGCTGAATGGGATGTGACGCTGCATGAAGCAGACTGCTGCTGAAGGAGGGTGCCACCAACAAATGTATTTCAATGTGCCGCTTCTGTTACATGTAGTACCCCAGAGACCACAATGACAAAAGGCCCACGTCAATGCCAGTTAGCTACCTGGCCTTTAAAATGCATGTTTCCGGTCCTTCATATATTCCAGGGCAAGCTCCTTAAACTTTGAAAGGCAGCTATTGAAGCTACAACAAAAACTTTTAGAAAATGATGCAGATACATGAGCAGCCACACATAAACCTACAGCATGTGTCACTTCAAACATAAGTAAGTATAATTTTCTTGTTTAAAATCTTTCATGATGTCTCTGAGTTTATTTTATGGAGACTTAATATGGAGAGATCATTTCAAACTACTGTTGTGCAGTTTCCTAAAAATCACACTTCCATACTAAGATGCAGCATGAAAGGGAGATACCCACAAAAAGCATACATCCATACTTGAGGGCTTCATTTACGAGCAGCTGCGTTTTGTTATATCAGAAGCTAAGCTTCAGATCTTGTAGCAATTGGAAGTTACTCAGAAAAAAAACAGAAACACATTTAGGACGGTCCCAGTTCCTCTCCCCTTACTTGTTGACCACACACGAATCCACCTGTGGCAGCAAGTCTACTTACGGAGTCTATTAACTGGAGTGTTTCTGCAAATTCTAAGAGATTCTTAACATTATCCAGGATGTTGCTCTGGTGAACAATCATGCACCGCGCAGGGGAGGCACTTTCCTCAGGTAAGCAACCGTGATCCACTGGTGGAGATGGAGTACAGTGGTGATGTTCCCCCAAACAGGAAACAGGTGCATTGTCACCACTGGTCCTGGTGCTGTCAGCAATCGTGGTGCTGTGCCAGCCGGGGTAGTTTGATGTGTGATTCTGTGTCTAAAGGAAGAAGGAAAAAAAAAAAAAAGAAAAGGGGGGGGGGAGGAAAGGCAGAAGGAACTTAGCAATGAAATTGCACAAGGTGTCAGATGCCACTGGAGGAAAGATAAAAGTAGTTGCATCATCATCTAAAAGCTTATGCCTATGAAACAATTGTCAAGATGTTTCCTTTCATCAGTGCAAGATGTTGTTTTAAGTAATATCGGCATTGTATTTGTTATCCCAAAGTTACCTCATAATTTACTTCCAGGACTATGAGCATATATGATTACTAACACATAATCAATTCATTCTGTGTTACTCCAAAAGCTCAAAAAGTGTCTGCAAGTCATTTTCTGTGAGAAGCAAGAAACGGCAGGACTTCCCTACTGAGCACTCAGCACTGTAGAAGGCTAAAGGGTTTAAGAGTTAGAGTTGCTTTTGTTTGCTTATCTCCTTTTCTTCTCCTATCCCTGTCTAATGCTACAGCTTACACCAATGCAATGAAGAGGCTGTCAAATCAACGTGGTTAGGAAAGCAGAAGAACAAATTAACAGAAGTTTCTTTCCAGTGTGATCATGCAACAGAAGAAATTGCAAAACATTAACTAAAGTTAAAAAGTGGCCAAACTAACGTATCATGCACACAGTTGTTTTACTATTAATTTAAATATTACCCAAAAAAAGAATCTGCTGGCTATCACCTGTCTTCAAAAACGATTCCAGGATTCTTGGCTTTGGTGATGGTGTTAAGTAATTATGTAAGGGTTTTCACACATTAACATCCAATGGCATATACAACGAAGTGTGAGAATTCAGTAATAGCCAGCATTTACTCCATACATGCAGTTATGAAGAATCTAACATTATTCAGAGAAGTAAAACAAACTGTCAAACATGCACCAAGTCTGAAGCTTACAGTATATAAAACACAGCTGAAGGAAAGAATACAACAGAGAAGAAAAATCTAATGTACAGGCACTACATTTTCATCACATGAACCATTGCACACTTTCAGAAATGCAGATCCCATTGATTTAAGATGTGTGGGATTTTTCGGTTTTGTACAGTCACCAAGCTTCCAATATCCTATCACAGAGCCCAGCCCTGCTCCCACTTTGCGAAGTAAAATAGCTGCAAATTATTTGTTGGGGTTTTTTAATAAAAGAATTTAAGAAGCAAATACAGATTATATATGTGCTATGTTTCATCCTTTTAAAACGGAAATATAGAGCCTTGATTAGTCTCAAAGGTAGAGGGGGAGTAAAAAGTTAAAAAGACAAGCACTGGGGTAATGCTGCTATCCCTCCATCCAAGCACACAGTGACAATCTTACTGGTAATGCCTGCTGCCCTTTCAGTTCATTCTCAGTCGACATTAGTAGCAACTCTAATTCCTTTATTCGTTTTTCTTTCTCAGGGTCTTCATCATTATAGTGTCTCTGAAATTAAGAGTTAAGGGAAAAGAAAAGATAAAGGTCTGATAGGATGTAGCAACTAAAATGCTTATGGCTTGCCGTCCTGTGGTTATAATAGCCAAATTAGACTCTAAGATGAAACAAACGTCAATTGTGTTTTCCACTACCAAAGTCCTTGCTGAATTTCGTTATAGACATTTGAAATGGAGAAAGTGAAAGCTATCACACCAGATGTCAACTACTGTGTTTTAAATCCACTTCAGAAGAAGCAACAATTAACCATGTTAGAACTCCCCCACCTTCCCCATTTTCTCTCTTCACCGCACTCATTACATTAAAATGTTTCTTTAATGTACAATGTCTGCATTTTGACTTATAAAATGTTTAACAAATTGACTCTTGAAATGAGGTTCAAGTTATCTACCTGAATAGCTGCAGCAGCTGGCTGAGGAACATTGACAATATTTACATGCAGTGCTACTGGATATGGGATCTGACCAGGGACCTAGGCCAAAAAGCAAAAGACACTAAAAGTTATTATTTCTATCGTATTGTCTGCCTGCATTGTGAATTTGTGTTAAACATACACTGGTGTTAGGTTTAATCTTAATATTTATATAAATAGATATATATTTATAATTATGGAGACTAAGTAGCAAACCCCCCAACATTTAACCAAAAATTAAACAGTCTTTTAGGAATATGACAGTGAGCATTACAGAGGAAGAAAGAAAATTCATACACAAAGTATCCACCCTTCCTGAATGAGAAAAGATGAATAATTTATAGATGCATTTGTAAGATTTTTCAAAATTGAAGTGAAAATGCAAAAGATGCAATTTATTATCATCTAAAACTCTACAATGCAGCTGTTTGAAGCAGCAGCCTGTTTCATTATTAATCATTAATAGAAAAGGAATCAGATTAAAAACAACAGTTGTTTACTTGGTTCTGACAGGCAACTCACAAACAGAATAGTACTGAAGGGAATGTAGGAGATTTTAACACAGACCGCGGAATAAACCGGATTCAACCGATCTTCAAGAAATGTAATATTCACCACTGCAAGAAACAGTACTGGGAACACGTTCACTGCTTACAAGATGTTAAAGCCACTGAACTCAACTCCACCACCTGAATGTCAGCAAGCAATCGGAAATGTACGTATTTGCATCGCTGAATGAAGTCACAATTAAAGTTGCCTGACATCAAACACATACAAGCCCACCAAGACTGGGAGAAAACCATTCATGCTTCCTGAAATCAGGTGTGGCAAAAAGGCACCCAGCTATTTAACGAAGCAAAGCACAAACCCCCAGCATTTCCAGGTGCTTACATTTTGTGACTCAGAGATGTGGTAGTAAGGGTAGTCACTGCTCAGTGGGGGCTGGCTGGCTACTGGCAGCTGTGCAGAAGGTGGGTTGTGAGCAAAGGCCATCAAGTGGTTGCTCTTCTGAAAGCCAGCAGCTGCTGAGGAGTGACAGGCTTTGGAGGACTCCTGCAGGTAGCCCTCCTGCTCAACCTTGCGGCGCATGGTGGAATTCCAGTGGTTCTTGATAGCATTATCAGTTCTGCAACAGAAATACATACGTTTGAGGAGTTTTAAAAATGAGCATTTCCAATTCAGACAGATTAATAGGCAGGAAACTGCTGTTGGCATTTCTGGTTTAAACTTCAAGCTGTTCTCTGACCTTCCTCCTACCCCCACCTTTATAAATGCTGCTCTCAACTTCTCAGGAAAGACGCTCAGTATGAAAGACAGGAGAAAAGACAAATGGGCTAGGGTTGTTCACGTAATTTTTAAAGCAATCTCTAAGCCTTAGGTCCTCAAACTTTAAGAAATTAACTTCAGCTTCACCTCATTCCCATGAGGTGAGGTGACAGCAAAGGGTAACACCCCTTTGAGGCTACCCTAAAGGGCTGACAACGTCTCTTCCTAAGTCTAATATTAAAGTGGAGTTTTATTGTATCTCATTGCCAGAAAAGACAGACTGTGGAGAACAGCTGTGAAAAGACTAACTTCCAACAAATTTCCAACTGGCCACCCAGACAACGACAGCATCATGCTATACACACAAATTCAGTAAACAAAGCTGTGAGTATTTTTCTTAGCTGCAGAAAAACTGAGATTCAAATTCTCACATACATAAGTCAGAAACAGCAAACTTCTCAAGTCTGTGAGTTTTAAGAGTATGCTTAGAAACAGCTCCTCTATTTGAAAAACATCACCACCACATGGTATCATTGAAAGCGGTATCTGTGATGTGTGGAAACTATAAAAAAAACCAAAAACAAAACTTTCCAAGGGGTAATTCCTTTCTTGTTTTCTTCTGGAAGCTGAAAAGCAGCCTAGGGAATGTCCATTTAAAAGGCTATCATGATCTTAGGCATTATATTTAGGTCTTCAAGATGTTTCACCGAACAGCAGGAATAAAAATAGGAAGGGAAACCTTTCCCTTGCTTACATTATTTGCTTGACTACACTTTTACTTGCTCTGTAGTAAAAGTGACTCAACATAGACACTGAATCTCTGAAATTATATGCAAGCTGGGCATCACCTTCCAATGAGACAAGTATTTCCAGGACCAGAGTTTGAGGAAGTCAGTTTACCCTGTTCCATACATGTATTTTTAACAGATCAAAATCAACTGGATGATTCAGGAGCAATTACAAAATTTGAAGCAGCCCTCTTCTAAACCTTTTTGAATAAACAGACTGAATTTCATGTTGAAGGAATACCCTTAGCTGAATGTAAATTATGTTCCACTTGTAGAGTCTAATCCTTCCCTGTTAGATCCATTTAAATTTTGACAGTTATTGCAAGCTCAATTAAGATTGCACAGGACATTTAGGAAACTGTTACGGTCTTGCTCTAGTTACTGAGGTTTTTTACCTATGGCAAACATTAAAAGCATGTAAAAATAGCGTACTGTTCCATGTACTGACCAAACAGCACAGTTCCCCACTGAGAAAAATGCACATTGATGTCACTGGCTTTCCAGGGTTTGATTCCAAAAATTTTTGATTTATAAAGTGCAGCCTGAGGCAACTGAAACGGACTGATCAGACCTGCAGTTTTTTTCCTTTTTTTCCTATTTAAGAGCTAAAGGTATATGTCATTACCGTCCAGGCAGCAACTTTGCAATTTCTGCCCATCTGTTTCCCAGCCTCTTGTGTGCCTGGTAAATAATTCTATCTTCCTCTTCTGTCCAGGAGGTTTTCTTCACTTCTGGATTCAAATGGTTGTGCCACCTCTCCCTGCACTGTTTTCCAATCCTTCCCTTCAAATGCTTAGCAATGACAGACCAGCGCTTTGGACCATATTTCTGCACGAGTTCTATTACCTTCAAAGAAGGACATAAAAACTGCCTGTATTTAATGATGCATAATGAATCAATGAAAAATTTCTGTGGTGGAGCAATATTTTCAGCAACATTTCTCACAATTGCCATGGTAAAACTAACACACAATTAAGGTTCCCCACTTCCCATTTATACTTTTACCCAAAAGGAAAAACCTTGTAATAGTTAAGGCATTTCTAGACTGCAGTTTTACATTATAGTACTGTAAAGCAACATTAATTAATTTGCGTAGAAAACTTAGAAAGCACTACACAAATAATAAGCACTGATACTGACAGGATCAGTCTGTCTCTGACCATCTTGGTGTTGAGACCACCGAAGTCTCTAGGAGTTTTGCCCCAACACATGAAATCTGCTAGTAAGGCATTAATCAGACGGAAAAGAAAACTGATTACCCTTTGATCCTCCTCTTTAGTCCACGGACCTTTAATAAGTTCTGGGTTTAGTACCTTCTGCCATCGGTGCTGGCACTGAACATCTGTCCGATTCTAGTGAAATGTAAAATATGCAAAATAGATTCTTTAGACAAGATGAATGTAGAGTGATAATGCTCTTATCTAGGTACACTTGTTCCTGCTGCATTTCACTGCCAACTACAGCTACCAAACAACATGGTGTGATACAGGAGGTCTGAGAAGAGGGTGCTCAACTATTAATTTGCTCACTGAACTAGGGAAGATTTCTGTAATTTGTGCAGTGAGGACATCACCAAAACTACAGAAACTGAATCTTCACCATCTGCACAATAGCAGTCACGCTTTCACATGCTGTATTTCTATAACAGACAAAGTGTTTGCAAAGCAATTATCTTCTAAACCATACTTACAATTCACCAAAGCTATTTTTCCTCTGTGCTGAGACATTTTGTTTCAGTGTCACATTGACCATCTACTGTGCAACACCCTGCCACCCCCCATTTTTGCTGGTTTGATTCTTTCCAACCCTTTTGAAGAAGTGAAAGGAAAATTAGAGGTAAAGGTTTCCACAATATTCTAAAATTTCTGAGGTCTCCAACTGTGGAGGTTTTATATCTCCTGCAAAAATGTACCTACAAAGCAACCGCTCCCCTTCCTCTTACTTGGAAACCTCTGATAAAGAGTTGTCACTAGAACTGGAAAGAGAAACCAAGATCAACTTACAGGAAGGAAATTGGCAATGACTTTCCAGTCTTCTGTGCCATTCTGCTCCACAAGCTTCTTCAGTTTCTCATCCTAGATCATTAAAAAACCCAGACATCATTAATATCACAATCTCTTATAATGCAAATAACAACAGAATCACAGAATAGTTTGGGTTGGAAGGGACCTTAACGATCATCTAGTTCCAACCCCCCGCCATGGGCAGGGACACCTTCCACTAGACCAGGTTGCTCAAAGCCCCATCCAGCCTGGCCTTGGTCACCTCCAGGGATGGGGCACCCACAGCTCCTCTGAGCAACCTGTTCCAGTGTCTCGCCACCATCACAGTAAAGAATTTCTTCCTAATATCTAATCTAAATCTACCCTCTTTCAGTTTAAAGCCATTCCCCCTTGTCCCATCACCACATACTGTTGTAAAAAATCCCTTTAGCTTTGCGGTAGCCCCCCTTTAGGCACTGGCAGGCTGCTATAAGGTCCCCCCAGAGCCTTCTCTTCTCCAGGCTGAGCAACCTAACTCTCTCAGCCTGTCTTCACAGGAGAGGTGAAATGAAATGTATTTTTTTTAAACTGTGTCCTTCCGGCTTTTTATGCATTTATTTTTGCTTCCTGAGTGTAAGGGAAGGTGGTCTGTAGTCTTCTCATACTTTTAATTGCCTAAATCAGAAGATTTTTCTACTCCTGTGGATTTTTGTAGGTTCTTTACTGTGCTGCAGGAGAATGACTGACTTCTGTGCTGTTCTTTGACTTGCATTATACATCTCAAAGCAATGTAACTGTTACTCTTGTACTGGATTTACAGGAGGGCATGGCTGTTTAGATGCCAAGCATCAGAATAACAATGAAATTCAGTAATACACAGACACCCAGCTGCCTGGAGACCTCTGAAAATCACAGCCTTAAGGTCTGTATGTCTTGCAAGTAATGGGAGTTCCAGTAATTTGCTTGTTGCCTATCCATGTACAATGAATGTGCAATAAAACTAATGGCTCCTTTTTGCTCCTGATCACTGTGAGGGAGTTTTGATACTCCCAACAGCAAGAAATTTGGCCCAATATTTTTAATGATAAGGCCAGAAATACTGACCCTAAAGACAAAAGAAACCAGTATCTCATGTACTGGGAAAGATTGAGATAATGCAAAACTAGTGAGAACTGCCCCAAGAGATAAGAGGAGGGGAGCAACCCTCCCCCCTCCCCTCCCCCCCCCGGTTCCCTGATTAGGGCCTCCCAGTATGCTCCCAGTTCATATGACAGTAAAGTGGCCATCGGGCTCCACGGCCATCCTTTCCTTCCAGGCCACATCACAACAACATCCACTTCTGAAAGAGCAGATTATGAATATAAAAAAAAAAAAACAAAACCAATAAATGCTTGCAAGAGGTGACCTGCAACTGTTTATACATCAATATACATTGTTAGAGAGGAGAAAGTCAAAACATAACTTAAGAACCATATTAATGTATTTCACAATAAACTCAAACCAGTTAAATGGCCACAGGATATCCATCTGGCAAAGGAGTTTGATACCACAATTTACCCGGAAAATCAGCACAAGGGTATTGTGATTAAAATACATTCTGACCTTCAAAAGCAAAGAATGCTCAGTTTTGGTACCGCTGACTTTCTTTCTTGCAGCTTTTAATTTATTTCCACTCAGAATCATAATGCTGTAATTAAAGTGCAAATTTCAAATGGCACAAAAGGACTGCAGCAGTTTCTGCCACAGTTGTTTTCTGCTGTGGGACAGTGAACACACGTCAGTTCTCACATAGCAACCATTTTCAAACAAAAAGAGGCAGCAGTAACAGTCAAGCACTGCTGCAGGTGACTCTGAATCTGTTTCTCCAACAGAGATTACACAGAGGCTCACATACCTGTAACGCAGACTTGGGTGGACATAAAAAATTAATAAATAAATGGTGTTTATACATTTTTTTAAAAGATGAGAATGATCCTTGAAGTTAAATAAAACACTGAAGATAGCTAATGGGTTAAAAACGTTGTCCTCATTCATACGTGTGTCACTGTCACTGAAATCAGTTCATAGACAAGCAACCAGGGAGAAGATCATCATCCATGCTTTCTCAGTCTGTTTACATGCTGGAGATGAATGAACTCAGATTTACCTCTTCGCGGGTCCACCTGGTTTTTCCTAAGTGACGTTTTCCAGTCTTAGGAAGTAGACCATCATAATCATGATCATACATCTCAACATCTTCTTCATCATCATCACTACTATATATACTGCAGAAGGAAACAGTGAGACACAGAGTGGAACATGAAGACTTGAGCTACTTAATTACAAAGCACAAAAAACCCACTACAATCCTTACAAAGGTTACACAGATAAAAGTTCTAAAACTTGCACAACAAGATTTTGTTCTGCATTCTGTTGTTCTAGTATTCCGAACTGGTTCTTCTGTTTTTGGTATCCACAGATACAAGCAAAGGGCTGGCAACCTTCGTATTACTGTGCATGTTTAGACCTGCTCCTAATGTTAGATCAGTGGTGAATTACACATTTGGCAAACTTTCAACCAATGAAAGTTTCAAATTAAAATACAATGTTTGGGACAATAAAGAGAACTAGAGGCTGTGTCCATTACACAAGCACATGTTCAAAATCTTTAACTCGTGCCATACGTTCTGAAAAACATTAGTGTTTCTGTACGTTTAACAGAGCAGATAGTTCTCGCTCCCAAATAAAAGTCTATACAAAAAGTTAACCAACAATAAGCTCGTTTGAGAATATGGTTATGGACCCTATATGTGAAGACAAAAGTTCCTCTAATTAATTAAAGCCAGTAAGTGGTAGCATTAACATGCAATAAGCTGTAATATAAAATGTGCCTGCCATTTATGGGTCTGGACAAGGGCTGAGGACAAGTACATTTAATACCATGCAACCAACAAATGAATGATCGAACCCTTTTATGCTCTCCATGTCTCTAACTTAAGACTTTATCTGCCTCTATTCCATTCCTAAATCCCTCATTCTGTTTTTGAAATACACTGCTTCTCACCTAATTAACGACTAAGGGATTTCCCCACAGGCTATCTACAGGTAAAAAGGACTCTATTACTCTTTTCACAAACAGTGCTTGCTCTACCCAGTTAACTAAACCCAGAAGAGTGTTTTGCAACACCAGTCATCTTCCTGGTGGGCAGTATTTTATTTCCAATTTTAAAGGTATGAGCAGCAGTTCTGACACTTCAGCTAAGAGATGATAACCACAAGTGCTAGAAAGGAGACGTCAGGCTACGAGGCTAAAACCCGTGATGCATCCGATGGTGTGGTATGCTGGGGTATGTCAGAAGTATGACTAAGCCATTAAAATAAAGTTATTTTGTAAGAAAAGTATCAGGCATTGTTTATGCCTTTAGCCTGTTTTCAGGAGATTCCTTTTTAAATTAAGCTGCAGTGAAGCCCGGAGCCGGTCAGTCCCAGCACAGGGGATGGATGCAAACGCCTCCAAAACGCAAGCTGTTGAACACACGTTCTTTTCAAGCCCACTGGGCTAATCACACCGCACACCTCCAGCCCCGCTTCCCGCCCTGCGGCATGCGCCGCGAAAGCTGCGCGACACGCAGCAAGTTTTCCACAGCCCGCCGTGATGCGTGTGGCCTTCGCCGAGCCCCTGCCGAGTGGCTCCTCGCTCCCCACCCCCCACCACCCCCCCAGCCCTCAGCTCGTCCCCACGGTGCCGAAGCCCTGCAGCCCGCCCAGCTCGCCCCCCGGGCAGCGCGGACCCCCGGCCCGCGGCGCAGCGCAGCGCGGCAGCGCGCAGGGGGCAAGTCACACGCTCCGGCCGCTGCCACCGCGGCTCCTGCCCCTGCCGCCGCTCAGCTTAGGTTCACTTTTTTTTCTAAGTAAGCGACACAGAGAGACAGCTGTGCGACTGCCCATATGCCAAAGGAAGTTTTGTGGCTCCATTTCCAAGTATCATTTTGAAAATGAGTTTCGCAGGCAGTAAACACCAGGTACGCATCCATCGGTGACGCTTCCTGCGCCGCGGCGTGTCTCAGGCACGGCACAGAGACGCCACCCCGCAACGGCACATCAGCGGCGAACGGATCGGAATGACTGAAGTGCGGTGGCAGCACCGTAACCGGTTTATTTAAATAACCGGGGCCTTGCTGGCACCGCAGAGCCGAGCCCCCGCTGTATTACCTGTGTTCTCCAGCAGGAGAAAAGGCCCCTGGGATTTCGGGACGCTCGGTAGCTGCTTTAGCCAACCGGGCCCTCAGCGCTGCTCCAAAACTTCTTATTTCGCAGCGCCGGCCGCAGCCCGCGCCCCCCCGGCCCCCGGCGCTCCGCCCGGCCGGCCGGGGCAGAGGGCGGGAGCCCCCCCGCGCCGCTCCAGCGCTCCCGCGGCAGCAGCGCTGCGCTTTGCGCCCGGCAACCGGCTCGTGCAAGGACACGGGGGGAAAGGGGAAAAACAGGAGAGAGGGAAAAAACACGCAGGCGGTGGGGAGGAAGTGGCTCGCCGCTGCCACCGTGATTGAAGGAATTCGGGCACCGGCCCCGCGGGGCAGAGCCCGTTCCCGCGCCCGTTCCCGCTCCCGCCGGGGCGGCCCCGCGCCGCGCCGCGCCTCCCCGCCAGCCCTTGCCGCCGTGGCGGGGCTGCCAGCCGAGCCCGGGGCGGCGGAGCGCCGCGTCCCGGCGGGAGGCGCCCACGAGGCAGGCGGCGGCGGTCCCTCTTTCGGGAGAGAGGGGCCGGGTGATTCACCGCCAGCCCCAGCGACACCCCCGCTCTGACACTGAAAGTACAGCCCGGCGCTCGCCCAGCGGCCCGCTGCCTCCTCCCGCACCGCAAGCCCCTCTTCCGTAAGACGAGCCCCCCGAGCGCCCAGTCCCGCCGGCAGCCGGGCAGGGAGAGGCAGGGCTGCCACTTTCTCCTCTGTCACAGCCCAGCCGCAGGGGAGGGGAAGAGGGGAGGATGCCGAGCTGCAAAGAGAAAGAAAAAAAGCCTCCACGTGTCCGACCCGCCGTCCCCGGCTAATTAGGCAACAACCCCGCTCTGGGCGCCCGCCCCGCAGCGGCGGCACGGCCACGGCCACGCGGCGCTGCCTCCCCGGCCCGCTCCGGCCCGGCCCGGCGCCCCCGGGGCGCTGCCGCCGCCGGCCCCTGGCGCGGCGCGGCGGCGATCGACCTCGCCCGAGAGCGCGGCGGGCGGGCGGGCACGGGTGACAGCTCCGGCCGAGCGCCCCGTCGGACCCGCAGCCCCCCGCAGCTGCCCGCTCGCGCTGCCACGCTCCGGCATGTGCCGAACGACGTGTGCGGGGAACAGGCGAGCGCCGCTGGACGCAACTACCCCCGCGGGGCAGAGCCGCGCTCCCGAGGGCAAAAGGGCCGCCACTTCAAGAATAAATAAAAAAAACAGACGAGGGAGCGAGCCCAGCCCCCCGCCGGCCGCCCACCCCGCCGGGAATGAATGAATGAATGAGACGGGACGCGCTACCTGCCGCCGCCGAGCCAGCCCGACATTGTCCTGCCCTGCAGCTGCGGGCGCGCAGCCCCGCCGGGCTCCGCGCTGGCCCCTGCGGGCAGCGAGCCCGGCCCCCCGTGGCGTCCGGCAGGCGTGCGGCGCCGGGCCCGGGCGCCCCGTCAGCGGCAGCTCTGCGGCTCGTCCCGCTGCCCCGGCGCCTGCCGAGGAGGGGGCCGCTCCGCGCCGCGCCTCGGGGGCGGGGTAGCCCAGGTGCGCGGAGGACGGGGGGCTGCCCGCCCGCCCCGTCCGCCGGGCGAGCTCTTCTCCCGCTGCTGCCTTCCTGCTCCCCCGCTCCGCGCCCCGTCTGACAGGCACGGGGCCGGGCGGAGCGGGGCCGGCCGCCCCCCGCCCGCGGACAGCGAGTTACCTGTGCCGGGGTCTCCGGGCCATCCTCGCACCGGCCGCTGGGGGAGGAGGACGGGGGAGCCCGCGCCCGCCGCCGCGCCCTGCTGCCGGGCTGCGCCCAGGCGCTCCGCCGCCGCGCACGGGAGTGCCGAGGAGCCGCGGGAGGAGGAGGAGGAAACAGGTTGAGATTAAAGAGTAAACTCTGTAAACAGAGATGCCATCAAACAAAGGGCCCTTGGACACTCCCCCTCCCGCCAAATCTGGCGCCCCTGCAGTGCGCAGGCGCCTGGCGCCGTGCGGCGGGCCCGTGCCGCGGCGGCGGGGCGCGGGGCGGGCGGACCGGGGCCGCGCGCCAGACGGGGCCCTCCCGCGCCGCCCCGCCCCGCCCCGCCCCGGCGGGACCCCCCCTTCCCCCTCCCGCGCCACCGCCCCTCGACGGCGCGGTCGCAGCCCCCAGTCCCCGCGGCATCAGGCTTTCATTGACGAAGCCGTCGGGGCGGGGGGCAGACGCCGCCACCCCCCCACCCGCCACCCCCGTGCACGGCAGGTGGGGAAGGTGCGTCCCGCCGTGGGTCGGCGCTGCCACCCCCGAGGGGTCTCGGCGACCACCCCCGGGCCACCTAGGTGCCTCCCGTCGACGGGGGGTGGGCCTGGGCGGGTGCACCTGCTGCGCTCCCTGCTTGGCGTGCGGGCTGCAGCGACCCTCGGGGGGCGAGTAACCCCACCCCCACCCCCACCCCCTTCCCGCTGGAAACATACGCTAAAAGGGACGCTGGGGGATGCGGGGGTCTCCGGGGGGGGGCCGAGGGCCGGGGCTGCCCGGTGCCTGACAGCGGCTGCCGCGCCGCGGGGGATTTTTGCAATAGTTCCCCTTGCAGCTGCCAGGGGTGGATGGTCCCCGCCGCCGCCGCGGCGGGAGGGGCGGTGGGTGTCCGACGAGCTCCAGAGAACACGTTTTGTGATACAGAAATGAGTCAGGATGTGAAAAATGGCGAAACATGCAAAGTTCCCAGGCTGCGCTGCTGCTTGAAAAATCGGGGCTTTGCAGCGGTTTCGGCGCACTTGCCCTTTCCTCAAAGGCCCGCGGCTCATCAATGAGCCGCCGACGGGGGGGGCGGGGCCGCGGGGCCGCTCCCCAGCCCGCGGCGCCGCTCCGGGAGGGCTGGGAGCCCGCCGCCTCCCGGGGCGGACCGTCCCGCCGAGCCGCAGGCCGGGCATGGGGTACTGCGCGGCCTGCGGCAAGCCCCCGCCCCGTCGTGTCCCTGAGGTCCCCTAGACTCCCAGGTAACGGGATTCACCGGCGCAGGCAGCCCGGGGACGGACGGGCAGCGGGGCTGTCTCCCCGAGCCCCGCCGGTGCATCGCTGCGTGGGGTTACACGCGGGCCCACATTAGCCGACGGGCGCACGTCACCCCGGCTGTGCATTACCCACGCCTCCGACGGCCGCTGCCCCACCGCCCGGCCTCCGCTCGCCTACCTGTGAAATGGACCTGCTGCACCGGGGGGCGGCGTTCGTGCAGGCTGGAGGCGCTCTGCGCAGTCACCTCGTCACAGCTTTGCGAAGCGTTTCCCTGCTGTGAAGGGGGGACTTCAGTGCTAGTGGCAGTGGGAGAACTGGAAAACTAAAGACTAGTTCAGCTCTGTTCTACACCCGGTGACCTTTATATGAAAGTGCGTGCTGGCATCAGCAGAGAACAAGGCTACTCAGATCCATCAGATTTTTGAGGCTTTTTTTCTGGTAAAGATGTGTTTGGGGAAAGTGGGAAATCAGGTGGCCCGAGGAAACCCGGAAAGGCATCTTGGTGTCCGCACTGTAGCGAGCCACTGTTGCTGGGTGTTGGGGATGTTACTGTTGCAGAACCAAAGCTGATATTAATCCACAAAAGTATCGGGATTTTTTGTGTGTGTAAAATGTTGCTTTCCTTACTTAACACAGTGATGCTTACCCAGTTCTGTCAGAACCTAATGCTGAATCCTTTACAGAAAGTTATTAGAGACACTTCTGAGTACTGCTCCGCCAGTGAGTGTTGCTTCTGTAGGTAGGAGGCCTGAAGCTGGGCCTGTAGTCGAAGCAGCTGTAAGGCTATGACAGGATTCACAGGATTTGCTCTTAAGGGGAGGTACTAGTAACTTTGTGACTGAAAAGGTACGTTTCACTGAAACAGTGTGGTCATGCTGCCTATAGTTTCCCACAGAGGTACAAACAAAACTGTGCTAGGTTATCTCTTCCTGCTTCTGCGGGAAACATTTTCCCTTGTTGGTTTTTGCAAATATTTCAGTGTTACTGAGACAAATCCAACATCTTCCCGATTTGGATGTAAATTTGCTGAATAAATGCAAAGAATGTCTATTATTGTTCTCAAGAGAACTGTTAATATTCACAATTTCCTTCTGAAGGTTTTGTGTAAGACTACATTTCTTCTCCAGTGACTCTGAATGAATACCCTTTTTTCTTCCCATATTGAAAAAAACCCAACCAACCAAACAAAGACCACATTTGGTTTATAAGAATACTAAAAATTGAAAATAAAACATATTTTTACTGTGTTCAAAATAAAGAAGGAAATGACACCTCTGCTCCAGGCTTAAAGATCAGTATTCTCCAACCCTGCATATATAAACCCCAATAAAACCACTAAGGTGTGCACATGCACTCCACTGGTGTTGCTTCATTGTTATTGTTTAAAATTTAGCTAAAAATGAGCCACGAGCCTACTGTTTTGTTTTCTTTCCTTTCCCAAACACCTGTAGCCTGAGGCAATTTGGGGTGTAAGGGTTCTTTATAATATATCTTTGCCAAAGCCCTAAAGAAAAAGAAATCACCCTTCTACATCTGAACTTAGAGATCATATGCCCTAAGATGTGCAGTAGCAGACTTCTTCTTGCATTACCCTTCCAACTTCATTAATTAGTGATGTCTCTGAGCCTATTTATAGTAATTGCATCAACTGACAGAGTAATTGTAAACAGTGTAACTGCATGTTCTGATGATCTTTTACTTACACAAATTACATAAGTAATTTAAGAGAAGTAATTACATAAATGGTAAATACACAGTGAATTCCTTGATTTCCTGCACCTCCACTACAAACACAAACCTCAAAATGGAGTTCAAAGCATGTGAAGAAAGTTTCAAGAATCCCAGTTAAACATCAAATCCAAGACATGTTGTCTTCATCCTTAATGTTTTCCTGTTGCAATCTGCTGTTTAGCTGCCGTGACTTGGGCTGAGTACTGCCAATATTAGCTAGCTAGGCATAATCAAATCAAAAAGGAATCATGAAGGAAATGTAGCTGGGAGAAGAGGAACAGTAAGCCTGAACCCTGGGATTTTCCAGATGGATAGGAGGTAGTTGCATAAATTCTTATTTGACTTTGGAAAATCCCAGCAGCAATCTTTACCTATGTGCTGTTCCTGCTTTTCCTGAATTTGTCACAGAATTTGCAAGGAATGCTGTGAAATCAGTGTCTAACTACTCACATGATCACACACACGTATGGTGTTTTTTTTCTATCACAAGTGTTATAAAAAGCCACCTTTCCCTCTGGTCTGAAGGCACCTTAGAATGCAAGAAACATTTTTATAAATGCATGTTGATATGTGCTTTTTTGTTTATTTTCTGCATTTCTCTCAGCTTGTGCAGTGAAAAACAAAAAGCAACTTTCACTTTTTTAGTTTCACTTTTAGACTAGTTACTGTAAAGTTTCAAATACAGTTGTGGTATTGTTATCATTGAAAATCAGAGGTTTTTTATATTTTAGCCAGAAATATTTTCAATATATATTGTTAACACATTTGAAGCAAAACACAAATGTATGTTTTCCTTTAATGTAAACTTTCTAACCTAAGTTCCTCATGGAAGAAGAAGGTTGATTAAAAGCTCTGGGGAGGGAGGCAGGAGACTGAGGTTTAATGTTCCTGGTGTCACATACCAAGTCACTTCAGCCACATATTGAGCCACATTCCCCTACCCGTGGATATAAATTATGTCCAGCAATATGTATTAACACTTCTTTTCCAGTAAACTGTGCAGTGCATGAGGGCCAGCCTGATGGCCACATGGCTGGCTGCCTGAGGGCTACCTGCTTCAAAGGTACCTGCTTGTGTTGCCACCCAGATTTGCATGTGAGCCAGGACTCCCAGAGCAGTGAACACGTAGATGTGAGTGGCAACCATCTGCCCTACTGAAAACAGACATTGTGTGGACCTGAACAGGGCCAAAATAGATGGCAAGCTGTGGGCCAGCAGGAGATGGGGCTATCTCCACACCATCATACCTACATTTTCTTGCAGCCAGGCTGAAAAGCTGGAGAAAGGGTAGTGAGCTGAGAAGGAACTGTTGCAGCTCCTGGGAAGAAGATCCGCCCCTAGGCTATGCATCCATGTGCTTAGAGAAAGAAGGAGGTACTCTGCTGGCTCCTACTCCAGCTGTGTAGATGGCATAGCCTAGACCTTCAGATCTGGACATCTGGTTTCAGCACATGCAGTTTTAGAGCCCACTAGACCACTGTTACTCAGTGATTATACCAGAGCACCTACACTGAAAATCCGCAGCATGTTCTGGCATAGAACTGGAGTAATACAGTAATAGTTCAGACTTATCAGTTGACTGCATAATTCATTTTTGTTTAATTTATTTTTGCCCAGGTCAGGTAACAATAAGAATTCAGTGATAAGGTTAGACTGAATCAATTGAAATTTTATATGAAAGGGATTACTAACAGAATAAGAGGTCTGTTTCTTTTCTGTTGTAACATCTAGGTTTTCCTGATGACAGTCTTGGATGTTCCTCTTGGTTTAAAAGCTAAGGGAAATTCAAGAGGGACCTGCGCTGCTGCTGGGAGAAAACTTCGGGTTATAGCTATACAATGTAGAATGAAAGGAAGGGACATAACTTCGTGAAATTAAGATCTTGAGCGAGGGAGCAAAGGTAAACCTTGCACTCTTCAGCAGAGGCTCTTTTTTGTGGTAAACCCTCTTTGTTTGTGCATGGCTTGGAAGAAGAGTAATGCCTGAGGCCTTCCAACTGCAAAAATAGCGTTCTATAGGAACAGAACATATGTTCTACGAAAGCTGTTACTTCATTTGTTCTGAAATGGCACGGTATAGTAGGTGCAAAGTGAGGCTTGGGGCAAGTGGCACCAGATCCTTGGACACCAGCAGAACCACATGTCGAGTCAGCTGCCCAAGTGCAGCAGGCTCAGCACCGCAGAGTTCAGTGCCCCCTGTGAAAAATAACCCCTTCCCATGTAAAAACCTACATCATCACACAGAATGATTTAATTTTTTTTCCTTTTTAAAGCATAGTACTAACAATAAGAAGCATCCATTGCATATGCAGCTCCATCTTAACCTGTAGCAGGGCACTGACATCCAAATAGAAAATTAGCAATATGGTGGGGTATTGACATTGTATGTTATCAGCATACCTGGAGCAATACATCCTTTCTGCCAGCTTTCATCACATAGGAGACTATGTGATTTCTTGCCTTTATTTTATTGCTAGCAACCAGTATTTCAAAGGAAATCAGTGTTTATTTATTTATTTAAAACACAATGTGATAAAAATATTAGACAAGTTTGATTAATAACAGAGGAGAGGACAAATAAATGTAAACATAGGCAAATAAGTTTATTTTTTTAAGTGATTCATTTAAGCATACTAATATGTCAAGAAATAGCAATATGCCTTTCAAAATGATAAAGTAAACCCTATTCACAAAAGAAGTGATTTGCTCTATGTACATGTTTACCTAGAAGGGTGTGGTTACTATAATGTATGCCCGGCTGGCAAGCAGAGAGGCTTTTGTACTGCTTTTAGAAGTGTCCTCTGAGGGAGTTGCACCTTTGCACCAGTTTAACAGGGAATTCAGCCTGCTGCTTCTCTCAGTTTTGCTCCCATAAATACAAAGCGACTCCAGTGATGTTTCTTGAGGTGCTACAGTTATACCTGGCTGTACCTGAAAGCAGAGCTCAATCTATAAACCATAGTAGTGTAGCTGAGGATAAACACGTGTAAATGTTTAGCGGCTTACTTGTGTGATGCAGAACATAGCAACGTCTCGTGGACACCAACTGCTTTACCCTTTTTTCATTGTCACACTACTGGAGAGGCCTGGTTCCCCCTAAGAGCAGTCTTTCCTCCCTCTTGTTCTACTGACTTGGTAATTGGAAGGAAATATATTTGATTTACGCCAGTTTAAATAAAGGGCAGATTCTCATCTTGTTGAGCCCACTGTCTATAAAATTCATTAATTTCTCCTTGTACGGGAAGATATGTAAAGGAGATGTGTCTCCTTCTGTGGTCCCAAATCACCGGTTGCAATCTTTTCTTACGTGTTTCCTATGTTAATGTGTTTTTAATCCCATTTTGTAGATTTGTCACAGACGCTTACACTTCACACATAAACCTCTGTTTCCTGAGTAGTCCATTGTCATCTTACTAAAATCCAATATTTCATATGTTTATATCCTTCCCCCTCTCAAACCTTCTCCCAGCATTGGACTAACTGAATATTGTGAAGTGGAATCAGTCCCTCCCTTCTTTTTTCACTTTCCTTCGCATTTACCCTATCACTGTGATAGCCTAATGTAGGCTAGATGGTAAAACTTGTCATTTCTCGCTATATTTGTTTTACATCCTCAGGCCCTATGTCACTCCTTTCTGTATTAGTCAGTAGGAGGTGTCAAAAGATTGGCAAGAAAAGTAATTTTTTTCAGGCTGAGACGGAATTAATCACCTCAGTTTTTATACCTTGCAACCCTTGTTACCCACTGCTGCTCAAGAGCTAGTCAAATTATGTTTGCAGTAATGCTGTGTATACAAATAAGGCTGTGCTCCTTCCTTTCTTCCTTGTGCCCGTAAGTGTGGCCATTTCGTCCAGTTAAGCTACTCCTACATCACACCACTGTTTTTGAAAGAAGTTTGCTGGGCCCTAACTAGAAGCAAGACTAAGTGGTTAAATAGGTGATTGCTGTCGCTTAGACAACTCTGAAGCAAGTACTATGTTATTACCGAGTATCTGCGTCCAACAGACTTTGGGTATCCTGTTTGAAAATGCATTCATCAGATGTTTTTTAGCAGTAACTCATCAAATTCTGTGTAACGTTGCATCTGCTTTCATCTACACACCTTGGTTTTCCAGGGTCGGAAATGTATTAGGGAGCTGCAAAAATATTTCCCAAAGTATCTTGTAAATGTCAATTGACAACATTTAGAAACTTGTGGTTTGAGAGCTCAACCAGATAGGAAAAGGACAGTCAAAAGTAGCGTAAATGCTTATGCTCAGCTTCCTGAGCAAAGGGCACCTCGACAGTGGCCGAGTCCTTTGTTTTCTTTAGGGACTTGAGCCTGTATTGGGTTTCCATGGCAAGGTTAGCTTGAAAATTAGCCCTGGTGGCCAATTATGGAAAGGAGTTGGTTTAGTGGGCTGGTGGCATTAGGTGAACGGAAAGCCAGCTCTGTGGCCAGTGACTTGCTGACGGGGCTGGGCTTCTGGAGCTCTGCTGTGCAGGAGCTACAAAGATACATTGTGAAAATGAAAACAGCTCTAAAAGACAGGTGTCAAAGTGGAATTTTCTGTGCTTTCCTTTACTTCTCCCTTTACTAAAGGCTGGTGAGTTATATAGAAAATGATACTTGGAAGACTCTTTCATACATTTCTTATTTAGACACCCTGGTCTTTTGCCATGCACACCCTCACATGTGTGAAAGAAGACATTAACTTTTGCATTCACACTTCCAGTGCTTTCATTACGTTCATTACTAATAATTGTGCTTTCTGGACATGCTGGTGTTTGTATCCCTATTCTTTAATGTTTTATTACTTCTGTTTTGTGCTTCCCATATGTTTCCGGGGAGAATTCCCTTCTTTCTTTTACTAGTCTTGTTTCTGCTTGCTCTTTCTCTGTATGCCAAATAATAATGAAGGCTATGCCTGTGCTTCCCCTCCCTATGGCACAATGCGGTTTTCTCTGGCTCTCACTTTTTGTGAAAAGTAGGCCATCTACTGTTGCTTTCTAGTATGGATTACAGATGGCCCAGCACATGGCCATATTATGCATATAGGTTCAAAGGTGGACTTCACAGGTGCCTATTCTCCTGTTTATAGGCACTTCTTATTTTGCAGACATATTGTGATGGAAAAGCCTCCACAGCAAACTGAAATCTTATTTCTGTTTTTCCTCCTTTTGAATAGTAACTGATATATTTTGGTCATGTGTTCAGCTGCCATAAACTTAGTTTTTAATTTTCTAAAAAAGATGGTAGTGTTCAGGTTTGTTAACCTAAGATTTTTCCCCAAATGGACATTTTTCTTAGTTACACATCAAGCACCCTTCCCCTTTATCCCACCCTCACTGAAGTTAGAGAGCAGGAGATGACCAGCTAACAAGATTCAGACAGCTCTTAGTGACAGTTTTTGTCAGTTTAGCACATTTTTGTTCTATGGTGGTTGTTGGTTTGGTTTTTTGGTTGGTTTTTTGTTGGGTTTTTTTGTTTTTTTGCAGTGTGGTTATGAACAGAAAAGTGACTTTAAAAATTGAATCTTGGTAGTACACATATCTATTCTCCATATGTCTTCTGAGTCATATCTGGATAGTATACTGATGAAAACAAGCTCTAGTGTTGTCAGCACCGTAAAACACAAAGAGCCATGAAAAGGGAGCTAGCCCATCATCTGCTGGTTGTACCACCAGGTCAGCAGTTGGGTTCTGATTCCTCCATTATTTTCGGAGATGCTACAGAAACTGATCATTAAGACTGCTAAAGCTCTTGTCGGACGTGAACTTGCTGTGGGGGCAAATATTTGGACTTCAGTTTGATGGGGATATTATTGCTAGATTAGAATCAGATGCAGCCAAAGACAGCTTTTCTGGTCTGTACTTTTAGGTCAAAGTTGGATATTTCTTTCTTTCCTTCCTGTCAAAACTGGCTGAGGGACTTGTCATGCAACATTATTATTGGAAAAAAATTCCTTTACTTAGTCACCTATTAGTCTTAAGCCTGTAATAAAATACTTACTACTTGGTTCATTAAGAGTAAAGCATGAGTTTCACAATTTCATTCTGCTTGGTTCGGTTTTTGTTCACTTGCAATCACATATTATTTCTTATTGCCTTGCCTCTCCATATGTTTTCACATGGAACTTTCATTAAAAATTTTTATTCCCATTTTAGTTTAATTGCAATTTTCAGGGATATTCCCTTGTCTCAATTAGAAATACAGGTATGATCATAGTTCCTCTGGGGAGTGATTTTTTTAAATACACCTACTTTACATAAGCAAAACTGCAGAACAATTCCATCTTCTTGAGTGTCTGACTCTTTAAATTGGTCACTAGCAGAGCAGTAGTCTTGCACGGGGTGTGATTGCTGTGCAAAAGGAAAGGAAAAAGAAAGTAGGTAAAAGTACCTTTTGTAGCTCTGAGAATGATAAAGCAAGGTGGATCCTTAGTGCTTTGTGGGTAGAAATATAAAACAAGTAGAGGCAACTCTCTTTTCTTAAACAAGACAATTAGGGAACCAGCTAAATTGCTGTGGGGTGCATATGAATAAGTAAAGCATCCATCCTTGCTGATCTATCACTTGTCAGATGTTGTTTTAATTTGATGAGGAGGCCAGTATCTGCTTATACCCCCACTTTCTGCCCAAATGTAACTGGAGAGCAGGACTCGGCTCTTAGGGTGAGGTACTAGAAGTCAACAGTGGCAACACACCAGCGAAGTGCCATTATGGAGCTGTGACAAATGACTTCTTGACAGACATATAGGAGCTATCTGATTCCAGTGGAAGGGGCATTAAAATTAACTTCAGATGCCCTAAATCTCAATGTAGTAAGCTAAGGGACACACACACACACACAGAGACACACACACACACATTCTCTCCTCTGAGGTGCCAGTGCCTTCTAGAGGTCAAGAATGAAGCTGAAAGCATTTATTCTGGAGTAGAAGAAAGGTATTTCTGGAGGAGTCTGGACAGAACTGAGAAACATTTTTAATGCTTCCATTATAAATAATGAAGTAGTCAATGACAACATCTAAATGGTCCATCTCTAGTTTTCACACTTAACCAAATGAATGCAATGAGCTGGTTACAGGAGCTGCTTCTTCAGGCTGCTTTAGACATGGGTGTAAATCCTGTACCAGTTCATACTGCACAAGTTCCTTTAAGTATGCAACTGTAGGGGATAAAAGCATTCAACTGAAGCAGATATGCATTAAACCTATTTTCACACTACCAGAGGTTTCTTCTGTGGCAAATCATGTGACTTTTTAACCTCAGATACCTCTCAGCTTCACAAGCAATAGAGGCAATCTTGCTGTTTAGATGTATCCCTGATAATACTTCAGCATCTTTTGTAGAAAAGTACTCACACAATTTTGTTGAGACAAATTTTCCTGTGATTTTGCAGACAGTGTTCACCTTTGCTGCTCACCTAAATGCCCATCTAAATCTTAATGTTTCAGAGACAGCTGGAGGTTGTCATAATATAGTCTGTACAACCCCTATCTTCTGTAAATAGGTAGATAGGTAGATAGATAGACAGAACTTCTTCTAGTGTCAGTCACCGAGATGGCAAGTGCTTCTCTGTGAAGTCTGTTTTATTTAGCTGACATAACAAGAGCTGATCTGTACATAACTGTGCCAAGGAAGGATCATCTTGTCTGCACATTTCTTCCAGTCTCTGCCTTTGCTTGAGGATATTGAGGGCTGGTGATAATGCAGTAGAAATTACATCGTTGCCAAAAAAGCTTTGAAACCTTGCCTTATAAACCGTGGTCCTTTTTTTTTTTTTTTTTTTTCTTCTTCATAATATTCTTCTGGAATTCCCCTTTAAGAAAACATACTCTTAACCTTCCCAGTGACATTTTAGTTGTACTTGGCAGCAACACAGTTCATAAGTGTTTTGGCTAATATTCTAGCCCAGCTGGCTATTTCTCTCCCTCTAGTGCACAAAGATTGATACCCACTTTTCTAGTCTTCCTCAGACAAAGATGGTATTATTAGAAAATCACCCCCTTTTTTTTACTGCCTTACTGAAGTGTCAGAATTCAGAGATTCTCTGGCTTTTTTACATGCTGTAGGCTACTCTAGAAATAGTGGGCTTTTTCAACAGTTTCTAAAAGCCTCAGGGCCATCCTGTCTTCTATTTTCAGTTTCCTCTCCAGGTTTTAGGGATTACCCTAAACCTACAAAAGAATATGCTTTTTTTTGCTTGTAGCTAGGGATCCACTACTGTTTGAAAAGGTAGAGGGTATTTTGTGACTAATTCCTCTGCTCCATAACGTTCTGGTCAGGCAAATGTGGTTTTGTTGGTTTTCACTTTCCCTAATAGCAGTGGCCTGTAGATCTCCCTGACTCTGTGGTGTCTGTGCTTTTTTCCACAGGATATATATATTGAGATTTTTCTTTCTGTAACTGGATGACAGGTTGGGGTATCCATTGTTATCAGAACTTTCCATAGGACAGGGTCATGCCTGGCTGTAATTTACCTCAATACTCTATTAGCAGAAATCTTGTGTAGGGAAAAATGCATGAAAGCTTTACATGGCTTCATATCAGAGAAAAAAGAGAACTGTTTTACGTGGAAAGCAGCAATACCAAGAATATTGTTTGTTTTACAAGGAACTCTTTCAGGCAATTTGGTATACTACATAATATTTTTTTTTATGGGTGTTGGAAAGGCCCCATAATTCTGTATTCCTTTCCTTTCTGATACAGATGAGCTGACTGCAGAGAATGACCTTGGGTTACTGTCAACAACAGTGAAACTCACAAAAGATTCATCTGTAGAATAAGTGTCTTCCACTGGTGTCATTTCACATGAGAATGGCACAAAACACACCAGCTACTTCCCTTTGCGTGAGGAAGATGTTCTCCACTTGCAGTTATCCTCTGTGCTCTCTGAATTAGTAACGGTGATGTAGACCCTGATTCAGGGAAATACTTGTGCACTTATGAACCTTAAGGAAACACTCAAACCTTCTTGACCTCCTTTTGATTAAGCACATGTACTGAGCACAGAAGTACGAAAGGCTCAGACCTTCCTCAATTACCCTCTTGTGTTGAAAGTGAGGAAATATTGCCAGTACCAAAAGAATAATTTCAAAATTAAAAGATATGGCCAAATGGAGAAATCTGCAACAACCCACTGTTTACAAGAAGGAAGCTCTGCCCAAGTCCACGTGAAATACCATATCTTGGGGAAACATATCTGCCTGCCTGATGGCTTTGGGAGAACATTCTCTTTTGGGAGAACAATGAACACATTGCTGTCTAGCAGGATTTTGTCAGTTTGGTTTTGGTCTAGACATATGCTGTGTTTCACCCTGCAGGATCTGTTACTGTGGTACTTGGATCTCTTGGCTAGATCTTCCAGACCTTGTTGAGAAGTGACATTTGATGCTTTGCATCACTGCTACAAGGGAATTGCCTCTCCAGCATTTCACCCTACTTGGCTCACATTTCAAGGGACCCACATTCTTCAGACACACTCTCTGAACTTCTGTATCAGCTGCACTGGTATGACACTACAGCTCAACAGGCTGCTAAGCTGTACCCTTCCTATACACTGGGTCTCAACAGCCAGCCACTGTGTGTTGTCTCTTCTGCTTTTCAAGTTCAGCTCTCCCACTAAGCTACCGAGGGTGACACTGGTTTATTTTAGTTTGGCTTGGTAATGAAGATCATTGTACACTAGCTCTGACAACAGAAACACCAGGACTGTTCTAAAGCTCATATGCTTACCATGAAGCAGGAATTCCACTTTCCAGGGTACATCAGACTTACTGACCCAGGTAATAGGGCCTAAGAAGAGTGGCTCTGCGTGTTCCTCTTGGGTGCCTTTTGTCCAGCACATGACTGAAAATTGATCCTCCCTCTGGCATTTCTTACATTTTGCATTTCTAGCATGGATGTGATCAAGATCAGTCTTTAAGTACTGCCTACTGCTTTGATCACATATGCTTGCTATGCTTTTCTGTACCCTTTCATTAGTTGGAAACACATTCATAAAATCTGTCTCAAATACTTTGTTAAATGGCTGACTTTTGTTTCTTTAGGGTCATCTCAATGGCGGTCTTTAGAGTGTCCATGGTATATGACTAGAAAACCACCCATCAATCCTTCTCAGAAATAACAATTACCAGGTTGTCTCAAATTTAATTGTTCTCACAGAGTCACATCTTGGCAAATACTTCACAGTCTCCCTTCCACTGTATTACCATCTCATAAAGCTTTATTTGGACATCAAGTTATAGTTAAGTTTTCTCAGGCTTTCAAGGCTTTTTTTTTTTTTGCTTTTTTTTTTCTTTCCCCTCCTTGATTAGGAAAGCTGTGATTGGCAAACCAACATTCTCCCCTTCCGACCCTATTGCAAACTGAGGAGTCTCTCCTCTACCTTCAACTACCATTAAAACTTGGTAGCCACCTGTGAGAATTCCTCCTATTCTGGGTATTCTGTAACTTCATCAGCACTTTAGTGCTTCAGAGTACTAAGGCCAGACCTAGGTTTTCATCTTTACCAAAGTTAAAGTTCTTTAGCTTGAAATCACACTGGAAAGCAAGTTAGTAAAAACAGTACAAAACATGGTATTACATGATACTCTTTTTGTTCAGCCTGACTTGTATTAATTTAGCTTTAACTCTCCATTTGGGATAAAATTTATATGAATCACCCATTTGAATTAATTTTACTGCACCAGTTTAACTGAAAATGTAATTTTAAACCTATATACCTTTTAATTCTAACTTCCCTGGTAATATATAAGTAATACCATTTACGTTCATTTAAACTCCCTAGCTACATACACTTCTCAATGTACCGAGTTAGTAAAACCTACAAGCCAAAGTACTTCAGAAGTTACTAGATACTTCCTAGATATCAGAAGTGTCTGACTTAAGTGTTTATTGATTAGTTGCCTCATTCCTGTATTGAGATCTGGGCACACAAATTACAATTTTAAAAGCTGTCTTAGACTTTAGAGTGGCAGAGATGGTAGGTGAGAGTATGTAACAAAACAGGGAGACGAGGTAAAAGAGTGAAGTGGTATAAGAAACAGGTTGTTAGATACCCATAGAAAAAAGACATGTACATACACGTATATGTAAGTACATATGTCAGTTTAGTCAGAATTCAGACTCAGATGCAACCCCGAATTTAGTTGTTAGTTCTTGAACAGGTTCCTTGCATGATGTCCTATACCTGCTGCTGTTTATAGTGGAATCAAAAAGGATTTTTCTAACCGCCTAAATGAGAGCAGGACAAAGCTCAAATCATAACACATGAAACTCAGTCCTAGATGTGATGACTTCAAGAGCAATGGCCAGCAGCAAATCACACAGGTACAGCTTCCACGAGTGCTCAAGTGTTGTCTTGGAGTTGCTGAGCTCACTTGTCAGACTGAGAGCTGAGGACTGCATGCTGCCATTGATCTGTTGCATGACCCATAGCATATCATCTAACTTCAGCAGGTCCAGCTTAAGGACTGTTATAAGGGGTAGCAACATTTCTGTTCCTTAGAGGACACCGCAAAAGTTAATCCATTAAAATTCAGGACAGTCACTGAAACAATTGTGATATAAATCAGATGGAAAGTTACCGAAGCAAAAAACTCTCTGAGAGAGCACTTTCTTTTAGAACAGTTTCTCCTGCTTCTCTTCCTTCTTTCCACACAGTGGAGGTCAACAGGGGCAGAGACAGCCCTATTAATTTTTCTGGTCTCTACAGATTTTTATTATGGAGTATTTAGGCAATTTTCTACAAGGGGCGCAGTTTTAATGACTTTTTTTAAGCCTTCAATGTTTCCGGCCTGAGAAAGTTCAGCTTGGGTTTTTGTATCAGACACTTAGGTCTGTCTTCCTGGAACATAATGCAACATGAAGGCTAATGGTAACAGTATCACCCATACAAGTGAGATCTGATTAAATAAGGTGGGACTTTATCTTTCACATGAATTATTCCAAAGTCTTTTTCCTTTTGAAACTTAATCACCTCAAATGCCCAAACTATTTCTGAGAAAAAACATCCTTGTTGATTTTCAATATTCTTATCTTTCTGTTGAGGCTTGAGAGATTTCAAAACACATGGAGGACCTCCAACAAGGGAACTTCTGATACATAGAAGCAGCAAAGAAAACAAAGCAAGTAAAAATGTGCATGAAATTAATGTTCTTTTGAAACAGCAAAACATCCCATCCCACATTTGTTTCTTGTTCTTACAAAACATACCATACAGTGATGCTCAGAGCCTCCGTTACGAACGATAATGGTAATAATATTAATGTGGGTCCTTATCTGAGACCTGCTGAAGTCAGTTAAAGGCCTTCCATTGATTGAGGGGATATTAGATCAGGCCCTTTCAGGCCGTATTTTGGTTAACTCTTGTCCAACCGTTATTTCATATAGGAGAAAAGGGTTTTATCTCCCTTCCGCACTCCAGGCTTCTATCAGCAGGGCGACATCCAAGTGAGCAATCCAAACACGAGAAAAGCCCAGGCTGTCCCAATGGTGAAGTACAGAGGGTGTGGCGGTTTTCTAAAGAGCCTCAACACAATGACACATGAGAGAGAATGTGGACAGAGTGAGGGAAAATAAATCATAGGGTAAGACTGGAAGGTAAGCACATAAAGAGGTATAAAAGCACTTCTTCAGTTTTTCTAAACCAAAAATAGTCCAGTCATGTTAAGACGTGAGCAGATGGGAAAGTACAGCTTCACAACTTTAAAACTGTGTATTGTTTTTCAGCTGTAACACAAAAGAGAGTTTGAAAAAAGTGAAAACGTTCCATCAGGTTTCAGAGCAGGAAGGAGGCTATGCCAAATTACTGCTGATGTTCAGCCTTTACAGGTGTGCTTTCTCCTTCACCTTGATGGGAAATCCCCTCATTTAATCTCATAAAACGTAGCAGGATGATTGTAAGCAACTTCCTACCTGGTGTCCTTTTCCTCTGCCTTTCAAGCTACAGCAAGGCGACAGGAATTAAGACCGTGCAGGTTACGACACATGGATGAAACTATATCAGCTTGCAGGGCATCACTGGCAGCGGGGTTCTGGAGGGGCATCAGCAGCCCTGCTTGAGGAGACGTTTAGCAGAGCAGGGGCCAACTTAAGCTGTTTGCTGTGGCTTGGTCTTCCTCCACAAACTTTCTCCCACACTTCTCAAGAAAGCTTGCTTTACTCTTAAAGTGAGAACCATGTTACATGGTGTTGCAATTAAAATGTGTCATCAGTCAGATGGGCATTTGTTTGATATTATTTCTAGAACAAAGATGATTCACAGAGAAAAAGACCTTTAAAACCGTATCCTATCATATCCTGTCTCCATTATACAAAAAACCCTAGATACAAATATCTCCAGTTGCACATTTTATTGTCCAAAAACCAAAATGACAAAAAAAAAAAAAAAAAGACGAGCATGACTCGACCCAAATCTTTAATTTCTTTACAATCTTCATTATCAGATTCCTTCAAAATATTGGAAAACAATCAGAAAATTCTATCCTGCTGTCAAAATACAAATATTTGACATGATTTTATTTAATTTTTAAATAGTTTGAGTCTTACTGGCAATATCAGTTTCTATATGTGATTTCAGTTTTCTTGTGCTATTTAATTTTTATTTGATTCATATTTTTATTTTTTAAAAAGCTTCACATTATGTGATATCTGTATTCTGTTTAACATTAGAAAGGATAACAACACACTGTATTGCTTAAACTGACATGTAGCAGAACCACTCCAATATTTAGTGTTCTGATACAGTTGCTTTGATATTTACCTGGAAACATTTTGGAATTTGTTTTATAAAGCAAATCTTAATATTTTGATTCTTTGCCCCAAAATTTGGAAATGCAATTTCTTCTTACCTGGCATTAAGCTGATAATCAGTACCATTTTCTTCTCAGGTTTCATGGGGTGCGTATGAGATCAGACATTCTTCTTGTCTGTTTTTTTTTCATTGCTCTTACCCTACACATTCCCGTCCTAATGGTACAGCCATAAAACGAACACTAGTCCTCTTCCCTGTGCACTCACCCAACTACCTGGGACTATAGCTGAGACCTTTTCCCCCTCCTGTAGGAGTTCAGACTCTGGGAGCCTGATTAAAAAACCTAGGCAGCTGGAAACAAATAGGGCCACATCTTATTCCGTATAATTTTTGTGAGATACTGTCTTTTTCCATGATTTATTAGTATAAATGACAGAATGGGAGATGAATAATTTAATGAGACCTTGTATTAATTTTGCAAACATACCACCAGAAAATGTATACATCAGAATATTTGGTAGCAATTCACATATACATTGCTACTTCTGCATGTGCAATGAAAACATACAGCATGCTCCTCTGGCACTGTAATTAGAAAATGTGAATTGTTGAAGAGCTTATTATAACTACAGAGAGAAATGTTCCATTAATTTAAATTTATTTGTAATTATTGTTGGGTTTTACACCCAATAAATAAGGTATTACAAATGAAACATTTGACTAAAATGAATTAGAACAAGCCTTGAGGAAAAAAATCTATTAATTATTTGATATTAATTTCCATCTCTTTAGATATTTACTGTGATGAAAGATATAATTAAAGGTTTTTCACTAAAGGCCTGATCCAAAACTTGTGAAAGATAACAGGTTCTATCACAGTTTCATTAAAACTAATCGGCAAGGCTCTTCCATGAGGAGGAGCAAGATTTTGAGCATGGTAACTTGCTTGAGTTTTGAAAACTGAAGCTTTACATTTTGAGATTAAAACTCCTGTTCATGCAAGTACAGTCTGTAAAAAGTGAAGAACAGAAAGCTGGGTGGAAATCTTGAAGTGCTTGTTCAATTAAAAAAAAATAATAATCATGTGAATGTACTGATTTTTGTAACACCTTTGCAAGAAATTGCCAAAAATGGTCTATCATTTCAGTTTTCACATTCTACATATCGATGTACTAAATATGCAGAGCATTGTATACTTCCTATTGTAGCTTTTTCTATCGTAGCTTTAGCCGACACCTCAAGGCCTAAAATAAATGTTGTGGCATAATCAAAACAAATACCCACAGCATATTTTAATTTGAAAAAAAATATAATAAATCTAATATTTACATTTTCCTGTTGATTTGGGACGAAACAAGATGTTGCCATCTCAGAGTCTCACAGGGAGTGACAGTTCTAAGTTGTGCATCAGTGGCCCCACTTTAGTCATGCACATGGTTTGTCAGCCAGTTATCTTGTTGAACTTGGTGGAAATTTTGCCATTGAGTGAAATAGTGTGATAGCTAGGAACTTTATTTCCTTCTGAATAAATCCGTATCTTTCTTAGCTTTTCCTTTTACCTCTTCACCTCCTTTCCTTTCACATCTCCAAGCCACCTCTCATTTCATACCACTGTGACCATTTCATACCTGACCACCATGGGCTCTGCGCAGCTTGTTAACTGCCATGTAGATTTTTCTTTTGTGATCAAAGAGTCTTCCTTTTGGGAAGAGCTGTCTTATTGCAATGCCTCTCAAGGCCTTATCTCTCTGTGATCAAATTGAATATGTTCCTGTTAGGTGAATTTAAGCTGATTCTGACCAGCCAGAAGGAAGGAGAAAAGAGGAAGGATGCTGGTGCGGTTATGGTGTTAGCCAGAGCCTCTGGGGATGAAGGTGTATTTCCCTGTTCTGCCACAAATGGCTGTGGTGGCTTCAAGCAAATTGATTAAAGTGCTGTACAGGTCCCTAAAATGTTATTTAGGCAGCAAAATAATTAATAAACACAGTCCTGAAACCACTGCTGGTCATGGTCTGAAATTCATCAGGCCCCTAAGCTTTGGTTCCTACCTGCCTGTGTGAGAAATGCTTCAGTGTGGACATGACTGAACAGCTCAGTGCCTGGCTCGTGCCTGAGCTTGCCTAGCCAAAAAGCCTTGGCGCTTCTCCACTTACCTCCCACCGGGGATGGGGCCTGGCTGGCAGGCTCACGGTCTGCCAGCCCACCCGGCTGAGTCCCAGGCACGGGGACAGTCAGTGTCTTCACTGTAGATTACGGTTGCACCTTTGAAATGACTCCCTCACTGTCCTGGCCCGTTTGCTCTGCAGCAGTCTGCATTGAAGACTGGCTGGGGATGGATGTTCTCTCAGGTGGAAGAAAGCTGAGAAAGCATGGTAGGAGCACACCTAGTGTGCTCCTGTGCTAATTTGCTTTCAGTACCTAGTGCCAGACTACAGCTACTCCCAATTAAAACCTCCTGAAGTGCTCAGTGGGTGGACATGGGGTCCTCAAGATCAACCATGTCATGCAGCGAATCTGTGCCTGTTGAGCTGCTCTACTTGGTAATGCAGACACAGAGCGGGAATTGAGTGCGGAGATGCTCAGCTGTGTCCCTTCTGTTCCGAATCTTCAATTGCTCTGTTGCTCAGGTCCCCACCCAGGAATGGGGATGTCAGTGCTCTTCTACCCGTCCTATGTGTAGTTACTGGATTTCACCATGTGGTTGTGAGTCGTGTATTATCTTGCTTCAGTGAAGGTCTCATGAAAAGAAAAAAGAAAATCTCTTACAAAGATAAATGTTAGGCCAAATTCTGTGCTTAGTTAAATAAATGCAATAACAGAGATCCTGGAATTTTCTTCCTCTACTGAAACCTTTGTTAAAAGAGTGAGAAAACCTGTCAATCTGCCCTGATTTGCTTTACTAAAAGGCAGGCAAATACTGTCCTGTTTTTCCCAATGAGGTGGCTGGGGAAGAATGGGAGATCAACAATCTCGTTCTCAGTGTCTTATGCACTTTTACTTTTTCCTGCTTTTTCTTAAGTGAACTCTTCTTCACACCTACTTTCCCACAAGTGTATTTAACTGATGTACATTTGACCTCCTTTCTCACCTCTGTTTGCACCCTGCCACTGCCAGGTGGTTAGTCTAACTTCTCCAAAACTGTCTTTCTGTCTGTATTGTTAAGATCTTTTATTTTTATATCGTGACTCTCCTGGTGGTAACTTTTAAAAAAATAAATACAGCCTTTCTTCTATTAAGAAAAGGGATGCATTTTAAGCCATGTGACTTAATCTTTGACAAAATCTTGAGGAAGACAAGACAAATGGTGTTTTTAAACCCTGTTAGCCAGTGAGGGGGAGCTAAATATTTTAATAGAGCTATAAATATGAAAAAAGGTTAAGATGGTTTGAGTTTTTTAATCTTATGCAATAAGTCTTTGAGGGAGATGAAAACTGAGGTAGAAGTCTGGCATCAGAATTCTTCAGTGGTGGGTATCCAAGTGACAGTGATTTTTCAGATCTGCTTTTAGCTCCAGAAAGTCCAAGAAAACTCAAAAAAAGCTAGATATGCTTTCCAAATGCCAGTCAAAATCATTATGGTAGGTTCCTTGGGCACTCCTTGACTAGCTGAGAAAGATTAAAGGCTGTTATTTCCTTGGTTTCAGGGTTGTAACATAGACCATGAACAAACTGGATGAAAACCAGCCCTCACTTCTTTTTTCTTTTTCCCTTTTACAGAAGACAAGGTCTGTATGCCAAGTATCTAATCAGGTGCATAGAAAAGCAATACATAGTTTCAATATGAAAATGACCACCTCTCTGCCTCAGAACCCTGTAACAGTATAAGCGTTATACTATACAATCTTGGTGTACATGGTGATTGCCACTTCCATAGATGTGAGAGTCATAAAAGCTGACTCTGTCCTTCACTCAGTTTTGGATCAGGCCCTTGGTTGCCTTTTCCAAATTGAGCACTGGCTCACTCAGAATCCTTGAACAAGTCACTTGGGGAAATCTTTTCTAAAAAGTCCCCCACATTTTGGGTTCTTCTTTTTTTAGATAGCCTAATTTAGACACCTGCTGGTAAGAGTTTTAAAGCCAGACAACCGTAAACAGAGGCATGCAAAGTCAGTGAATACTTTTGAGCCCTTTCAGCCTCACCTCTGTATGGCTGATTAATTTCTGGTGTAATTTGGGAGGCCCAAATGAGTTACATCAGGGCTACATTGTGAAATTTAAGTTTGTACGTATAAAATTTGTTGAGGTGGATTTTCTGAGGTTTTTGGGTACTTTTTTTTTTTTTCCAGAAAAGTTGATCAAGATGTTTAAACTGTAAGGACTAAAAGTCAGTCCTCAATCTACTCATCTATCTGTCTATGAAATACAGCCTGCTTTGATGAGGTTTTGTATCTTTTGACCAACGATGAAAAAGATGTGTATGTTAGCTTCCATAACTTTAAGCACTTAAGTTTAAGACTGACCTGAACTGTGCACCAGATTGTTACTAGCAACAAGAAGTCCTGACTTGCGACTTAGTTAAAAAATACTAAGGAATGTAGGCTGAGGAGAAAGCACATTTGGCGGTCACCTTTTTAATGCTCAGCTTATCTCTGTCACAAGGAATTAAAGGCAAAATCAAGAAACAAAACACTGAAAACAGAGAAATACACAAGAAAAAAAGAATCTGACTCATTAAAGGGATGCCCTTACTTTTCCTATTGGTAAAAATGAATCACTTCTGTGTGTGAGTGCTAGGTGAAAAAAAGATCAACTGTAAATACTGCTTGCTTTTTCCTCCCTTTTACCCTGTTCTTGCACCTACAGGCTGTGGTTGCTATGAAAAATAAATGACATTTTCTGAAGCGATATCCACAGAGACAGGGTCCCACAACACTCAGCAAGCTAACCTGGAAATTAATATAGGTTCCCTTATTTTGTTCAGTTGTCCAGGCTTTGAGCCAAATAGCGTGAGACTAGTTTTTAAGATTCAGCTGATCTGCCCTTGCACTTAAAGCCAGTATCTTGCTGTCTGGGAAACTCCTGTGCTCAGCTGAGATGTAGGGGTGGTGTTTTGCCTGAGCAGGCCTTTGAGTCTTTGATACAGAAACTGTGCTTGCCATTTTAGTTCACTATGTTTGATCAAGCCTTCTTGTGCCTTGGTGTCTGTGAATAACCCTAGTTTTTTCTTTGTGCACTCTGTGATAGTAAGAGATGGAGAACTACAAGTGATTTGATTCTGAAGTTAACAAAAAGAATAGGTATGATTCAGTGACTAAAGGAAATTCTGCCCCAAAGCTTGACTTCAGTAGTTGTTGGCCTATGATATAAAGGCCTAAGTATGTGATATGTACCAATTTTTGGTAAAAACAAAAGCAAACCCAACTCTGTTGATTAATAGATTATTTTTTTTTTCAATAAAAGACGTCATATAAACCAGAAATGTATATACTTTTTTTTTAAGCAACGTCTATAAAACTCAGAAATACTCCCAAATAAAATAGCAACAATTCATTCACATAGTACAGACTGACATACTAATATTTCAACAGTTGGGGCCAGATCCATGACCTCTTATAAATCAGGAAAACTTATTTTTTCCAAGCAGACCTACAGCAAATTTTCTCTGAGCATCTGGACTACTGTTTTTAAATCATGAGTACAAATTAATGATGGAATTGCAGAGCCATCCCCAAAAGACTATTTCAACCAAAGTAAAAAAAAGTATAATTGCCAGATTATTGTCCAACCTGTTCATGAAATACTTCAGTCACTCTGCTAGGGAAGTGAGTAAAGTCTTCCAGGGTCTGTCCAAAAGACTTTATCATCCATCTGCATATTGTTATCACTTGTTTTAACTGAAGTGGTCATTGAGTCAGATCCACAGATCCATTCATCAACAATACAATATGCCTCCTCAAACCTCCCCAGCAGAAACAACATCCTTCAACCTCTTACTTAACAGGAGAACCAGGATGGCTCCCAGGGTTTGCAAGGGGCTTGAGAAGCAAAATACACCTAGTATGCAATATGAATGTGACTAGGATACTTTTAGGGGCCTATACTATCAGCACAGATGGGGAGGGCACCATCAGGAATCTCTCCAGCACAGAATAAACCAGTACCCTAGCCATGTGATATTTTTGTCTGTCACCCAGTTTGTGAGGCACTCCAGCTGTAGGTCTGCTGCGCTGCCCAGATCATTCCTCCTTTTGTGTTTGTGGTGTTCTGCTCCTGTGCAGCATTGTGCAGGTTTCTTCTCTGATTTTCAGTGCACTAAATTTTGACCATTCTTTGCATTTAAAAAGATTAGTGTGAACTCTGATCCTTTTCACCAAAGTATTTGTGGCTGCCCACAAGTTTTTAATGTATGATTTCTATTGTACTGTGCAAGTCATTATGGAAACGTTAAATATAACTGGATTCAGAAGACCCATGGTAGAATCCCACCCCCTTGGGATGCTTTCTTTGTTTGGTGAGAATCACTGATAAGTAGATTTAAAACTGATTTTTCAGCCAACCTTATCTACCTGATGATGACTATACCAAGATTCTGCTCCCCTCAGAGAACTCTGTGTAGACAAAGAAAAACTTTACTGCAAGTACAGCTGACCTTCTGCTTCTTTCTTCTGTGCTACATCTATTACCTATCAAAGAAATAAACCAGTTTGGTTTAAAGTGAGCTGTTCTTGACACACCCTCGCTGCCTGTTTTTATCACTTTGTTATCTTTAAGGCACTTGACATGGATTGTTCAGTAATTCATTCCAGGATTTTTATAGACTGATTAGTTTATGACACTTGGCATCTTCACATCTTCCTTTCTCACTTTTTAAAAGGCTTCTGCCCTTTCTTGTTTCCTGGAGCCTCCTTTGTCCTCCCCAGGTTCCCACAGTCAATCAGTAAGTTTTGGGAAAGTATCTTGGTTAGTTCCAAAATCTAGTTTGGCAACTTCCAGGTTTTGCTAGTTTTGTCAAGTAATTTTCACCTAGCTCTGCCAGCTAGAACATAACTCACTTATCTAAATATGTTCTTTACTTCTGTGTTCTGTCTGGTATCTTCTGTTCCTGTTAAAATATATTTTCTTCCCAGCGGTCTTTCATGTTTGCCTGTGTGTGTATTCGTGCTTGCTTGCTTTCTACAATATGCAATGGATCTATACATCGTTTTCCTCTTCTAATACATTCATAGCTACTTCTTTTCTTGCCTTTTATGCCTCATGATAATTCAAATCTGATTTCCATCTGAGGTTTTCTGATTTTTCCCCACTTGATCATGCTTGGAAATAATGCTTATAAAATAATATCCCTTGACATAGCAGTGGAAATCCTAACCTAAAGGCCAGGAAATACAAGTTTCAGTACTACTTAACTTGCAAAATAAAGTTTCAGAAGCAAGGAGGATTAAATCGAATGGGAAACAGACTGCAATCATTGTTCAAAAAGGAAGTTATTACTTCATCTCACTGAAAGCTGAAAACCAGTAGCTGTATGTTATATGGCATTATGAACTAACACAAAGGTATTGAATAAAATACTTCTGGTTTTAGTCTTTGTCTTTTAATATAAGGAGATGATAGAAAAAATAGTGACTGATGTTATTAGGAAAATTGTGTTAATATCACAACATTAAAAAAAATTTTCTATGGAAGATAGAAGATAGTTTGACATAGGAATACCATAGCTGTTTCACGAGATTGGTTGTGCTGATCATGTAACTGATGTAAAATGCTTGAAAAGTATCATATGTACTTCACAAATAGCTTCTGTGAATACTTATTGTCCCTTGTATGATCATACACTTTTCTCTCTTCTGTTTAGAAGCCTACACTTTTCTAAAGAGACTGTGTTTTCTTTTAAAAGCTGCCATGATATGCCTTTGAGCATGTTTCATTTGCTGTTTTGACTGGCTTGACTTCTCACTTCAACAATGCAGCTGAATTACAAGTCTTGCATTAATTTTAATTCATCCTTTTGATAACATTAATAATAAAGAAGTCAGTCTTATCAGGGGTGAGGATCAAGGAGGATTAAGAAGCTAAAGCATGTGGAATAGAATAGAGCATGAATCAGGTCTGCCAGATGGAAAATTGAAAGATGAAAAGAGAGGAGTAGGGGGTGGCTCATGAAATAGAGGAGGAAGATGAGATTGGGGAGCAGAGTGTTACTGTGAAACTTCAGGCTTTGTGGGAATTCACCAGCTATCAGACTTGTCTTCAAACATCCCAGCCTTTTCTTAGAGGCACTGAGTATAGGCACTGCACTTCTGATATTGATTACGATAGAGAAAGGTAGCTAACGTCGTTACTGGGAGCAGGTCACATGCGGCTGCTATGGTGAGATCTCTCAATATAAGTCTGTGCTGGGGTTTGAATTGCTAAGTACTCCAGGATGCCTAGAGTAAGAAGAGAGGAGGTTCAGACACAGGCTGCCTCATGACCTAGCTCCAGGCTCTGTCCCACCCATTCCATGGGGCAGTGGTGTGACAGCTTAAGGCAAGATGTTTCACCTCCCGCCTATCGCCACATCCTCCCCCAGGATCCCTCTGCCTGTTCTCTGGAGATACATACTGAGCTTCTTGACCTTGGCCACATGCAAATTATTTTAAGTGGCCTGAAGGAGCACGAGAATTGGCTGCAATAGATGCGTATCATCCAAGCCAGGTCGAAGACTAGCTATGAATTTCTGGATGCTGTTGTGACCCCATTAACTTGAAATACAGACTAAGTTATTAGCATGTTACTTGCATAGGGCAATTTCCAATACACTGAAGGGCAGTTAATGCCTAATCCCCAGTGAGCGTCAGTGAGGGCTATACACCTGACTCTCAGCTGCGCCTCCCTTCTGATTCACTTACAGGGTTGACATAAAATTAAATTAGGGAAGAGGTAGACTAAGGGCTATTGCAGATGTGAATAGGAATAAAAAGGGGGAGGACAGGAACAGCAAAACATACCCACATCTTGGGCTTGAATGAGTAGAACATTGTCAAGGATTGGCAATCAGCAATGGGAGGTATGTGAGGCAGGAAAACACTTCTGCATGCATCTGTAGATAGAAGTATTTATTTTTAAACAGAAGATTATTTCATGTAATTGCAGGTTTTCTGCATTAAAACCACTATTGGAGCACTTGCAGTGTGGTTGGTCAATCTGTGTGTGTATATATATCTATATATACACACACACACACATACATATATATATATATCCTTTTGAGTCCAAGCAGCTTTTCTCCAGCTTCTAGTGTTACATTTAAAATATCACCATGTCTGTTACTATAACACAGCTTTATCATGTGCACTATTTAAGTATGCCAAAACAAATGGGAATGTAGAGGAAAGAGAGGGACAGTGACTGACTGAGTAATGTTCAAACTGTCAAATTCCTTATGAACAAATTAGCTGATCATAATCTAGTTGACATTGGGAAACCATCCAGGATTTCTTTTTTTATAGAAGATGACTTTTTATTGGAACTGAAACAACTTCTTCCTTGGCTCTGATTACATCCTTCCTCATCACAGAGCGCTTGGTATGGCTAGCAGGGAGAAGTCTTATTCCTTGTCTTACACATCCTGCCTTGTGCATCAATACAAAGGGTTTGGAGATGGGGATAAGGAAAACCTCTTTGCTGAAGACAGGCTGGAGAGGAAAGCCTACCACAGGCTGATGTAGGTTTGAGAATGCTAAAGTGTTGCTAGAAGGCTAAGCTAGAGCTGGGCTCTTCCACCATACAATACCAGGCAGGAATTTGTCATGATCTTTTGAAATGGGGCCCTTCCTTGCTGTCTACTTGCAATAATTATGTGCTCATGTTTTATCCTCCTTGAACATGTTGGCATCAAGCTCCTGACTACATAGAAGATAACTTCTGATGTAAAAGACTTCTGCTGTTGAGTTATGTGGGTGAGCTGTGCCAGTTTTCAGTCGTCATGGGAAATCTCTCAGTGTGCATATGATGTGCTAAAATGTGGTGCTTTGGAGAGCTCTTCAGAAGTTTGTTCTTCAAGTTTTGTTCCAGTTTCAGCAGGATGGTCCACCAGCTCAGCTTTCTGGTTGAAGAATGAACAATTTGTTACTTCAAACAGCTTTGGGTTATAGATTAAAAGTGAGGTTTGGCTAGATATCAGTGGATGGTTGCTGGATGCTGGGGAACTAAAAGGCCACACCAAAGGGAAGAGAAGGAATCTCACGTCTTCTGTTCAGAAACAAAGACAGAGAAAAAAGAAAACCCTTGAAAGGGGAAAATTAAGAGTTACAGCAACCACATATTAGAGCTAATTGCCCGGACACTTTACGAAATTTGATTTCAGTGTGTGGGGAACTTAATTTGCTCTTGGCATCAGGGCAGAATGCTTAATTCAACTTAACAAAAATACATTTTTTGAAAGAGGAAACAAGACTGACAGAATTTTGGCATGTCAACAAAAGGCAAGAATACAAAAAGAAAAGGATTAGTGAAAATGAAGATCAAGAAAGGATCAAAAATATATTGGCTATAGTCCAGGAAACATTTGTTACATTTTATAAGCAACGCTATTCTTCCCAAGTGTGTAGAACAGCGGAACTAGCTGATCTTTACCTAAAGTGATATTGGCCACCCTGCGTGCTAATGAACAGATGTCCCCATAGGAATCAGAAAAGCGTTGATCTCTGTACCGTAACCGAAATGGCATAAACTGCCAGGTCTACATGCATTAAAAACAAATGGAAAATTCAGTAAGCACTTGCACAATTAAATTGATTTATAAGTAAGCAATAATGGCTAATACATTAAATATGACCCAGTCAACTGGTTTTACATTTAGTAAAAGCTTTTCTTGTCTTCTAATTGATTTCTTACATCAGGGCTTGAGCCACCCCATTAAATAACCGATGGCAGACTTAAGAGAAGGAGGATATTTTTTCCATGTGATGCCCAAGTGTATTGTGGCAAAACCAGTGCCATAGGATAGCAAGAAGGCCAAAATACAGATTAATTAAAAGAGATCAGTCAAATCAGCATAGGGTGGGTCCATCAGGTGGTTTCAGATTGAGAGACCCCTAAACTGCCAGCATCACTTAGTACTTGGCCCTGTTCCTTAAATCCTCCCCTTAACATTTTTGCTAGTGGCCAATGCAGATGTTGAATACTGAGCTAGACCGGTCTTAGGTCTGACACAGTATGAATGTTTTTACAGTCTACTCTTGCATTCCTATGACCTGATTGAATTTCTGCCATATTTTTCTAACAATTTAGGAAAAATTTACTCTTACCTGTGATTCCCATCTAAGACTTGGTAGCTAAATATATAAGCATTCCTTTAAAAAGCCAAACAGATTAGCTCAAACCAGGCTCAGAGTGGTTTAGCTAGTAGTTAGCCTCTTCTATATTGCACTGAAATGGACTAGGAGTGTTCACATAGTATCATGGCAACGATACAAGCAACAAATAACCAAAGACCATTTTTTTTCTTTCATGTGGATGCAGTCACTGATGTATGCCTTGGAGTAGAATAAAAATTCAGAGCAGAATTACTGGAAGAATTATCTGACTATTGGTGTTCCCCATCCAAAATTTTCATATTACTGATGTGTAATGAGATGCAGAATGAACAGACTGAAGGAATTCTTCCTGTGGTCTAAAGTAGGAAGTGTATCCTTTATTTTATTCAAATAATTTATCTGCAAAGTAGATTAAACTTGAATGACTTTCCAAAGCTATTCAAAGTTATTCCCAAACTGTGTAATGTCAATTTTGAAAAGTGTTGCCTGCAAAATTTGTCTGGATACCTTGAGACTGCCAGGGCATTTTTTTACCATGCCTAAATTCAGACTGAGGGAGGAAAGAAAAGGTTGAGGACAGAAGACTGTAGGAACTGCCAAGAGAACTAGTAACTATAGTGCCCAGTCTTTCACTGCTAAACTCTGTCCACATGGGCACTGTCAAATTACTTTGATTTAGCTAGACTCAAACAACCCACAACTGTCTCTTTCTGATACGGAAAAACGTGGTTTTTTTTCAGTTTATGTTATGTCAATTGGAAAGGGATTCATGCTTGACTGGGAGAAACGTTCTCATACCTGACATAACATCCACTGAGCTATTTTTATCTGAGCAATGATACCAGTGTAACCAAGCGACTAAACATTCCTGTGTAAGTAAGGCACAAGTCACTACTCAAAGGTAGGAACCAAGAGATGTAAACTGGTGGCATTCCAGTGCTCTACTAGCAGAAGCTCTTTTCCTCTGGTCCACTTCCTGGGAGATGACCATCATCACCACCAGAATTACAGGTAATTTACAGTCTGAGATGAAGCAGTCCAGATCTTGATGCTCTGCACTAGAAATGGCCTTCCAGGATACAAGGAGCAAGAAATGTAGGCAATCTTAATTTACTACAACTACAGTCCACTAATATAGCTGTTTAGAGGCTTAAAAAGAAGAAAACTAAATTGCAGGCTTTTCATATGAAAAGCTGTCCAAGCCATTTAAAAAAAAAAAAAAAAAAAAAAAAAGTTTTTGGAAACATCTAGAGATTGTTATCAGAGTTTTCAAAAATGGCAGTGATTCATCAGAAGTCACTTCTAGTGACTCATACTGTGGTCAGAGTTTTCATATGTCAAACAGGTATTTTTCTCGAAGAATACCTTCTGGTGTTTCTTTTTTTTCTTTCAGCTATTCAGGATATTACTTTGTGTTTAATCTTCTATAGCATTTCATACTACGAGCACATAAGGTTCAGTCTGTCAGACTGGCTAATCATGTGCAACATTATGTTCTGTACCCCTTTCAGTTTAGCTATTACAAGCCTTGAACACTCAAAACAACAAGAGCTGAACTCACCTTTGGATTACAGTGTTTTGAGAGAGAAATCTGTGTGTAGGTACCCATGAAGCGCTCTCTTGCTGATTGCTATAGGATGGGTTGTGTGGGCTTCTTCCCTTCCCAGGCCCTGAGTGCAGCTTCTTTGCCTCATGCAACCCAGACCTAATCCAGTGCCCACTGAAGCCCACTCATGTTTGACTTCACTAAGCTTTGGATTTTTAGGCAGAATGTAGCAGCACTGTTGTTTGTTGACATTACTGCCTATAACATTGCCAGGATGATTTTATCTCTCTGCGGGAGCAATACTAAAACTCTTAAGTAGAAGGATGCAGTTGTGCTCCAGACCTCCTGTCTTATTAACCACCTGTGCAATGGCGGTTCTTAGAGGTTCAACAGCAGCTAGGTGGGTAGCTTTTCATTTTCCTGTAATGCATGATTTAGTGTGGTACCATGCTACTTCCTTCAGGATATAAGCCTAAAACCACTCCACCCCACTTTCAATAACACCTGTTAATTATTCGGTAGAATTTTTTATTTTGACTGTACTCAGTCTCTGGGGAAGAGTCTTGCTGCTGATTTGAAAGATCATTTTCCATTTGGTTTGGGTTTTAATCTTCTTTTCTGTATTGTACGCGACATGCTTATCTTTGGAATTTTTCATTATTTTAACTATTTGTGCAGAATTGTACCTAATAAATGTGATCTGTCAGTGTTATTCCTTGTATCTGCAGTCACAGCTGGAAGATGTGAACATACATAACAAAAGGGCCAGATAGTTTCTCTGAGTATTTATTTAGGAATTAAAATATTTTTAAAAGCATTTTTAAAAGCTGCTGTAGATATTTTTAAAGCAATTCATCATTGTTGAATTTTAAAGTAATGACTTCATTTTAGAGTAATTCATTGCTGGCTTGTTGATCTGGGTAGAAATATTCTTCACCAGTACAATACAGTTTTTTACATAGAGGGCCTGTTCCTTTATACAGATTTGATTTAAAATCAGTAAGATTAAAGCTGTCATGCAGTTTTGCCAGTGGTTGCCCCCACACTTCTCCCTCCTGGCATTCTTGGAGTGAAATCCAAGGTTTTGCTGTAGGTGGAATAAGCACATGTTGGGGAAGGGCTCCTGGGGCACCACAGGAGTCTCTGCTGGGTAAAGCAGTCAGGAACATGGGCTAATCTGCAGCAGTGACCAAGATGACTCTCTACTGCCCTTGTTAATGATAATCTCATTTACAGACAGTTTTGCCCTTTTGTCTGACTCACCAAGGCTTGCACAGAGTGGCACGTGGCTGGGCTTGAGTAAGCAGTCATTTTGATTCTCCTCTTCTGGCACATTAGAATAAGAGTGTGGAGGCACATATGAAACAGTGTGGTATATGGATGTGTTATCTCTTTTCTGTTGTTTGACAAGCTGACTCATAAAAAAAAGAGTTGGCAGAGAAGCCACGATGGACCATGTGCCCCACTGGTGATAGCAATGAAAAAAACAGTGTCTTGGACTGAAAGTTTGTTTCAGAAGATACCTTTCATTATCAGTCTTCGCTTTGAAACATATATTCTTACAATTAATTTCATTCAGTTTTCGTCTTGTACTTATTTTGAAAGTTTTACTTTGGTGTATATATATATACACAATATATTAAAATACTTCTGGGACTGTTATTCTTTTTTAATTGGACTTGAGATCTGTCAGTAGCCTGGAGAAAATTGGTAATGCTAATCAAAATTAAATGATAATCAAATTTTCTGGGTGCCTATATTACAAGTGCTGTAATTGTACATTGTATTTGTATATGCAAGTAAGCATTTGAATGTTTAGAATTGATGTATAAACATATCAACATATTCCTTAGCTATTCTGTACACATACTTAATTGTATTTAAAGATGCATTTAGGGTACTTCTTCATGCATATGCTTATCAAATAGCCTACTGCATACTGAATATTTCTGATTGCAGAGTAGTTTTGTATGCGTAATTAATAGGTAGTTCCATAAGCAAAGGAATTGCTGGCTTCTTACAGATTTCAATCCTTTGCTCCTTAACCATTTCCACCACAATAGCCCCTGTTCAACAATAATCCCTTCAACAGCTCCAGTGCGAAGGAGATGCTGATATGGTGGCTGACCTGGAGGTATTACTGTGCTCAGTGGCCAGCCACGACACGCAGGTTCATTGGCCAATGGGGCAAATATTTTTTGTAACTGTTGAGTTCTCCTTCCCTTTGCTTTACTGCAATATTAATGTGGGATGGTATTCCACCTAGGAGCTGAAATCCAAGAAACTCTTAGGATCATAATTACCACTGAGATACTTGCTATACTTGAAACTTCTAGAAAATGGCCAGTGAAATCAGAAGACATACAAAGGGGACAGGAGACATACAAAGGAAGAGATAGACAGACCTCTGGACAAATAACACAATCAAATCCTCATTTCCTTAGGAAATCAAGCTAAAATAAAGACAAATTTTATGACATTTGACTTACAGTACCTACCCTAACTTTTCAATGACTCTAGGACTGAGTTTGCCTCAGACCCTACGATTGCCCTGGAACCCATGCCTTGAAACTAAGTTTTCACTAAAAACAACTAAAACAACAGTGTTGCATGGCTTTTCTGTTGCAATCAAAACCATCCAAACAAAGAGCAGTAAATAAAGTTTTTTTCTACTTAGTTCTAGAGAAAGTCTGATGTAATAGAGTAGGGTAATCCCATAACCACATGAAGATATGCGCTATAAATACATTGTTCTTGCATAGTGTTTCTTCTGGTCTAGCCAGAATGACCTGTAATTCTCTTGGCTTGGGTTCTTTTTACCTTGAAAATATTTTTCAAAACTTTCACTGCTTTTGTATCTCCTTGACCTAACTTTAGTCTTTCTTTTCTTTCTTTTTTTTTTTTTTTTTCTTGCTTCTAGTATTCAAGGTCTCTTAGCACCTGTTGACTGTCTCATTTCCCACACTTTGTGTCATCATGTGATAACACCAGCTGAAGGGCTTCTTCTAAAACAACAACCACAAAGGCAGACTGTGGTTTTGAGAAAGGTACATTTGCAGAGGGTGACATCCAACACTATCGTGATGCCACCTGCATCTATGTTTGAAGTAGTCTGAAAAGTAACATGAATCATGTCTGACTTTATATGAGTGTCAGAGGTCCACTAGGACCTTGAAAAGAAAATTAGCTGGCTTTAAGGAAGTTAGTTACTAGCTAGCAAAAAGGAACACATTTTATGCACTGAAGTAAATTACCTCCATTAAGGTCATTTGAGTCCCTAGCCATATTCTCACATGCCATGAATGTGACTCCTTAGCTCTTTGCCAGAGACTATAGCCCCCAACTCTGTACAACATTCCCATCCTACTTTGGCATCCCAGTTAGCAGCTGTAGCCACAGAAGGTCTTTTTGTTTGGCTCTGCCCCTCATTCCAGTACTGTGAATAACTTAGTTCCTAAGACTTCGTTCCCTGCCTTCAGACATACTGAGCGGAGAAGGAAGTGACATCTCCTGACTACCTGAGAAAACTCACCACCATCATGACAGAATTATGATTGGGCAGCAACAGTCAAATACTCCCTCCTTCCTCCCCCAAAAGCCAGATAAAACCAGGATGGTATCAGTAGGTGTTTTGCGATGTTCAGGTACCTTGGCTTGAAGGGTTGAGTCTTCTTATGTCATTACTTTTTGCTAGAGGTTATGATGCTTTTTGAAAGGTAGTGCCAAAAAGTCCCCCCAAACCATGACAAATACTGACATTACCCAAAGGATGCTTGGATGACTAAATACACATTTCAAATACTTTCTATTATCCTCCTCACATAAATGGGAACAATGGATGGTCCCCTCTGTCCACCTGAACCTGTGGAGAAAATTCAATGCCACAAAAATTAACACTATACTCAATTTCATACTGAAAGGTCACCTACATAGTAAATCATGGTGTGCCCCCTTCACAGTCCAGAAATAAGGCCGATTTTAACACAACTTCAAAAACAACTGTATAGAGTTGTGACCACTTTGTTTTCTTCAGAATCATTCATCTTCCTGTAAATACTCGGGATTTTCAATTCTCAAAATGCTACTTTGTCATGTTACACTTACCATGATCTCTCAACCGTATGCACCAAAGCTCTGACTGTCCTCACACATGGTTTTCATTTGGAGTAAAACCAACCTACCATCAGTCAGGATGGACACCTGTCTGTTTCTTCAGTATATACTAAGCTAAGAACTCAGCTGTCAGCCTGCTTGTAAGGATAGCTACCACATCACATATGTTTACTTGGGGGAATAAATAGGAAACAAAATACACAAGAACTGTGATGCAGGTTGAAACTGTAAAAGCGCACATCTCAGAGATCCTGAGGCCCCCAGACTCTGGCAGGGTGTACTAGATAAGTTTATTAGATACACAGTAGTTGAGACAAATGGAAGGGAGGAGTGAAGGGAATATGTACAAAGGGAGTGTTGCATACATGACAGCAAATTGCAGATGGAGAAACCTAAGAGAATGACTGCAAGCTTAGATAAAGGTCACTGAGCTTTTCTTACACTTGCAAATAAACCAGGGTCACAGCTCATACTTGTGCACCCTTCTGCAGTTGCTGATACTTTCATGGTTTTAGCACACTTTGGCCCTCATCAGCTAGCACTGCTACCCTGAAAAATGTGTGGGTGTCACTAGGTGGACAGCATGTTACATGAACCTTGCCCATTAGGAGGCCTGGATTAAATTAATCTGTTTGGGATGGGATGGTGGGGATTTTCAGTCCTGGATTCAAGCCATGTCATGCATATTCTGGGCCAAAGCACACTCTCCAGTCTGTTTTACTTAAAAGTATAAATGTAGCCCAAGGAACCTGTCGCAGAAAGGGAGGCAGAACAGAGTGGTGAGGGTGTTTTGGATGCAAGCTTTGATCTTTTTCTTTCTGGCTTTGAAGCATTTACTCATGAGATTTGGATAAAACAATAGATGTACAAGCCATGCACCAATTCAAGTAAGAAATGACCCAGATAGTTTATGTAGAAGGCCAGATGATGTGATAACGTTAGTGTCTTCTTAATCTGGAAAATGATCAGTATTCCTGACAAGACAGAAAAGAAAGTTTGTCAGAAAGGAACAATAAACTTGCAGGGAAACCATGTGCAGGTAAGTTTGATTCATGTGAAGATGATAGCTGCCTCAAGGTTAAAGGTAGTTCCATTATTACTGAATGTGGGAGCTAAGCAGAAAGTCAGCAGGAACCTGTGTGTGTCATAAATGGAGATAAAGTATTGTCTTCCAGCTCTCACTTGGTGTTACCAGGAAAAGCCTCACAGTCTTCACTGGCTGTTGAATGAAGCATAATGAAGTGCAATATTTCTAGTTAAACAAATCATATGTACTATTCTTGACAGATTTTTTTTTCTCTTTTGCACACAGATCAGAGGTTTCATTCGTCTTTTTGTAGTTGTTTTCTTGCTTTTGCAGAGATCGCTGTTTCATTTTGCGATTTTTTGAGGGGAAATATTTTGATTTTTCAGAATCAGGTGGGTTGTGAGAGCCAAGATGGGAATACTGAAAACATCTCACTTTTGTTTCCTAGTGGGAGGCCCACAGGGAAGAGCAAAAGAGAGTTTCCTCAGCCCAGACAAGTTTAGCAAGACAGTGTGAGGTGAGGGCTGAAACATATTTTCTGATCATCTGCAGGCCATGTATTTGATGAGCACAGAGCCCTTATTGTTGATGGTGTACAAATCCCCCAGGAATCGTCACACTGAAATTGCATAACCAACCAATCGGTACTCAGTAGAACAAACTTACACTAATGAATGGGGACAGAAATACTGTTGCGTGAATTCTCATGTCCATGAATCAAACTACCAAGAAAAGGTTTCTTGCATGTAGCTAATTATTTTTTTTTTTATTGATGGTGGCTTAGCTATAATCCTGTATCAGAAGGGACTGTCATAAGTCATCATTGCACCATTAAGATGACAGTCTTACGCAGGTGCCTGCAGATCACCCACGGCTGTCCCCCTCCCTGACAGACAAGATGATTGAAGGCCAGCGTTTGACCCTTGCTTCTTCCTGCGATCCCGTCTGACTCTCCTGCCAGTGAGTCAGGGCAACATTGTCATTCTACCTCCAACCACCTCGCCACTTGAAAGGCTGGGTGCTGGCTGCACTTCCTGGTTTTCTGGGTTAAGTTTAGTTCATGAGAGGCTGCTGAGCTACAAACAGGTAACATGGAGCTGGGGCTCACTGCAGTTGTTAAGGGTGAAGCCAAGGTCACTGACAAATGGCAGGAAATCACCGGCTCACAGTACAAACTCCATTAATGTAAGAGCTCTGCAACATTTGGGAATGTACCTGTAGCTGGTTATACTCACACAGGATGGGTGGATGGATGGATGGACAGATGTACAATGCATTCCCCAGAAGAAGCACAGCAATCCAGCTTCCCTTGCTGGTCATGCTTTCCCAGCCCCTGTGGAGGACCCCTAACTCCTACCAAGCAGAAAGCCTAATAAAGAGTAATTATAAGCTAATATTTGCACGCTCTAACTGAGATCTACATTTTGAAGCACGTGCTTACTTTTCTTTACTCATCTGCTGAGCTGTGGTCATACAAGTCCCTCCATGCTTTGTTCTGCATTAGACATTTATTCCTCAAGTATAAGAAGGGAAACAGAGCAAATAGTAAACAGCTGTATATGCACTACATAATACTGGTAGAAATGATTAATTTTTAAGTAATGATTTAATCAGTTGGCTTTTAAAAGGAGATTATTTAAAGATTTGGAATCTTTATTATTACAAATGTCCCTTTTTTCTTGAAGACCCAGTCATGGGGAAAATGGGTATAGAAGAATCCATTATTCCCTCCTTCCCTGGGGCTGCAATTATAATGTTAGGCCAGATAGTACCTATTACCTGCCTGCTTCCTGTTATTTTTGGAATGATCTTAAACAAGGTGAAAGTGCTTATTCAGGGTGTGGGAATAGGCAGGTTTTATTTCACCTCTCTGAATATAAACTCTGCATTGAGCCAGTATTTTACATGACAAACTAAGGACCGAAATCCATTGAATTTAATGTGAATCTTACAATAATGTCAAATAAATTTGGAAGAGACCCTGAAACAACAAGAATACACATCCTGTGAGGATCTGGAGGAGATGTTGCATTATTAGTCTCAGCAAATGCTGTACACCATGTGGCATTGCTTGCAAACAGCACTTTTTTCACTTTCTCACCTTTGCGAAGGATTTACTGTTCACACAGTGAAGTGTGTTAGGTCTGTATTAGGCTCAGACTAAGTAATCACATTGCTTATAACTTGAACAGATTGTTTGAACATTCTCATGGAATAAAACATGTTACATCAAAGCAATATGTTCATCCATTCACCACCTAAAACAGTGTAACCTTCTCAATGTTGCTGATGCAAAGAGATCACATATAAACTATATTGAAAGTCTGTTTTACTTTTCGCTACTGATACAAAGCACTGTAAGAGACATCTTTAGCTTCCAGTCAGAGAGACAGGACAGTGTAAAGACTAGCAATCTGCTTAGGTAAAACTGAATGTAGAACTAGTCCTACTGATTTTACCCTTACTGAAGGAAATATATGTAACCATTTTGACTTTCCTCAATTATTATTTTCATTTCTTCATGTATAGATCTTTCTCATGGCTACATTTTGCCCTCCATTCTCATTTGTTTGTTTTTCCCCTGGTTATTTACAATACAAAAAACATCTGCAAAAGATTTCAAGAGCTCATTCTGTGCCTTGGAAGCTGGGAACCAGTGTGACTAATTAAGGCATCTTTAACTTGCATTGGTAAGTAATAAAGTTTTCTACTGTTTCATACATAACTTGGAATTCTTCTCAGAATGAGCGCATGAAGTGAAAGACAGGAAAATCAGTTCTTCTTGGTCTATACCTGAATAGACTTTTCTTTAAAAAGATATGTTAGTTGCATCCAGGCTGTGAAGTGAAAGTTTTAAATCCTGCAAATTAAATCTGCAGCCACATTAAAGGCGTCTGCAGATTTAAGAAATTATTCTCATTTGAACAATGTTAATATATTTCAGGAGCCTACAGAAGTCGTATAACTCATACAAACGTATAACTGCTGTAAGATTACAACTGGACTTGCAATACATTGACAGTCTTTTGGTTGGTCATAAATATATATATATATGTTTATATCCATCTTTGAGATGCCAATGTTTTACTGCTATTACTTTTGTGTGCCAGTCCTGGAGAAGAATCATGCTGTACTCAGTAAGGTAAAAATACTGAAAAAATAAAGACAATCCTTTTTACAAAGAGTTTATAACCTGAGACAAGCATTTTTTTCTGGCTAAGGAATTTTTCAACATACAAGAAGTTTTCTTAAAAAATTCAAATCAATGGATCACAATTTCTTTTTCCTCTTCTTTTTGAGGGCAATCATTTTTCTTGATGTGCATTCAAAGATAGCATGTAAAATCTCTTTTAAAAAACTGGAAAGCGTCACATCTTTATTGCGAGGTGAAGGAAGTCTCATACAAGCACACAGTATTTGCTAAACCCCTATGATTTTGTAAACTGGCAGGCTCCCTCCCCAGCCAGGGAAAAAAATCCAGTACCGCACCCAAGCCTCTTTAAGGCCCTTCCCTCAGGCACAGTTTATGACCTGAAATGCAAACTTTACCAAGCAGCACAACACAAGGTTATTTCCCCAGACTAAAGCTGCCTCCAAGGGCCCCTCCAACCAGGAGTCGATGGATGCAGCTAAGTTTCTTCATCCTTAGCAGGACTCACTTGATACTTTCCCTTTTGGTCAAAAAATGGCTCAGGACCAGCTAGTTCCAGTGCTCCTCTGTTACTTCTTGAGGCTCAAAGGGGCAGCCTTGGTTATTCACCTGCTCTTTGATATGTTTCACTTTTTTTTTTTTTTTTAATTCAATCTTGTGCTTTCATAGATAACATCCATTGATATGACTGCCTGAGAACATAGATAAGAAATTTTCTATACCTATTATTATCTTTTGTTGCTCGGTTCATGGTTCCTCTTAGCAGTAATAGTGTGTCTCTCTAAAACAATTTGTTCCACTGGAACTCGATGTACAATTTTGCAGTTTTGTTCTACCAAAATCTTCTCCTTTATATGTTTTGTTGGTCTGGTTAGTGTCAAATTGATTTATGTAAGCAAATCCAGTTACGTCTATTGACTTGAGGTTTGGACCAGACCCAAATTAATTTCTACAAGATGACCAGAATCTTTTAGTTGGAGAGTATTAGTAGAAATCTGCTGTAACATTTATTGAGAATGAAATGTGGATTTCCACATAAGCACAGCTGAATTAAAATGAAATATTTTTTGTTTCTACTGTGAATAATGCTCTTACTGATCCTGCTTGTAACACTTCCAATCATTCTAAACTTTCTTTTAACAAAGTTGAGAGACCAATGCACACTGCTGGCATTGCATCATAGATGTAAATTATGATCTCAAATGGATGAAATCCAGCAAAGCACTGATGCATCTATCTAATGTTTTGCCTAAGGTTTCTGAATGCTAAGTAGATACTAAAATTTATTGCTATAGGGTTAAATTAATTCCTCATTAAATTTCATTGAAGTCACTTTTACGTGCCTTGCCAAATAAATTATACTGACTTAATTAATCCACTCTTCAGTATCAATTATTAAACACCTAACAGAAGTAATCTGAACATCCTACCAGCAACTTAAGTAATGTAGATAGACTATGACTATATCTATTAAATACTTCAGACTCCAGGAATAGTTTCTGCCAAAGAAAACAAGCTGTTCCACAAACAGTGAAGGGATGAAACCCTGATTCTTCTGCACTGTACCTGTTGTTCTCCAACTACCCTTTACAGCAGTAACCAGAGCTGTCTCTGTATCTCTGTGAGACCATAATCAGGGCCACACCGTGGCTAATGTGAAACTGCATACATGCAGAACATGTAACCGTTCAATTTTAGATGTTTTTCCATCTGAGGGAGCACTAATTTGAGCCCCCCTGTTTCTTACCACTGAATTTTATGAAGATTGAAGGAATATATGAAAACTGTTTTTCCATAAGCTTTGCTTCTATAGAATTTTTCAAAAAAAACCCATCCAGGTTACTGATGTAGAAGGAAAATGAACTTAATTCTTGATCTCTATGAGCACAGAGCAAAGAGAGACTTCATTGCTGCAAGGATCCATTCCATCCAAAGATGATGTAGTTGTTAATGTAAGTCAGATGTGTTAGCCTTTTCAGAGGTTGTCTGCAGGAATGACTGGTACAAGTTACACCTGATTCACTATGAAGCCTTGTGGGAAATTATTTTATCCATAGCAGAGGAACAGAAAGAACCATTTCTTGCCATTGTGTCCATGCATGATTTGGGAAAAATTACTTTAATGCTAACTGAATTTGGCTTACACTGCACCATTGTTACATCTTTCAAGGAATTCATTGCATAGATATAAAAATAAGAAATACATGAATTTAATGCAAAGATGAAAGTTCACCACACCACCAATCAGCAACAAAATCACATAAAGCAATTATCATTTTAAGCATATTAAGCAAAATTTTATATAGTTAACCTGTCCTCAGAGAAAGCTTAGAAAGTGAGACTATAAACTTTTCACAAGGGGATGCTTTGGAGGTAGCATTATGTTTAAATAGAATAGCTAAATCTGTTAAGCTTTTGATACCAGTATTATAATATTGTTTCATAAGGCCTAAGTTATGTTTGTTTTTATAAACAGTGTGGATATGAAAACTGAGGAGATGAGTAAGATATCTCCAGTTAAACTGAAATCTTGCCATCACCCATGAGGCAGCTGCTGCAGCACCCTAAGACTGAAAGCTTCCATGTTCCTTTTCATAATGTATGATGTACAGACTAGGGAACTTAGGACTGATACTGTTTTTTTTAATTGGTGTTTCTTCTTTATGCTTTGTGGCTAATATTTTCCTATTATCAAGGTCTTGCATATTTTCAGCACCCACCCAGCTCTGTGGTATTATATGTATTTTTTGAAGGTCTGAGTGACAAGTACATTGATATAAGTGAATCATCATTTTGCAGGCATAAAATTTTATCAGATTGGTTTTCTAATAGATTTATACATTTAAGACAGTGCATCTGCTGTACAAGATTAGCTCATGGAAGATAGGACATTTGTGCTAATAGCGAGTGATAGAATTTTATACTTTAAAAATGTGAAGCAAAGTAGATAGTAAATGAGCATCTTGTTAAGTAGTTCCTGGTTATCAGATAAAGTAAACAAAACTGAACTAAAAGGATATTATTGTGCAAGATTAGGCCAAGTTTCCATTCCCTCCCTGCTGGCGTCACTGCTTTATTCTCCAGGACTACATTTGATGCTATGATACACAAAATATAAGCAGATGACAAAGCAAGAAAAGCAAAAGAAAAGAACAACTGAAGTGCATTATTTCCTGTGATTGCAGGATGAATTAGCAATACCTGCTGTGGGATTCTTCAGTCTGCAGTACATGAGAATTGATTGAGAGATAAATAGGGACTTGATAATTTCATGAAGAATTACCCCTTTAAAATGAAAATTCTGGGGGGAAGAAAACAAAGGCTTTAACCAAAAACTGAAGTATAGTATCAGTCTGAATGAAGCCACATTTCTTATTCATCTCATGATGTTCGCTGTCACAATAATACCGTATATCTGCTTTCAGCTTGACATATCCCAATTTTACAGGACAAGTTCTGAGTCTCATGTGCAAAGGAATGTGATTCAGGAAACCCCTGAAGGTAGCGGATTGACAAGAGAGGTGAGTATAGGGGTGTCCCTGACACAGTGGCCATGCCATACAGTTTGCCCCTTCTGCATCGCATAAAGGTAACCGAATCTCAGGCTGCCTACAGACCACAGACAGCTGTACAATCTTGCAATGTGGATGCATGGCAATGCTCCACACTCCATGGTTCAGAGGGCAGCAGACTGTGCACACCACTGGTATGTCTGTACTCAAAATGAGCCTAATGAACGCCACGTGGCTGAGATTTCTTTTTCAGGATACCCCACAACTTGCCCAGATCCCACATCTGAGTTTGCACTTCAAATAAAATGGACAGATACTCAGTGAGTCTGTTACAGCCTCAATTGATACATGAATATCAAATAGCAATTCCTCTAGTTGTCTTCTGGAAGCCTGAATTTATTCTTCTGCTGCAAGTCTTTGTTGGTTTCCCATGTTTTAGGCAATTCCTCCCCACTCCCCACTAGGACAGCTTTTTTTTTTTTTTTTTTTTTTAGGTCAGTAATCAGAAAGGGGAAAAAAAAAAGTCTCTGAGAACCTAGCATTTGGAGTTTTCTTGACAACATATTCAGTCTGTTCTGCCCAGCATATATAGCTGGGTTTGCCAAAGGCAGGTCCCAAAAATTTAAAAGGGCAGAACACAGAAAACAAAATCAGAATAATTCTAAGATACACTTAGAGTTTAGCAAGCTACCTTCCCAGCAAACCAACTATAATTATGCCTCCCACAGGCATACATCTGTCAGCATTTGTTTTTCATTTAAGGTCTATATGAAGAGATCAGTAGGGGAATGTCCCCATCAGATTTATATCATGAACATCTCACCAGAAAAGTGAGACTTTTCAAACTGTATTCGCCCTGCTTTGATTTGCACGTCTGGGTACTTGTGTAATGTTTTTTAAAAGATATTTTCCAGACTCTAAGATCTTTTTTACTACTGAGGCAACAGAAAATTATCCCACTAGTGTTACTGGAAGCTTGTCTGCATCCCTGTGTTCAATAAACATACCTTGCAACAGACATACTGGTGAAGACAGAGCTTATGGTAGTAGCCAGGATCCATGACAAACTTTTTAAAGTGCTTGCTAAATTGATGTGTACAATCACATACAACAGAATGCTGTCACTACATATATATGTGAGTCATTATAACATGCTTTAGCACAGACACGTGCATCATATTCCACCAATTCATAATTACAGCCTTCTGTTTTCTCTTCCTTATGTCTGTAGCTCCCATTAATTTATCCTGTCAGTCACCTGCAGCAATTAAAAGAAGACTGAATCACTAACATGAAGATTTTCATACCTTGCAGAACTTTTATACAGATTTTAAATATTTACTGTGATCATGTTTAAGTATTCTTGCCACCTACACAAGTATCTAAGCCGTTTGAATCCTGCTAAGCTTTTGGCTGTGATCATTTCTTCTGGCAGTGAATTTTACAGTCTAATTCTGTGCTGAATGAAAATTGTTTACTTTGATCAGTTTAAAATTTGCCTTTTTTCAATCTCAAGGAATTTCCTCTTTCACTATGAGGGAAAAAAATAGTGGCTTTTTCTAAGCCATTCCCTAGCATAGACTTTGGTCATGTCCCATTTTATACATCTCCTCTGCAAGACAAATTCTTAAGCCTTTTAATCTTTCTTCATGTAAGAAATTTCCCATGCCCCTGATGATTCTCATCACTTATCTCACTCTATATCAACAATACACTTCATAGATCAACTAGAAGTGAATGCCACTCTCTGTTGTAATCATATCTTATTTTTTTATTTGCATTCAGCAGTAAAAACAATTGATCCGGGGTTTTCGGGGAGTGCTTCACAGTGGCTGTAGCTACCATGCTCTTGGCAACCATGCTTGAATTTGAACTCCTGCTCTCGAATCCACAAGGTTCAAGGCAGTTCCCCTCCTTGCAGACACTGAGCTTCCCCTTCTGGGCTGACGTTTGGGTCACTGCAGATGAGAAACAGTCTGAAAGCCAGCAGGGAGGCAGCAGGATGACAGGGGAATTTGGGATTGAGCCTAAAGTGTTTCAGGCAGTATAGACATAACTAATGTCACTGAAATATTTTATTCCTTATTGTAAGTTTATATACCTGTGAGGAACACAAATGTGATGGACTTGGCAGTGTTAGGTGTATGGTTGGACTCAATAATCTTAAAGGTCTTTTCCAACATAAATGATTCTATGATTCTATATTCAACCATCCAGATAGGCAATGTATCCAGATTAAATTGCCATTACATTACCATCTGACATCACTTGCCATATAACTTAGCTAGATCCTGTTGAAATTGTATAAGGTCTTGACTAACATAAATCAAGAACTCACATGCAAAACTTGTTGTTCTGCTTACTAATCCATCCTGAAAGAAATAATAATATATTTAACAAGTCCATTCATACTGTGAAAAATTTGAGACACTTTCTATTTACCATATGTACAAAATTATCATTTATTAATACTCTTCGCTTTCTGGCTCCTAAATCAGCTTCTAGTCTAGATGGTGTCATCTTAAAAAAACCCCAACAACTACCACCCCCCCCTCCCTCCCCGCCTCCCCCCTGAAACAGACAGGCATTTATTGGCTGCAGTTCTTTTCATCTTGTCAGATAATTTAACATATGGAAAAGTGCTTAGTGACATTGATAATATATCTATTCCAAAACTTAGCACCCGCATCACATAGTGTGGAATAAGATCTGGAATTATGCTGGGTTTTCCCCTGGATCAGGTCTTGCTTAAGAATATTGAAACACACTAAATATTTTTTTAACTAAGAACTTTAAAACTACTAAAAAGCTGGGTAGCTTCACTTTCAGAAGTAGTAACATAACTCGAAAGACTTTTTGCTTAGCTAAAAGTAATGATTAAATATTTTATTAATTTATTTGGACTGTTACAAAAAAAAATTAGTAGTGCTGGGGCTGGAAGTGCCCAGGAAACTGCTGAAAAAAACAGGATTACCAGTAATGCTGCCACCTGGATTGAGACTGGTGGTTTTAGTTCACTTCTTAATGCACATGCCTTAAAGTAATATATAATCCCAGTGCACAGGAAGGAAATGAATGCTTGTAGTGTTTACCAGAAGTGACCTGGTTAGTCATTCCTCTGTCAGGGCTGCTGGAGCCAGACTGACGAGGTTCTCTGATGGTGCTTTAATTACTGCTGAAGGAATAATGTTTAGTTATAGACTTTTTTGCTATCAGATGAATACCTTTCGTGAACCTTGCATTCACTTACAAACAGCACTGAGGTATAGTCAGGGCTTGAGGACTAAAGCTTATTATTTCTTGAACACCTTTACCGAAGACATTGACACAGGTCTCAGGCTTAAGGAAAGGCAAGGAATGACCACAGTGTATTTATGACTGTTTGAAAATACTGTTGTAATATGAAGTAATGGTGAGTCTGTAAGAAATTGTTGTTCTTGTGTTGTTATTTTTTCCTCAGGTCTTCACATGATATAACCTACTACACTTAAAATGAAGAAAACCAGCAGCCTTCCGAGTTCACTGTTAATGCCACAGAAAGACTACATAGTGTATTATCTCTTCCACTGGGTTTAGATCATCTTTACATTCTTACAACTATTATTTATTTTCTTTTTTTAAACACTAATTTGAAATCTTGAAAACAATCTTACATTTTACTATCAAGAAACAAAATGTGGGTCATATCTGTGGAGGTCACGGTCACTGAAAATCAAGAGCAATAACGTAACAGAGGTGAACGTAAAACTAAGCATGAAATTATTATTTGGCAAACAGCTGTTGATTTGTGTAAAAAGCATGAATAAGAAGGATAAAAGAAGCATTTTTGCAATAGGATGATTAGGTGTGAAATGAGAAATGTCACTATTTGAAAGAAAAAAAAAAGCTAAATTTACATGATTAAGATTTACTGGAGCTTTTAACATTTGAAAAATGGGATCTAAGTAATTTTGGAGGCTGGAAAAAGTGCCATTTCCAAAGCAAAGCCATTGGCTTCCAAAGTAAAGACTGGCAGGATGCTGTGTGGGTTCTAGTGCTACAGTGTCTTAAGTTACTTCACTAAATGCTCAGATAGCACGTGCTGGAATCAGGTTTTTAATTCAGAATTTTGTCATCCTGGCCATATAATATTAAATCATAAAGTATGACAGCAATTCTTCACTTGTGTGTCTTCGACCTTTATCAAGAGATTGACAACTTCTGTCAAACCTCTGCTGTAGAGAACATTTGGGTCACTAAAGGTCCACAGGACACCAGCATTAATTAGAAATCTTTGTTTCCAATTCTATTTTAATCTTAGCACTATATGAAAAAATATTATATAGATCCTAAGTTTGTGCAGCTACATATGCTGTTCTGTACAAATTAGAAATATGCAAATAACTTAAGAAAACAATCTGCACATTTGCATACAATTTGTATATGAACACAAACTTCGGCTTATGTTTAACACACTCCACCTCCGGCTGTGACCAGGAAGGATGTGGAGTTGCAGATAGTGGCAGTTTTGGCATGTGGGCCAGGATGAGACAATAGTTAGGTGGCAGTTACAAACCCAGGGTATGCGTGTTCGTAGGGATGTGAGGCTATGTGGTGGGATATAGGACACCTGGGGCACGCAGGTGGCTGGAGGAGGCTGGATTTCTGGTTTTGTGAAAGCTGGCTAAAAAGACGGTAAACAAAGTATTAAAGGTCTTGAAGATAGAAACATCTGACTTGAGAAATATTCATGGGGTTGTCTGTCTAGCAGCTCCTGAGTATGTAGATGAATGCAGGCATCTGGGGAACAACTGGGCTGGAAGATGTAGAAGCAGCCGAGTCTGTCAGAAATGGCACTCATCAGGGAGCACTGGCAGGGCCTGGGAACTGGGATGTGTCTCCTCCCCTTGCCACTGAAGCTTACAGTTTTCTCTGCTTGCCCTCCTCTCCTGACACAGTAAAAGGAGTAACTGTAGGGATGTTCCTTGATTACCTGATCCCAACAGCACCTGGAGCCTGAAACTGTTTTAGATGGTGGCTACAGTAATGTGTCAATGAAGTAAAATCAAGACCGCTATAGAGCCTAATACCTTGCCATTTTGCTGCTTAACATTACCAGTAGAAATGCTAATTAGTATGGTTTGCATTTACCTGCAGCCAGCACATTTAATCCCAGCCACTAGTCACTGGATTGTAATGGCCACTAGTTACCAACAAGCCAGGTTAATTTGAGCTGTTTCAGGTCCAGAACTGAAAAAAGCTTGTAGTTAACTTCAAAGCCTTACCAACTCTGCTCCTGTGGTGGTACACAAATGTGGAAATGGTGTTTTGAGAGCGTGTTGTAATGAGCATTGCCTTCAGCGAACGCAGGCCAACTCAGAATCCCACGTTGTCATCAATGATACAACCATTTTGAATAACTTTAAATACACTTGCCTACATACATGCACATACGGTCGCAGCCATTTTATCGCACACATTTATTAAGTGTGAGGTGTGAGGAAGATGTAGCAGTGAGGGTTACACTTCAAATGCCAGGACTGCACTCGACTGTAAGATCACAGTCATGACAGCGTCGGTGGCAGGGTGGTGGGATTGCGGTGGGATGTTGGCGGAGCGGTGGGATAGCTGCCGGGCGAGGCCGGGGCAGTCTGCGCGCCGGGGTCCGGTGAGGCGTACAGGCCCCACCGCTTTTGGGGCCGGGCCCGCTCCGCGTTACGCAGGGCTGAGCACGGCGCTACCGGAGGAAGCTGCGCGCAGAAACTTCCCGGAGCGCAGGGCCCCAGCGGCCCTTCCCTCAGCGCCTCCGAGGAAGCCGAGAGAGCCCGCGGGCGGGCGGCACGGGCCCTACAGCAGCGGCCTCCCCGGCCTGCCCCCAGCCCTCCTGCCGCGCCACGCAGGCCCACGCCAGCCGCTGACGTCACCACCGGCCCGGCGCAGGGGCGGAGCGCGAGCGGCGTAAGGAGCCGCCCCCCCTCGCCCCGCGCGACGGGCCGGCCAGGGAGCGGCCGGGCCAGGCGGGAGACGCCGCGCATGCGCGAGGGCGCGATGAGAGCGGGCGGGCGCGCGGCGCGCCTGCGCAGGGACACTGCGCCAGCCCCGCCGGACACCAACATGGCGCCCTAGGTCCGCCGCGCCAGCACCACCGCGGGCGAGCGAGGCGGCCGCCGCCATCATGTCCCGACACAGGAACGTCCGAGGCTATAACTACGACGAAGGTAGTGGCGGGCAGGAGGCGGCGGCGGAGCTGCGGGAACCGCCCCAGCCGCCGGCCCCTTCGCGCCCCTCCAGCCCGCACGCCTTCCCCCGGCGGGGCCCTCCGCGCCGCGGCTATGCGCGGCGGTGTCCGCGGGCGGGAAGGAGTGGCGGGGCCCGCGCGGGTGGAGGGGAGGGTGCGGGGGGGCTGTCGAGGGCGGTGGGAGGGGAGAAGCAGCCGCCTCCCCTCCCTTCCCTCCGCGGGGGTTGGACGAGGCTCCGTGAGAGGCCTCGCCGCCCCTATCCCGCCCCCAGCCCCCTCCTCCCCCCCCCCCGCCTCCCGCCTGAGTGGCGGGTGGGGCGCACGTGGCCGCGCGGCCGCTGCCCTCCGGGGCCGCATCCTGCTGCCAGGGTCGCCCCGGGGCTCTCACACGGGCAAAGCCCGGCTTTGGCGCGCAGGCCGAGCCACGGCAGGGCTTACCTGCCTTGCCTTAAGCTGCCGAAGTTGACCGCTTTTCAGGCGGGTGGGAGTGACCCTCTGTGCAATTGAACCTGCCCTTCTTTAGTCTTGTAAAACTTAAAAATTTGCGTTCCCGGTCTAACTCTAGCAAATTGTTGCTGATGTTCAGCCATAATAATAGACATGAGGCAGCAGCTCTTCTTTGTAGAAGAAATGTAGTTCTTAAAGATGGAGTTGAATACCTGAGGAAGACCCTGTTTTTCAGACACCTTTCTGACATAGGTAACTTCCGTGTGCATGGAATGAACGAGCTCTTGTGTAAGAACTCGGTCATACCTGCAGTACTGAAGCTTGTGTTGTGCCCTGTCCCATTAACTTAGGCAAACTGTGAACTGCGCACTTTTTTTCCAGAGGCTTCCTTTGTGTTGTCTTGGGCTGTGGAAAAGTGGACCACAGTTGATATTGGTATGGGAGCAGCTATTTTGTTGCCTCACTTTGTCAGGATAGGTAAAAAAACGCAGGAAATACTTCTGCCTACCTCTGGTCTTTTGCTGCTGAGTGAACAGATGCAATGTCAGTATGTGTTATAGTAGCACAGATTGGTGGCAGGGTGGCAGATTGGGTTATGCATCACAGTCTTGGAATTGGGGAAGTCATGTAAATCCATGTGAACTGTGACATTTGTGTGGCCTACCCTGCAGGTTTTACCAGTGCAAATTTACCCATTATAGGCAACATTTTAGACTGGATTGGGGATTGTACTGTGTCATTCTTTCATCCTCTATAGAGATTTTTCTTCATCACAGAGTAGTTGAAATGTTGATTTCAACTGAATCTCTGTCTCTGTGAAGTTGGGTGCCCACTCTGTAGAATTTATTTCAGTGTTTGTACACTGTGATTAGAATCTCTTCTAATGAGGTTGCTGACATACATAATAATTTGCGGTCATATGAGGCTTAAGTTGATAGTGCTATTTGTAAATTTACTATTGCATTACATGTAAGGTTTAATTAGAAGTATGTATATGTGTGGTCTTTGTATTTATACCATGTACAACTTCTGTAGTCGCTTACAATAATTTATCCCAAATGAAGTACGCTTGTGTCATCTTTTTTTATTATTATTTCATATAATGCCATTTGTTCTTCTTATGCCATTTATGATTCTGTAATGCTTTGTCTGGCCAAATTATTTGTATCCTTTCTAAAGTAAACATTTGCAGTATTTTTTGGTCTCCTTTCATAGGAAGGCTTCTGAGGTCTTGGATCTTGTGGCCTTTATTTGACCATATTCTATTTCTGCTCTCTTCTTTTTGAGGTATGGTAATATTCCAGCAGAGAGTATGTTGGTGATACAGTTGTTGATACTGTGGAATGCTTCTGTTGGTTCTATTCTGTAATTTCTGTCATTTTTTAATGATCATTTTTATGGTCAATGAAAGGTGAACCATTTTCACAGAGATGTCTTTCTTAGTCTAGAAATGAAACTAGTATAGGATATACAGGTAGTTCAGATAATGCACACTGACAAGACTTACCTTGATTTCACTTAGTACTAAATCTGAATTAACCATTCACACAAGTCATCTTGGAGTTCTCCGTGACACTCTCGAAGTATTGGCCAAATTATGAGAAGGGATCTTACCTTGAAAAAAACGTATAGCTGTTCTCTAGACTTTTTATAGATTAATTGGTCCTAGCAAGGAACCAGGAGACAGTGGTCAAAAAGTAGATAACAGTGCACTTGTTTTGACTGATTGTCTTTTAAAAAAAAAAAGCTTATAATATGTTTTCTTTATCCTGAGATACTTAACTTCCAAAGTAGCTTCCTGGGTCCTTCATTAAACTTTTCTTATACTTGTGCCTGCCTTTTTAGCTACTGCTTTTCATTCATGTTTTTTTGAAAATTACAGAGTTAAGTTGAGTTTGAGATAAGTGAACCTTTTGTGCTGCGAATTCTGAGGCTTTTATAGATGTGTACAGTGTTTGTAATGTCCCAGTTCTGTGGTCCATAAGTTGATATCCAGTGCAGATTTTTTTTAGTTGTTAGCTGCTTTTTTCTCAGGCTCTTAGAATTACAAACAATACATGTTGTTTGTGAAACTGCCAAGTGTATGCAGTAACATCTTTTTTCATGTATTTCCTTATTAGTTAGTGAAAACTACAAATTTATTTTCAAGGTTACATGGTACTAGGATATTGGGGGAGGGGAATGTGATTTGCTTTCTCTTTGTGTTTCCTCATAACTGATTCCTCTTTAATGGGGAAAGTGTATGGTTATATTTAAGTAAATATATAAGGTTCTTGGTTTTTGGCTGAAACAACTTTGCATGTTCAAAGGGAATTGTGAGTTGTGTTTTTGCCTTGCTGAACTCAAAAAGTGTGTGGCCATAAGGATGGACTAGAGAGGAAAGCTGAGAAGTAGACAGGTATGGAGTAGCAGTGCTAATCCTGAGTTGTTGGAGTAGGGATTGTAATTGAACTGTCTTGTGGTTAAGACTGTTGAGAGGTCAAGCAGAAATATCAAGAGAAGTGCCGTGGGTGAAGATTTGTGGAACTGTAGAAAGCTGTGTTTGGACTGTGAGGGCAGCCTTCCAAAGGAGATGCTGAAGGAGGAAGTGTGAAGCATGGCAACCCTTGAAAATTTTCAGCTTTCCTAATGAATAGAGTATTAAAATTACATTGTTGTAACTCAGAATTTCTTACCAAGGTAAATAAACAGTACTTACCTGCACTTCTGGAATATTAGATATGCATACTTTCTTAAAACCTTGTGTAAAAACTACACTTTGAATTATAATTTTAAGTATTTAGAAATTGTGCAGGCTAATCTTACTGTTTCTGCTTCATAGATTTTGAAGATGATGATGTGTATGGCCAATCGGTAGAAGATGATTATTGCATTTCTCCTTCAACAGGTTAGTTCCAATGTTTACCTATAAGCACTGTCCATTGATGCCTACTCTGATATTTATTTGTGTATAAAACGGTTTTTAAAAGCTATTGAAACTTTTGAAGAGTGCCTAGCGGCCATAATAATTTTCAAGTCAGGTAACATGAGGCATTGTTGTACTTTTGGAAGTCACATTAGACAACTGGGCACATCTTCAGTCATACAAGTGTATTGTCTTGGATGGTCAGAATATACTTGGTAATATAAAAATCTGAATGTGTTGGTAGTCTTGAAACGTTTGGTATCTTTCAGAATTGTTATTAAGATATAGCTGGGCTTAACAGTTATGATTCTGCACCTGGTAATTTGTCTTTTACACAACTTTGGGTAAATGTGGGGTAGGGAGTCTTATTGTGGGATGCAGCACTGATCCTCACTGGCTTGTGTTCTCATGCAAGATCTCATGGAGCTAAGAAGCCTTCTGGCGTTTGTAATGTTACAAAGTAGGTATGAAAACAGTGATGCTGTGTGCTCAGGTAAGATGTAATTGGAGTGTCTCAGCCCAGATTAATTCGGTCCAACTGTAGAATCATTAGGTTGTGTTCTGCAGTTGAATCTCTGGCAAGATTTTCCCAGATTTGGTGGCAGTGTTTCTAGAGCTGAGTAGGCTCTGAAAATAGTATGGCTGGGGCTGATGTGAAGCTGTGTTGCAGGTAATGATGCCACATCTAAATCCACTGCAACTGTGATGTAGTCTGTGTCCTCTTGCCACAGGTACTTGAGTTAATTAGGTCTTTAAAAATCTGTTCCTCTGTCATCCTGTTGATTTTGGTTAGCGAATCTAGGTGTGTATTTTTATCATTTGTAGTCCCATTCCCCAGCAGATTGCCTGCATTCAATTTCCAAGTATTGCATTTTATGCTAGAATTTTTCAGACACTTTCTAAGAAGAATTAAGGTAGTCTTGTATTTTGTGATGAAAACATGCAACATGCTTACTTTTTACACAAGTATAAACTGCTAAATTACAAAACTAATTCTTGCTTGTGCACAGCTATTTTCCTAAGAATTCCTTTTACCTAACTTTCATTTATAAAATAATCTGATCTAGATTGTATAGTAATATTTTAATACTTCCTTCAGTTATGGTGATTGAATTTGGAATGGTATGCATTTGGGAAACAGTTGGTAAGGCTATACTACTGCTGGATATACAAATGCTTTACGTATGTGTTTTAGAGCTGGAGAGCATATTACATAATATAAGGAAATTTGTTTACATTATATTTTGTACATTTCTGAGAGAGGTAATGACTGGGTCTCATGTTCAACAAGAAGTTTTATCTATATATGTCTTAATGTGTTGCAAAATCAGAGTGGAGTTATGTACTTGTTTAAAGTTTTGTGTGAATATGTTTTAACTCATGGGCTGTATTTCTAATGAAATTCCAAGAAGAGAAGAATGTGTTTAACTCCATTAAATTATCAGTAGTTTGACAGTGCCATACTGTGAAAGCAATGGTATTTTCATGATGATTTTTTTTTTTTTTACTTGTAACTGAGGTAAAAAAATAATTGCGGAGTATGGTTCTCAAGGCATTAGGCTGTAGAGAGTAATTTGGTGTAGAAAATACTATTTTTTTGAACCTGGGGCATATTCTTTTGTTTGAATATTGAACTTGAATAATGCAGAATTACTGCATTACATGGATATGAGGATATTGCCCAGCCTGTGGTTTCACTGTGAGGATGACTTGCTTATATTCTAGCATGAACTGTTGTAAGCTTTGTACAGTCTTCAGGTAGTAATCATTATACAGTAGTGTTCCCCACCCCTGAAACCACTGCAACGGCAGCGTCCTAACACTTTTTCCCCTTTAGATATGTTTTGTTTTTAAAGGAGGAAAAAAGATTTGACTTTTTTTAATACTTTGTTTTGTGCCTAATGCAGCAGCTCAGTTTATCTACTCCAGACGAGACAAACCAGCAATGTGTGCTGAGCCATTAGAAGAAGAAGGATATGGCTATGAAGGTACAGATGATACAGCTGATTATTTTACATCTAATCATCAGTTGACTGACGTTGATAGAGGTAATTATAGATAATAAATAATTCTCAAAACAATCTATTTTATGAATTAAGGACTTAGTAAAATAGCTTTAAATTAATGTTTGTAACTTGACTGATGCTGCTCACAACTTCGTAATCTTGTAGAACACCACCCTTCATGAAATTAGATAGCTTCAGTGGTGATTCTTTAAGCTTGTAACTGCCTTTTGTATAGTACTTGGTTGCATACTTTGAAACATGTTTTTAGTTTCTTATTAGATGCAGTGAGATTTGATGTGAAATTCATACATAAGAACAACTGTACTGGCTCAGGCCAAGCATCCATGTAGCTCAAGGTCTTGATACAGCAAATGGATGCTTAGGGAAGAGTATTAGAAATAGAGTAGTTGTAGAATGATTTTTTTTTTTTGCTTGTATTGCATTCCAAATTATGGCAATTAGCAGTATTTGAGAGGTTTTCAAAGTCATGCGTTTCCTTGAAATAGTAGCCAATATCTTCAGATATCTGTATCCTCTGCAATCTTTTCTTACCCTGTTTTGAATTCATTTGGTTTCTGTTCTGTCCTTCAGCTGTGAATTCCACGTTACAAGCAGAGTTCTGAGTGGTTGAGGGCAAAATACTTGCTTTAGTTTTTTAAACTTGCTTCCTGATGGCTTAATTACATGCTTTGTGAGAAATACTCACAAGTATCCTTCCCAAGTATTAATAGTTAATTTCAGGTTTTAATGTTTTGGAAAACGAGGGTTATTTTTAAAATCTTGATAAGCTCAAAGTAAAGTGTGTTGGTGAATGAATAGTCAATAAAATACATGAATGAAATGTGGTATTTAAAACAAGTTACAGAAAATTCAGAAACAATGGATAGAATAGAAACAATCTAGATTCCATGTCAAGTAAATTGGTAGAAGCCATGCTAATGCATAGACACACGGGTAAAACATGATAAATTGGGGTGTAATAGACATGTTTTTACAGCAGGAAATAATGCTGTAGAGGGCAGTTTGAAAGAATCAGTATGTGGATACAGGTGATCTGGACGATACAGTATGGTACCCTGGCTTTTCAGAATGCTTTTGACAGTCTCAAACAGTTAAGAATTGACATTGAAGAAAGAAGGAAGGTAAAATTCTGGACTAAAAGAAGATGTTAAAGAAACCTAGAAATAACCATTTCTGCTGTAAAAACAGCAGTTATCTCACAAGACCTGTAATGTTTGGTATAGTGTGCAGTGTTGGCCATTAACACAAAATTATTAATTGCGGTCCATCTGGCTGCAGAGAGTTTGGTAAGATTGGCCTTGTTGAGTGTTAGATAGTAAAATGGCCAACTGGCACATTGTGCAGGGCTGTGCCAGTACTTGTTCTGCAGAGCAGATATCTGGAGTGCATTTCCTTGCTATTTGGATTACAGGTTGAGGTTGCTGATTTGAGTAACCAGTTGGAATTTTGTGGTGTCAAATTCCCTTAGCAAAGTTCTTTAAACATCACCATCTTTGAGAAGGTGTTCAAATAAGTAATCTGTAGTAGTCTCCCTGTTCTTCACTTACTGTTGTCTAAAATCTGAACTAGCAGAACCTATGATACACAGGAAGATTCTCTTCTCTTGTGTTTGTATGTCTGATTAGCACACTACTTCCAGTGAGTGGCAGCCTGGTGAATTTTCAGTCTTCCTGGTGTGTGGCAAGTCAAGACTTAAGAAACTTGTCTTAGTCAAGGCTTATACTGGTTGCAGAAATATGCTCCAAAGAAAATTGATTTTATCAGCCAAAAAATGTATTACAGGTTTAGGAAAGGTAAAGATTACAGGTAGTTTAAAACCTGGCACGTTGATCCAGAGTTTTCAGTTGTTAAGGCCTGAGGCCTCTGAAAATGCTGTTTTACTTTGGGTGTTAATTATAACATCTGTAAACACTGGAATTGTGTTGTTCAATGGGATTCCACGTTGACTTATTAAATTACTTCGGATAATTTTAAGTTGTTTATTTGTGCTTCTCAACAGTGAAGATATTTAATTTCACAACATCAAAGGATTTCAATATTGAGACTTTATAGACTAGTAAATAGTAGTTGGTGATATGTTCCTTATAGCAATATCTGGAATTATTCAAATATTCTGCAGGGTTTGGGGGCAGACTTTATCATGGCAATAAGTGAGATTAAAGTTAATTTCTAAAGGTTTTATCTCTTACTGTGATATTTTTCTCCTGTTTTTGTTAATCAGATGTGTGGTGCTAGTGGTTAGGCCACTTAAGACATTTTTTTTGTGCAGCTTATAACAGTCATATGTCTCTTTTAGCCCGTCTTAATTCATGCCTTGATCAAATGAGAGAAGTTTTGGCAGAGTCTGTACCAGAGCAAAAAATGGTGCAAGCAGTACTGGATAGTAAATTTGATGTACAGAAGGCTTTGGATCTTGTGCTTTCTCAAGGCAGTAAGCAAAATGTGAAGACCAAGAATGAGGACACTGTGACTGTAGGAAAGACAACGAAAGGTATACTTCTATTTAATTGTTTACACTGAAGATGATTCATTTCTAAGTACAGTTTAATTTTGGCTTTACAGGCTGTGAAGATGCTTGCTATTACATTAGAAATTTATTAGAAATTTAAAAAAGATCAACTTTTCTATTTCTGTGTTCTAAAAACATTTAAAGGAAAGTAGCTTTTCTTGAGCTAGAAGTCAAAGTAACAACCTTAGTGTCAGCTTAAATTCAAACTGCGAGTATCCACAGTTCACAGTACATTTCTGATTTCTAATATATAACTTAATTGAATAAATGTGTCCTAAAAGTTGGACAAGATCTTTAGGTTTTATGCACTTCCATTATTTGTGAACTGATAATCTCCTGTTCCCAGTTCCACCCTTTTTTTGGTAGTATCTGTACATTAACTTTCTTGTTTTGATTTATGTTTAAATCTTTGTAATCCTTACTGGCATACTTTGCTGGTTCTTACAGTTTCTTAGGTATTTCAGTAGATACCCATAATTTAATTGTATAACATTGCATATCTTTGGATAACACTTAGTAATTAAATGCCTTTTCATGTTTCTCCTTGATTTTTCTGTTGCTGCTGTCAACTTTAAAAAAAATGGATATTTCGCTGTGACTGCATTTGCATCTGAAAATTATTGGCTATTGTAAGGTAAGGAGACTTACTTTGTTGTCCAGAAATGTGTATTGATACAGGTGGCTTCTCTTGTGCAGCAGAAAGTGTTGCTGACAACACCAACAAACCTGGGTTTGGAAACCTGACAGCCAAAAGTGGTTCAGCTTGTTACTCTCTAATTAAAAATGACAGAATACTCCTTAATGCTGAAAAATCCAGTATACCTTCATCCGAAAGGAAAGGGTTGAAATCCTCTTCACTTGTTCTGTCATCTTGTTTCAGTGATGATTTATGTAAAGAATTGTTTTGTGAACCTGTGAATAAACAGGCAGAGAATCAACTACCAGAAAGTGCTAATGCAGTAAATTTGATTTCTAACAGTGAAGATAATTACTTTAGTATAGGAAGTAACCCATCTGGATATTCTTCTTTTAAGAAGTTGGAATGCAAGGAAACACAGGACTTGAAATCCTTGCCAATGCAGAATGTGCTTTGTGATTCTCTGAGTCCTGAAGACTGCATTCCTCTTGTTTCCTCAGATACTTCTGATTATAATAGTAATGCGTATTTTTACAGTCCTCCATGTTTAACAAGTGCTTTAGGAAAATTGGCTCTTGATAACAAAGACAGTCATACTGTAAATAGAAATAATGAACTTGAAAATTTTTCTTCAGTTGCGCAAAGTAGAAAACAAGAAAGCCCCTCTTCAGATACGGCTGCTTTGCCAGTGTTAAGGTCTGGAAGTACAATGTTGGCTGACTTACTTCAGGAGCACCAGGAAAGCAGTGCTAGCCACTGTTACTCTTTGGCTGACCTCTATACCCAGTCAACAGCAAGTCTCACTGATACAAAGTTGGGAATCTCACCATTATCGCAACTAGTAAGTCAACCTCAAACTTCAGGTGGGATGCCAGAGCTAACAGGATCTTTGTCTTCTCTAGTCCTGTCCAAAGTTTCTCCACGAAAGGAGGTTGAGAATTTATCACTCTCGGATTTAATAGCAGAGACTATTGAAGTAGACAAAACTCAACAACAGACAGACTTCCCCATGCTTGATGTAATTGAACTAAGGCCCTCTAAAAGAATCAACATTGATTTAAGTGTCCTTGTAAAAAATGCGGATGTTTCTGCAAAACAAAATGTGGTAGGACAGTCAAGTGTCTTGAGCCCTGAAACTAAACATTTAAAAGAAAAACAAGGAAAATATTCTGGTTTTGCCAAAACAGATAAAAAACCCAAAAGAGGTCTTACTTCTAAGAGGCAGGATTTGTCCCTTTCATGGATAAAGGCATTGCGTGCAAGACCTTCAGCTTTTGCTTTAACCTTGTGTCTCCGTTATCCTCCAAAAGGTTATAAGCGGCGCACAATTGGTATACATAAGGCTTTCCTATACAGTAGACAAGTACAAGATGTAAAACCCAAGGAAACTGGTCCTATAATAACCATAACACCATTTGACTTCAAATCAGCATCTCCTGATGACATTGTGAAAGCTAACCAAAAAAAAGCTTTCACAAGAGAGTAATGAAAAAAAAAAAAAAGCAAAAAACCAAACCAGCCAAGCAACCAAACCCACACAAACAAACCCCTCCAAGAAACAGTGTTTTTCTTGATATATGAAAAATATTAATTATGTAGGACCTATTTATAAAGCAGAATTGGATTTTTTTATTTTTTTAATTGACATGTTACATTCTCACTGTTTGGTAGCAAATTTGTATGTGAACTTTTAAGCTGTTGCACTGAATATCTTTATTTTTGGCTAATTTTCACTGACAATATAACATTTTTAACTTTTGCAAAGTCTTGAACTTTACTATATAGATATTGCATGCACAAAATTCTATAAACAGCATTAGACTTCTTGAAACATCTGTAGGTGTTGAAGATACAGTTTGTTGGGAAGAACACAGTTATTATTTTGTAATTTAGTTTTGCTATATGGTGTGTATAGTTTGGGGAGCAGGAACCTCAGTTTATATTATGACTGATGTAATAAATATTCTTAAAGTTAGATTTTCTGATAAGGTATGCTGGTAAACTGCCAGTCTTGTAGTTGATGTTTTCAGTCAATGTCATTATTCTCTTCTATCGTTATACTGATTACAATATTACAACAGAAATACCTTTAGTTTTAAAAAGCCTCGCTAACCTCAGGTCTTGATGGTTTTACTTGTGGTAGGACGTGTAATTTTTGATAGGACCAAATTTTCAGGGGAGCAAGCAATTAAAACTGTGTGCCTCCCCTCCACCCCATCAGCTGTCAAAAGTGTGGAATCTGCTATTTTGTGGGCATATACATGTATTTCATTGGAAGATTAGCTAGGATTCTGTGGTTTATTCTCAGGTTTTTTGGAAAAGTATTGGCATGACCGTTTGCTCAATTGAAAAAAAAATGGGCAGCGTAAGTGCTGTTTGTGTCTCCCTCTTGTCTGTTTTGAAGAAAGCTTTCTTTAGTAATGGAAATGTATTCTCTTCAAATGTTTGCACCAGTCGCTGTTACTTAGAATCTTTAGATGGACGATCAGAATTGGGACATTCTGAAAAATTTTTTTTAGCTGATAATTACCAGATTCTGGTGCCCCTTTAGTCAAATTAGTAACTACATGTGTATTTCAACTTCTCTTTTAGTAAATATTACTACTTTTAGTATGTTTCCAGTGTCAGTGTCAGTATTTTAGATTCTGAACAGCAATAAGTGCAATAAAAGTACTGCTGCAACTAGAAGAATGTTTGTTCAGATACTGCCATACGCTTATTCATGCTAAACTTGGCAGCTAGTATGGAACAGTAGATACAATTTTAATCTAATTTCTGTTGAACATGTTGAATCAAAAAGCAGACAAAAACTTTAGGTTTATTCCTAAAGTCAGGTTGCACTACAGTTTTGTTTCTAAATAAAAATAAAACATGTTCCAGTGCTCTCAGGTACAAATTTCATGTTCTGTATATTTTGCTTGTTTGTCTAGTTGATGCTATTGTCATTTAGAACTATGAACAGTGTGACCTCTGACCTCTTGAATGAAATTAATATTTCTTACCCTTACTAATAAAAGTTTTATATAATGACAGTGCTGCAGTGTTTATGTTCTAGCTGGCATGTTAATCTAGCTATCTGTATTCTTACTTAGTTTGAGTGCCTTAAAGAATTGAAGTGTAAATAATACAATCCAGGGTACATGCTATGATCTGATAAGTTCATGGGCAGGACCAGAATTTATTTACTTTCTTGGAAGACTTCCTACAGAAGTCTGGCTGATACTGATGGTATACTGGTTGTTTTATTAATTAGTCTTAATAGTAAATTCTGCTTTTTGAACAGTATGGAATGCTTTTCAATGATCAGTTTCTCTGTAGTTACTCCAAATATTAACTTCCTACTGCTTAAAAGTTCAAGTCTCTTTTTCCCACTGAGGCAAAATGTCCTACTTGGAGAGTTTATAATTAAAGTTCAGTTTTTCCAAAATTATGTATATTCTTCTAGTAAAGAAATTCAAATTTTAAAAGTAAAGTATTAGTGCAAAGTTTGGCATCACCATGCCTGGTATATTTTTAGGTGGTTTTGCTTACTTATGTTCCAAATACTCTTGAGGCACTAATTAATGTAGGTAGAGATTTCTAATACATGGCAGTTTGGTTTTTGTGTTTTTTTTTTAATTTTCACTTGAATAGCTTTGTTTTTCTCTAGAAATCTTTCCTTTTACTCTTGCTGAACTTGTCCTTGATTTTGGTCTATTTTCTCATTCCCCTGGCTGCTTTTCTTTGCGTGACACTTCTTACAATTTTTTAATAATTTTGGAACATAAACTGGACATACACCTAAATGTATGTGCTATGAATTCCATTGGAAAGTATGTACAAGTAGTGGGTGGCAATGCATAGTACTCAGAGCTCAGTTTTGCCATAGGTTTCATGCAGATCAAAGTTCAAACAAGTGACTGAAGCCAAAGGGCATCAGCATTACATCTTTATTGTAGATCTTACTGTGGGATTGATACCTCAGTAAACAATTTTGGATCTTGTGATGTAGCTAAATTTTCATGTATAAATACTTCTTCATTTGCATTTGTGTCAGTGTTGTTAGTGGTCTTGAAGAAGCAATACATGCTGTTTAGTGTGTAAGAAGTAGGGGTGGAATTTTTCTTCAGTTTGCAATCCTAAATCCCGAAGTGAGTGTTGAATTAGTACAAACCTGCAGGCTGAACACTGCAGAAGGTACCTAAGTGGTGGATAAACCTAAATTCCAATGAATTTTCAGTAGAGGTTATTCATTTCCATGCTTGGAAAATCTTAGTTTTGTTTTTATTAGGAAAAGGGAATGTGTTACTATATTTGCTTTTTAAGTGAAGCAGATATTTTAATAATTTCCTTACTGAGAACTGGGTTTGTGTCATTAGTGACAGGTTTAATTGTTTTAGAATACTGCATGATACTACAGTATATGGCACTTCTGTATAACAAGTCTGTCTTTGGCCTTTGCGCTGAAGTGTTTCTGCCTAATGAATGTTAGAATTCTTGTTAATAAATCTACTTTATGCTTAACACAGTGAGCTTATTTTATTGATGTATGTATATAAATTTCCCCATCCCCCCACCCCCCATTTTTCAGCTAGTGGGTATCTTTGTCTAATACAGGTTGTGCTACTTGTTTTGGAATTCACATATTAACATTGTAAAGTACTTGTGTCTGTGTTTGCATATGGACATAAAGAGAATACTAAACTACATAGACCTACTACTTCTAGTATTCAGATTGTGTACTCCTAAGGTATTTTGTACATTAAATTTATTTTGTACATAATTTTAACGTGGCTGCTGAATATTTTTTAATACAAAATCGACTTCTGGGTATTGCTTTATCTACCTCTTAAATAAAGTACGTATTCTTAAAGGACTGACTTAATTACAGTTTCTTGTTAACTTACCTGATGGAAACAGTTGTGCTTACATGTTCTAGAAAAATTGTATCTATTGTGGAAACGGGCTCCAGTTCTTGTGTAGGTTTGCATGGGCATAGTTCGTTCTTTCTATGGAAGACTCCTTTCTCCAAAGTAAGGCAAAAACTAGCATCTGCTAGTGTTTCTTCAGACACCATATTGAGGCTCTGGTTTGCGTTTGGTTAGAAATGGGTTTGTAAATTCTATATTTTATTTTTATTTTTTAGATCATTTTGATAGCATTTTTTTAAACCTTATTTGGATCTTAAAAAGGAAAGGATATCAGTGAAATAAGGAAAAATCAACTGTCTGAAGTTAGTTCTCAAGCTTTGTTACAGTGGAAATTAGAGCTACTACAGTTGAATTCTTAAAATGTCTCAATACCTGTTCCATTTTTCTCTTTTAGGTTTCCTTTTTCTAGCTGATTCTATATGAATTTGTTTTGGAAAATTAGGGCAAATTGAGAGTCACAGTATGTGAAGTATAGGAAAATAACCCCCATGGGGATATAAAAAAATATTAATGCTTTGTACCCTTTTGGGATGTGATTTAATGTAATTAGGTTTAGCTGGTTTTTAATTGCAACAGGAAACAGTTTTGTTTTGAGAAGAGTATACTGTTAGGAGTATAAGCTTCACATTAGAAAAAAACCCTATGGGATTAAGACTTCACATACCTGTTTTTTTACTTCCTATTCAGAAATAACAGTATGAGTAATTTCTCATTGAGTTGTTTAGACAGTTCTCAGGGTCTTAAGCTTCAGAGGCAGCAAGCTACTTGAATTTCTGGAGCTGTTGCACAATAGTATTTCAAAATCTTACTTCTAAGACAACTAGTGCAGTGAGGTAGTCCTTGCAATTTTGTAATTTTCCCTATTTCCTCTAATCATGTCATTCAAATACATTTTTCAGTAATCAGTAATTCCTGAAAACCTACACTTATGCAAAAAGCTAAAGAGCAACTTCTACTACTGGAAATAATGAATAGCTATACAAAAGGTTTCTATGAAGATAGGATATAGGTTGTCTTTATGAAATGCATAAATACTGAAATAAGCTACATACAAGGGCAGTAGTTCAGGGTTATGCACACAATCATTCACGTCTCTTGCAAATCTAAAGTTTTCAGCTTTTCAGAGTTGTTGAAGTGTTTTTGTATTAAATGTTGATTATGAATTGTGATTGGGAGGAAAACAAAAATTTCAATACATTGTAATTCATGCAGTAAAAATAAACTATAAAGTGCTGAAAGGGGATGCTTCTCTGTTTTATTGTTTCTTTGGAAGTGAGTTGAATTTTTGTGGACAACGTATCCTTTTTTTGGTTTGTGTGAAGTGTGGACAGCTGGTAAACTCTTCAGTAGATTTTATGTTCAATTCACTGTGTCCAAAATACTATTTAGATTATGAGGAAATGTCATTAGTCCAAGTTATTTATACTTCTGTGTGTGCAAATGGTTTTGACCTTGTAGGATTTTCTGTGGGGAAGTAAGAGAAAAAATTTTTGTGTGTCCATTCTGCACTAGAAAACAATGTGATGAAAACGAAAATCAAAGCCAATGGCGATTTATTTATTTCTTGAAGAAAGCTCTTTTGTTCTTTCTGAATTGCTATTTTAATGCAGTTTGGGAATGGATCTCTATTTTAGCGTTGCTGTAGTGTACAGCCAGTCGCTCCTTTAAGCAGACTGTTTGTTGAAGTATACATTTTTACCCAAAGTAAGAGCTAATTGCAGTTAGTGAATTTTAAGAACTCTTAATGTCAACAATCACTTATGAAATCGTTCATGGGTTTCTAGTGTCTATGTCATCATGAAGGTGTTCTTTTTTTGTTTGTTTATGGACATGTTACATTGCATACTTAAAACTGGGCCATTAAAAACAATTGTCAGTGACTTTTGAGGTACGGCAGTGGCTTGTTGGTCAAATAATTGATTTGGGTGCTTAGTGTTCATAGGGTCTTTTTAGAAAATAACCTATTGCCCTTCTCTACAACTTTCTGGTAATAAAATGACCTGTAAAATGGTTGTAGTCTGCAGAGATTAAAATGATGTATTTTGGAAGAGAACTCATGAACAGTTTGTTAAGAATTAGACTTACGAAGATGCAGTGAAAATTGTCTTTTTTTTATCTTTTTAAATTTATGAGAATATGGAGATTTTGGAGAAGAGTTGCTTGTGAAGTATTTACTCATCACATCAATGTATGGAGATAATAGCTGGTGAAGATGGACATTATTTTAATATTTCAATTGGCTATTTTGAGTCTTTTTGTCTTTTTTTTTTTTTTTTTTTTTTTTTTCCTTGCTTACTTTTTCTGGCTAAACTACCTTTTAATTTCTTGTTGCTTGTCTTAGTATTGTAGAACTAATACAGATGCTGGTGAGTGAGCCAGATTCTTTTCCATTTCGGGCACCATTAATGGGATTATTAACCACTTTATGACATTAAGATTTTTTTGTTTCAGTGATGCCCGAGCAAGAAGGAGGTCAGATGTCTGTAAATGTGCAATCCTTGCAAGAAATGCAAACTACTGTGAACTGAGCATGTCTTTTGACTGTAATTGGAGTAGCAAGGAAGCTATAATTTTTTTTTTTTTTTTAGGTGAAGTCATTCCCATAGTTGAGCTGTCTTTGTGGGGACACTAGCTGTTTTGGTTTATGGTAATTTCTCGGGAATAGCACTAAGAACAGGGCCTCTACAGGGCTGTATGTATAAATACTTCATAAGAAACAACCTTCAGAGTAGAGAGTTCATGTTGAAAGTAAGGCACAGGAAGCTGAAAAGCCTTACTCATGATATGCCAGATAATCTAGGAATAGAGTACAGGTCTCAAGCTTTAGTCTAGTTTTCTAGATATTGGACTATACTACTTCACTTTTAGCTGTTAATAGAGGAGCAGCTTCTTCACTGGCATTTATTTTTTTATTTGTTTTTTATTAATGCTGCAGGTACTCAGATTTTTGATGTAGCTATTAAGACAGCGTGGGCAGTTTCGAGTATATAAGCCACAAGTAAAATTAGTAGGTGCTTAGCTTGCATTTTATTGATGTTCTTTTGTTTTTCAAGTTTCTGGAATTCTTTTCTTTTGCCTCTCCTGTATAACTGTCTTCCTTAATTTTTGCTTTACACCACTAACAAACAAAAATTCCACAAACACCACCACAATGTGACTTAACATAATTAGCTTTTTCTTTTCACTCAGTCAAATGCCGCAAGGTTTGTTTTTGGTTCAGAATGGTGGGTGTTTCTTGGTGCACGGACAAGTACCTAATTGTCTTCTGTCTTTTTATGCTACAGGTGGACTCATAGCAGTTGTTTCTGAGTGCAACATGTCAGAATGCAGATTACTGTGCTTTAACAGATAAATTATCTCTTCTGTATTTATTAACCACATCTGTGGTTAATGGACAAGTGAAGTTGGGAGTCTTAGATGAAAAAACAAACTGATACTTTTTGGATTTTATTTATAGGGAGAATTCCAAAGAAATCCTGGAGGAGCAAACGTTCTGCAGTTTAATGGTGATGTACAATATATTTTTATGAGCTTAGAGTCCTTCAGGTTTTACTTCAATTTATCATACTAGGCCCTTAATGCTTTGGTTTTGCACGTTTGAAAAATCCCATTATTTATACCAGAGTAGCTCAGAAGAAATTTTTCTCCCCAACTTCGATCGGCTGTGCTCACTTTTCTGTAACATGACAGTTCTCAAATGTCTGCTGTAGTGATGAGAGCCCATTGTATTTAATGCTTACTCGGATATGGCATGTATTCAGTCTGTGGCAAAGAGAATGTGTTCTTTACTGAATGGAAATGTTTGAAATCTGACAGAACTGGTGATATAGTTATATCTTAAATCATGGAAAGTAATGAGAATTTAAGACTTCCGTGTTTTGTGTAAGAAAAATATATACACAGACTTCAAGAAGTTATGAATCTGACGCTGAGGTACTGTGTGGGTTTTAGAAAGGAAGTGGCTTATTTCAGGGAAAAATGTGTCACTAGCAATGAAAAGCTTTTTAAAATCCTTTGAGATACTTTTTGAGATTCTCCTCATACATGCTGTACACCTACACTGGAAAAAGTGACACTCCAGGCTTTTTCTCATTTTTCTTTTATGGGTCTTCAACATTAGTTTGGTTCACTTTTTTTTTTACTTTTTTTTTTTCAGACAAAGTATAAACCAATACAAAGGCAATAATTTTCATATTTTCATAATTGACTATTATCATATATGAAAGTCAGAACTTTTGAGATTCCAGAAGAACTAGAGATCCTGGGGGAGCAGTAATTCCACTTATTCTTACAGTGGTCTTCTATCTCAGTGCCTTCAGGTCATGGTAAAGATCAACCTTCAGCTGTTTTTTTCTGTCTTTAGAAGGTGAAGTGCAGAATTTTAAGTTCTCAGATGTGATGTGATTGCTGGAGTGCCAGGAAGGTATGGTTGGAGTAACTTTTTTTTTTTTAATCCTGTTAGGTTTAAGAATGAATGATTGCTGCTGTAGTGCTGTTGTATATGAATTGATACATTTTAAGTCCTACCTGAAGTTTGCACTTGAGTACTCAAAGCAAGGCTGTTGACAACGCTAAGACAGTAGCATTTTGCAGTTGCAAACAAATGCATTTCAGCTCTAGAAACTATTAAGACATCTAAACATCAGAAGTATAGGTATATCAAATCCAAAATTGTGGGAGCAAAAGAAACAGTTTAGAATGTATCAGTTACTGATGATGAAAGGAGCTTGAATGCTAACAGGAAACACATGTAGAAATTCAGAAATTAAGTTAATGGGGGGAAGCCAGGTAGGTGTAAAAATGCAAGCTTAGACCACAAAATTACAATGTCTGTTTATGCTGTGTCTCTCATGACAAACACTTGTTGTTCCTTCCCTGTAAAATTTGTTAGCAATACCTGCTTTATCTCTCTACTGTTATCTGGATGTATTTCTGCAGTATCATACTTCTTTTTTTATTCTGTGTGAATCAATATTGTTATAAAACATCAGTTGTGTAGTCTAGTTATTATGCCACATATCAACAGAAATGCCATTCATGCATTGCTTAATGTGCCCTGATTTGCACCTGAACTGGTTTGTTCTTGGGTGACAAAATTTTGCCTGTTTTTCATCTCCTCAGCTTCTGTATTCTTCCATAAAGCTAGTGTTTTGGTCTTCAGAGTGGACAGTTATAAATACTTAAAATACCAGGTTTTCCTCCCTTCTGTTATACTTGTGAGACTAGAAATGGTCATTAAACTTAAAACCCTGTCTACTGTCTACTGTCAGAATCTCTGGTAGAGATTCATGGTTAAAAAGCCAAAAGTTTGAAAAAGTAGGTAACTTCACTATGGAAAATACCTGTTCCTGCAGAAGCTGTGATGCCCAGTTCACAGAGACATGGAAGAGCTTTGACTGGTTGTTGCTTCAGTTCTTCAGTATTTTTACTGCATATAAAAGCTCGGTGTAAATGGAAATCTTATATCTAATTAATTCCAAAATATGAGTTGAAGTTGTTTTGGGTACTCCTTGTTTGAGTCCTTTTTACCATTTTTTTTGTGGTTTTAGAATCACATTTTCCAATTTTTAATGTTTTCCCTATTGCTGACCCACATAAACAGGAAAATGACTAACTTTGCTTGTCAACTAAGCAAGTGTGAAACTCCGTATACACCAAGTGCTGTGCCTAAGTTGAAAAAAAGGAAGGAAAATATTAAAGATTTTAAGTAAACATTTTTCAAGGCAAAAATGCAATTGGAATTGTATGTTTTCAATGCTATTTTTCTGATAACATGTATACAAACTATTGTAAGGTTGTATATGCTATTTATGTGCTTACAGGTACTCCTGTAAATGTGAAATGTCTTAATTACTCTCACTGCATCAAAGGAAAACATTAAGCAATGAACTTGAGTCCATGGAAGTTTTCCCCTCTAAAGTTACGATAGAGTGAAATGCTCTTCTTTAGACTGTCAAATGAACTTTTCCTGGCATTCATTTCCATCTGCTAAATCTTGCAAAGCTTATTTAAAACTACAGATTATATTTTACTATATTATTTTTTTCTTCTAAACTCAGTTATACAGCATTTTATAAATCAGTTTGTGTCTCCAAATGATTTTGGCAATGAAGAATAGAGCTTGCAATGCTGTGTTTCCCGTCACATCTGTCATAGGTTGTTATTTTCCAAATACAGGTCTCCCTTATTCAGATTATGGCCATGTTCAAACTGCATTTTTTCTAGATTTAATTAAACAGGTTAATCTCTGATATCTCTGGAATGCAGATATGTTTGGCTGGCACCAGAGGGGTTCATAGGAAAATGTGGAATAAAGACATTTTCAGAGTAATAATATATATAAATAATGTAAGTGTAGATAAGTAATGCAGATAGTGTCAAACATACTGCAATTAGAAAGGGAAACCTTTGTAAGTTTGTAAGTTTACAAAGTTTCCTTTTTAAGGGAAAACAGTGTAAGTGAATACATTTCTTATGCTGAACTGTGGGGTAATTTTTATAATCTCTTCCTAAATTTTAATGTAGAACAGGTTTTTTTAAATGAATTTTGCTTCTCAAATGTATGTTGCTATGTATGTCAGGTAGCTTGCTTTTACTTTACTTGCTTCATCTTGGCCAGTATCTCTACTTTTCCTTGCAGTGGTTTCCCTGATAAATACAATTAGAGCTATGATTTTATATCAGTTAACTACTGAAAGCTCTACTGTCAGCTTAATTGTCTAATTAATGTTAGATTCACCAAATCCCTAATAATGTCCACTGTTACTGGTAGCATCCGTAATGTGTTTCTTATGGATGATGTCTTTCTGGTGTATGATCTGTTGTAGGCTAAGTGTACAAACAGCATGGTATACAGTGGTGGTCCAGGAAAATTTCCTTTGCGGCTTTTCAGATAGCTTAAGATTTGTCTCTCAAATTGTAGTAATAGGTGTTAGAACTTGTTTGCTCCCCCGCCGCTAATACATTGTTTTTAATACTACAAAATTTCCTGACTGCAGATAAATCAAGTACGCTTCATGAGCCTGCTGCATTGTTATAGCTTGAGTTTGTTTTGCAAGTTAGATTCAGAAGTCTTCAGCAGTTTCACACTTAGGTTTCAAAGATTCTTTGTCTGTAAATGTGTTACCACAAACACATTTAAATCACAAAGAATGCTAAAGTTTTTCTTTCTCTGTTACTTGTATTTTTTTAATAGCCATTGCTTCCTCTGCATTTTTGCCCTTCCTCAATGAGTAGGAACAAGGCAAGATAGCAGTGTGGCAAACTAATTCTGTTTATTTAGGAAATGAGCAGGATGCCTTCAACTAGAATTAAAGGAAGCAGCAAAAGTAGATGTTGAAACCTGTTGATACTACAGAGAAGACAAACAGAAAATCTGACAGAAACAAACGAGAAGAAAATTATGTGGCAGTAAAGTATGCCTTAGTAGTTTCAAACTGCTTTATCTAACAGCTTGCATCTCAAGCCATGCTTTGAGAATGTGCTCATCCTCTCATATAGATGTATTTAGTTATTATTTGTCTTTTGTTATAAACAGCTGCTGTTGAGTAGGTTTGTGTGGCATCTATTGAACTTTCATCTGTGTAGCACTGAGGACAAAACTGCGATTGCACTCTTTTTGTCTCCAAATGACAGTTGCTCAAGTTTAGAAGGTACATACAGCAAAAAGTCCTTTACAGCACAGGAATATCTGGAAAGTGTACCAGCAAGGGCTGCTACTGGTGATGTCTAGCTATATCAGAAAAGATGAGCTTTGAACCCTAGTAGGAAGGCAAAATAAAAATGTTGGTTTTCTAGAATAGTTATGACCAGTCAAGGTCTTTTCCAGTAGGGAGCAGTCACTTTGAATAACACGTCTTCATATCCTCTGTTGTGGATAGAGTACCAAAACCTGGTAGATATGCAAACCTGATCAGGCTTTTAAGCCTAACTTCCTTTTGTTTCTCTTCTGATGTTCCACCATGAGTGGAAAATAGCATTAAGGAGAGGAGTAAGATGGGAAGATGTTCTGATTTTAGGTGGTATCTAATATAAAAAATGGAGAGAGCACACTGCTAGATAATGGCGCACTGTGAAATGTGATCTTTAGTATTGAGTTGATAGGTTGCGAGCATATTGTAGAAATGGCTTGTTTGGTGGTGTACCTGCAGCCTTTGGCTTCGTGATGTAAGAACATACTGAAAACAAAATTCAGCTAGAAGGAAGAAATCCCAAGTGTTTTCTCCTGATGTTATCTTTTTTAAATTGATGTTTAATGTCTACAGAATACTTACTGCCCCATCTACATAGAAATAATTTATAAATCTCATTTCTTTTTAATTAGGTTGAATAGAATATAAGAAAAAGTGTTAGAACTCTGAAGTAGTGTTTCTGAAATTTCTACTGAAGAACTGTAATCTCACAGCTAAGTTTTTGGTTTTTTTTAAAGCTACTTAATATTTTGTAGTTAAGGAATAATGGAAGATTGAACTAATGGCATAAAGCTCTGCCCCCTTATTCTGAAATCTTGGAACAGTTAAGGAGGGGAAGAGTGGGTACTTGGTCAATATTAGTCTCAATTTGGAGGGGGGAAAAAAACCCAAAGGAAAAACAGCACCTTGTTAATTATTTTGCTTGGTTTGATAAGTGTATGTGTTTTGCTTCATTATTTTACATTTAGTCCTAGTAAAACAAGTACTATAAAAGGTGTAAGTTCACTCAGCAAATTTTCTTTGAACAGATTGTGTGAAATGTTTAACTTTACCGAATTTACATGTGCAAAGGAGAACAGTGCATTTTTAATGCCTTTTGTTTCCAGGTTGTCCTTTCTTAACATTTATTTTTTCTGATACATTAAAAATGGCAAAAATCCGAACATTTAACATTTTTTTCTCTTCAAAGTAATTGTTCAGGTGGCTTTTAAATGTGTGTATTAAACTGTTTAAGATTTCACAGCTTTTTGAAATAGACTCAGTTAATGTATCCTTTAAATTTTTACAAGGCTATACATTTCCAGTAGCTGCTTAATTTTTGGATATTAAGAGACATTGGAATAGCAAAAAAGGTAGGATTTTCAAGTAAACAGTACCTTTGAGCTATGCAGTTTTGTAAAACCCTGTAAATTATCGTACTTCAGTCCTCTAATACAGCTTTTTTGTAATCAGGGGTGTATCAGATGCTAGGTCTGGAAGTTCTTTATTTAGAGCTTGTCAGCTATCAGCTGTGTTACTAGTTCTTGTGATTTTTTTCTTCAAAAATTTTATTTACGATAGTTAGTAACTTAAGGCATCCATGTGCACAGCTACAAATACTTGTTCTGCAAAAAATTCCTATTGTCTTGGGGGCCCACAGGCAGATACTGCTCTGCTAGACTGCCTTAAAAAGTGAGAGCACCTATTACATGTAACGTGCCAGTTCCTATTTCACTGCTTATTCTTATTCCTTTGGAAGCTTTTTTTCATCCAGAGTAAAAGGCATTGCTTGGAGTCCCGTTTCTGTTGGCAATCATGTACCACCATTCCTACTGTCTTCACCTTTAATTAAATTATAATGCATACTGTCATTTCCTTTTGTCTTCATGATAGGTAAAGCTTTCAAAACTGGGGTCTTTGGCTGACTTTTTGTAAAATAGGAAGTAGAGTATGTCTATCTTTTGTCTTTCTAAGGGAAAAAAAAACAACTAAAAAGAGACATCTCTGGATTTGCTGTTTAATTACTGTAATCTTGCAGGCAGAAATGCAAAAGTCAGTGTCAGTGAGTGAGTCTGTCTCCCTTGTACTCATGACCAGTTCCTGTTTTTTGTTATTAAATGCATTTGTGTTTCAATTTACGGTAAGGGTGTGTATGTATACATAGTGTTTTCAATAATTGCTGTACCTTGATTATTATTTTTTTTTGTTACTCTAAACCATACTCAATCTGTTGAAAATTTTTGATTCTTTGAAATCATGTCGTACATAAGTCCCTAAATGTTTTTTTTCAATAGCTGGTAAATTCTTGATATGTGATTAGGTTCTTGTTTTGGTCTTCAGAAGCCACAAATATTCCAGTCTGAAATGTGTCCTATGCTGTGACATTGCAGGCGGCACTGCCGTCCCTGAAATCGTGGAAAGACATCAAGTAAATATATTTTTCTTATATAGGGCTAATTTTTCAGAGAAACAGGTGAATGAATAGACAAGTTAAAATTTGCAAATTTGACTGACTTGTAAAAGAAAAATTGATTGATTCTCCTACAGATATCCCAGCTATCTGGCCCAGTCAAGGTCTAGTGCGGTTGTAATGTCACCAGCAGAATGAGAGAGTTGAGAATCCAGAAAACATAAACAAAATTTAATAAGGTTTCAGCTAATCTTACCTTGAAGTTCTCACTACACTAAAAGTTTGCAAGATACAACTTTCTGGAACTTGGACATTATGAAGATACTTGCAGCTTCAACCTACTTAGTGGGGCAGGACTAGTAAATACTATTTCTTTTTGTTTTTCAACTTTAAAAGGCCATCTCATCAAGTTTTTAGAGAAATTTGCAGAACAATTGTGGAAAAGTTGAACAGATACGAGATGATTTTACTTTTTGTATACCATCAGTTTTGCTGGTATGCTTTTCTTGTTCACTGTTCTTCTATTTAAATATCTGTTTCATACTGAAGTCATCTTGGTGCCTAAATAGAAGTTGTGGATCAGGAAAGGTTTCTTCTGTAAAATGCCTTGCCACTCCTGCAGCACAGTCAACAGGGATGTACTTGTGTAAGTAACATCAGTGTGTAAAAGGCATGATGATGTTTCTGAATTACCTGGATGATGTGCAGGCAAATAGCACCATCCTCTGGCATTATAATATTAGTTAAGAATTAAACTTGAAGTTGCTGTCTGTGTTATTTTTGGAAATTAAATATGATTGTAATAGAATGTACGTATTGTACTTTCAGTTTTACATACTCATTTTGGGCCAGGGTTTTAACAGAAATTCAGGTAATTTGCATGGACTCTGTGTATTCTGTTCAACTAAGTGACTGGCTAAAAGGGGGTATCTTTTTAGGGTTATTCTGCCAATAGTGCTGACACTGCTTTTTGCATGACCATTTATGGTAAGAAATTGCACTTCAGAAATATCAGACTGAGCTTTTTCTAAATCCCAGTGAAAGACAATTCACAGTCATTTAAGAAAAATTCGTTGAATTAGAAAACACCACCAACGACTTACAGTTGTGTATGTGTGGGAGAATAAAGGTGCTGTTACAGAACAACTGCAAATGTCTAATAAATTATTTTTACGGCAGATTGTAGCTTCAGTTACGGATTGAGAAAAGGGGCATTGTTGGCATTGCTAGAGTGCAAAACAATACACCTCCCACAAATAAGGTTTCAGTAGTTACAGGATGAGTTGTACTGAGATATGATTATGTGAAGGACTGGATTTTAGTCCATTTAACTATAAGCAGTAGGTATGAGAAATACCGCAGGGACATTCTTTTCAAAGACTTGACGGATGAGAAAGTCACTGTTTTGATTGTTGTGAATTCCTATTGGACCTTACATGTTTACGTATCAGAAACATCAAAAGGAGGCAGCTGATGTTAGGGGTAATCTCTAGAAAACAGACACGTACACACCCCGCCCCAAGTCTGCCTTTCTGTACAGCAGATCTCCATTCCTTTACATCGGAGGTGTTGGCCTAGTGAAACTGGAAATCTTGAGAGTTTTACTCCAGTGACAGTGCCTTTCCCTTAATGTATTAACTGTGAATGTAAAGCAGACCAATTATCCATGTTTCTGGAAAGACCATGACAATGGTCTACATACAGAGCTGAACTATGTATTCCTTTGTTGACGTGTGTTGCTTAAACATAACTTCTTAGAGATAGCTACTGATTGGAACATTGTATTAAGCATCTAGATCTTGAGACATACAAATTCAATTTGCTGAAACGCTGAATGCTCGCTGTTGTAACAGAGGTCTGTAAAATGTTTTATATTAAAAGATATACCATTCTGAGAGACATTAGATTTTTGTGGGACATCAGATACTGTAAATGAACACCATTCAATGGAATGATTGCAATAGAGTCACAGAGAAAAAATAGCTTTAATAGGTAAAGTTGTTTGAGTGTTTGAATGCATGTAATTTGATAAGTCTTGATGGCCAGAAAAGTTGTATGGGAAGATGTTTGTTTCAGGGAGGAAGAGCAAGGGAACACAGCAGTAGCTGACTGCAATATTCTGTATCATTTGGCTTCTGTCAGGGAGGAAGTGTTGATGACTAGAAGTGGTGAGACTCCAGAAATTTTGGCGAAGTTCCAGGCAGGAGAGAAAATGTGTTACTGCTTTGTTATAACACATTGCATGCCATCCACTTCAACCTGATTAGTGTCAGTGTCTCTGTCCTGAAATTAAATCCTTCCATTTATTTAGTTAGGTTCAGATTTTTTTGTTTAATTCCTACTTGTGCCCTAAACACAAAATTTCCTCATGTCATTCCAAGTTTTTCATTACTGTTCCATTTTTTCCACTTTATCATTCCAAACCCTTTGTCTAGCCATTTCCAGTTTCCTACCTATTTTCCAGTCGTTGGCCATGATTTTTTTCTATGTTTACTTTTATCCACCGATAGTTTGCGATCATTTTCAGTTCTGATCCTCTTCTGCTTCCTTTGTTTCATGTTTAGCTCTGCACGTAACTTGCCACTGAGTGTGTGACGTCGCACTTTCTCCATCTCCTTACATGCAGCTTTTCCCCAAGTTAGTTAATGAATACTGTCAATTTTTTTGTGGTCACTGTAGCTCTCATTTCAACTCTGCTTTATTCTTTTTCTTTCTTGTAGTCTGTGCCTGTCCTTGATAATCAGCTCGTTTTGTTGCTTGTCAGTGCTTTACTATACTGTTGGATTTTATGCCCCTCGCCCTCCAGTTTTGTTTCGTTTTTGTGATTCTCTGAGCCAGGTTGATGCCTCCAGTTTCCTGATGTGGTAGTAAACTATGGAGACCACAGGGAGAGGTAGGATTTGCTCTCAGGTGACCCAACAGAGTCTAGCCTGCTCAAAAATGGCCACAACAGCTACATATTGAATGTTGATGAAGTATTTTGGGGATTTAATTGCTAAAACTTAAGCTGTAAGAGCATATGCAAACTGTTTTCTAAGGCCAAATTGAGTGGATTTTCAGAAGGTGGAAAGATCACTTGAAGTATTTAATTTATGCAGAGAGTCTTTTCTTCAGGTGCCATTTTTGAAAATAAACTGTTCTGTCTGATATTTTCTCTTCAAGTTTCCCTATTCTCCCTGTCTGGAATGGGGGGGGGGGGGGGAGTCATCCCCAGACAGATACCTCACTTGAGCAAATTTATTTTTTGACTGAAGAGTTCAACTTGCTGAAAGTTGCAAGCATTGAAAGTAAAGCCTGAGCAATGAGAAGTGCAAGCTAAATCTAACAGGTGAGGCTGCCAGTGCATCTCACTGTGCCTACTGCACATCCAGTTGTTGCAGCTGCATGTGGTGAAGCAAACTGTTTCTGGAACATCAGTCCTGGGGTAGCAAGTTGTGCTGTTTGAGTATTACGGGCCACAGAGAGCTGGCCCATGTTGGTGATATTCAAGCATATCACTCAATAGCCTGCTGTATCAAAAACCTTAAAACCAAAACATTCTTGTAATCAGGTGCAAGTAGACATTTTTATTTTCAGCATTTTTCAATGAAAATGCATACTCCCAAGTTCATGAAAGAAAAAAAAAAACAGTAGTCATATTCACCATCCGAAACTTTGCAGAGAATAGAATAGCTATAACAACAAGACGAAGTTACCTGGAAAACCCCTGACTGGTTTCTATTAGGAAATAACCTTCTTTTAAAAAGAAAAAGTTCAGTGCTCTTGTTTGGAGAATTGTTTTCAGTAATATCTTTAGAATGGCTGTACCTCAGCCCTAGGGAGTGACTTAGCAAGTTGCCTTCTGTTACTTTGGACTGTTGCATTACTTTTATAAGTGCTATAGATGTTCGGTAGCATCCATTTGTATATTGGCAGTTCATGATAGTATGTCATGTGTTTTCCTAAAAATGGGTGTTTTGAACTAGTATAATTTTAAATACTAAATAAACCTTTTATTTTGAATTTTTTTCATGTGGCATTTTTATTAGAGCTAAGTGGTTGGTTTTTGCTATCAGAGGTGCTCCTTGGAGGGCTAGGATCATAGAAGAGTAGGAAGACTTTTCCAAGTAATTTATTTTTTCCCATTTGTCCAGTATTGCTTTATATATATCCATAAGACAGTTTCTGCGTGTTGAACTTCCTTCTCACATATGCTACAGACTGTCACTGATCTATTACATCCAGCCAAATTTAAATGGTGAGCTGTAGGGATGAGTGCACATCACATTGTATGCAGGCATAGTGTTTTAAAGGTTAGTGAACTGTGTTAATTTAGGAAATCTGAGGTGTTCTGAGTTCAGTAGTCATGGTATGTACTGATGGGAAATGACTGAGTCCTGAACTTCTGGTATTCCCAGCACTGTGATGTGTTGATAATGCTAATACTCAGTACCATTGTCACTGAAGATCCAGCATGCTCTGTGACAAACTGTACTGCAAATTGCTGTCATGTCCTATGGCATTTTGTAGAATTTGAATGTCAAATAATTCACTTGAATTATAAAAAAATAAATAGTATATGTCTTTATTAAATGAATTTTTGTATTTCCTTATGTTACTGTTTTTCCTGTGTACTGTGAAATTTGAAGGGAGAAAAATGCAATGCTACTGTTTTTAAGGCAGATTAAAGGCTAGAAGCTGGTGAGGTTTGTGGCATAGAAGCATATAAACAGTTTGAAATCTGTCAGCTGGGATAGGTTACAGTCACAATTTTGAAGTAGCTCATTACAGTGATGGGTGGATGTATTAGATGTTAATATAAACCCACATATGTATGGGCAAACAGATGATACATGCTTCTGAGCATGAAATTGTGTCATCAGGCTGGCATCTCCACATCTGCTTGTCTCGTGTAGTCTGTATTTGGAATATTTTTCACAATTGTAGGGCCTTAAAATCAGTTTTAAATCATAGCACAGCATATAGGAAGGGAACTATTATCTTGATAGAGACCTCAGTTATTAAGTCTGCTTTTCAAGGACAGACAAGACACAGTTCTGTCTCTGCTGCTACTGATACGGTCAATAGTTACACTGCCAGTAATGTATTAAAATTATTTTTTTAATCAGTGAGTCATGAGACATACTTGGAACAAACTAATGACATGGTGCACAAAACCAGTGTGCTGTCTTTTTTCTTTTATGCAATTGGTGGCTGTTGCTGTATGATGGTAGACAGAGTTGTACGTGGCTTGGTTGTGGTTATATAGAAAGTCTGTAGCAGAGTAAGGGATGCAAACTGTGTCTTCTAGATATGAAGGCATGGTGTTATGTGTATATTTTTCAATGACAATGCAGGTTTAGACAGTCCTAGGAGAACTTGCTTAAGTAAATTAATTCTGGTGTCAATAGCATCTAGGCTTCCCAGACCCTATTCAAAATCGAAATAGTATGCAGCCTTCTTCAAGTGCTCATACCACTTTTCAAAACAGATGAATCAGTATAAACCAGGTAAGAATTACAAAAGCATGTAAAAGACTTAAAACTTTTTAAAAAAAGAAACTGCAATCTGGCCACAGTTAATTAGCACCTTCAAGGTGCATTCCTTTGCCGCTACTGATACACTGCTAGTAGTTGTTTTGTATGTAGACATGGATTTATTTAAATGGCGTTGCCATCTGAAAAAGCACAGACTGAGGACATGCCTAACGTTGGTATTCTTCCTTTCTTGTTTTTTTCAAGCTAGATTCAGGTATATTAAAAATTTTGGTTCATCTTACCAGAAGCAGGCTTTTCTGTGCAATGGTATCCTTCAGCTTAAAGTTTCAGTGCCATAATAAAATTTGATGAGGGGAAGACAAATTGGGAGGAGAAGCCTCTGTGTATGGGAATCAAAAATGGCATTTTCTTTCTTTTGTTGAAAAGGTATGGCCATCTGAATGGAGCCAGTGTGGGTTTAAAAACCCACTGTTTGTATGCATTTCTCCAAATCTGCCAGTATCCCTGTTTCACTTGGTATAAACTTTCACTTGGTGTCTTTCTTGAGATGATGGTTTGACAGGTTCCTGTTGGTTTTATGCACCTCTAAACTACTACACCTCTAAACAGAGTAGACTGACGATCAACTCTTCCAAGTACTGACACTTAACTTCCCAATCTTCAACAGAATTAAAGACCAATTTTTATCTTCCCGTTACTTTCAATGTAAGTATATAAATGAACAAAAACTGAAAAAAGAAATTCTCAAGCCTGTTGCGTATGATAAAGAAGCCCAAATAATCTTTTGTTTGTTCAAATCTTTTACGGGTACTCCTTAACAACCATTTTTACAAGGAGATCCAAAATCTAGGGACTTGCTTACAGTAAAGGAAAATGGTTGACTATACCCATACACTTTTGCTATTCCAGCTTGAACACCCAGACTGTTCTAATTTTTAAAGACTGCCCCAATGTTTTACTTGATTCCTGCATATATATGTGTGTGTCTGTGTCCTGTTTGTCAGTATGCAAATACATTATTGTGTCATCAGATTTTGGGGTTATACTCCTAATAATTTTGACACTATAGCATGTGTCATTAGTATTAATTTTTGACTAAATCAAAAGGATTTTAAGTCAGAAGGCCAGCTGGCAGTTACAGGAAAGGTAAAAGCAGACGGATAGTAAAGGGAAGAGAGCTTTGGCTGTCAAGTTGTTGCACGCTACCATAGTTGTACTGGAGTAACGGCAGTGCAGGTCTGTCTGTACCCTTGGGTATTAGGCTTATCCTAACTTAATACTGAGACAAATTGCATCAATGCATGTTTCGTTTTGTAATGGTATTTGACTCGTAGCTACAGTATGCTTTAGTCTAAGTACTCTGTCAGTACAGTCTAAATACCAAATACCTGTCTGAAAACCGCTTTGCTTAAAATAGGCTAGAAGTTTGTGTGTTAAACTTTCTGAATTGTGAGAACTATGGTGCTGACAAGCCTTTACATTTTTTAAAGGTATGAAGGTATACTTTCTGTTTTCATGGGAGGTAAATTTCTTTAATTTTCCTAATGTTAAGTTAGTGAATTGCCAGAATTTTTATGGAGCGTCCCGTTCAGTAAAATCTCTTGCTCTACAATTTGACGCCATTGGCCAGTCAGTTCGTTTAGATGCATATGATCCACTCTTTCACTTCTTGCAATGCTAGAGTAATGAAAAGTAGCAAAGAGGTGTTTGGGCTTCTTTAGGAGTTTATGAAAGATGTATCTGTGTTTTTATTTTGTGTACTCTTGATTTAGGAAATGTATTGTCATCGATTTACTTAGGTGTGTGTTTAAGAATGTTCAAATGACAGTGAGTGTGAAGAACCTTTTTTGACAAGAAAGGCTTCGTGCTTATATATCCTTTATATCCTTTCCCTTTAGAGGTTAATATACCTTACCAGTGCTCTTGTCCTAATCAAATTGGAATTACTGCTCCTACACTTCTTCCAGGCTTGTAGTGCACTTCAGCTGCCATAGGATACTCTGATTGTTGATTAAGAAGTGTTCTAAGAATTGTATAACCATTGGGCATTGACTTCCTTTTAGTTCCAAGGTGCAATTTAAGGATTTGCATATGATCTGTTCTGTTAAGTGCTGAATAGTTTTTGCTTTGCCTGCTAAAGCAGGTAATTTATCAGGCGGTTTTCTCTGGTGCCCTATAGATTAGATAGTAAAGTATACTGCTTTCCTAGCCTTGTGCCCTTTGTAATGAGGCCTATAATTATTAATCTTCGTGGTGCCTGCAGTGCATAAAAGACAGACTTGGTCCTTATCTCAAATGTGCTGCTTGATTTTTAGTGTACTTGGTTATAAAAATACTGAAGTCAGAAAATTATATTTGACTCTTCAGTCAATAGTGTTACTAATAATTCTTGTGTTGTCTTTGCATGTATTTGTATACCACTATTCCAGGATTACCTTCTATGGTTTGGTTTGCCTTTATATGATCCTAGTCTGCTTCCTTGCTCCACTTATGCTGAAGTAGTAGTGTTTTATAAAACTAACTAATTACACCTCCCCCTTCCCCAACTATTAGTGCTATTGATGGACAATTACTTTACATTCTCTTGTGCTTTTTAATTTTATTTTTATATCTTCTTTCAACTTCTAGTGTTTCCTGATCTTTAGTGTTAAATTTTTGTGGTTTGTGTCAAAAACTTGGTTCATTGAATGTATTTTGTCTCCTTGTACATTTAACTACAGATCAGTGTCAAACACCCCAACAGTACTTGTACAGAGTGAAGCTTAATTTCTAAATTGATTATAGAAGATGTTTTTTGTAAAACCTTTGACCTGATTTTTGGATCATATATAGCAAATATTGCTAATAGATTGCAAGTTATTTTCAAGTTATATGATGTGAATTTTTATCTTGGCTTCTTTGAACTAATTTCATTCAGTATCACTGTGTTTTTTTGTAATTATTAGTTCCTAGCAGCCAGATTTCAAAAATGGTACTTTCTGAGAATTAACTGTAATTCATCTTTGAAATGATAATAAAGCATTCATGTTTAACTGGCAGTTGAAGGGCATGGCTGCTTGAAACTTCTCAAAATTGAAGTGGAAAAAACCATACCAAGTTGGCAAGAAAAGTAATTTTTACTGTAACTCAAGTGATTAACTACTTATTACAAAAATGCTGTATGTGATTTGTGTAGGAGCTTGAAGATGAACCAGAATCTTTGTGCTTAACTAGTAGTCCCTGTCTGAGAATTTTATATTAAGTCTTCACTATTTTTTTGTCAGTTAAATAATTTGTGAATATTGTAAACCATGATTTGTGCTGTTGCCTTTATTTCTCTTATTGTTTTTCCTTATTTACAGTGTAGTTGATATGCAAGTACTAGTAATACGCAGAGACTACTTCTTCCAGAGATCTCTAGGTGGCATATAAATGAAATCAGTTACAGCAGATAAGACAAATGAGGGATATGAAGACCAAGTCACTAGTTAAATAAGAATGTCTCTGTCTATAGCGTGATTGTTTAGAAAAAGTTGCACAACAGCTTTTTTGGTATGCTATTATAGACATGCCTGTAGTAGTCTATTTTCTTGCCTGAAATCTTCAGCAGCCTTGACCACATTTTTATATGTAACCTACAAAGCAATATTATTCTGTGGTTTTAAAGGTGTAACCATCATACTTCAGTACACAATAGAGTTAACCTAAATGAGTAGGACCAAATGACTCCAATAATTCATCTTGCAGCAGTAATCTAAAATACTTAAAAGATTAATGTGTTATTCAAAATAAGTATTCATTTGACTCTGGCTATCTGAATTGGTCTATTACTGGAAGAATATCAGCATTTTTCTAGTTTTCAGATACATAGATGAAGATTGTTTAAAACTTTTAGTTAAATTCTGAATTCAGGTTATTGGTTTGCTTTCTTGTGCCTATAACGTCCTTCAGAATGCAAGGTATCGCTGCCATCACTAATGCTGTAAAGCTGGGAGTCTTTTTCGTTGTTAGGATGCCTTTTCCCTTCATATTAAAGAGGGAATTGCGGAAAAAGGAAAGAGCTAGTTTACTACTTTTATTTAAACACCCCTTCCCCAGTGTAAATATTTTATTACTTTTTTTAAAGCTTGACAAGAAACTAATAGTGCTGTAGTGTTATTAGTTGTGAAACTGTAGTTTCACAAAAATAAGAATGAACTTTACTGTGCTCATGTTTTCATTTAACTTACAGTACAAATTGATACCTTTAAGTTACTCAACTCTGGTAATTATTTCTGAACATCCTTTAAATTAGCTAGCTTTTGGGTATTGCTTGGCTTCTTCGGTGTAATTCAGTGCAAGACAACTCTGTTTCCAGGTTTCAGGGAAGGCCTGGTAGCCCACACATAGCTTGTGCTGCTTCTGGCAGTACCTGAGGCAGACATGAGTTTTTTTACCTTACTATAGCCTTGAGGATCAACTGTGTTAAGGCAAAAGAACTCTATAAATAAGAATCTGATCAGATAGTGAGCAGCTGCAAAGCATTTCATCCTCATATTGCATGAAATGCTTCTGGCATCTTGCAGAACTGCTGCAAGGTAAAGTTCTTGAATGGTGTAGGTATCATGTGAATGAATATAACTGTTTGTAGATTATTTTGAATAAAAATGTAACATATGCAAGTAAGACATGGAAGTGTGGGAATTCATTATCACAGACTGGTATCTTTAGGTTGAAGAGAAGTAATGTACTTGTTAAACTTTATATTTAACACTTGTTAGTTACAACCTTAAGTTCAAACTTACTTTTTGTCTATTACTAGGAAAAGCAAGAGATTCCCAGTCAGCCAGAATGGAATCTGAAATTGTGCCAAAAATTACCAAAATGACAGTGTCTGGAAAGAAACAGTCTATGGGATTTGAAGTTCCATGGTAAGCCAAGCCCTCTTGTATCAAGGTACATCAGCAGCTCTTCTTTCAGACTGATGCACCTGTAGCAAGTTTCTTCTTCTTTTTTTTCTATTTTTTACAGCAGTTTTAGTGTCACTCTCCAGAACTAACCATCTCAGCTTCTTGTTTGACTCAGAATTACTTTCAGAAGATTGTACCTCACGTTTTGAGTTTAACAAATCCTTTCACTATGAATAGTGCAGAGAGATATCAGCTAGTCAGATTATTTAAACATCCGCTTCATAGAATACTGAACTTTCTTGGGGTTCGTTTATTTTAAATTTAGTTCTCTAAGTGGAATTATGAAATCAATAAATCTTAACTGTAATTGCTTGTTCTTCAAAGGAAGTAATACCTTTAAGAATAATTTCTGGGGAAAGCAATCACTTATGGCTAAACTTTGCCTTCCTCTGCAGCTTTTATTAACTTTAACAGGTGTCCAGGGTATAACTGTTGTGGAGAAGAAATTGGTCCTCCTTATGCTTTAGCTAAATTAGAGTGGTTGAGCTGTAGTTCTAATTTTATCCTAACTCAGAACAGTTGAGGGTATGTCTTGTAAGAGTGTGAAAACAGACATCTGGATCAGAGTCTACCTACAACAGTAGCCAGCAGTGAATACTTCAAGAAATACATAAGGACAGGGCATGTGCATTGGGCATACAGTTAGTGGAATGTCATTACATGTAGTGTTCTGTGGCTCGCCACCATATTTTTTTCTTGATTAGGCTGTTTCTGTTAAAAATGGTTAATGGATTTTTCTTACTTGGATGCACTTATTCTGTTTTTGAACCCAACTTATAATAGCCGCCTAATCTGTGGTAAGAAATTCCATAGTTCATCCTCAGGAAAAAATTTGCAAGCATAAGCAGTTGCAACATCCCCGCCTCATCTCCCAGTGTTTGTAGTTCTGATCTGAAAGCATTTTTGGGAGTAAGAGGGCAGCATGGTCATTATTTTACAGTATCTTGTGCATGTTTGGTAACTGAGTGGAAAGTAAGCAGTTGCACCTACTTAGTCTCTTAAGCACATTTAATACAAGGTGTGAAGCTGATGTCATTAAGCCCTTTGTACTGCTAGATATCATTGCTAAGAGACATCACTTTCATTCATCTACCTAGATGCAGTAAGCTCCAAATGAAAAATTTATGGGACTTTCAATCCTCTTTGCTGTTTGAGTTTTGCAATATATAAAAGGGAACAATGTTTGGGGGTTTTTTCTCCTTGCCCTACTAATCGGTGACTGGGTGTCACAACTGGCCTCAATCACGAAATTCCTATCAACGTCGTAGCATCTTCATCTATGGTGTTTCTACTACACTTCTTTTTTTGTGGGACTTTTGTGGATTAAATTAATTTGGATGTAAATTTATAAAAAGAAAGGAATCTTAAGTGAGTGAAAAAGTTAGACCTGGATAGTAGTGACTGATTATTTTAGCTGTAATAATGACTAATAAAAGGTTTGTTTATAAATAAAAGCAAATACAGAATTTTGTATCTCTGATACTTAGCAACTCCCACACCTTGTGCATGTGTGCCTGCTCCATAGGAGAGAATAAGGTAAGAATAATGCTTTCTCGTCTGTAGACTGGAGTAATTCCTGGACAGGATAGTGATGACTCAGTCCCTGCGGAAAGATGGTTGTCTTTAACATGCTTCTCAGCCACTCTGCCTTCTCTTCAGGGATCCTGAAGTAGTTTGTGTTATACTTGCTTCCATCTTTTTTTTTTTTTGTTATATACTGTTTTTTGTGACAGAAAAAAATTAAGCCTTCAGGACCTGCAGGTAATTGCTTTAGAACAATCCTCAATATTGTGAGGTGGTTTTAAATACACTTCACTTGTTTAGTTGTACTGCTGAAATGCTAATCAAGAACAAGCCTCTTCAGCTCTAGAAATTGGATGCATGTTAGGCATTTAGCTTTAAGTGGGAAGAATTAGGTAAGTGGAGCGATTTGTAAAAGCGTGTGAGATTTGAAGCCCTGCCAGTCAATAAATACGGAAGAAAGTACAATTTAAGTTGTAAAGTTATCTGCATGCCTAAAGATCCCTGCTTCAAGGAGTCTGTCATGGCCTCCTTTCTTCTTTTGCCTTACAGGCACTGTGGAGACATTGCTAAGGCACTAGGACCTTGACATGAAGAATGAGGGAGGAGGCCTTGACCATATTTGCATCACATTTTTCCTTCTCTGCTGTAGGACAGTGGCACTTGCTCTCCTGATTATTTTCCTAACAGTTGGAGCTTGACTAGCTTCTTTCCACAGTATACGTTCTGGTTAGCTGAAGCATTGGTATTGTCTTGCAAACTTGTAATGACTTTGTATGTGTCTGTTTCTAGATTTCAAAAACAAAGCAAAACATGAACCCCTGCCTCAACTCCATGAGTATCACAGTTGAGTTTTTTCTTCTGCAGTTGTCTTCTGGATTGACAGTGTAAGGATGAGTTTTCAGGGAACAGAATGAATCTGTGTTTATTAACACCTAAGAAAGACTCATTATTTTGACTCTTTTCAGACCCTTTTTATGTTACTGTTGCATTGATAAATGTACTGCAGAGGGTTTACTATTATACAGATTTCTAAGTACATAGTTTTAATTACTGACAAAAAATACAGTGTTATAAATTACTCGTAGCAGTTTAGATTCTAAAACACCTGTAACTGCGTCCCTTACTCTAATCCCCAAAAACTGTGTTGGTGCAGACACCATTAAAAAGTGATTGTATAGTATGTATGAACTATTTTTTTTGTCACTTCTTATAGGATCTTAATTGTAATGCATGAACCATATTTTCAAGCCAGTGGCCTAGCTATTCAGCCTTTATGATTGTCTTGTTATGCGATATGACATCATAATTAATTTTACTTAAAATGAATGGATTATTAGAAGTCATGAAGTGCTTTAAGCATTGATTGCCTTTTTTTGGGGTATTCTTAAGGGGATTGTCTACAGAAGATGGTTTGCTCACTTCTGACAAACTGTTTTTCTGATGTTCTAGCAAAATTATTTACCAGGCTTTTTCTTCCTGGTAAGTCATGAAGGAAGCCAGAAGTTGTGAGCAAAAAGAGTGATTATTTTAACCAGCCTGACCAATATTGTGTAATTAATAATTTTGAAAGGGGAAATAAATGTAGACATTCCTGTAATGACTGTAAGTACTCCGAAAGAGTCGGTTGTATAAAAATAATTCACTAAGCATCCAGACCAGAAGATTGAAAATAATGTTTAAGAGCTTAATTATGCAGAGTTAATCTTCAGCAGATAAGCTTTCAGGTTCTTTGAATGCATGGTAGCGTGAACCTCTCAACAGTTGTTGAGATTGAGTGTCTTCTAACATGTCTTACAACAACATATGTTGTATTTCTTAGTTTTCCTCAGAAAGGAGATGTAAGCATAACATTTTAGTCCATTTACTCTTATGGTTCTTGTTGGCAAGACAACGTAGGATGTTTCTGGCCTGGCAGTTTTAATTTTGACTAAATGTTGGTCCTTGGCAGGCTTTTGTGTCTGCTGATGTCTTAACAAAAAGCTGTGGTAAGCTCTCTTGATGTTTGTGCCTGAATTGCTGGTTGTGAGGCATTCTTGAGTACATGACCTCAGTGTGCATACAAGGTGTGTAATGGTTCTGTCCTTTAAAAGAAGTCAAGAGCTGTTTAATCAGAAACTCCATGTTACTGGCTAGCGGTGATGTGGCAGACAGGCACAGATGTTGGCAAATGCAGCTGCTCTTGGTAGTTCCGTCAAGTCCTCATACAAAGCCACAAGCAGTTGGTTAGGAAGTGCTGTTCTTCCAAATGTGAATAATTTGTGATATGGTGGCTCAAATAGCTCAGACCAAGTTGGAGCTTTGCTACTGAAGATGCTTGCTAATGCAGTTGACTTGTTTATACCCTCAACTGCCTGCACCAGTGTATACTAGATACTAGTATGCTATCCTATATTCTCTGTCATCTGCCAGAAATCTGCCAGAAACGTGCCAGTCACGTTTCACTCATTATTTCACTTGTATCTAGCGGGGTTTTTTTGGTGTTTGTTTTTTTTTTTTGCGCCACCTAAAATAAAAAAATGTCAGCTTTAAGCAGTAGTAGTCACAGTAAAAGCTACTTAGAATTGAGAGAGTAGTTATTTTATCTGGCAATAACTGTGATTCTTTCAGGTACTGTAATTAGTTTGAATTCTACCACTTGACATCCATCCTAGTTCTGGGAATCCTTACTGACATAGGGTTTGGCCTACAGGATGATCAGAGCATCTGGGATTACAAAAAAAAAAATATCAATTACCTAGCTAAACAAAATAGAATTTAGAATCTTACAAGTAACCTGTCTTTCAAAATACATTTTGGTTTTTAATAGTCTTGATTGTGACAGTCTTTGAATATATTTTTGAAAGCTACAGAAAAACATGAGAGTTATGTTTTTGGGTCACATCACTTAGAGCTTCATCTCTTAGGTTTTTTCATTTTTTGAAATTTGCTTTGGGAAGAAATGCAGACGTTGAAAAGGAGAGAAAACTACTGCCAACTGCAAAAGCTGCTTTGATATGACTGCTTATACAAATACTTCTTTCTAGAACTTCAAATATCAGAATTCTAAGGAAGAAAACTTGATACCAGTGTAAAATACTTGATTTGTATTACAGTGTGACCTTTGCATGTTGGCATTGGTCCTAGTACTTAAGTGTGAAAGTGCTAGATATTATGCTGACACTGAACTGAAGTTTACCTGAAAAAAGGGAAGAAGATGGAAGAGAGCCTCAACCTTTATGAAGGATGTCTAATGCAAATTAATTGTAAATATTTTAAGATCTCTTAATGCATGATTCAGGCAAAAATGATCTGGTGTACTTTGTTATTCAGATTATTTAAAAGTTATATATAGAAAGCTTTGTCACCACAGTTTTGTGCATAATTGCCTCCTATCAACTGGACTGTTTCCAGTCAGTTTTTATGAAGTAAAATTTCCCTGAAAAGACATTGGAGAACACAATTCTGCCATTCCAAAGCAGAGTTTTCAGCTTGATCTTAATGTACTATTTAAGGAATTTTAAAAATAGAGCCTTCTGCTCAGTCTTAGAGAAATGCACTGATCTTTTCCAGTAAAAGAGCACAAATAACTGTAGTGACTATTTTTCTGTGGAATAGTTCATGTGTAATCACCTTTCTTCATAGCTACATCTAAAGCAATGATGACCCACTAATTTTTGGAACTTGGGCAATCAATTGTATCTTCTTGTAAAGGGTATTCAGCTTGTCAAGACACGATGTTATATACTGGAACTTGTCTAAGGCTGTATTTGGTGCTACTGTACAGCTGGTTTCATAGTGTAGAGTTTTAAAATGTCATGATTGTGTGACCTAAGACAGTAGCTTGATATTGAGTTGCCCTTCTCGCTCAAGTGATCTAGAATATTTTGATAGGACGAGTTCTTGTGAACAGGCTTTATACAGAATTGTCTATCCAGGTAGCATCTGTGCCCCTGTAACCAGCATGGCTGGCATAAACTAAGTTCTTTGCTTAGCAAAGATGAGAAATGTGTTTGTGTATCCAGCCTTGATGCAAGAACCAGGCCTTGGGTTATGGAACTGTAGGGGGATAAAAAAAAACCCCAACCAACCACCAAATGAGTGCTCATATTTCTGCTTTGGAGTCTCAGAATCAAGAGAAAAACTTGGCTTTGAGCCTCATGAAAAAAGTGTCAAGTCAATAATTGGCTGCAGTACTGATTACATAGGTGGGTTCTGAAACTGAGGGGAAAAAGGGACATGCATAAAATATCCCATGTTACATAGTGCTGTGTAATGAGGGGCGAATTTTCTGTTCAGTCTGAACATTTCCTAGGTTTAATTTTTTTAGACTGTAACCCTTGAACTGATTTGTTCAATAAACTAACGTGCTTGGACTGTATTGTTTCCTGAGATACATGTAATGGAAAGGGACTAATACAATGCAAATACTCCTACGCAGACAGAAAATGAGAAGCAATGTCAAATAAAAGCAGTTGGTATCACGATGGGATTCTGAAGTACAGAATAAGTAGTTTTGTTTGTAGAAGTTGAAAATAGGAAAACTGAGGAGTCAATTGTGGTACTTAAACAGAAAATGGAGAGAAAAATTCATACTGGATGTGCAGACACTTGAGTCTGAGAGCCTACGTGAATCTGTTCCATAGAAAGCGGCCCGCAGCATGGTGGTACTGCATTGGAAAGGATTTCCATTTTTCCAGGGGAAGAAGCCTCTTCTGTATTGTTTTAAATACAGTACTTTGTAGGTATTTTCAATAATCTGTAATGGTCAGTGGTCAGTATATTGAAGTTTGCTGTGATACAGTGTTGTCACACCTGTAATAACTGCTTCTGTTCCTGTCTTGCTGCTTACATTAATGCCTCGCTGTGGAGCTCTGTCAGGCAATAAGAAAGCTTTTGTTGTCTTAAAGATGTCGCTTAGCGTTTGTTTTTAGTGGTCATTTCTGCCATAACAGGTGAAGAATCATATTGTATATTCTCAGAGTGCTTGTGTAAATTAGAAAAATATCTCATTTACAAATTGGAGAGAAAAAGAGTGAGAGAATGTAATATAATAATATATATAGGATTATTTATTATTGGGATTAGTATGGTGATCTGTTGGAAAACAGGGTGTTAGAGAAGGAGAGTTGGGGAACCCAAATCTCCTTAGTCCCAGATGCCTTGTTTTATGCATAGAACACATTTTCTCTGTATTGATAAATATAACTTATCTGTTATGGCTCTGTATAAGCATTGCACCATAAATTGCAGCTCAGGTATGCTTAGTTCTTTATGCTGTATTGCTGTTCTCACTATGGAACATTGCTACGTTCCGCTGTAATACTTGTAGCGTATGTGGAAGCTGTTTTAGAATCCATGCTTCAGGGTTGACTTAGGCTCTTAGTTCAGAGACAGCCAGCTCTAGTTGCTCTGCACAACTGTCCTTTCCCTCCCCATTAAAAGAAGTGGCTGTGGGAAGCTTTTGTTTATCTGTTTCATGTATTTTACAAGATTATTTCTTATCTTGCTTTTGTACACAGGGCTTTTCAGACAAGATGTTCAGAGCTGGTATCTGTGCAGTTTGTATCTAGCTGCTTATCGCCTCCACCTTAACGGGTTTATCACATACTCTGTCTGGGGCTTACAGGGTAGTGGAAGGAAAACTTAGTTTCTCTCCTATATTTCTACAGCTTCTTTGTCATTTGTATTCCTTGTGTTTTCTTTTTTCCCTAGTGTGATTGCTGAAGAAAATGGCCATGCTAACACACCTCAGAAAGGACTGTTAACTGAAGACACCAGCGTAGCTTCTGGGGTGCTTCAGGCAGTCTCAAAATCTGCTCTTTTACCCCAAGTAGCGCAGGTTTCAGAAGAGCAAAATATGGTGCCTACTCCAGTAAAAAAGTCAAGCAAGACAAAACTGCAAATAGATGTGAAAGCAGAGTTGGAGAAGAGACAAGGAGGAAAGCAACTGCTTAATTTGGTGGTAATAGGTAATACTGTTAAATTGTATTTTTGACAGACATAGAGATTAAAAACTGGTGATCGTATCTGGAAGTAATACCGAAGCAAATCTATCCTCTCTCTAGGGAAGGGAAATTTCATACCGTTTTCAGTCGCATCTGCTTGACCATTATTCATTGGAAGAAGAGTACATTCAGATGTCCTTGACTAGGGCAGAAGGGTTGATTTAGCTTCCTTTTGAGAGTATAATAAAATGTACTTTGGTTTGGTTTCATTCTTGGTGGTGTGTTCTTTTTAGTATGAATTTGGACATCCTATATTACTGTCATGCTCTGTTTCAATAGATTTCCTCTCAGTAACTCTCTTACAGGATTGTGAAATTCTGTGGATTGCATAGGCATTATTAGTGCACATGATTTTCATAATGTTTTAGTGTTTTTCTTTACTGTATTTAAAATCATTAAAATAATAAATCTGATACAGTGTTTATTTCCCTCTGTAGGACATGTTGATGCAGGTAAAAGTACTTTAATGGGTCATCTGCTCTACCTTTTGGGAAATGTGAACAAAAGAACTATGCATAAATACGAACAGGAATCTAAGAAGGCTGGCAAAGCTTCATTTGCCTATGCATGGGTCTTGGATGAAACTGGTGAAGAAAGAGAAAGGTAGAAATATCTTTTAATGGGAATTACCTTGTTTTCCCTGAAAGAACAGCATTTGTATCGATCTACTAATAATGCTTTGGTAGAAATATTCTAAGTTTAAAGATACTTACTCAATACTTACAAAGAAAAATATTTGCTAATATGAGTACATGTTATCAAAAGAAAAAATAATGTTCTTGTTTTGTTATAAGAAGTGTGAACAAGAAGCTGAGCATGTCATGACGTATTTCTATGCTGTGGAATGCAGCGTAGGGCTACAATGCAGAATGCTTCTCATAGCTGAGTTAAGTTCATTTAAAGCTGCCTTACCGATTTATTGCTGCCACATTTCTCTGTTTGATATAATTATATGGGAAAGTTCTAGGTTTAAATTTTTCTGTGAAAGGGTGGCAGAATTATAAACTAAACACTGAAATGTCAGTTTATCATGTGACTTAGATTACATTAAATATAAAATCTATAAATTAAATTAATAATTTATATTTTTATAACCTGTATTTTATTATTGAAATATGAAATTTTAAATTAAACTTTATCATATTTAAGTAGTACATAATGCGGAAGCAGTGAAGCTAATAAAAAAAAAGTAAGAGCTTTTGAGAACACTGTATGGGAAGCTAAGGACATGGTATTCTGTGTTCACAAAAAAAGGCGTTTTCTTTTGTGTTTATTTTTTTACAATCATTTGTCACCCATGGTTTCATAGCATATAAGCTCTTCTGGTTAGGAAGATAACCTTCACAATGTAAACTGATGCTTGAAGAACATGGAGTAAGGCAGTCCTTATCAAGCATGTAACTTACTGTTTTCAAAGGCAGATATGCTTTTGCAGTGTCCCTGTATATAGCTAAACTTTTGCCTGTGTGAGTCCTTTAATTTACGAAGTGCACATACACATCTGAGTTGGGGTGTCTGTCTTGGGTGGGGTGCAGGTACGAGGAGGGGGGAACAATCCTGAAATGACCAAACATAAACTTTGAAAGTAGCCTTACATCAATTAAGGCTGTTGATATTGTAGTGGTAGTGTTGTTGTGACATTACAGTCTTGAGGATGTAAAAGAGGAAAAGCTAATGGAAAGGAATTTTCTTTATCCTTGTAGATGTAGCGCAGTGTAAAACAAACAAACTTTGAAGATCAATTTCTTTCACAGATCTGTAATAAAACCATATTATGTTATTTTATTAATATAAGCTACCTTTGATAGGATGTAATTAACATGTGAAACAGGAAATAGAGACAAGTATTTATAGCCTGTGAAGAGTAAAATGTTAACAGAAAGTAATTTGTGGAATAATTGTCATGAGCCTTAAAAGTGATATTTCTTGGTTTGTGATTTTTTTATTATTTTTTTTAAGTATCCAACAGTTGTGCATTTAGGTACATGACTTCAGAAGATAATTTGTAATTGTTAAGGGAAACATCTTCTGAATTGGTATTTTGGATTGATTGTGTTTTCTTTTTACTTTGAGTTTTGTATTTTTAAAGGAAAACTTTCTGGAGCCATCTGTAAATGTTTGGGGTTTGGGAGGGGTTATTTTGTTGGGGTTTTTTGTCATTGGAAGTAGCCTATTTTAAGTATCTGTGCTCATGTAAGAATTTTGTCCATGTAAAGTGCCTGTGTGTCTTCATTGTCTATAAAGGGAGATGGGGATGACTTAACACAGATAGACATGTGCGTTATAGGTGTTTGCATTTGAGCAGATGAATCCTATCCTATTTGCCATGCAGAACATGTGGTTGTTAGTGAGATGTGGAACTGAGTCGAAGCACTACCTTCCATCCCAGCTAATCAGCTTGTGGATTTTTGCATGTATAACTGTATTGCTATAGCCCCATACCTTCAATTTTTTTATTCTTGGCTGTGTTTTTGTTACTTTATGATGTCTTTTTTCTGAAGAGCTATGTATTAAAAATAGAATTAATAATGATACAAATATGCAGTACAATTATCATGTCCTCGCTGTGCTTGTTGGGACATTGTCTATAGGTGCATGGGGTTACTACTGTGAATTCTGCATGTTTGTTTCTTTATGACTAGAGTTACTGAAAGGCAGTTCTAGAGGTCTGCTTTTCCAGCATGCAGGTTTCTTTTGGTACAGACTAAACCAAGTGAAAGCTATGAAGTGTATAATTTCACGACGGTGTTTTTAATAGCTTACTTGATACCTCTCTGAAGCTTTCAAAGCAGTTTTAATGGTGCGTTGTGTATGTGCTTTGTTTAAGGGGAGTGACAATGGATGTGGGTATGACCAAATTTGAGACAAAGACTAAAGTAATTACACTGATGGATGCTCCAGGCCACAGAGACTTCATTCCAAATATGATCACAGGAGCGGCACAGGTAGCGTTGGTCTAAAACTCTTTTTCCAATGGCATTATTATTTATAACTTAAATTGTTTTTCTTCTTTTAAAATCTAAGATGAAATGGAATTATGGTGCTGAGATACCTTTGATATTTTCATGAGTTTTCTAAACTTAAGAAAATGATTAACTGTAAAGGCAGCTACTTTGCTTTTTTGGGGATGTTAACTTTTTGGAGAAGAGTTTTATTAGGGAAGTAATTTGAATACTAAGTTCAGTTTGATAACATCAGAGTTGAGCTTTGAAAGCTATTCAAATGTGGCATATGTCTACTCAACAAGAAGCTCTGTGAAAGTGGTCCCGTAGATAAAGACTTTAAGTGGTTTTGAGCTTAAAGAGAAAAGCTTTGTGTCATGGTTTAACCCCAGCTGGCAACTGAGCACCACACAGCTGCTCAGTCACTCCACCTCTCCCCTGGTGGGGTGGGGAGGAGTGTCAGGGAAAAAGGTGAGACTCGTAGGTTGAGATAGAATTCAATAATTGAAATAAAATTAAATATAATAATAATTGTAATGGAAATGAGAGAGAGGGAAAGAGAAATAATAGCCAAAAGGAGGGGTGGGGGGGGAAAGAACAATACAATTGCTCACCACCTGCTGACAGATGCTCAGCCAGTCCCCAAGCAGCAGTCAGCAGGCCCTGGCCAGCTCCCCCCAGTTTATATACTGAGCATGACATTCTATGGTATGGAATATCCCGTTGGCTAGTTTGGGTTACCTGTCCTGGCTGTGTCCCCCCCAAATTTCTTGTGACCCTCCAGCCTTCTCGGAGGCAGGGCCTCAGAAACTGGAAAGTCTTTGACTTGGTATAAACATTACTTAACAACAACTAAACCCATCAGTGTGTTATCAATGTTATTCTCATACTGAATGTAAAACACAGCATTGTACCAGCTACTGAAAAGAAAATTAACTCTATCCCAGCCAAACCCAGGACAATTTGGAGAGGTCAAACAAAAGGCATTCTTGTATTTAACAATGTATTTTATGTGGGATGAGAAAACATATTACAAAGTTTATGCAGAAGTCATCTGTATTGTCAATAGGACTTTTGCAGAGAATACTTGCCACTTGTTTTAGGAACAGTAGGTAAAGTCAAAAGTACTGGGCACTACCCATTTAATTCAGTATGACACTTACCATTCTTATATAGGTTAGTTATTTAATTTATGGAAATAATAAAGGGGAAGGGAGAATAATGTGATTACATAAAATGTGTGACATTTTTTCCACTTAAAGGCACCATTTTTATAATACTAGATTTGATTCTTCAAAGTAGAGATGTAATTAAAAATTATTTTTTTCCCAAAACGAAGCTACTGTGTAGAGTGTTCTGCTTTGTGCATGTCATTACAGTGTAAAATGTGAATTTTAACTTAACATCTCAGTAAGAATGGGTACTGCTAGTATGATTTTACAGTAAAGAGAACTATACTGTAAGAAGACTAGCTTGCCCCAAATTCTGCTCTAGCTCTGAAGCAGAGCCTGAGTAATAATTTGGACCTTGTGACCCAATGGTTAGGCTGCAGAATAGTCAGAAGACTGGAAATTAGTGTAGAGCTTGTACAGTTATCTGCATTATGGAGCATATCTTGTAGGAAGTCCAGGATTTTTAAAATTAGAAATTGATCTTCAGTTTCAGAACAGTGGAATACACCAACTCAGCCATGCCATTTTCTTTAGAACTTTATTTTGATTTGGTTTGTCTTTTGGGGAAAAACTAATACAGGTAGAAGTGTTAAAAGAAGACTTGCAGATACACCAGCAGTTGTATCAGTTCAGCAGAAGATGGGGCTGGCCAAATAGCACTTGTTATCTCTGTGTTCCCTCAGCTCTCGAGATGGTGAGGGGCTGCTCTAGTCTGAAGCTCTTTAAGGAATCACTGAAACTTTGCAATTTTCGGTTGCCTGTTAAAGTAGTCTCAGTGCTGAAGCAGTGGGTGGAAGGAAAGCATATGTGGCAATGGCTCTGATGCCTTTTTATCATGGAGAATTCTGTTAGGAGGTGAATCCCCAACTGCTGTTATGCAAAATGCAAATCAGCCTTATCAGGGTCAGGATCTGGCCTTTGATACATATGGTTAATTCACGTAAGTCCCGAGGTATTTTTTTATAATTTAGAAAATACAGGATGTCCTTTTTTGAGGGAGAAGTTTACCACATGTACTTCTGAGGCTGAGAGCTGTGGGGAAACTCATCCCTCATCCTTTCCCGTTCTCACACTTGGGCCATCTCTGTATGAACTCTGGGGATTTCATGTCTAGGACAAGGCAAGGGGAGTTCAGAGCCAGGACAGTGTGCTGTCTCTGTTCCTTCTTCTGGCACCCCGAAGCATAAGCATATAAGGAAAGGGAGAAAGTACCACTTTTTCTCCTCTCTTTCCGTTATGTCCATCTCATCAGTCCTATTAAATTTTCTTAAACCTGCCTCTTGATAGCAGTATCTTTTGTTGTTCGCATCTTGTTGCTGTTGCTTGGTACATGAAGGTGGTCTAACTGGCTGTTACCAAAGCAGGAAAAGTAAAAGAAGTATTAGCAGCATTTAAGGCTAATAGCAAAATCTGTGGTTTTCCCTGGGCTTACATGCTGACTTTTGTGCAGTGCTGTCAAGTCTCTGATACTGCTTTGCTCTTAATGCTGTGTGGCAGAGAGTTTGCCTAGAAGATAAAATAGGCTTACGTGGTCTTTTCCATCGTGTGATTTTTGGCATGCTCCAGTGTGTTGAGTGGACTGTGACGCATCCACATCCAATATGCAGTTGACCAGTTGTCCCAGTTGTATAGTGAGGTGATTTATCTGTAATTTTTGCAGCTTCTCACTATGAAGTTTTTCAGACTGAGGCAGGGAGGCATAGACACTGTGCTCATACCCATTCTTAAACTTCTGGAGCACGGGCTGCATTTGTTTAGTTGAGGTCTGTGCAAGCACATCCATAGTGGGCAGTTTGAAGAGGACAGGTTCCCAAAACCAAGAGTTGGCTTGTGTTTAACAGAAAATGGTGGTTTATGACGTGAGATGACATAATGACATAATACTCACCAAAGTGGGCATGACTGAGCAGCTCAAAATACATTTAAGGCACATGAGGATTCCTCCCATGTAAAGTACATTTGTATATTTTTTTTTTTTTAATTTGTGAAACATTGCTGATGGACATAATCTTGGTAAATATGTCAACCTCTTAACCACTTTTGATTGTATTGGTTTTTTTTAATCTAGGCTGATGTGGCTATTTTGGTTGTGGATGCTAGCAGAGGAGAGTTTGAAGCAGGGTTTGAGACAGGTGGACAAACACGAGAACATGGATTATTAGTGCGTTCTCTTGGAGTTACACAGCTAGCTGTTGCAGTCAATAAAATGGACCAGGTATGTGCTTATTTTTTTCATTTTCTGAAGAGCTTCCACCTAGGATTGTGGACCCTGAGTTTAAAGATCAGTATTGTAAAACTAATAACAAAGTATCATTTCTTTCTTTGATTCTCTGCTCTGTCTCTTGTGTTTAGACTTTACAATACTTTTTTTTTTTTTTTTTTTGTTTTTTGTTATGGTATATTTTCAAAGTACACAGAAGGATAGTTGTGGTGCTAAAATGTGTAGGGGTCCCTCTTGTACTTGTGAAGATCTTACATGAGCAGTTAACCCAGTGGTATCTGCAAGGGCATCTTGGTGGTCATTCAGTTCAAGACCTCAGGAGCTTTACTTAAAACTATAAGGTGTGCTAAATATTACTAGTTGTGTTTTAGATTATTATGGTGTTATATATAATCTTGCTAAATCTGAATTTTATGTAGGTTTATTTAAAAAAAAAAGGATGCTGTTCAAAGACAGCTCAAACTAAAGGGGCTTGCAATCAATGTGTTGCTTGCTATCAGTAATTGTTAATGTATATGTTCAACTGAATCCTTGTGTTTGTGAATTCATTGGGTGCTATGTGTGGAGAACACCTACTGATACTACACGTTGTGTACACACAGTTGATGACATGCAGCTGTATGTTTGAGTCATAGTTAAAAAACTGCTATTTTATTATAATCTGTTTTCTATTTTAGGTCAATTGGCAACAGGAAAGATTTCAGGAAATTACGAGTAAGCTTGGCCAATTTCTTAAGCAAGCTGGCTTTAAGGTAATACAGATTTCAGTGGTTGTTGCTTTGTTCAGGCATTTGAGTAGGATAAGCTTTTCTTACAGTCAGGTAATTTTTTTTTTTTTAGTCGCTTTCCTGCTACTACTATGTGTACATATTCTAGCATATTCCATTTCTTACTGATAGGGTGTACACTGAGCCCTGGCTAAGGTTAGTCAGTTCTTCAGTGATCTTTCTGTCATCAGCTTTGTTTAGGTCTGTAGAATCTTTGGGGCACTCACCTTATTTGTAGTTTCTTGGAATTGTTGACTGCAAAGCAGAACAGACCAAGTATTATGTCTTAATGTTTAGTACTACGGGATTGACAGGAGAGTTTTATACCAGAGCAGGTGTCAGTGTGGATTATGAACTCATAAGGACACTCTCCATTTGCCATTCTTGACCGTTCTTGTGTTTCCTCAGTTCCAACTACCATCCATTTGGACTGGTTGTGGCCTTCCTGAAATCCAGCAATTCAAACTGAACTTTTGCTTGTCAGATAGGGAATTTGAGTTTGTTACCTGAACTTGGTTTCTAGTAGTTAATGTTGCTATCATCACGTTTAAATATCGCCAACTCTTTGTTGGAGTACTGTGATCAGGCAAGAGGTAAACAGAGAGGAAATGGATCCCCCGAGTAGTCTGCCTTCTCCAGGGGAAGTATGAATGTGCCAGTTGTTCTTTTATAGCTTAGATGCGTAACGTTTTAAAAATGCACCTCTTGTTTCTGCTAGAAGATCCTGTTGTTAATGTGTGCTTAACTTCTATTTGTTTTCTTAATTAGGAATCAGATGTGGCTTATATCCCAACAAGTGGCCTTGGTGGTGAAAATCTGGTCACAAGGGGTCAGTCAAGTGACCTCACACAGTGGTATAAAGGAAAATGTTTGTTAGAGCAAATTGGTGAGTGTAATTTTCCTCATTTAAAAATTAATATATCTTAGTCCTGTGTATGCCAAAACTTTTATTTTGGGGAAAGTGTGGGGCAAAACCTTTGGAATACAATGCAGTTGCTTTATCTCTAAGTGAGAAGTTACTGAATACAGAAATTCTAAAAGTTCTTGTCAATTTATTTGCAGATTCTTTCAAGCCACCACAGAGATCAGTGGATAAACCATTTAGGTTGTGTGTTGCTGATGTTTTTAAAGGTTGGTTGTTTTTATAGTTTTTTCACCATCATTTCACTGATATTTAACACAGGTGTTGAAAAATGATGTAAAAATAAGACTTAAAGTAGGAGCTCTATGTGTATCAGTAGTCTTGAACAGGAATATTAAGTTTCAAGCACTGTTCTTTGTTGAATTTTACATAGTGCTGCTGAAGGAAAAACATACTGGGAAAGAAATTGAGGAAGAAAATCTGCATGACCAACTAATTGGCTATGTAATGAGTTGATGGTTTTGTGGGACAGAATTTGGGAGTTTCTTTCCCAAGCTGGTTCCTGTTGCTTAAATTAATGTTTCTCAAACTTTCTACGTGTGTGACTTTGGTCTCTTTTACATTTCACTCTTAGATTTTAAGAGTTTGACTTGTTCCTTTTATGTTCATTGTTGTAGCTGTAAATAATGATACATTTCTTCATTTTTGTATAAAAATTTGGGGAGTGGGAGGTAGAAGAAAAGGGGGGTGGTGGTCAGACTGTTATAACCAGCCAAGGATTTAATGAAAGGCAGCTAGCTATTCCCTAGCACGAATAGCGATATGGAAAGCAGCTATAACCAGTTCTTACTTCCATAGCCTGGAGAAAATAGACTGCCCTGAGCTCTTAAGGATAAAGTTTGTAATGCTCATCCCATTTGAAACATTCTGTAGGACCCTTGAGAAAAGTTGCAAACTAAATGACAGCATGATTTGAAATGTTGTAAATATTTTTCTATTTTAAAATTCATATTTTAAAATAAACTTTGCTTTATATATAGGGTGTTTATAGGGGGAGTACAAACAAACCAGATCAAAATACTGATTTTTTTAAATTGGAAAAATCAGTTTTGTGCAATTTTCATGTGGGTGTTTGAGGAGACACCGGATGCTGTACATGCCCTGGGTTAGTTGACTTAATGTACTGAAGCCATAATGCTGAATATTGAAACTTTGCATGAGAGTGTTACTGCTAGTTTCGTCATCTAGGTTGTCACTGCATGTTTTCTTTTCTTTTCTTTTTTTTTTTTTTTTTTATAATTTTGTGAGCTGTGGGAAAGGGTGTTAGGATTGTTGATTGAGATCTTTTGAAGTATTATCATAACTTTTTTTGTTGCATCAATCATTTTGGTGTTGAACCAAGTTTCACAAAATGAGCAATTTTGACTAAATGTGTTCTGTGGAAAATATATTTTTTTTTTTTTTTTTTTTGCTAAAGTATGCAAAAAAAAGTCATGGCTTTGGAAGGGACTCAATTTACATATACAGGGTTTATCACTAAATGTGGCCTTTTAGGTGTTTTTTTAGGCTATTTTTTCTTGGCTTGTGATCTCAAATTGGATGTCAGCAGAGGAAGTATCTGCAGGTTACAAGTACATGAAGCAACAGTTGTTCTCAGCTCTATTCCAGTGGCTGTGTGTGCTCGGGAGGAGCTGTCCATAGAAGTGTGTAAAAAGTGAGAGTGCTGAGTGTACTCTTGCGTAGTTTGGAAAACCCCTTTATTAAGGTTACCCACACATATGATTCATCAGCCTCAGCCTGATTTTAGCAGTTGTCCTTCATAGCTCTCATAATATTCTGTGCAGGCAAGCTATCCCCTGATGCAAGAGATGCCTGTAAATTCCTTCATTGCTGCATCAGTCCCCAGTTACCATATGATAATGCTGTCTAGGGTATGACTTGACCTGACTTCAGAAAAGCCTTGTCCAGCAGCCAAATTCTGAGGACAAAGAACATGTCCTGGCAGAAGCAGAGTACCATGATACACAGAAATCCAGCTATTTTTTATGCCCACGATTCTGTTCCCCACTATCCATTTTGTACTTGTGTTGATTTCATGGGGAGCTGAAGGAACTTGACACTTTGCAGGAAGCAATCAGTATGGGAGAGGGTGAAGCTTCAAACACCACACTAGTTTACCAAGCCAGAGCTGGTGGTGATGTGAAAAAAAGAAAAATTATTCTTGATTGTGCTTGGGAGTGGTTAGGAACCTGGAACCAGTTCTCGTCTCTGGTTGCCTGCAAGTTCTGGTTGCCTTCAAGGTTGCCTGCAACCTTCAGGTTCTGTTGTGTACCATATTGAGGTCGTGTTTGTACCGTGACTTGGGGAGCAAGTAGCTGCTTCACCAGTTTTCTGTTCTTTTGACTTCTGATGTCATCTGTTAATTGACTACATTCATCTCAGTTGCTGGAATGAATAGAGGAAGATCAGCTTGCAGGCATACTGCAATGCAACAGTACTTTCCCAGCTAGATAGATGCAAGCATTCATCAGTAAAATGGCGATGAATGCAAAAGAGCAAGTTGGTAGTATGTGACTTCAAGATTTGAGGTCAGTTTGCTCTTTTGAATTCAATTTTAAATTAAGCTTTTAAGCTAATGTGACAGACAAAATAGTAAACTGTTTGCTTATCACTAAGTTCTAATGTTCAGCAAAAGGTATACTTGTTGTTTGTATGGATACTGAAAATGACATTGTAGAATCACTTTGTGAGATTCTTCTTAAACACACATGCAGACACGCTAAGGAGATGAGACATTTCTTAAAGTGTATGTGCTTAAATGTGCACGTGTAGCGTGTCTATTGAAAAGAACTGATGTATTGTTCACATAATGAAGAGACTATTAGAACGTTGAGGAAGAAAAACTTTGCAGATCTTTTAGATTCAGAAATATTTAAGTCATCCACAATTACAATAGCTCCTCATATTAAACAGGACCGATTCAATCTCTTGACTTTCCAGGACTAAAACTAATATGCAGACAGTATGTAGAATTCTGACTCAGTTAAATGGTAAATGCCATAGGAATTTGCACCTGTATGCATGAGAATTTTTGAGAGGTCTGTGGTATGTTTTTTATCTATGTTTGAATGAGAAAGTATTGAAATAAATGAAATTGTTAGAAATTAAGGGGCTTAATGTAATATGGAAAAACTAAAAAATATTTCTTGATGTACCTACATTTATGAAAAGAAGGATGTATCTCCCTTAGTTCTGAAAAACATAAGATCTAGAGGTTTTGAATTTAATGTTTCATTTTCGTTATGATGCACAGCTGGCTAACTTGCAAGTAGTGAATGCTCTACTTGGCTGTGTGTGGGGATTTGTATTAAAAACTTATGTATGCATTGCTGAAGGGCTAACTTGTGATGGGAAACTGACCTTACTAAGAAGTTTTTTGAAATATTACTGCTGTGTTTATTACAGACCAAGGATCAGGATTTTGTGTGACTGGTAAAATAGAAGCAGGCTATATTCAGGTTGGGGAACGACTTCTGGCAATGCCTCCCAATGAAACTTGCACTGCAAAAGGTACAGTCTTCAGAAGTGTGTTTACTTTCAGGTCAATACTGGGCTAGAAGCAGTTACTGAAATGGTAACAGACTGTCAAATTGATACCAACTGTCAAACATAAAATGTGAAAGCATAAAACGAATTTCTTCAGATGTGACTGTGACTGTATAAATATGTCTATGAAGAGTATGTGAAATCTTGCATGTGTGTTTTTTTTACTTTTACCGTATCAGATATTCCAAATGTTACAGCCTCATGACTTTTTACAGGTTCTTCATAAAGCAATGTCAAAACATCTGAGTTCCAGCAATGTCTATAAAAATAAGCAGTACAGGGATCATTAATATTCAGCTTTGCTGTGGAGTGTTACTTCTGTTAGGAAGTGTGAGGATGTTGAACAACCCTTAAAATTAATCTTACGAATTAATGTGAAAAAGCTTGAGAATTAAGTCTCTGCTGTTTGATGTTCATGAGATTTGTCACTGATCCTTTCATAATATTCAAACTTTCAGGATGTCATTGTCCTGAGCAGCTACAAAAGGAAGAAAATTGGGTTTAAATTTCAATACCTTTGACTTCTGGAAAGAGGAGTAGCTAAGTCAAGACATTAAATGTTTAGCTGTTTCCTGATTGCTGTCTTTAAACTGCAGAGCTGGTTTTGTTTCATATGCAAACACAAAGATAAAATTACGATTTTCCTACATTGACCAATGAATAAAAAATTAAGCCCTCAAAATAAATGAATAGGTTTCTGTATCTAACTATTTAGCCTGAATTCAGCAATGTGTCGGTTTATCTGTCCTGTTCTGTTCCGGAACCAGATCATTCAATGCTAATTTGGGAAGCTCCTCAGTATGCCTGTGCTTGTTCATGTGGTTGTATGCACATTGTCTGCATGCACAAGAATGTTAAAATAACACGGATGAATACGGGTATCAGACCACTGTAGTCACTCCTCTGTTTCACAAGTGGAGGAAGTAGCATGGAAAAAGATGTATTTTGAGTATCCCCAGTGGTGCAATTATATGGTTTTTCTTCTGTACTGTCTCTCATATGGGTGAAATGCAGGTGAAGGTTGGAGGCATGAGTTCATTAAGCATGTATTATTAATGTTTAATGTAAAGAGGAGATAATGTTATTTATCATACAATGTTTACTGAAGATAGCATGCACATTAGGATTCCTGTTTTTCATTTCAAGAGGTTCGTCTCACTTATTCTTTCTTAGTCTCACTTACTTATATTCATTCGTGAGAATGAAATGTGTATGTGAAATAATTACCAACACTGCTTAAAAGTCAGTACTTAACATGCTTGTAGTTGAGTGATGCTTTCTGGCATGTTCTTGACAAGTGGTTTTGGGAACAGATTTGCAAATCAATAAATACAATCTCTAGTGAAATAGAATTAGATCCTATAAATGTATGCAGTATTTATAAAAAGTGGGTTTTTTCTCTTTTCTTCTTGGTGTCTTATCAGAAACCTCAGAATGTTAAGTCAGGAACAGTTGATTTTGCCCTCACCCACCAGCCAGGTTATCTTTTAAAGGGATTAAAATACTTAAAAGTCAGAATTATTTTTTTTAAAGATGCTTTCTAATAGACGCAATGTCATGAACGAAAGGCATCAGTTACTTTTTTATGAAAGAGTCAGCAAACCCACTTAAGGTAAATGAAAGTTGACATAATACCATTAAAGTATATGAAAGATGCGGTCTAGGGTGTGCGTGTGCCTGAAAGGAAGGGTGGGGCGATACAGAGATACTAGTACTACAGCATTTTCAGGACTGCGTCATCTGCGCTGTGTGACAAGTGCCCAGTCCCTTCCTCTAGCTTAAATAAAGCCATGTTATTGTGCAGGGTGGGGTGAGAGAATAGTGAGTCCTTACCACAGGGGGAAAAAAGCTTCCTCAGTCTTCTCAGTTAAAAAGCTTTTACTCTCAACCCATTCATACTGAAAATTGATGAGTAATGGTTGATGAAGCACAAATGGCCCGAACAGAACTGTTTGTTTGTAGCTCAGAACCTAGGTACTTCACTGTCAGGTTCTGTTCTTACTCATTTCCAGGAATCACACTGCATGATGAACCAGTTGATTGGGCTGCAGCAGGAGATCACGTTAGTCTCACTTTGACCGGCATGGATATCATCAAAATCAAGTGAGCAAAACTGGGTTTCAGTCTAAGTAACGGTTTGTTTTTAATGAAAAGCTTTGTTAAAGTATTACACTTAACAATCAGCGGTTTACTTGAAGAATGATGTGGCTACCAGGATATTTAAAACCAAAGTGATGCATATCACCTGGCTTGCATGTACAAACGTTGGAAACATCTGCTACATGTACAACGGCAACCTCAGAATACTGTTAGTTTTCATACTTTTCCCCTAGTGCTGACACTGATAACTTTCAAAGCCTTTTTCCTTAAGACTTGTCCTTGGACGTTCTAATTACTGAATTAAGTAAATCCTTACTGCTAAATAAAACAAAATGCTTTTGAAGAGCTTATTGCATCATAAATCATTCTAACAAAACCCATCCAAACAACTGCCATTGCGTACCAATGAGTAAATCTGGACAAGTGGAATTGACGGAGGCTTTATTCAACACATTTAGCTGCTTGTGATACTTGTTTTGGTAATTGTTTTGCTGAGCCTTGTTTTTTTGGGGGTCCGATACATTCAGTGAGACACAGCAAATCTGTTTGTGTCTATTTCAGTCTATAGGTTTCATGCTAAGCATTAGCCTCCAGCTTTTTAATAAGTGTCAGTTATTGTTCAGGCTAGAAAATTGGATCCATAATTTGATCAGCTTTTTTACATTTCAGTTGGACTTCAGACAGCAAACTTTCAAGCTAGTGTTTGAAAAACTCCTTGCATTGATAGTTTTGTAAATTTATGCTCTGTTAAGGGAAAAGGACAGGCTTTTCTGTATTGCTGTTTCATAACGGGGTTTGATTCTCTGTGTTAAATGGATTGGAAAAAAAAACAACTCTTGTTCCGCTTGTTGAATAAGGCTTGAGTCAATTCATTAACTTGATGTCATTTATCTTTTGGAGATATATTAGATTTTTCAAGAAAAAGTATGAAGTTTTAAGTCCTCTTGATACTGATGAAATCTGATTACATCTGATGTATATAGTTTAATCATGCTGTTTGGTCTCTTCAGTCGTGTTTTTCTGCATGGGACTGTTTTTCCTTTAATTTTAGATAGCTAAAGCCAGCCACTGTGATAAAGCTTGTCTACCTCGTGGGCTTGTAACGAGCAGCAGCTTTCTTGTTCACTCCATGTAGTGTTCTTTGGAAATCGAGTGCTGCTGAGAGCTTAAGTTCTGGAAGTGCTGATCATGATGTTCCTTTATCCACAAAATAGTTGTTACAGGGAGCAACATTGCAGTTTTGGGCACCCTGCAGTATTTTATGCTATTGATCTGGAACAATTAATCTCTGAATGAAAGTCTTATTTCTTCAAAGTACCTACGCACAGGAAACAGTGACATTTTTAGAAACTGATTAGCAATGGACGTAATTGTTCACTGAATTAGACAGACCTCTTCATGCATACCCACAAAATACCGTAGACATTGTCTAGGAATTAATTTCATTACAGGCTTTAATACGGTGTTCCTGGTTTCCTCTCTCCCCCGCCCACCCCACCCCCAGGTTATAGTAAAGCAGTGTTGTCTTTGCTTTGCTTGTCTTAAATATTTATCTTTTTCCAGTGCACTGATTAACATTTGTATGCCAAGATAGATATTGGTTTCTTTTGTTCTCCTCTCTTGTAGTGTTGGCTGTGTATTTTGTGATCCCAAGGAACCCATTAAAGTTTGCACTCGTTTCAGAGCTCGGGTTCTCGTCTTCAATATTGAGGTTCCAATCACTAAAGGTTTTCCTGTAAGTCTCTGTGAAAGTTGCTGTGTTCATTACAGGCTGTTTGGGGCTTTTCCTCTCCATGTTCAACCACCTGGATATGAGAGGTATTTAGTGTCCAGAAGTGGTTCTGTCTCTCCAGAGGAAACTGTTTTATTTGTAACTTGAAGAGGATATAAGGGGACACTGTGGCCACTTATGCATATTCTTACTGGCTTTTAACACACAGCTGAGCCATTTTGGAGAACGTGAGTTCCACCACAGTCAGGCTACACTGTGCTTTAGAAAGCTCATGCCTTTTAGGAGTATAATGATGCATTTAGTTATAAGATACCTTTTAAAGTAAATAATATATCAGTTCATGCTACAGAAGTGCATTGAAGTGGCAAAAGCAAAACACTTAAGAATGAAAAATGTATTTTTGATGAATTAATACATGATCTTTGTCATATCTGTAGAGATCACAAAGTTTAGGAACTGGGAACAGTTACTGAATGTGAGGCAGAAACTCCTGTAAGGAAGCTTTATAAGCATTTGGTCAAAAAATCAGTCTTAAAAGAAGTTGATGCTTTTAAGTATTAACACCTAGGATTTCTGATTATTGTAGAATGTTTAATAACAACAAAAATATTTTTAGGTGCTTTTACACTATCAAACCATAAGTGAACCTGCTACTATTAGAAAACTGTTGAGTGTCCTGCACAAAAGCACTGGTGAAGTGACAAAGAAAAAACCAAAGTAAGTGTTTTGAATAGTTAATAATTGCTCAAGAAATAGGGTGACTTTTGATTTAATACATGGTATATCAAGCAGGTTCTATTATATAGCTATAACGTGTTTATAAGAGTATGCTTTCATTGTTCTAGTTGGTTTCATGTTTATATTTCAATGTGAAAAGCCTCCTGCCCACTTGATACGTCTGTGGAGCACCTGAGAAGAAAATGACTTGGCTAAGTTCACTTGCAGAACTGGGAGTGAATCCTGGATCACCAGCTTGCACTTAAAGGATTATTCCGAGCCCCTCACCCCCTTTTTTTTAAAAAACGATCTCGTCTTCCTGCAATAGCATGGGATCGTTGCTATAATTCTGGAGATGGGTTGCTGTAGACAGCGGTTCAGAGAAAGAGAGATTTTTAGGGAGCCTTCCCATACAAGTTGAACTATGGGAATATCCCTCTAGTTATTTAAAGCTGTATTTGGATAGAAATGCTGTTTGGTACATACAACGTTACCAGAATAATCCTTTTCCAGAAATTGCGTGGCTGAAACTGTTGCTGAAAAGTAATGGAAAGAAAAATCTTGACTTCTGAAGAGCAATGAATTAGCTGTTTAGTCATTGAGTTTGAAATAAGACTTGTTTTCTACTAGACATGACAAAACAGGTGTTAATGAGGTAATTAACTTCAAAACAATTTGCTGAAGGTCGTGGTGGATATCCTCTAGAAGTTTTTAAAGAAAACTCAAACGCCATTTTAAAAGGTATGCTCCAGGCAAATGAGTTTTCAGTCTGGTGGCTTGGGTTATACTTGAAGTCAAGCTTGATTATTATACTTTTGGCCTTTTAAGTGGTTGGTTGTTTTTTTTTCATTTATGCATGCATGTATTTATAGTAGAGTTTTCTGCCTATTTGCCTGCAGGTTCTTGAGTAAAGGACAGAATGCGCTAATAGAACTACAAACTCAAAGACCTGTTGCTCTAGAGTTGTATAAAGATTTTAAAGAGCTTGGGAGGTTTATGTTACGCTACAGTGGTTCCACTATTGCTGCAGGAGTCGTGACAGAGGTATAGTATTTTTGTAACAGACCTTCTGTACTGTAAAGGAGCGGTGTTAACTTTCACGTAGCATTTAGTTTTTATGGTTAAGACCTGGTTTACACCCATTGGTCTAAAAAGTGAATTTATTCTGCTGAAAAAGAGACAGTCTTCAACAAGGTGTGAGGAAGACTTGCCACAGTTCTGTTAAGTTTATTAGGAGCAAAAATGACTCTATTTAGAATTTTTGACTTGTGCATTTTTCCCCATCTCATCTGTCACTGTTTTAACATACACTGGTCTTTCTGAAATCTAATTGCCTATATAACGGTACTGGAAGTAGTTCATAAATGAGACATGTTGGCCATTTTAATTGTGGCTAGTGGGTCCCAGGTCTTTTTCTCTTTTTCTGTTAGTGTTAAAGACGATTATGCATTTGATTTTTACTGAGGCCTATAGACATTTTCTGATCCTGTGTAAGTGAGAAGGAAGCAAAGGCTGTGAGGCTAAATATAAATGTTTTGCCTTCCATTAGGAGCAAAAATATGAATGTCCCCCTATCTGTCACTTTAAAAAAAATTTGCTATGATTTCTGGATTAGAATTGAAATTATAATTCTAGGCTTGAGGGAGAGCCATTTAGTCATGTTAGTCACCTTCTGGTACTGAGACTTAAAGCTGAGTCATTTAATGTCAAAACTTGGAACTAGAGCATGAGAATTTCTGGCTTCTCCCTGTGTGCATAGGAGTGATATGCTACGTCTGTCAGAAGCTCTGGGCTTTACGGAACTTCAGGGCTCTTAATCTGTCTGGTCTTAAATAGGATCTACAATTACTTGCACGCATTTTTCATTAAATTTAACTTGAACTCAATGGGGTCCATGGTCTGTGATACCCAATGTTTGTAGAAGAGTTTGGGGACTAAACTCTTTGATTGTTATTTGGGAATTACTATTTTAGTACTTGTTAAATTGTCCCAGAGAATTTCAGAGCAAAAGGAATTATTTTTTCCACAGCTAACTATATCATGTTGAAAAAAGCTGTGACTGTTTTACATTTAGTACTCCATTTTTCACCATAGTTTTTTTTCCATTTACTTGTATTTTTAGATTAAAGAATGACAGTGGTGCAAGAACTTCACCGTCCAACCAAAATTCAATCAGATATCCAAACTTCTGTTTAAGAGTTGAAGGAACAAGTGCAATTAATCGGGGAGATGATGATGATGATGACAAAAGTTGTGTGAGACGTCTGGGGAGCCCTTCATCAGTCTCTCCCACTGCAGAACAAGATGCCAACTGACAAGGAACTGCTAATGTTGCACTTCTCAATCTCAAGAATCTCATGTGTTTCTTCATGTGGAATTTAGCCTTTAGAGAGCTTGACGGAAAAATTTTAGCAAGTTGAATTAGAGGAAAAGATGATGAATCATCATGAAACAAACTCCTTCCAGACATAAATTGTTTACATGTTTTCTTTGATTTGCTTTTTTCCTGCACATCAATTCGTTAAAGTAACTTTATTGGTCTAATATATTTTTAGGTTTGAGTTGAATGCATATTCAGGGGAAAAATAAGAGCTATTTACTTTGGTTTCAAGAAAATGGCATGTAGTATTATCTTGGGATTATTTTCCCTGTCCCAAAATTTATTTAAAAAAATTTTCTTTTGCTGTGTAGTGGAAGCTGTGCCAACATTGGCTAATTTTATTTTTTAAACTGTAAGAATAATAAAATAACTTTGTCTGAGCATAATTTTTGTCTCCTTCATCTTTTGTTATTTAAGCACTTTCAAATTGTGTTAAATCATTCTTTACTTTCCATAGCTCAGAAGTTTCAGAGTAAACTTCTGAGTTAAAATGCGAAACTGGCATGCGACTTGTCTTTCTGTGGAAATAATTTCAGTTTTTCTCACATTACTCAATGCACTTACTGTGCGTACATGTCTTTCATCCAGACTTAGTGCTCTTTGAACAGAAGCTGGCAGTTTAATCTATGGTAAAGCCTGATTATTCTTGCTCAAGCCTGTAACTCCTTCCCACTATTCAGTAATTGGGTCTGCAAAAACCTCCAAAATGAAAAGAGGGTCCTTCTGCCACCTCCAGCATAAGCTCAGGACAGACACGCTTTACTACAGTTTGGAAGATTGTGTTCAATAGGAAGTGTGACAGGACCTCAGGTATTTAAGGACCTGTACGCAAGTGCAGGGTGGAGACAACTCTACTTTGACTATAGTAGCGTGGGGAAGGAACTAAAGTACCGCTCCAGAGCATCAGTTACTGGGGTTAACTGCAGTAAAGCTCTGTGCCCTGTGTAGTGAAAAACACAAAAAGCATATACGATCATTACTTAGTTCAAAGTCTTGTACGATCCGTACCTACTCTTCCCATGTGCTTTTTTTGGTGGGTAACTTTTTTTTTTGCACTTGGATGCTTTAGCCCCATTTTCAGCAGATACCTGCACTTGACCACATAGATACAATACAAATTGTACTGTTGACTGCATGCACATTTGTAGAAGCATCGGCTATGCTTTATGTGGAAATGGCTTCTGTGAAATCTTACGAATCTGAAATAACTGGAAAATGTTATTGCCAAAACTGAAGCTTATGAATTATCACTATTTGTTATGTCTTTTTATAGTCCAGAAATGCATTTAAATACTTACCAGTTTTAGCATGCCAGAAGGTTTCAGTGCACTCATTGGATTCCAGAGATTTGTACTGCCAAGCACCCATGTTAAACCTGTTCCACTTGAACTTGCCTTCAAACCTTGAAAATGGTTGATTTTAAGTCAGAGGACAGCTGAAGTGCTACAGGCAGAGGAATGTGTCTTCAGTTTTAAGATTGAAGTAAATTCCTGGCTGTTTGTGGACAAGGACGTGTGATACGGGATGAACCTATGATAACCATTCTCACACGTGGTTACATTAAATTTTGAGATTCGATATTCTGTGATGACAGAAAAGCTAGGGCATGCTTTCCCAGTTTGTAGCTTGGGACAGCCGAAAGTATTGCCTAACGCAGTTTCAACATGACTGCACCTACCTTTCAGCCCTGATTTGAACTTTGCCCAGAGGTGCCGGCTGGCTAATGTATAAATGATCTGTTGTTGTGCAACAACAAACTCGGAGCCTTTATCGATCAAAACATGTTTGCATGTTAATCCATAAGAAATGCAATGGCTTGGCAATGGTCTAGGGCGCAAAAGCTTTATAAACTTCTGATTGAGATATTCACAATCCCCTGGTAACAAAGCATACTGCTGTCCCATATGTATGCCGTGTTTTGAGTACCTCTGGAAAGCAAGGAGGTGACATGCAGTCTTAGAGCAATTTGATCATCTACGCGTTCTCTCTTGGAGAAAAATGTCTTTTACGCAGCTCTTATCGGGCAGTTTGGGTTCTTGGGAAGTTAAAGAAAAACCTAATTGTATATAATGGGCTTCTCTATAGTAAGGTGGTTTCTGCTGGAATATGGAAGGGAAGGTGTGAAAGCTGGTGTCTTGCTTCTTTTTTAAGAACTGGATTTCTGACAATATACAACTGATTGTACCAGGTAGGTTTGTGCTCCCTCAGCCGTTTTGAATTGAAGGCCCACTCAGCTGCTTGTATTGTTTGATGTTTGGGGACATTGGTGGAAAAAAAAAGTTCCTTAAGTTTAAAAAACCGTTTGTTTTGGTAGCAGCATTGTTTTGGGGATTACAAGGAAAATTACTGATTATGACAAAGCTGAGCACGGGCTGCAGACATGGTAGTCCAAGTTTCTTTCTGTCTGCTGACAGTAAGGAGCAGGTCCCTGGCTGGGTGTTTTGTTCTTGAATTATTTTGTGTAGATTTTGCAAAATGTCTTTAGACTGTGAACTGTCTAGACTTGAAAAACTGCTATAGGGAGAAATTTCCCTGTCAAACCATTCTTCTTCTCCCCTTCTTCAGTACTTTGTTTCCTATAGGCAGAGAGGAGCTGTTTTCTAACAACTAAGCTGATCCTGCCTCCCTGCCTCAACTCCTAGAAAAGATCCAAGTGTCACAGAAATAGTAATTTTTACCCTCTTTCCTCTTTTTTGCTGGTGTTACCAGGGGTTTGTTCCCACTCACAGGCGAGCGGTGCAGGGAAGGCTGAGAGAGGGGGAGGAGTTCAGGCTCGCTGTGCAAATATATACAGACCTACTTATCTAAACTGATGCCGTGCAGAAAAAAATCACGGATGAAGCAAGCGGCTAACAATGGCTCACTCAGAGAGTCTCCTAGTGCTGGAAAACTTTATAGGTGGCAAATTTGTTCCTTGTTCCTCCTACATAGACTCCTATAATCCATCAACTGGAGATGTCTATTGCAGGGTGCCAGATAGTGGCAAAGCAGAGGTGAGTACTATCCAAATGTACAAATAAGTGAAAACATTAAATGCACTCAACGTTAGTATTTTGAGTGGGAGAGGCTGAAGGTGAGAGAACAGAAAAACCCTGAAGCGTTTAATGCTTAAATGAGTAAGTTCTTGATTGTATTGTAGCATGCTGTCCTGTACCCTATTGCTGCAGCAGTGAATACTGTTACTTTTTTGCACTCTGCTGTTAAAAACTTATAGGCTGCATGCTGGGCTGCTGTAACTCAACAAAGCTTCAGGAACTTCAGTGGAGGCAGCTTCAGCTCATGTGGGAGATGTCTCGTACGTAAATTAACAATAGTGCTCAGACTGGCTGTAAGTATAAAATATTTGTAAGAGAGAAAAAGGATTATTGATCTCTTCTGTAAATAAGCTTAGAGGTACTATATACAACTGAATGTATTTTCCCTTAGTATCTTGATGATTTGCAGTTGTCATTTAAAAGGATTTTTGGTATTAGCAGTTGGATATTAAGCAGAGGTGATGAAGTGGCTCTGATGAGTGTACATTTCCTTAAAACGTAGCCTGTCCTCTGCATCAATGTAATGCTTCCTAGTTCTGTGCTCTCTAGTGGGATGAGTATTTCCTGGCACCCTATACATCCTCAGGTGTGTATGGGCAATGTGACGTTCAGCTGGGGATCTGCAGTTTCATTGATGCTACTTGGTAAGGGACCTACAAGTATGTGTTCAGCGTAGTGTTTAAGGCTTATTGAAGAGAGAGACAACTGGAAAACCTAGAATAATGCCAAGGTCTTGGAAAATATTGACAAGTAGTGTACAGTACTTTCAAAACATTTTTTAAAATAAACTGCTGCAGTGTGTAGCTGTTCACTTGTATTTCAGTCCTGTGGACATCTTTTTTTCTATGCTTTTCTCAGCAGAAACCTTTGCACTGTAGTTTCAACTAGGTAAATATTTGCTAGATGCTGATGACCAAGAGTTAAACAGTAACAGGTTGAGTTTGCTAGAATACATCTGTGTAGGTTCATTCCAATCCTAATTATGCCTCAAGAGACTTCTTTGATGTGCAGGTGCAAATCTTTTTGCAAAATTTGCAAAATAAGAGATGTGAGAATGCTAGAACATCTTAACAAAAGTAGGTTGCTGGCCATTCTGGAGATACAGGTCAAATATGCTGAAGAGCAATGGCTTTTCTCTTTTCAGCCTTTCCAGTTAGCTAGCGGTTGTGTATAGCAGCAGGAACCCAGTTTAAACACCTGTAAAGTCAGTGGCTGCTTTACTCCTGCCTTTAGAGAACTATGCAAGGAGGTTGGGCTCTGCAGAGCTGGTATCTGCCTGTGACTGATGGAATATGCTGCAGGGGAAAAATGCAATCACATATTATTTAGACATACCTAGAGATATCAAAATACACATCTAGACCCAAGTTCAATGAAGAACTCAAGAACTCAGGATGCTGGTTTCTAGCAAGGCTCAGTGTCCAGCTGGATTTTTTCTTGGTTAGTTTTAGTGGAAAGTGAGAAGGCAGAAGAGAGAGACAGTGAATCTGTCGCTGACCCTGGAATTTAACACCTACTTAACAGCTGCAATGGCCATTTCAGCCAGTTTCTGTGGAATGTTTTTATTCATGGGTTAATTAGTCCCCCAGCTAGATGTCTTAAATTCCAAGTAGCAACACCAAAGCAAGCTGAACAGGTGCCCTGTATCTCCAAAAGACGGTCTAATTAGTCCTGGTTAATATCTCCTTTAAAAAGAAATAAATCTCTCTTTAAAGAACCTTGTTGCTGGCATCATCCCCTGGAAAGCAAACATCGTGTCCTGAGGGCAGTTTTGAGTATTTTGGTATCAATCTTTTATGATAGGTCTTGATTGTGTGTTCTTTCTTGGTGTTTGTCTTGTGCAGGAGAGGAAAGCAGAAGGAAGCGTTTCAGACACACGAGTTCATAGTTGAATTCTTATGCATGTTTTCTTTGTGGCTCAGCTTTCTTTGCTGCTTTTTGCTAGTCAAACTAAGTAACTGTCTTACTTCTGAACAAATCTCTCCTTTTTTGCCCTCTTGCTTTTTATTAATCAATCTACTGCCACCTCATTCCTTCCTTTGCTAATTTTCTCTTCTGCTATCTGTGAAAATGCAACTTTTTTTTCTTTCTTATAAATGTACTGGAGGGTTAGAAATGCAGATAGCCTTGACTTCACATTAGCCCTCTCTTGAAACGCAAAGCACCGGGTAGAAAAGGCCACAGAGGAGAGGACAGATGAAAAGCAGCACCACAATGGCACCTAATGATAGGAGGGTGGAAGAACAAGTTGATTAGTAAAGGTGGTAGGGTTTCACAGAGGGTGAACCTTTTCAGGGTAGTGTGCCATCTGCACCTGACTCACTCAAGATGCTGTAGTTCCCCTTTCCCAGGCCTGTTTTGACCTTGCTCCAGCTGTGGGGTAGCTGACAGCCTGCCACCGTTGGCATCTGAGCAGTAGGTTGTTGAACTACAGTTGTAAGAGTAGAGTCTAGGTTTCTGAGCTTAGCCAGTGATCCACGTGATCTTGGTGATTTGATTTGTTTCCAGCCTTGCCTCTGTACTAATATTGTTCTGACCCTCAAACTCTGGTCCTTATTTTTAGGAAGACCATAAATTCTGATGTGCTTGGCAGGGAGGCTTTTTCACGCGTTTCAGCTTTTGTACCTTCATTAGTAAAGCATCATCGGAGTGTCCATAAAATATTTTGTGATGGGTTTTATAGCACTCATCATGCTCTGAAGAAACAAATTTGGAACTCAATTTTGTGGAATTGGTAGAAAGGAGCCTTCAGTGACTGCATGGGAACCAGCAACATGGCAATGTTAAGAGAGATCAGAATCATCTGATAGATGTTAGACTAGTGTTCTCCTAGTTACTGACTCTGGCAGATTTCCAAAAGCTGAAGAAATTAATGAGCAAAAATTGTGGGAAACCAGTTAAGACAGCTTTGGCTAAAAGCCCACCTTGATGCATGTGTTAGTCACTGGAAGCAATAAAGATGTGATACATAGGAAGCAAAAACTGGGAAATAGGGCAGTTAATTAAAATATGGAAGGATGCTGATAACCATCTCTAGTAATCTGAGAGACTGGTAAACATCTGGAAGAAACGGCTTATAAATCAATAGATGCAGGTAGCTTCCATTTAACAGCCCAGAGGAAATGACTGGTGGGAGAGAAAGCTTCCTGGGGAACTGCAATCCTTTGAGGCCCAGCCTGCTTCAGAAAATGCTGGTAATCCGCCACTATTCAGACAGGTCAGGCTGAAGGACCATGCAGCAGTTATGTACATCTCGGGCAAAATAGTGACAAGACTGGTATGCATCTATGTAAAAACATATAATTATCTTTTATATCTGTGGATTTCATTAGGTATCTGATGAGAGAACAGACTAAACCCCAAGAGTTTAGGAAGGAACTTCTTTTTTTTTTCTGTGAGGGCACTAATGAGTTTCTAGCTGTGATCAGGTAAGGCTTGACTGTCTGTTCTGTACATATATTCTTAATCCTTGCTTGCACAAGCTGGTGGAAAGGAAAGAGGAAATCTAAGGCTAGCAGGGCATGCAGTCTGTTCCTTCCCCAGCCCCTTAATTTCATCATTGCTCGGCGTGGCTGAAGCCCTGTATTGCAAGGACTGTGGATGTTTCGACTGAGGATGCATTTGTTCTGGGAGGTTCTTGCACTTTCCCCCAGGAGAAACAAGGTTCTACATGGGTTCAGCCAGGGGCGCTTGCTGCTGCTAGTTGACTGGTCTGGCATTTCCTGCAGGCCTGGAGGGTTGCCCACAAGTTGCTGGAGAAAAGCAAGACTTACAGCGACTGTTTCTTTTCTAGATACTCATTTCAACAACACCTCCTGAGTTATGGGAAAGTGTCCCGGGAAGATAAAATAGTCAAAACTCTGAAGAGATGCAGTCTTCCCAACAGTGTGATCTAGATTGTTAGCCTCACCATCCCTCTTCTGCTTTTTTAGGTGGAAGCTGCTGTCAAAGCTGCCAAAGATGCCTTCCCAATTTGGTCCTCAAAAAGTCCATTGGAGAGATCTCAGATCCTGAACAAAATGGCAGACCTGATCGATCATGACCTGGAAGCATTTGCACAAGCAGAGTCAAAGGATCAGGGTAAAAATTGGAACTGTTGATCTCAAATACACTGTGTCTTGCCGAATATTGAAATGGTGGATGTGATCTAAATTTTTAGTATGGCATGAACTGTTGGAGCAAATTGGAGTTGATGTGTGCATGACCTTTGCAGAAGCTACTGATTTTGGATTCCTGGAGCGTTCTTGCTTTTTAGAATTGCCGAGTTTGACTTCAGTTGTTAGTTATTCGGAATGCAATACCACAGGGGAACTGCTGCTGTTGGCTATGGTTGCACTGTGCCCGGGATTACTTGGGTGCAGGACAAAAGACATTTCCCAAAAAACATGCAAATCAGCTTTCAGAGAAGAGCAAACAGAGCAACTGTTTCTGCCCATGATAACACAGCATTGTGCTTGTTTTTGTTTCAGGAAAAACTATTACATTTGCTAGAACAGTGGACATCCCTCGGGCCGTGTACAACTTCAGATTCTTTGCCTCTTCCATCCTTCATCATGTGACAGAATGCACTGAGATGTCAACCATAGGCTGTGTGCATTACACCTCAAGGACACCTGTGGGAGTTGGTATGGTGCTCCTGAAATGCTGATAAGCTTGGCCTTGAGCCTCAGCAGTGGCTCAACAAAGAAAGAGTGTTTTTCAAAAGCGTTTATTGTTTCTGGATCAGGTGCTAAACACGACTGGTCTGCTAAAGCATGAGCAACTTTATCTAAAATCAATTATTCTACTTCATGGTAAAAATAATGCCTTAAAAAACATCTGTTTTAACTTGGTAGCTCTTATCCTCAAAATCTGTCTTGTGTTTTGGACGTTGGGTGACCATGTGGGCATGCACGTGTGTGTCCATGTTGGCAAGTATGTGTTACTGCTGTGGGTCAGTGAGATGCTCAGCAGCACTGAGCTGCTGCTTCTGCAAGGAGAGCTGGGTCCTCCTCACCTTTGGGGAAGGAGTAGTTTGCAACCTGACATACCAGCCTGTGACTGGAGTGCATATGAGTGGCTGAACCGCTTTGAGCTGGGAAATGGCTGAATGAAGCCACTAGATGCTGCTAATGTTTCAGAAATAAAGTGGCCGTGCTAAACTGACGAGTGATGGCGTCCTGATGCCATTATTAGGTGATTGATCTAAATATATATGAACGTTCTATGTTCACGCTTGAATTATTTAAAACATAGGATTGGCTAACCTAGAGAACCCATTTAAAAGTGTTCTTGAACAGTGGAGAGCGTGAGTGCTTCTGGTAAAAACTGTCATAAGGAAAAGTCACTTGCTGCATTTGCTCCATCAAACAGTGAGAAATCCTGTGGCTTTTTGGAGCAGTCACTCCTAATGATTACAGACAGTTTTTCACCATTTCCTATAAATATGTAAAGTATTCCCAAAAGTGCTTACTGAAAAAATTCAGTAAATTGTGGAAACAGCAGCTTTTACACTGATAAACTTTGGCAGTCATTACTTAGGCTGAAATTTATCAGGAAAATGTGTGCTATATTTTATGTGTGTTCTTTTTAATATTAAAATTGGGGGGGAAAAAGCTCTAAAGACAACAGAAAGCAAGAGTGATCTCAGCTAACACATTACTTTGCTGTTTGCTATCAAAGAGTATTATCACAGACTGGCTGAGGTAAATAATTGTTATGACTAACCTTGCATTAATGTTTCTAGAAAACACTGAAAAGCTTCCTGTGAATATAAGATGCTGCCCTGAAGAAGTAGCAGAACTTATTCAGAGACTTTGGCTGATCGTCTTTTAGGATCATTTGCACAAATCTTTTAAAGTTATTTGTCTGTGAGAAATGTTTCTAGCTGCAAATTTATTGTACAGTTGTCAGGAAGCAAAGGCCGTAGCCAGATTCCCGTCATAAATCTGAACTGGTGTATAACTGTTTGAGATCAGAGAAATAAATTTTATATCCTGGTAAACTAAACTCCTGTCTTTTGTGGGTTTGTATTGTAGCTGGTTTAATCAGTCCTTGGAATTTGCCACTGTATTTGTTGACCTGGAAAATAGCTCCTGCCATTGCATGTGGAAATACTGTGGTTGCCAAGCCAAGTGAGATGACATCTGTCACAGCCTGGATGATGTGCAAACTCTTGGAGAAAGCAGGTAAATCCTGTAGTGTTCTAGGGAGGGGGAACGAGGTAGAAATGCTTGTCTGTGCACCATTTTTTGTTGCAGATATCAGAAAGTGCTCAAAGACTGGCTGCACCAGAGAACAAAAAGTTCTCCCTGTCCTCATGCTATCCCATCTCCCCACCCCAGCTATTGCCCATTTTTTTCATGAGAAGATAGTGGAAAAGTCTTCATGGGCCTTCTTTCCTCTTTCTGCACTCCACTTAAGGATGTCCTAAGTCTGTGGTGCCAACAGAGGAACCATGAGAGCATAAGAGGGTGAGAATCAGCTCTCGGCGGTTGTGTTGTGGCTGCATTTGATGCGTTTTTAAGAGAAACCGGGAGGACAAATGCTGCTTCCCTGAATGACTGAAAACTGAATCTCTGTTGATGGGTATCAGGCAAGCTTGACTGATCAGCAGAATTAATGTTATCATTTAACTCATGGCCCGCAGAGCTGTTTAAGATCATGCATTCCAGCTACTATGAAAGTTAAGGGTCAGTCTTTGTCACCCGAGGTGATGTTCTAACTTCAGGGGCAAGACATGGTGAGCTGAAACCAGCTGAGCAAGGGAAAGGGTAGGAGAACTGTGTGCCTTTCTTCCCAGCAGGGGTGCCTCACGGGGTGGTGAATGTGGTATTTGGAACGGGCGCCAAGGCAGGAGAAGCCCTTGTCTGCCACCCTGATGTGCCTCTGATCTCCTTCACGGGAAGCACGCTGACGGCCCAGCGGATCATGGAGAGAAGTGCTCCGCACTGCAAACGGCTTTCGCTGGAACTGGGAGGCAAAAACCCCGCGATTGTCTTCAATGATGCCGACTTGAGCCAATGCATCCCCACAACCCTGAGGTCCAGCTTTGCCAACCAGGTGCCTCCCGCTGCTGTAGTGTACAAACCCCGCTTGCAACAGCTGTGCACGTGTCTGAGAAGTGTGTGTGCGCACGTGCACATATCTCTGCTAATACCAAATCCTAAATTGTCAAGGTCTGTTTCAAGATTCTGTGTTGTGAGCAAATCCTAAGTAGAAAAATATGAGAAATGCTTCATTATTCCACAAGCAGGGAAACAAAATAAAAAAGGGCTCTTTGCATTCTCCATCAGAAGATAACAAGATGTCATTATCTCTCTCAAAATAGATATATTACTTATCCCTCCAGGAAGCAGCTGCTTTAAATCCTACCCTGCAAGCAGGTGGGAAGCTTGCTGATTTGCTGGAATTAAGTTAGGAGACTTCCCCCCAAATTCTTCCAATGATCTTCCCTCATCAACACCTTCAGGACAGATCACCAAAGCCAGGAAACTGTATCAGGACAAATGTTCAGAAAAATAGCTTGGTGTCAGAAAGGGAATACCAGGAAATGAAGACAGAGAGCATTCAGAGTTGGAAATCACATTTCCTATGAAAAATGTTGGAGAGGAAAACATGTAATCAATGAAAAATTGTATTTACTTGCGTTAGGAAGTGACTGCACAATCTGATACTGTTGTTTTGTCTTTTTCTTCTCTTTTTCCTTTTTAATCTCGGAAAAAAACTACTTTTCAGTGTTGGTGAATGTAGTTTGCACTCCTGAGGATGCAGGGACACAAGTCTCATTCTGGGATGTGATTCCTAGTACTCATCAATAGTATAATGAACTAAAATTTTTTTCTTGTTTGTTTCTTTTCTGTAGGGTGAGATCTGTCTCTGTACATCCAGGATCTTTGTTCAGAGGGGCATATACAGTGAGTTTTTGAAGAGGTTTGTGGCAGAGGCTAAGAAGTGGAAGGCTGGCAACCCCTCAGATCCTACAGTCGACATAGGAGCACTAATAAGTAAAGAACATCTAGAAAAGGTGATGTTATGTGGACCTTATGTGATCACATCTCATCATTTAGAGGGCTATAAAGGGTGATTTCAGAGGTATATAGAAAAGGACCATGTCCTCTCCAAGATTAGCTCTGAGAAACGACAATTCAAAGCCATTATAAGGTATCTTTTAGATAAGGTTTCTGTTGCCTGTGGACTGGGATCATGTGATTCCTCTGGAAAAATCAACTCCATAGGGAAAATAATTTTAAATTACAAAAAATATTTCTTCCTGTTTGAAATAATTCAGAATGGTGAATTCTAAATAATGAATCTGAATACTAACCAGTCTTGGAGCTTAGCAACATTTTCATAGATTTTAATATTCCATTTGCTAAGATCACTTATTTGCCTAATAAGTTAGTTAACAAGATATTTATTTATTTATTTTTATATCACTATCAAATCCTGGAGAGTGCAAGACACGGCTTCCTAGGACTGCTTGCAGTATTTTGGAATTGCATGTGTGGAGGGCAGCTGAGATGATGCACCACTAAGACATAGTCTGCTTTAGTGGCTTACATGAAATGAATTTTGTGGTGTCAGGCAGAGTTCAGGAGAGCAGGTGTTTGTATCCCCAGCACTATCTGACACAATCGGTATAAGCAAGAAGCAGACTGAAACCGCAGCATGAGAGAGAAAGCCAGACCTTTGTCATGTTTCCTGGTGCCTCAGCAGGCTCTCCAGGGCTGTTATGAAGTGGGGTGGTAGAAATACACACTTCCCGAGATCCTCAGTCTGTGGCACCACAGAAAACTTCTGAGTCTAACCTACTAAGGTGGTTGAAAGAAGAGAAAGAAGCCCAGTGGGTATCTCCCTGGTGTTTTCATAGAAAGAGAAACCAAGCAACTGTTTCAGAACAGCAGCAGATTAAAAGCATGTCCTATCTGTTCAAGGTAGCATAGGATAGCAGCAGCCATGGAAACAACTTTAATTATTTATTGATGGAGATTTTCTATAGCATTGATGGCTTCATCATCCTAGTGGCATGTAAACATTTAACAAGCCTGCCTGCGAGGTAGGAAGATATTACTGATCCCTTGGAGTAAATGGGTGAACCATGGCATGGAATATATGGCAAACTGCCCAAGCTCCAGGAAGGATGGAGGGAGGCTCTGGGACAGCTTGTGTTTTCATCAGGGGCTCTACCCTTTTGCGAATATTTAGTGAGGAGGGCCACTGGTGTTACCTGCTAAGCTAGTAAATGTTTGGAGAGAGAGAACAGTTGTTTTACAGCAAGAAACACCTAGTCTTACTTTTACGTTACAGAAATGTAATGAAAAACTAGGGAATAACCCTCTGTTGTTAGGAGGGAAGTAAAGGCAGCATGATCCAGTTGGAGATATTCAGGGGCTCCTGATGATGTGTCCAGGCTTGTGAGGTGGACTCTCAGATTTGGTGTTCTTCAGCAGTGACGTTTTCCTGCTGCTTCCCCAGGTAAGGAACTATGTGAAGAAAGCCCAGGCTGAAGGAGGCAGAGTCCTCTGCGGAGAGGGAGTGGATTCCTTGGCTCTCCCAGCTGGCAACCAGAAAGGCTATTTCATGTTGCCCACGGTTATTGCCGAAGTCAAGGATGAATCTTGTTGCATGCAAGAAGAGATCTTTGGTCCTGTGACATGCGTGGTAGCATTTGACACAGAAGAAGAAGTGATCAAAAGAGCCAACAGTGTGAAATATGGCTTGGCAGCCACTGTGTGGTCCAGCAACGTGGGACGCGTTCACCGGGTGGCACGAAGACTGCAGTCTGGATTGGTGTGGACCAACTGCTGGCTTATTAGAGATCTTAACTTGCCGTTTGGTGGGATGAAAGCCTCAGGCATAGGAAGGGAGGGAGCAAAGGACTCCTATGAGTTCTTCACTGAGGTCAAAACCATCACAATAAAGCACTGACATATGTCAATGGAAGTATTCTGGAGTAAAATAAATGGCAGTAATTTGTGTTACCAAAAGTGGCTTTCTAGAACACAGGTTGCTATTGTGGCCATCTTTTTCTTGAACTTTGGTCACGTAATACTGATGACAGCTGAAAAGAGTCATCCCCAAGGCTAATGTTGAATGCAGCCTTTCATCTTGCATAGGAAGATCAGTGTGGACTCCACAATCAACCCATCCTAAGCCAGATGACTTGCTTCTCTCACAGATCCTAAAGCTTTTTTAGTATTCCTGTCTCAAAAATCTCTCCCTCTAAGGCAGATTGGAGAAAGGATGGCATATGACTGTACCTGCAGTGGGTGAATTACCTTGATGGACAAAGTGGCAAGCACATTGTGAGGCTGATACTGTAATGGGAATCAGGCTGTTTCCACTATGAACAGTATGGTCCACATACCAATCCATATTGCACTTCACTGATACCAGACTCCTGCCGCATGCTAAAAGCCTGAGGCAGTACTTTTAATCTACTACGTGGTGTTAAACCATGGGGTCGTGAAATTCTCATGATACACGGAGACAATAAACATTTTAATTATAACCTGCTTTATGGTATGCAGCTGAATCATCCTGAGACTTGTTCTCTTAGCTATTTTCAAATTACCGCTTTTTGTCACTTCTAGGCCTCACTGATGGTGTTTTTCACATCCCTGCACAAAGATTTGGCTCCATCAGACAGTGTTATTCTTCATCACTAAAGACTGGAAGTGACTCCTAGGAGAGCTGACTGTTGGAAATGTTTGTCACCAAGATGTAAAAACACTGGTGACCTTTTCTCATTTGTTTACAACGGGGTTTTTTTTAATCCGATATCTCACAAACTTGTTTGCATTCTGCAGAAACAGAAATAAAGTTGGATACATGTTTCCCCCTTGAGATGGCTATGTTGCTATTGAATTTTTACAGTAGCCCTTCATGACTTGTTTTTCAAGTTTTGAGCTGAATTTGACAGTAAACAAAGCTCCATGTAATTTCATAAATGCCTGTATTCTAAGAAGAGCTTATGAGTTACTGGCATGTGTTTTTCAGGGCTGTTGGAGAAAAAAGGGCACCTCTAAAATACAAAAAAAAACCCTGATGAAAAGTTATTACGAATGAGATGTGAAAGAATAGAGTAGCAAACTGCCCTGCTGCTCCTAATCACAACAGAAAGAAAATATATAGAGAGATCTGGGGTTAATAGAAAAGACAATTTTATTTTTTGTATGCTTTATAACATTTTTAGCAATGGGGAGCTATGACATGCAGGGCTGTAATACCAGTTTCTAGGTCTTGAATACTAATCCATACCTTTATTTTGATATTTCTATTTAAGATAGATTTTTTTGCATAGCGTACTATTCAAGAGTATATTTTCCAGAATGGATTTATCTTTTTCTCTCCAGAGTTTGGCCAAGCTAACACTGGATTTCCACTTTGCTTAGTAAAAATAAAAATGCCAACATGGTGTTTTAAATTCCAGCTGCAGAAAGGCAGTCTTTCCTAAGTGCTCTTTGGTGGGGGGAGTACTGCAGTAAATAGTCGTGGTGGTGTCCTCACTTTGCCGAAGTTGTGCCAGGAACTGCTTTAAAGGCCTTAGCGTAGGAGTCCACCCCCGCTTCCAGAAGCATTTGCTGCATATGTCCCAAGTTGGTTGAAAACCTGATTCTCTTTCAGAAGACTTTTTGAAAGTAATTTTTACCTCAGAGCTGAGGCCCCAAGTGTGTGGCGAACCTGGAATCCAGCCTGGTGGCAGGGCAGACCTTCCAGGCAGGCAGGGACCTTGGTCATCTGATACAAGTACCCCCAGCTGGGCATGAGCTAAGGAAATACGTAAAAGTGATAGCCTCGGTGAACTGATGTATTCTGAAGCACAAGCATTTCGTTGTATTCTAAACCAATGCCTAGGTCTACCCGTGACCGTGTGGTGGCAGCAGAACCCTGCTCTGGTGGTTTTAGTCCCCCAGTCAATCATTTTGCTTGGAGGGGAACCAATAGCTGTATCAGTGCCTATTGGCAATTTTTTTATTTTTTTTTTTTAAGAAATCCTATTTGGTAGAGCAGAAGAGCCCAAAAGCTGTGGAATGCTTAATTAATTTGGGGGGCAGACGTTTTCAGCAACGGCAGGTGGGATATTACACAGTTAGTAGATTTTGATGGATTCCTCCCCCCACCTGGATCTGGTATAGGTTCAGTTTTAAAATGAGCTGAATTTTCTTTCAGGTGTTGGTTCTGATTTGGCTTGAGATGTGATGGGAGATTCTGTATATATTTCACGTACAGGAGACAGAGGCCTCATCTATGTGTTTCTGGCCCAAGATATCAGAGGCGGAGTAGTAGGTGGGGAGGGGACAGAGCTCTGCAGGACCCTTGAGTGAAGGGTATGGAGTTGGCAGCTCCATGTCCGGCATGGCTCTGAGGGTTTCTCAGAGGTGAATTCCTGGGATGCCCCATTTGGTCATCCCTGTGTCCAGCACCTCAGCGAGGTAAGGGAGGTCCGCTGCCGCTGCTGCTTACTATGGGGCAGGAGGGAGAGCCTACGTGAAGGTACAAAATATTGTCCATTTCTGCATTTTCCATCTGTAGTGGACTTCTTCCTTCTCCAGTTAAAGTGCAGGTCATGCTCCTTGTTTATTCTGCTATTTCTTGCCCTTTTAGATGAGTAGAGATTCACATATGTAACTACACACGTGGGTGGCTGGGTAACCTGGTGGGGGATTTCTTTTCCTGCCTGTAGTGATGGGTAATTCTTGCCTTTCACGTGCCCACCTCTGTCGTCAGGTCCTGGCCCACAGGGGAGCTGCTGGTGCTCGTGGCTGTGAAGCAGATGACATGAGAGAGGTTATCTGCTTGTACCAGGGGCTGCCTGTGGAGACACTGAATTCTCCTACATACCAAGTGCTGTGAACTTTCCCATATTTTCTTTATTCAGACTGACTCCTAGTATAGCAGCGTGCATGGATAACTGTCTCTCATCTTACAGATAAAGTAGTCCAAGAACTTCTTCCTGCAGATGATGAAGGTGCCTGTTGCAGCTGCTTTGTTTCTGGATTTTCTGCTCTTGGTCCCAGTGCACAGCGAAGAGGATATCCTGGAGGACAAGGCACACTGACCCAAGGCATTAGGCTGATGCTTTTGCAGAGCTCTCTGGGCTACATGGCCTGGAATTTTCCAACCTGGCAGAAAAGCTTTTTTCGTAGACTGCTCTGGCTTGTGCATGAAATCATGTGGCTGTTGTGAGGATTTGTTTAATTACTGTTACGTAAAGCCCAAAGAGTTGTTCCATCTGTTAATTCTTACAGATGGAGCGAGTACAGTTCCGTTTAACACGAGCAGATTATCTCACTGGTGTGAGATGATTACTTTACATGGGGAGGTAGTAATATATTTGCCATACTTAACAGCTCTCAGTTAGCATAGTGTTCTTTTTGTTGTATTTCAGTTCTTTTCTCAGCATGTTTATATCTGTATCCAGCTATGGTATAATGCTTGAAAGCAGCTTTGCTTCGGGAGACTCTGGGTGTACTTTGGAGAGAAGACTGATCAGTTCTAATGGTTATATTCAAATCAAGCTACATCCCTGTTCCCACAGTGTTTTTAACTTAAGGCAGAACAAGAAGTATTCGTAGAACACACAGGGATGAAAACAGATTTGATTTTTTGGGTCAAAGAAAGTTTCATGCCTAACTTAAATGTGCAGAACTAGAGTGTAAGCTAGGCTAGTTTTAAAAACTTAGCTTTGGATTTCTGAACTTCAGAAAGCTATACCATAAGATTCAGCTTCACAGATAGAGTTAGATCTCTTATCCTTGAGACTTTCCTCTGACAACAGCAACAACAAAAAAAGAAGAAGAAAGAAAGAAAGAAAAAAAAAAGCGGGGGGCAGCAGGACAGGGCGATGATTCTGAGAGAACTGTGAGGATTTCTGTCAAGGCTGTTCTCAGGGCTGAGGTATATGTTTTTGCTCAGTCTGGAAGGATGTTTGCTCAACACCCGTTTCAGCTCTAGAAGGGATGCCATCTGAAGTGTCCAAGTACTTGACTTCAAGCTTCTTATTAAGCCTTTGGATTTTCTATGTGTTGAGAGAGTGAAAAATGGAAATTGAATGAAATTTTCCTAGGCTGGAGGAAGACCTTGGTCCCACTCTCCACCCTAGCTAGCAGTTAAGTATGCTGTAGAAAGCTGTATGTAATGAATAGAGGAGACCCAGAACAGTTGCAGGAAATCCTGGTGCCTGTGCCAGTTTCTTCATTGAATTCTGTTCCCCTCCTTTCCAGGCATTTGTTTTTGTATCTGGAGGATGATGCTTGTATTTTGGGGGCCTCAATGCACCAGCTTTGTTGTTCTACCAATATATTAAATCCCTCTTGGTAACGCTTGGACTCTAGGTGAAGACTGGTATACAATGAGAAAAAGAAGGAAGTCCTGCAGTATTATAACCGGTAAATTGAACACATTTTAATGGAGCTGAAAGCTAGTTATGCATCTAGAAGCTGTATGTGTGTGTTGCTGCTGCCTCCTGAAAAGGAGCAGTTGAAAAGGATTTAGAGATCATGAGGGAAAGCACAATCAGTATGAGAATACCAGCTCAGCCAAACAGTGTAGAACTCAGCAGAGCTCATGCTACATCATTGTAATTAATGGGGGAGCCAGCATGATCCCAGAGAGAATAAGCAGAATTGTGCTGAAACTGCAAATAATCTGTACCTTTGTATGTAGTGTTGCTGTCATATTGTGCATCTATTTCTGACCTCTTTTAAAGGATATGGAGGGAGAAAAATTATTCCCAGTTTGAAAAAAAAGGCCTTCTATTGTGAGGCTTAGACCTTGGGCCACGTGTTGCAACATCCTTTGGCTTCAGGAACACCTGCTTTACTAAGACAACTCGTGTATGTGTATGTGTGTGTATGCAGATGCAGGAGAGCAATTACAGGGATCATTTTTGAGTCCAGAGGGGCAGATGCATACAACTGGGCTGGTATTTCGAGAGCAAGTTTTGTCTTCTGAAACACAGGAGGTGGTGGAGCACACCTGACAGATGTTCTCTCTGTTGGGTGATCAGTTAACCATAGCACAACCTGGCTTATGGTGTTTCCCTCTGGCACCAGGTGTCCTTAATCATTTCCGAGAAAATGCAAGTGCTCCCACAGAAGGGAGCATGAGTGTCCTGAACAGGCTACATCCTGTGCTTTAAAGCTTGCTTTTTACGGAAAGGGGGAGATGCGGAGTCGTGACCCATCAGGTGGATCAGGCCAAGGCTTCTCACTTGGTTGTGACCACTCAGTCTTTGTCCTGGGCTCTGGGAAGATGGGCTGGACCTTGCAGCTTGGCTCAGGTATGGGCAGGGATGGCTGGTCCAAGGAGCCTTCTGGGACATGAGTGGGTGAGAGACATATGCTGAACTGCTGCCAGAACTTCATGGTAGGCATGTGGGACCTTTGCAGTTACATGCAAGATGAAGTAAGAAAACTTCCCTGGGTATGAGAGGTGTTGTGGAGTGCTCAGATATGATAATGATGGGGCTTATATAAGCCCCCAAAAGAGCAGAAGTCGTCTTCCAGAGTAATGCTAGTAAGAGCTATTTCCTCGTTTCAGAGAAATGGAAGTAATTACAGACCATTTATTGTGGAGAAGTAAGGACACACGCTCATTCACAGGGTGCTAAACTGGCCCAGTTAACTCTGAGCTCCTGAAATAACAATGAAAAGATTATGCTACCATTTTAGTAATTGAATTTTCTCCTCCTTTGGGAACAGTGCATATTAAACTGAGGGTTTACCCTCAGTTACAGAGAATTTTCTTGTTTCTCCTCAAGTTTGGCTGACCCAACAAAAAAGTCAGGCAAAAATCAGATTTTCTGCAGCTGTAAAATAGCATTTTCAAGGCTTGATTTAAAAAAAAAAAAAAAAAAAAGACCATTTCCTAATCTTGCCTTAATTTTTCAAAATTGATTTGTTTACACTTACTTGGCTTGAGTGAATGAACTGTTTACCTGCAAGCTTTTGTCTTCAGGAGGAATGCCAAAATGTGTGTTGGTGGAAATAGCAGAAATTCGGTTTGGGATTCTGTTTCGGATTCTTGTGCTAAAATATCCATGTTTTCACATGTGTACTTGTTAGCTGAAAATAGATAATTTCAGTCCTGCTTCATGGCTGTATTTCAGTCACCCTTTTCCAAGGAGCCAGTGGAGCCAGTTTTCCATGTAGAGGACATTGAGTAGCTATGATAAGATTGTTTCAGAAGTTTTATTAGGAAATTACCTCCTTCCTGTGCTGTTTTACTCCCCAAACTAGAGTAAGATTTTTCAGGATGGAAACAATACTTTTGTAGTCCATGATTATATTTTTATAGTTAATAATATATTTTCAGAGCTGCCACTTTTGCCTTTCCAAATGCACAGTGTGGAGGGTTTTTTTGATCATAGAATAGTTTGGGTTGGAAGGGACCTTTAAAGGTCATCAAGTCTACCCCCCCGCCCCTGCAATGAGCTGGGACGTCTTCAACAAATCGAGCAGCTGAGGGAACTGGCTACAGTTGTTTAGCCTGGAGAAAAGGAGGCTGAGGGAAGATCTTACTGCTCTCCACAACTACCTGAAAGGAGGTGATAGACAGGCGGACATCATTCTCTTCTCCCAGATAACAAGCAATAAGACAAGAGTAAACAGCCACAGGTTTGTCAGAGAAGGTTTAGATAGGATAGTAGGAAAAATTTCATCACTGAAAGGGTCATCAAGATTGGAACAGGCTGCTCAGGGAGGTGGCTGAGTCACCATCCCCAGAGGTATTCAAAAGACGTGTAGATGTAGCGTTTAGGGACATGTTTAGTGATGAACTTGGCAGTGTTGGGTTAACATCTGGGGTCCATGGTCATCAAGGTCTTTTCCAACATAAATGATTCTATGATTCTTTCAAATGTGTCTCTGGACGTTGTGGCTTTGAGTCACATGGGACAGGGGTGAAAACCAGCATCCTGTAACAGCCACATGCACGAGAGTTTATTGGCAATTTGCAGAGAAATTTGCTGCTACAGCGCTCTGAGATTCTTCTAATCTTTTCACCCCTGCAAGGAGCTTCAGGCTGCTTCCTCTGTTGGTGATATGTTTTGAAACCTTTGCTTTGTGTTTAAAAAATAAATATGTGTATGTGTGTATGTGCATAACTGTTCAGAGCTCTAGTTTCCATAGTGTGGTGCTCCAGTAAGAAGGGCAAGCTGAGCTATTGATCCATGTGCTTCCAAAGAAAATCTCACTCTGGTCTGAGACCTTACCTTCCTGTTCAGTTTCTTTCCATGAGCAGCATAAAAGAAAACCAGTTTTTTAGATTCCAGAGCTTTTTATAGCACAACCTGATGTGTATTTGTAGCGCTTAACACCACAGACTCATCTAAATAATAAAATTCCCTTATTTTAAGAACAAGGGTCCAGGGGAGGTCGTGTTCCTCTCAGCTGATACAAATAAATTTCAGCTTTTGATCATCAGCTGTTGGCTTGGTCCTGATTTTGCTGTCATCCTGCCAAGGACTTGCTTTTCCTTTTTCTCCCAGGGTCTGATCAATACCACTTTTCCCCAGCGGGATTAGAACACTGTTTACCAAAGCACCTTGCTCTTCTCCTGGGAGATGTGGCTTTTCACTACTGGAGAAGGGAATTAACTTCTCCAGTTATTCTTCCTGAGATTTGGCTAGCTTATTGCAGTTTATGAAGTTTGGAAGTGAAGATGATGATGTTCTGTCAAAGGACAGAATTCAGCGAGAGGTGCATTTTTGTCTGGTTTTTAAATATGCTTAATCTTTCTTCCCTTCCTAATTAATGTTTGAAAATGAGCTTTCATGAACTCAGATTCACTTGGTTTTTTGCTCCTAGATACCATTTCTCACCAGTGTTAGTCAGTGATATGAGGTATTTAATGGGCATACTCGACTTCAGAAGCAGCATTTGTAGCTGGGCTGCTATGTACTTGAGCAGAAAAAAAGATCAGTTTTTGAGGAAGCTGTTAGAAGTCTCCTGTATTTTAAACATCAAAACTGCGAGCCCTGAATGTGATAGAGTTCTAGCAATATTTACTCTAATGTCTTATTTGATTCTCCTGTCAAAAGTAGGTTGTGAAATCAAATCTTTGACTGCGATACAGCTCGGAAATACCAGTTTCTAAACAATCCCTGAGGCTCCCAGTAAAACTTTGATGAATAATCCTATGATTGGATGATCTTTCTGGCATACATTTTCTGTGCAACATCAATCTGCTTTTTATGTTGGGTTTTTTTGGGTTTTGTTGCGTTTTTTTTTTTTTAATACTAGAAAGATGGATTCTGGTTGTCTATTCTTAGCACTTCATTCAGAGGTCTTCCCATCTTCAAAGCAGTATATAAACTTTAGCTAATTAAGCCTCTTTGTACATTTTACATCTGGAAGTATGAAGCATTTTTCATTTTGCTGCTGAGACAATTTATGGAGAGAATATACTCTTAATACCTGCAAGATATTTTCTTCAAAGGGATTTGAGGGTGGTTTTTTCTTCATGCAGTCATATCCTGAAGTGTTTGAATAACCTTGCCGGAGGAGAAAGTCAATTTGGAGGGGGGAGGCAAAAAGTTCCTGGCTGAAATTTCTTGCTTATTCCTTTCCTTGGTTGTAGTGTGGTTTATGTGGTCTCCAAGCATCCTGGAAAATGCTCACTGCTGGAATTCAGGGAAGGAGGTGTTGGCCAGTGTGTACTCTGGCTGCTGGGTTATCTGGTAAGGATGAGTTGGAGCAGAGCTGAGGTAGAAAAAGTAAGAGTGAATGCTTTCAGTGTGTGTTACTGGGAGGTCAGACTGCTTTAATTCAGGCAGTCTGACTTCGTAGTTCTTTTTTCATTGTAGATAAATCTTGTAAATCCATTTATATACCTCTAAATCATAAAGAAACCTTAAAGTAACAGTAGATGGTATTTATACCACGAGTTAATTCATAAATGTAAAGAAGTCAGAATCTAAGTGAGAACTAGACTCAGGTAAAGCTCAGAAAATAAAAGAATAAAAAAGCTTTTACAGATGGTGTTGGCTTTTGCCTTTGAGAGCACTCAAATCATATGTACAGAGAAAAAGCACCTGCTGACACTTACTCGTGCGCAGGACAGGAATATCATGAATCTACAGTAATATTCTGAGGAATGCTAAATTTTCATTTGGATTTTATTGTCATGAAGTACTGTAAGAACTTAACTTATTTTGGTTTGAGGAAAGAGCCATTAAGGGCTGGACTTGGACTTCATGCATCTGTCATTGGGATGATGTCAGATTTTGATAGCTCTTGAAAGAGTTCTGTTCCTTGAAGCTACATCAGATCATTTTTGTGATTAATGCACAGCATTATTTCTCTTTACGTGTGCAGGCTACTTAGTTATTCTCTTGAGTTACATTTTAAAAAATCTGTTTTCTTTTTCTATGTGGCCCTGAATAATTTTCCATGCTTCGAATAGGTCTAATTTCTGAGCTTGCAGCTCTCTGTGCAAAACACTTGACATCTGAAACAGCAGGAATGGGAGTAACTTCTATTTCTCTGATCCATACTTTGTTAATGGTTAAGTGTGAATGAGGAAAGTGCTCTGTAGTCCAAGGGAGGATGTTGAATGCAGCATTTTGTTCTTCCAGCATAAATGGATGTCTCTCTACCATCAGGGACAGCTCTGCTCTGGATGGGTGAGCATGGATGTGGAGCTCAGACCAGTCCTGCAGAGCTGGGAGGACTCAGCCCATTCTCGTAACTGTGCTTCAGGTCATTGCAATAGGAAGTTTGGCCGAGCACAGTTTCAATCCGCAGCTCCAGCTCTCAACTTTCCACTTAGAGCTGCAATTTTCCCCTGGAGTGGGATGGGGCAAAGGTAAAGAGACAGTCATTAGACTGTGTGACCAAAGTATTGTTTCAAGGTGACTGTGTATCCCAGATCGGTGGCTGCCTCATTTTCTCCTTTTCCCTCCACAAGCCCTCCAGAAGGTTAATGCAGTTCATGCTCTCAGACGGCGGTCATGCAGAGCGGCACTGCACCCTTTCCTCAGGATGTGTCCCGTGCAGCCTAATCTTTATAAAGACCAGGTCCTGAACTGAGAGGTGAGGGTCACATTGCCACACATGGAAACGAGAAACCTTTCCCTACGCTTCTTGTAAATGTCAAGACTAAGTGATGAGCCCTGTGAAAAGGTGAGGGGAATCTCCCCACCCCATCCATGGACCTTTTGGCACTGCATTGTGCGGCGTAAAACATGCTCCGCCTTGGGTGATAAAAGGAGCACTACTATTTCTGCCTTTTGGCACTGCCGGGTCCCTGCTGCAGGTTCATGGTGACAGACGAGCTGTGAGCTGCTCATATGGAGTGGCCCTGGCGGTGGCTGCACTTGGTCTTTTGATGGTAAGGCAGAGCGTGCCATGCGGGAATGCCGAGGAGTGCCTGCGGATGGTAACCACTACTTGTGACACATCCCCACCTGTTCTGGAAAAGAAATATGGGCAGGGTCACGCACTCTTTCCTCATCAAACATTCCCATAACCTTGAAATTACAGTTTTCAAAGGGAGCATTGCTTTTGCTATATGCAATTTAAAATGATGGCTTTGTGCTATTTTTAGGGTGGTGCTTGCCTTCTACTGTAAAATGCTTGTATTGTGGTTATTTAGACTTGTTTCCTCCACCACCCTTAATTCTGAGAAGACCGTGGGGAAGTTATGAAGGAATGCTGGTAGCATTAACAGCCCAAGACACCTGAATTTGCTCCTCCACAAATGGAGGCAGATCAGGCAATAACTTCTGCAGTAGGGCTCAGCTCTGCTCTGCTAAGACTGAAAAGAAACTCGTTCTCCGTGTACACAGAAACTGCCAGCAAAGGTGCCAGCAGCCATGTCATTGCTAAGGGTTGCATCCAGCTCGTTTACTTTCTGTTGGTCATCAAGAAGGCATCGGGTAATGCTAGCTTTTGAGCTACGGCACTAGCTTGGTTCCAGGCTGAACCGATAGCCCAGCTAACAAAAGGCACTGCAGTTTATGGCTGGCTCGGAGTATCGGGCAAAGCACAACAAAGATGTTGCTGTGAGGAGAAGCAGGTGTGTGTACGTGCTCACCCACCCACCCTTCTGCACAGCAGGATTGTGCCGGGGTCTCTGTAGGCTCCCTTCTGATAATGGATCTGTTTTAAGCCCTGAAATGGCAGTGTATCTTTTGCTTGGTACAGCGGTTAGCCACTGAGGCGTGTATATACACACACGTACTCTTCCTTAAATCCCATTATCTGGCAATTCTCCACAGTAGCCTGGACCTCATTTCATGCTGCTTTAGCTCCTAATAGAGGTCAGAGAGAGAAACTGAGCATATGTATAAACTCCCCAGTTTTTTTTCCACACCACTGCAGAGCCCCTCGAGAGCACAAGCGTGCCGTAAGAGCACTCCTTCCTCGTAAGCCACCTGGAAAGCAGTAACTACCCCAATTGCGTCCCTATAAACGCATTTTTTGTTTTTTTACTGTTCTCTCCCTGTACACCTCCAGTCATTCTTGGAGTGACAGGTGTTCAATCCGCAGCTGATACATTGGGGCACAGCTTCATTGGTTTGCACTGGTTACCAGTTTGACCCTTTTCCTTGGAGTAGTTCACGAGGGGTTTAACAGGACAAAAGTACACTGCAGCCTGTTTTAATGCCCTCGCATGCCCGCTTGTCTCTGCAAGCACTTGTGAAGCTGAGTAGACTTACAGAGCCAGATTCACCAAAGGCTTTAGATGGACAAGGGAAGACTTTTAGTGCTGTTCAGTGACTTCTCACACTGCAATTTCCCAAGCCCCTGCTTAGGCACCACATAAACCTGCTGTCCTTTCTGCATTTATCATCAGACTGTGCCAGGTTTCTCAATCCTTTCAACATGTGTGTCTAGAAGCATCACTACTTCTGCCTCGTGCCAACCCTGCTAGCAGCTGGATGGCAGAGGGCAGGGAAATCCCTGGTAAGGTTTTTTTTTTTTCATACAGTCCCTAAAGGTAAATTGTGCCAGAGCGGGAGAGCTAGGTACACAAAACTCTTGGTTTCTTGCTTCCAGGGCAGCCTGTCCAATTTATCTAATGGGACATAAAAGCAGGTTTTAACAGAAATGCCTGCAGTCATGGGAGTAGGAACCCAGACTGGCTCTTCCCTGGAGCAGAGTGCTCACATTCAGTTTCTCTGGCCCATTTAAGCATGCCCAGCATGACAGAATTTGCTTTGCATCTAAAAATTTGCAGTTACTATGCCTAGACTGCACAGGCCTGTGGGTTTTCACATGGCTTCCTGAATGTTTTTGAAAGGTTAAAGCCGAGGGGAGAAAATGGTGTAATTATCGAGGGAAAGGAAGGTCACACTTTTCCTATCACTGTATCTGATAGCCTGCTCTCTCCTTCCTCTGCCCTGCCCAGGCTATGAATAGGGAGTTCAGGGGTGTTTCCTGCAGGCCAGCTGCGGTGTGGTTGCTGGAAAGTCTCAGTTCCAAGTGAAGAACACAGGCTGGATCAAAAGTGATGAGTTACTGGTGACTGATCTCAGCTGATGAGGGAAAAAAATGACTCCTCGGTGAACTGGGCTAGTCCCCAAAAAAAGAATCCATCACTTTGGAAAAGAGATTAATGGAGTGCATCCAGCAGCTCCGCTGGCCCGTGGACAGCAGTTTGCACTGCAGCCACCGGATGAGGCGTTTCGTTGTGTCATCGTGTGATTATTTATATCTTCCGTTGACTAGCACATTTGTTTCCCCAAAGCCGAGTGGGTGTATGATTTGCTATTTTTTATTTTTTATTAAGTTCTAAATATAAACCAGCCCTGAAGGGTGTGTAGAGCTGTAGTGCTGATTGATTGGGATGGGATGGGATGGGAGGAGGCGGAGGAACTCCCCCTACCCACAGAGGTCTTCTCCCCTTCTCCAGTGTTCACAGACTTCTGAGCCAAGCAATGAATTTGCCTTTCTGCCTGGTTGCTGTTGATTTGAGGAACAGTTTGACTTAGTCTGCAGAATTAAGACCATTTTATATCTTGTCTCTCAAGCACCACAAAGGATTTTGCCCATAAAATAATTCGCAGTGTTGTGTGTGTTCATGATTTTTGCTAGAACAAGCATATATTCTGATAGTTACAAGCCTCCGTGGCCATACATGGCAAGGAGGACTAAGTTTATGGGGTATTTTAGTAGTGTTGAACTGCAAAGTGAAACCTTCTTGAAGCAAATCTGTTGATAGCTGTAGAAAACTTACCTGACTGATCATTTACATTAGGAAATGTCTCAGTTTTTTTCCCTCCTTTTGATAAGGGTTTTTTTCAGTCTTCTATGAATTTGTATTTCAGTCCTCTAGTAATGTAAGTTTCAGAAGTACAAAATGATTAGTTACTTATATATAAATCTAACATTTGTATAAATGGGAAGGAGAGTGGGTGAAAGTTCTGCTACTTCTGCAAAAGCTAATTAATGTCAAAAAAAAAAAAAAAAAGGGAACATCAAGTTCTCATACTGGGTCCCGTATAACCACTTAAAAGTGGGGAAGGTGTATTGCTGGAGGGCATCCCTAATTTTGAGCCGGACACCCAGGGTTTATTTTCCTGAGGCTTTCCTATGTGCCTGTCAAGGATGACTTCCCAGAAAGTAATGCTCTAGTGTTTCTCTGGACAAGGGGGAGATACTGGTTACCACCTCAGAGCCTACTGACCTTTATCACAGGGGTCTGTGTGCAACATTAAACACAGTGAAAAACTTTGGAAATGTTTTAAAAATACAAATAAGAATTTAAAAGAAGTAGTTATCTGAAGCTCACCAACTTCTCAAAGCAGATTTTGGTTCTGATATTCAAAACCTTTATTTTCCACTTTTTACCGTGATGTTGTTCCTGTTTGCTTTACCTTTGCCTCTGTAAGTTTGAAATACTGAATAGCAAAAGGCTAAAAAAGCACTGAAAAGCTAGCAGGAAAGTTACTCCTGTGAGGGACCCTTCTCCCTAAGGTTTTACATTGAGGGACCCTTCTCCCTAAGGTTTTACGTTGATATTACACCAGATCCAGACGTGATATACTTTGAAACATCAAATCTTTGGAAATTTGCCTGAAATTAATGTGAACCTGTGCCTATCAAAATGTTCAGGCACCTCTGGTGGCAGAGTATAGTTCTATGATGTTCTTTTTCCAGCTTTCACCAGTTATGCTGAAACTTAATTTGGTGTCTTTTAAGTGGAAGGGTATATGAGATTTACAGTTGTAAATACTGTAAATACTGATTCTGATATTATGGGTTGAACTGTAGACATCAGGTTTTACCAACACAGTTTGGCTGAAGTAAGGCAAGCTCTGTTACTGGACATGAGGAAGCACAGCAGTATGAGAAGTTTGCAGGGGAGAGCAATAAACATTTTATCAGCTGAGGATCTAGGTGAAATGGTTGATTTTATGAGAAACTGTTTTTCACAAGTCCAAAAATAGATAGCATATCCAAAATTTTCCATCCTATGTGTTTCCCATTGCAGAGCGAGCTTAGTTAAGCAGAGTTGAAGTGGCTTTTTGGATCCACTGTGAAGTAGCACTTATGAACACTATTCAGCCTTTTTACTTATATATTTTCTTTTACATGAAAACTGTCAGAATAAGTACAAATTCCTTTAGAAATATGCTGTGGACAGTACCTATCATTTTTTTTCAGCTATACTCTTGGAGACTTGGTGTATGTCTCTTATCAGAGATGTATTTGAATTGAGTTTCAGGGATGTTGTCAGTGCTTTACTTTTGAAGCATAGCATCAGGGCATGTTGAATCTTGGGTCACCCTTGGGACTTTAACTGTTTCTGTTAATGTTGTCTTTTGTAGCAACCTGTATTCAGATTGTGTATAAATCCCATCTGCTCTTGTGGCAAGTGATAGCAAGACACTGGGTCCTTGATTATCCTACAGTGATGTCTGGGAAAACCATCTAATATTTTTCTACCAGGCATGGTTTCTGGAAGGGCAGAGGGTACAGCTGGATGATGCAAAAGCCCAGCTGTGTTTCAGCTGAGTTGTGAGGACACTGTTGGGGAGCTGAGTTTTCCTGAAATTCCTATAAGGTTGTTCAGGACCAGCCCTGAGAGCATCTCCTAACAGTGGGCAGTTTAGGAGGTCTGAGGTTATTCAGTGCAGAAAATAGTTTCAGAAATTTGTACAAACTTGCCTGTGACCTTCAGGCCAAACAGCAACTTCTCCCTTCCTATTCTGTCTTCATTGGTAGTTTATTTATTTTTTCCCACATACCTATTTTTTCTTCTGGCTAATTAGAGATGCTTTCAGTGGACAAGTTGATAGTGTATTTGTTCTTTGCTTTATAAAGTTCTGATAGGAATCAAATGCATATTGTGCATCAGAATAAACTATACAGACTATCATGGGTTGGATATCTCTTCTCATAACTGCTTTGACTGTGATTAACATTTGTGTAACAGAGCCTATTAGGTGTTAATTTTTGAGGAGATGAATGGAAAGATTTCCTTACCAACGCAAAGATAGTTTCCTTGTAGATTAAATGTCTGCTCTATAATGTTATCTTTGGCATGTTGTACAGGGAGTCAATGACTTGTTTATTCTGCAATACTAAGTGGTCTTTTAGAGCATGCTGTACAATTGCTGTCTTGGTGCTGCTTATTAGAGCTAATAAAGACTCGCTGCAGTCTGTTGAGCCAACAGGAGGGGCCTTAGCTGCTAGTAAAACAATTTAATTCTGAAGGTTTGAATCTTCATTTAATAATCAAGACATACTGCCTTTCGCCACAAGTGCTATGCTACTGATTGTTGCCATAGCAGCTATATTGTATTGGGGAAAAAAGACCCCTGTATACTGAGTTAACCACAGATTTATTTTTAAACAAAATTCTGATTGACCTCAGAAGACAACTTGCACGCTTAAATTTAAGTATATGCTTAAATATCTTATTAGAATTGAGCAACTGTCAGAGATAATATTATGACTGAAGACAGAATCTTAAATTCAGCTGAGTGGAGGTGCCTCTTTAATTGTCTGTTGTGGCAATAAACAATGGAAACCATAATCTGGCATTCAAAGTTAATAACCTGAAGTTAATGCTTGCTTATTTCAGAATTATATTATATTTAGAAACAGTGGAAAATAAGGAGCTTTGCTAGAGCAGAAATATAGGACACGATTGCCAAATAATGTGAGAAATAGCGAAGTTATTGCCCTACTCAAGCAAGAGCGTTACTGTAGCGTTGAGTGGAAGCTGTCCTTGCTTGGTACCCTCTCAGTTATGGACTGTCGGGGGTGCTCATTGTGTCAGTAGGAGTCAGGTGTCCTGGAGACAAAGTGAGAAAGTGTGAGTTGATCCCGTTCCCACTGAGGCTGCTGGGAGACTTGTTAACTGGTCTCAGCAAGGGCAGCCACGCTGGTTGACAGTGTGTCTCTCTACATGAAAAAAGCCATCTCCTAGTCATTTACTGAATTCCATCAAAAGGCCAGTAAAGGGGAATTAATTTCTAAAATTTTGGTGAGAGTATCTTCTGTGATCTAATTTAATTTGGGAATATGCAAAGCACCCTGCTTAATGAACTGATCATCCAGCAGACATCTGGGGTGAGAAAAATACGATCTCTGTGTAACAGACAGAGGAAACTGGGGCACAGAGAAGATCAAAGATTTAGCTAGGCCCTTTGGTTCTGTTTTTAATTAGTACTTACCATGTACAAAATTAGCCAGTTCAAAAAAGAAAGTTGTGTGAAACTGTTAACTACAGAAGTCAGAGAAATTGGTTTATTAAGTGAAATTATATAAAGAATTTATTGATCTCCAAACCTCCCATCAGTAGGTATCAGACATGGTGCAGGGGCACCAAAGCAGTTGATTTTTCTCCCAGATAATTTTTTTTTCTACCCTCCTACACTTCTCAGGTGCCAGGGTAGTAAGGTGACAATATAGTTATTCCTATAAAACCCAGAATAGAACAGAACAAAGAAACTAGTATGGGTACAAAAAATATCTTGAAATTGCTTTGTCTTACATTAAAATCCTTTAGCTTAACGATCTTGAATGACATCTTTCTGGGCTTTACAATGGCGTAAGTCCACTGCCCTTAGCTAAGTACCTCCTGATTGACACTAGTGTGTGTGAAATCAAGCTGTACTTGTAATTTGATTGTGTTTGCAGTTGGAAGGGAGCTTAGACATGATGATCTTAAAGGTCTTTTCCAACCTAAATGATTCTATGATTCTGTAATTATGTTTTCTAGGCTAGAATTTTAATATCAGAGGTTCATGGAACAACAGGGCTAGAAGAACCTCATGTATTTGTCTAGGCTTTGCTTCTGCTTCAGGCCAGAAAATTTAAACCTCTATGTTTATTAAATTTGTCCTTAAAGACCTCTGAAGGTAGAAAGTCCACAGCCTCTCAGGCACACTATTTCAGTATCGCTACCTGTACCACTGAAATGCCTTTTGCTAATATCTAACCTGAATTCTCGTAACTGCAAATGAAGATCATTACATCTTCCTCACATCCATGATAAACAGGAAGATCTTACTAGTTCTGTTCTCCTTTCGGTAGCTTTTAATATGTTGCTAGATGATTTTACCCCATGCAAGTTCTTCCTTGTAGGGCACACTTTCTGGATCTCTCTTGTTTTTCACTGCTTTCCATTGGATTTCTTCACACATTTCCTGAAGGTGACACCCAGTCCTGGCTGTGGTATCCAAGTGGGAGCTTGCCAGGACAGAATAGGGCAAATGGCTACTTTCCGTATCTCATGTAATTTGAGAATTACATGTTAGTGCTGAACCAAGATCAACTTTGAATTGTTAGAGCCCTCAGGATCCTGCTCCTCTACCATTTGGGAAGCTCTTTCCCCATCATTTACAGTGGACCTTCTCAGGCTCTGTGTGACCATCATGTTATTATGGCCCAATAGGCAAACTACAGTTTGCAGGAAAGTATTTCCAGTTGAAGAAAAAAATTATTAATGGGAAAAGGTAAATTCTGCATCACTGAGGAAAAACTAGCCCAATCACAAATGTACACACATTTCTATTTGGTTCTGCATCAGGAATTTAATTTCTGCTGGGGTATGTTGCTATTTCGCACTTAAAGAATATGGGAAAAAAGTAGTTACTGCTACTCCATTGACAAATATATTCCTTTCACCAAAACTCTTTTTACAATTATGAGAGAGAATATCATGTCCCTGTGGGAAACTCTCTTCCCAGTATTAGGTTAATCCTGAAGTCTTCACACAGACAGAAAAAATGCATCAGCCTTGCTGGAATATTTTCCTCAAATCCAGGCTTTGAGTTGTTAAGGAGTCCTTCCTCCTTCCTTTACTCTGGTGCTGTATTTAATGCTTGAGTTTAGTCCTTTGACTTTCAACCTGAAACATGGCTATCGAGGTGATGGTGAATGGTACTGCTTGTGTTTTCAAGTACTCTTGGTGGTTTTGAAAGGGAATATGTTGTTCAGTGTTCAGTATTTTAGTGCTCTCCCATTAATTTTTATCTCCATAAAATTAACCCTTTTTGGGGGGAATAACAGAATTGTTGGCACAATATTCCTCTAAACATGAGGTTTCAGTTTGTGTTCAGTTGTCAAGAAATTTCTGTTACCTGTTTTTGGGTTCATAGCGCTGTTAGAGAACTGGTGATAGAGGCAGTACTATTTAGAACAGTGCACTGAGCACACCTGATCAAAAATAAAATGAAACGGTCCTGTGCTGATCTTGATTGCCTCCAACCCTGTTGCAGCCTCAAATTCCTGAGGGACAGCAGCGTGCTCCTTCACATGCAGGTTGCATGCCAAGCACATCTTTGTTATGGGATGCAGTGACTGGCAGAAACAGTTCTCCTCAACATCTTGTGTTACTTACAACTGGAAATCCATAAGGAAGGTCTAGTTTGCTATTTCTTGAATTCTGAGTAGGTAGGAACACCCTGATTAAAGGTACAATCTTTACCATAAGTTATTCTTTTATACCTATTAGGTATATTTAGTATATCAGGTTAGCTATATATTATACATATCAGGTTAAATGCTCTGGATTTGCCAGTGGAAACACTCATTTGCCATGGGAGGCACAGCTGTGTGCCAGCCTTCAAAATGGCTTAGGACTTCGAGGTCCTGGCTGGTATTTGGTTATCTTATTCCCTTGAGTGACTGGCTTTTAATTTTAGTCCTTATTTTCCCCATCTGCAAAATAAGACAATATTATTAATTCCCCAGTCTGAAAGGCAGAGCCTTATGCCCTGTAGACCCCTGCACTGGTCCCTCCTAGGCACCTTGGGCTTTGTTTGTGGGATATGGGGAACAGGGGAAGAAGACAGGCAGGGTAAATGGAAGGGAATGATGTAACTTCTGGGTCATACTTAAGAGCAAGGACGGGACATGGCCAGAGAGTGCATTTGGATGTGGGAGCCAGGCAGCACCCCTTGCCTCACATGCCTAGGGAAACACAGGGTCACTACGATTTATGGCAGACGGTGAGCTATATTTGGCACTCCTAAAGCCCAGGCTGGTTGGCCAGTCTTCCTCTCACTCATCGTCCTCTTGGTTAGTAGTAAAGAAGATGAAACATAGATTTGCTAGTGAGGAAAAGGTGGTGGTCCTGTATCAGCACCTGCTAATGGAGCACACACTGGGGTGGTCATGTGCCAAAGCTGACAGTCTGCAACTGTACCCCAGTACGCCCCTGTATGTGCAGCCTGCTGTTGGCTTCTGTCCTGGGCGCAGCTATACAGCAAAAAACCAAGAGGGATGGGTTTCTTCAGGCCAGGTGGATGCAGAAACAGAAATATGTGGGATTTCCCAGCACCCAGCCCGGCACTTTGCTTGTGTGCCTTCTGGAAGGCACCCACACCAGCACGCCTGAACCTCGGTTTACAAGGATGGGGATAAATCTGATTTTGAGTAACTACCAGCATCCAGAGATCACTGTATGTTCATGAAGTCTTCTGTGTGGAGAAATTTTGGGTTTACTTTTCTTTAAAAAAAAAAAATCCCATTTTTGTAGTTTTTCACACCTGTGAAATAAATCTTTTGGATTTAGCTATAGGTAGTTGAGACAGGTAAGATCCAGTGTCGCGAAGCTTGTGTTAAAAATCAGGATAGCTGGCAACATTTGATTTTTTTCTGCAGGAGTTTGGAATCATACAGTAACGTCTTAGTCACTGTTTTAAATGATGATGATAATAATAATAATAATAATAATAAGCAGCCTTGTTCTCATGACTGGTCAGAGAAAACCTGCGAACATGAACAAACTGAGCACCGAGGGACCAGGAGACCAGAAATCCGAGTAAAAGCTTGGGTACCCCTCACGGAAGAAGCTGGTCTCTCCAACCCCGCTGGCAGCCTGAGGGCAGAGGGAGGAAGGAGGGTCCCGTAGCTGCTCGGGGGCTGCCGTGCTGCTCCCGGCACCGCGCTGCAGCTCCCCGCCAGGCTCGCTCGGCCCCGCGGGCACGGGGCGCCGCCGAAGGGACCCCCGGCCGCACCCGCGGGCCCATCGAACACCTGCGGCGGGGGGCTGGTGGGGAGAGCCGCTGCCCGCCCCTCAGGGGGTGGCGGAGGCGGTGGTGGCGGTGCCTTTCGCCCCGAACCTCCCCGGCAGCCAGTGCCGGCGGCAGGGGAGATGCTCACAACCGCGCCGTGCTGTGGGAGCGGGCTGCCTGCCAGGCGCCCACCCCTCCCCCGAGGTGGGATTTAGTTTTGGTGGGATTTTTTTTGTTTTGTTTTGGGTTTTTTTTTTGTGTGGTTTTTTTTTTTTTTTTTGTTTTTTTAACCCGGAGATATAATTTAGTGGATTTTCCTTTGAAGGAAGGAATCACTAGATGGCACTGCATCACCGCAGGACAAGCCACCTCCCTCTGCCTCTCGGATGGATGAAAGACATTGCCTACCTCTTTTATTTTCAGCCGCTTTCAATCTATACCAGGAACAGAAAAAAAGGAGGAAAAAGCTGTATCTGTCTTAATAAAATGTCCTTCAGCACGGTTTCCCTCTCTAGCTTTAGGAGTGTTAGTCCTGAATCGTTTGCCCTTGGGACCTCCTGGCTAGAATAATACACTTGCATGACTTTGATTTTTGTACTTTGCTCTTTTAGCCTCTCTCCCTGCTGTCACCAATGCAAGAGACTCAGAAGGCTCAGTGGAAGAAAAGTGGGACTAGATGTTTAGTTTAAGACTGAGCTTGCCTAAATGCGGGTGACGTTTGGGAATGCTGGTCCCCAGCTAGGCTTCTAAGTTCTTAAAACAAATGGAAATAATTGTAAATGGATGTGCTTAGCTACATGCACATAAATGGCTAATTGAAAGCCATCCACTGACACATGAATATAGATAATATTGTTCACCAAGCTGTAGTTTTGATAAATTATTGTTATTCTGTGCTGCAAATATCCTTAATCAGAGGCTTGACCAAAATTACCTTCTGCCACCAAGCTTGCAAAATTGAGTTGCCTAATGACTATTGAGTCGATGGCAATAGTTTCACATTTCTAGACCTAGTTCTGATCCGTAAAATCACGGTTTGGCAGAAAAAGAGAATAAACTGATGAAAAAAGCATTAAAATGCATAAAATGTTTACTTTGGTCTGAAGCCCAAATGGAATGGTTTTGGTCATTTCCTATCAGCTCAATGAACCTTAATATACTAGTGTTTCTTTCTTCAAGAAACCTTGCCAATTAGCAGCACTTGGAAGAAGTGGATGTTTGAGCTCTTCTTTGCAGTCTCAGAGAATCAGCCTTATCATTGTGCTGTTCTCGTTAGTAGCTGCTGTAGTTGCAGTACAGTTAAAGAGGGCAGAAATCTCATTGTTGGGAAAGAGACCAACCTATTTACAAAATTTGCTAGAAATTGCACTGCACACGGAGATGTGATTCTTGGCTTAATGCTGCTTTAATCCATTTCTGTGTTGCAAGACCATTAACATGAAATGTATTTGAGTTTTGAAAGTGAAAGTATTAAAAGGTGCCACCGCTGTGCCAAGTTTCTTCTCTGTTCTTACGAAGGGAGTTGGTTAGGCTAGAGCTGTAGCCTACTGATAATGAAGATTAGATTAACTTTGTCAAATAATTCATGTTTGCCAGCAGTCACTGGACATAGATCTTCATAATTATTTGATTGTATTTCCCCTTTGAATTCACAAACAGATATTTATTTCTGTGAGATCTCATTGCAATTGGGGGATGCGATACTTCTGTATTCTTCAGTCTCTCCATGGCAACTGTAAATAGGTCAAGCACCGGTGCAGCCTGGCACGCAAAAGTGATAGGAAGGCAGCTGCAGGAGTCTACCCTTGCAGTGCCCTACGTTATCCTCACCTGGAGCTCCCATAGGTGATGCTTCCTAGGACAGTACTGAGTGCTGCAGCCAAGAGGTATCATGGAAAAGGTCTTTTGGTGGTAACTAAACCTTGAGCATCCCCTGGATCTGCTGTAGGTTCTATTAGAGGCTACATGTTCAGACAGCTGGTGTTGCGTAGACCCATGCTTCACATCCATGTGATTATTACAGGTACATCATAGTGCTTTCCCATACAGGTGCAGAGCTTGTTTCAAGCTCTGCTCCAGACTCATGACCAAGAGAGCCTGGGCTAAGGCAGACTGAGGGAAGTGCTTAGGGGAAAGGGAGGATGATGTTGAGTCTGTCATGTTGTGTGCAAGAGAGGAAGGAGAGCTACAGGCACAATTAGTGCAGGCTCTGCTCTGTTGCAAGGGAAACTAATTTTCAGCGCATTGGGATGCAGGGAGAACTCACTGAGGATAGGGATGTACAGAGAAGCAGCAGCAAGGAGAGGTGTCCTGGTACCTTGGTGCAGGGGTACTTTGGCATTAGGCAACCCTGTTTGGATCCAACATTGTATGGCTTGTGAGGCTACTTGCCTTCCATGTGGATAAGTAATTGCATGGTCTGAAGTTTACATGATTCAGTGCTGCAACTAAAATGGACAATATGAAACAAGAATTGGAAATGACCCAACTTTGCAATATTGCGAGAATAATTCTAGACTGATTTTTGAGGGAGAAAACCCAGACATGTTTAGCCATAAAATTATAGTAGTGCTAGACAGATGAACTGGAGGCATGCATTAGGGTTTTGTAATAGGGACATTGAGGGCTATTCCCAAGGCCAAAATACAATTTACATTTCCGAACATCTGCCTGTGGAAACTGGGGTGGGGAACTCTAAATCTAATCTCTGGTGCCTGTAAATCTTGTTATAGGATCTGTTCATTTCCACAGGAGTCCTGATCATTCAGTGGTGGGAATCTTTCCTCTCTGCTGATCTGTGACATGAGGTGTTATATTTTCTGAACACTATATATTGTGCAATAAGATCATAAAAGGCAAAGAAATTCTTTTGAACAACTATTTAAATTGTTGGAGTAAAAAGCAGCCTTGTCATTATGCTCTCTGTTAGTACCAGTGTCTGCTAAGGAAACTGATGTCCAGCCAATAGTCCATTGAATTGAATCTTGGTTGGGTGTACATGTACTAGGAAGAAGAGACACTAATTATCACTTCATTGAGGCACAAGTGAGTTTCTATTCACCGCTGAGAAAAAGACCAAACAAACAAACCAATGGCAATCACAGACCTGATGGAGCTATTAATACTCAACCTTCACCTGGAGAAATAAAGGTTTTGTCTCTGTGGCCATGTTTCATAAGCAATTAGTTCTGTGCAAAAGGAGCAGATCAGTAGACTGGGGCAGATGGATCACCTTCTAATATATCATAATTGTTAATGGTTTGGGTATTTTACTCTGGACTAGATTTAATCTGGTTCCCTGATATCCCCAGCTCACGCATGGTTTGAGGCTGCCTGAAGTCACCAATTTAGCCACTTACAGTCTCTCGCTGGGGTGAGTTTTGTGCATAGGTGGATGAAGGAGAGATTTTGGATGAGCTTCCTCCTCAGAACATGTAGTTTGAATGTACTAAAACTACTTTGCAATCCCAACTGTCAGGTGGTAAATTGGGACAGTCAAGGTTTCACTTCAACAGTGAACCAGAAGGACAGTATGGGCACAACCTGGTGAACACAGCAAGAACAGGTTGTTGGGGTCAAACGCTTCTGGTGTCTAAGTGGAGACTGTTTTGTTCTCAAGCCATTAAAAACTCAGTGGGGAACTAGTTCCTTTGTCTACAGTATTGTCTAAATGATCACTTAGCTCACCATGGCAATTAATCTTTATTTCTGTCTAAAATACATGTCATGACACAATTGTTAGATCATTTGCCCTCAGGGTGCTCTTCATACTGTTTTTTCAACCTGTTAGCACAAAACCTTTTCTCTTCTGAGTCTTTAAACACATAGGTGAACTCATTTGAGTCATACATGCTCTCTAATTCTTCAGCACCATGCAGTGATTAGAGTTATTCTTTAATTTAAGGACAGCTAATGACCATTATTTCAAATGCTTACATTCCCTTTGGGTGCAGAACCTGAGATACACAGAAGCTGATTTTGGAGGGGTGTGGAGCAATAGCAAAGCCATTCACATCACTGGGGCTGTACTGCTTTAGCCCTTCTGAATATTATTGACTACTCTAAATTGAGCATCTTTCTTTTTAAAAAATTTAGAACTACGAATGAAGAAATATCTCTTGATTTTATTCAGCAAATTTCACCATCACAGTCTGTGGCTGTCTGAGTTCAATTAAATTAAGTCGTGTCATTGTTAGTGGTGGAAAAGGAGAAAAAACAATGAACAGCTAGTAAAGAGATCAATGTTGGTATTTTCAGTTTGGAGCAGTCGCCTTCTTCTCAGGTCACTTGCTATCCATATACACAGCTAGATATAGTGAAGAGTTGTCTTACGATAGCAGTTACTTCACTACTTCCTCTTAACTAGCGTGGACTGTCCCAGTGTAGAATCAAACAACCTGGAACTTGGCGATTTTTATCCTTTATGTACTTAATCTTGTCTCAAGTATAATTCCAGACATCTCAGAGGTGGCCCCTGTGCTGTAGTCCAGGGCAGCATGTGAAGTAGAGACCTGACACAGACCATTGTGTTGTAATTCTTTTCACAGACTGTTCAGCCTTCATCTTAAACCTAGCTAAATTTATTCTCCCTAATTTCTGCTGAGTTATTTGAATTTTCCAGGACCTGCTGGTTAGATACCTTCAGTTTTCCATATCCAATTTATTCAAAGCTCTTTATTCTTTGGCAAGACAATTAATACATTTAAATTTTCCTAGCCTTTACTTTTCTAGGCTAAGATAAACTAAGTTCTCCTTGTCTCCTTTCAATAAGAAGGTTCTTCCATTCACTTGATTAATGTAGTGTCATGTCATGTTGTCCTGTCCCTGGTCCCCCGCCCCCCATGTCTTTTGATGCACAGTAGATTTTGTTTAATGTATGTTGCTGGAATTATATATAGCATTGCAGTGCCTTGTGCAGTGGCAATAACATTAGCACATCTCTATCTTTCTTTGGGGAAATAACTTTTCTCAGGACTGCATGTTTTTGGCATAGATTTTATGGTTACCCTGAGATTAAATAAAGCATCTAGGTCTTTTATTTTCTCAGTTGTTTCCTAGTGTTGCTTCCCCATTATTACTGTGTTATTAGTTTGTATGTATTTTTTCTATTACTTACCCAATTTCTCCAGTCTTCAAGAGCATTCAGCCTCTGTGATGATATTCTGGTCCTACTCCCCATTAGCAGTGATTGTCAGCAGTGCCTCCCAGCTTTGTCAGCTGTGAATTTCATTACAATATTCTTTCTTGTTGGTATCAAGATCAGTGCTAAAAATAGTAAGGAGAGATTGGCTCAAAGACTGTGGGCTGAATTACTAACTTTCCTCTGATTTAACACATCTCTTCTGTGCTGTCTGTTGGCACATGCAGGTTCCCTATCAATGCAGAAATTTTGTTCTCCAGCTGAACCACTGGTCTCCTGTTTAGTACTGCATCAAATGCCTTGCTAAATTAGCTCCAAGGCACTTCCACAGGATCACCGGGCTTCTGAGGTGGGAGGGCAGCTCTGAATATTTTTCTAGTTCAAGCCCCAGCTCAAGAGCAGGGTGCTCAGGGACTTGTCCTGTTGGGTTCTGAATATCTCCAAGGAGGGAGACTCTGCAACCTCTCTGGGCAACATCTTCCAACATTCAAACACCACTATGAAAAAAAGTTTCTTAAGTGTAGATGGAATTCCCTTGTGTTTCAGTTTGTACCCATTGCCTCTTATCCTGTCACTGGGCACCACTGAAAGGAGCCTGGCTCCTCCTTTGCTTTCCCCCAGCTCTCCCAGCCTTCCATCACACAAAGAATGCTTCAGTCCCTTAATTATCATTGTGGCCTTCCACTGGACTTGCTCCAGTATGTCCATGTCTCTCTTGGACTGGAGAGCCCAGTGCTGGACCCAGCACTACAGGTGTGTCTCACCAGGGCTGAGCAGAGGGGAAGGATCACCTCTCTCCAGCTGCTGGCAAGACTTCCTAAGGCATGTTTGCTGCAAGGGCACACTGCTGGCTCACGATCAACATACCATTACCCCTCTTCGTGCCCTCCTGCCTTTTTTGCTTTCCTGCCAAGCTGCTTTCCAGCTGGCCAGCCCCCAGCCTGTGCTGATACCTGGCAGTGTTCCTCCCCAGGTGCAGGGCTTTGCATTCCTCTGTTGACATGTTTTCCCAGCCTGTTTGAGGACCCTCTGAATGGCAGCATGACTCTCTGGCATACCAGTCACTCTTTGATGTCAATTTGATGTCATCAGCAAACTCGCTGGGATCACACTCAGTCCCATCATCCAGGTCATTAATGAAGTCATTAAACAGTGCTGGCCCAAGTATTGACCCCTGGTGCACAACCCTAGTGAATGGCTTCCAACTAGACTTTGTGCTGCTTATTGCCACCCTTAGTTATGGTAACTTTTTTTACATAGTCAGATAAAAATGATCAGGTTAGTCTAGTTTGTTGTGTGCTTGCCGAATGCAAATGGTACTTCATCCAGATTTGGTGTCAACTCTCCATCTTTAAGAGTTTTCTGAGTGGAAATAGGCTCCAGGACCTGCACCTTGACAAGACAAACGTGGTGAGGTTCATAGGTGTGTTAGAGGAAGAAATCTTTACTTGTGGGTAGGAAGGAACTCTTGGATGTTACTGTTGCATCAGATCTGTGGAATATGGTTCAGCTGATAATCTGCAGGGCCTTTCTGGATTTCTTTTTTCCCAGTATTATCAGCAAAAATAAAATTTCAGATAAAAAGGTTTTTTGAGCATGCACCTTAGTTTGCTAATCCTTACTTTTGGAATTGGGATTGCTTCTGAGAAAAAGGAGTCTAGTTTTCATTTAGAAGAAATATGCAGTGAAGAATATGTATAGTTGGAGTACTTGAGGATACAAAACCTTTCTCTAGCTTTTCTATACTTATTTTCATTTCACATAAAAAGCTTTACAGTTAGATATCAAACAAACATAATATCTCTTGTCTCCTTGGGGAAATTGAGCATAAAAGCATCTGTAAGGAGAAAATTACATAAAAATGAGATGACAGAAGTAATGGAGATTTAGATGAGGAGAAATCAGCTCTCATTATGAGGTAATAAGATTGCTTATCTGGCTACGTATTAGAATAGAGTTCATCAATGAGATGTCTGTTGGTGAAGCTAGATAATGGAATGAACATCATTTTCTTGCCTTTGGAGCTGGTAATTTCTATCCTTAGTGAGTGTATTGCTCATGTGTTTCCAAACATTTTGTGAATCACAAATAATACACATATGGAATTCAGCAAAGCAAGCATGATTGATGTGAACAAAGAAAATCAAAGTCCCTTCAGTTTAATGAATCACATCTTGACCAAAAAAGAAAGCAGATGATCAGGACAACTGGGGATCAGAAAAGCAAATCTTCAGCAACAGTTTGTGGCAATTATATATCCTGATATGCAGGAGTTACCAGCTAAATAGATTGGACATACTACAGTACAGTCTTAAATATGATTCTCTGGCATTGTTGTGAACAGCATTGGAAAAAACTAACTATGGGGACACAGTCTCTGATCCTGCAGATGCTCATGGATGAGTTTAACTTTAAGCATTGATTTCTACTGAAGTCAGGGCTAAGAACTGACTGCTTAACTAGGCCAAAATACACCGAAGTATTTGTGGGATGAGTGGCCAGCTTTTCTTCAGTGATATCAAATCCTCTTATTGTCCATTAGTGGTCAATGGAAAAAAAGTAATACGTATTTTTGATGACTGCTGTTCCCTGGTATCATTTCCAATATACACATCTGTTGGTTGGGTTTTTTTTTTATTATTTCCTTTTTACTGCAAATGGTAGCTCTGCATTTATAGACCTGGAAGCTACCTCACAGTAATTTCTCAGCAGTCCAGTCTCAGTGTAAAAGCATCATGTCAGTAAGCCACATACCTGAGAGGCGTCATGGAATAGATACCCTGTTCTCAGAGCTGCTCTGGCTCCCACAGGTCCCATGGGTGCACTTTAGGGTGTTTGTTCTGACACTAAATGGGTTGGGAGTGGAGCCACATCTCCAAAGCTGACCCCTTCTCTTGATTCCTCTTCCTATAAAAGAAAAGGGAGGGGACAGTGGGCAGGGAGTTGTCTGCCATAATCCCTTTGCTCTGAAATTCACTTTCAACTCTGTTTGACCCAGGCTGAACTTGATGGAAATGGGGTTTCCAGACTTGGTCATTTGGGAACCACTGCTCAGAAGCAGTTGCTAGCTTTCAGGGCAGTTTGCATGTCCCTGCTTGCTTCCCAAACCAGAATTCCACTCCCACCCATCTTCCCTTCCCAACCTTAAGGTTCTTGCTTCCTTCTACACACCCTCAAGCAACAGTTCACTCCCTGGCTCCTATTTCTTCTCTTTCCTTTCCTATCTGCCAAAATAAGGCCTCCAAGTCTACCTCTCTTCCTTCTTAATCGCTCTTCTCCTTTCACCTTGGGGCTAAAACTGATCTAGCCTTTCTTCCATCCTAGTACAAGACTCTCTACCTCATTCTAACAAATTTCTGTCATTTGCATTGGAATTAAAGGCATGGTTGTGTTTGGTTCTAATTGTATCAACTCCTGGTTGCCCTCTGGGAACCATGAGGAATTCATCCAGCAGCTCCTGTGGAAACCTCCATGCAGCCATGGTCAAGAACTGCTGCTGCCACCTGCCCCACACATTTACCTGGAAGAATTTTGCATACCCCTTGTGGCACGTAGACCATGGATTGGGGTCCTCAGATCTTGATATCTGTTATGTGGGACTGCCAAGAAAACTGAAGGACAGTGGTTTTAGGTGTGATGGGTATATGTTGTGGAGTGTCTGCATATGGTAAGAAAGAATATACACCTGGTTAGAGAGAAGGGAGGAAGGGTTTGTATGTAAGTTGCATGAATGTGAACTGGGTACCTATAGTATTTCAGTTTTGACCCATGATTTATAACATTATATCCGTTTTATCCATGAAGGCATGAACTTCCACTTAAAACTAACTGGGAACACAAAAGAACCTGTCACTGAAGCCAACTTACTCTTTTACAGGTGTATGAATCAGTGGCTTAAAGTGATCACTTTCTTGTCAACATCAACCTTTATGATAGCTACTCTCTAATTTTCACAATATAGTTGTTGTTTTTTTCCTTTTCTGAAATATTTGAAGAGAAATGGTGTTTCTAAAAGATACCAAGTAGCTGGCTCCTAATTTCAGTGGTGATTGCGCATCTAACTTACTTAGACTGGTTTGAAAAAGTCAACTCTGTTGAAGAAAGAAAACCCCAAGAATAAAATGTCTAGATGTTCACTATAGTCTCATCCACATTTGAAAAACTCGCCATGCTTTGTATTTAGGCTATGCTTAGAATGGGTCAATTAAACAATCAGTGGACATTTAAATATGCAGTTAATCGATTGTGAGATCCCTGTTGATTCTGTTTTGTTAGTGTGCTCTTTATAGCCATTGCCTATGCCCTCATGTAAAGCTTACTGCTAATGTGCTTGTAACACTCAGGAGGCACGCTCCTCTGATCAGTCTTTTAAAAACAAAGCAGTGTGTGCCATGCAGAAAACTGATTGAAACCCGTGGCCTGTTTCAGCACAAGATTCAATGCAAAAGCTTTCAGACGCACTGGTAAAGCATGCCTAAATAGCAGGGAAACGTGATTTTTCAGACCAATCTTTGTAAAAACTCCATCAGTATGTGTTTATAGAACTATTCATAAAGAGGATGTGTCTGTGCCTTGAATGCTTATTTATAGCCATATTTTAGAAGTAAGCAGCATCATTTTTAATAGCTTTGAAAAAAAGTTTTGGGAGAGGGTCTCAAAGAGTTTAAGCTGGGTGATTCAGGCACCTCAGGTCATGTACAAAGCATTGAACTAGGAGCAAGTTACTTGAAGCTCACCTCTTTGTGCCATTGTCCTCCCGAAAGATGGGAGAGACATCTCTTGCTCTTGGCTTTCCTTTTTTATCTTCATTAGCTTTGCTTATTTATATTGTAGCACCTTGAGACAGAAAAATTCAGGTCCAATCCATCAAGACTACCTAAGATCACAGGTGACTTTCAGAGGGACAGGTCGTCTTTCCATCAACTGTATCTTTCTAGACTGAATATAAAGAGAATCTAACTTAAATGACAGTCAGTAATAGTCACTATTCAAGTTTGCCTGAACTAGATAGTTGGTTGCTATGTGTGGATTATACTACAGCTGGACTCTCCAAGGACATCTGTAACTTAAATGATCACTATGCCTAGAAATGTCACTGTTTTACCTCCTAGGGTATATGCTGGCTTTACTTTATTTTAGACTTTACTGGTGATTAAAGGTCTTAGACAATATAAATATATTTATTCAAAAGCAATTTGGGCATAGTCTTGGGCAACTGGCTCCAGATGACTCTGCTTGAGCAGGGGGGTTGGACAAGATGACCTCCAGAGGTCCCATCCAACTTCAACCATCCTGGGATTCTGTGAAATACAACAGGAAATTAGAGAGGAGCATGCAGAAGGGGAAAAGAAAACCTGTAATCATGTAGGGATAGATAGAAGCACTTCTACTTGCTCATGAAGCTGTTGGCTTCAATGTGAATGCAAAAAATCTTTGGGGTTGGCACAAACTGAGCTGTGGTGTAGCTCTGTGAAATGTGGTGAAGTGGCAATGGGACTGAACACAGTTCGTTTTGCCTTTGGGTGGAAAAGATTGTGGGCAGTAGCTTGGGTCTTTAATAACTAAGTATATTGGTCCAGAACTGGAATCCCTCCCTCCCTCTGCCATACATTTGCCCTTTATGTCCTTTGTGAGGCTGACACTGAAACTGGGCAAACATTATCTTATTCTAGTGATACATGCCTCAATGGTAGCTGTAAGTGAAAACAGAGCTTTTTGCAATTTTTAATCTCTGTGTTAGTTGAGTATAAAAATCAACAGTACTTAACTACCATACAGGATAATTTCCACTCCTTTGGATTAACCTAGCCAGTTTATTTCCTTACTCAATATTTATGCTTTTCAAATTATTTAATGCTTACAGCCACCTCCCATTTTAGAAGATGTTCAACCAAGCTAAACACATTTAGTGATGTTAATCTTTCTGCATAAATCTGACTCCCATGCTGTATACTCCGAGGTTGTATCAGATGTAGCAGGTGAAGGAAGCTGTGTCATGGATTAACATTTCCACCCCATGAGTGCTCATCTTGCTGCCAGATGGTCAAGAGAAGAAATTTTTAATATAATCCTGGATAAAAACAGTCTTGGTTGGTCAGAACAGGAATGCTTCTTATCTCCTTTCAAAAAATCTATATAGCCCAGCAGTGAGGAGAGTCCAGGGGCTGGAACACCAGAGTTTATGAGCAGATTCAGGAATGCCTGAATTTATGCCCCTGCTTCACCTTCACCCACCTTTTTCCTATTACTGTTGGCAAACTGTTCACGGCCAGGCCCTCAGAGGTGCTTGCTCTCGGGTTTTCTCCTCAGCACTGGAAGACTTGACTCCTTCCTCACCGTTCCAAGTGCGCAGGTGTCCTACGCTGTGTGCGGGGAGCAGCAGCCAGCTGCGGAGAGGCAACCATGAGCACAGTCCACAGGGAAGTTTTAGGCACCACCTTAACGGGCCTCATCAGAGGTGGATACTTTATGGAATTCCTACCTGTCCACACTTTTTCCTGAAGTGGGTTAAATGCTCAGATGCAGAGGTGTGGCATCAAACTGTATGCATGAGCAGCTGCTGAGCTGCACTGAAAATGTCCAGGATGACTGAGAGATGAATCCAGCTCTTTGCTTATTTGGGAGCAGAGACTCAAGGTCTTCCTCAGCCTGGGGAGGTACCACAGCCATGGATAATGTCTCCCTGTCCCTTTGCTGGGAGGATATTGTTCTGCCCTTGGACTTTTGGCTGCTCAGGGCTCAGTTCTGCTGTAATTGCCAGGAACTGCCAGAGCAAGGATTGTGCCTTAGAAGAACCCCCAGAGACCCATGGCCCCAGTGGTTTGCTGAAAGCTTGAGTGAGCACCAGCGATACCAAGGGCAGATGCAGGGTTAGGTGGCTGCTGAGCAGCCAGCTCCAGCCTTTCCCTGCTGCCTGTGCCAGGGGTTCAGGTGCACAACTCAGCAAAGGGTGCGAGCAGTGAGGGACCGGCTTCCCTTCATCAGCCCACTTGGCAGATGGGGATAACAGTGCTTTGCTGTCTCTCAGGGGTGCCATCAGGATAAATAGATTAAAAGATTCTGTGGTGCTCAGAGGTGTGTGATGGGGGCTTTAAAAGAAGTTCAGATCAATAATATGGCAGCAGTACAACAAAAGGTCTCCTCCAGTTTAAGAAGAGCAATATTAATGCTATCTTGAAAACAGCATCTACCTCTTCGTAATGGAAATTATAAAAATTATTTTAATTTTGGTGTTTTTGGAAAGCAAGCATTTCTGTTTAGCTAAAACTGCTTTTTTTTTTTTTTTTTAATAGCAAACTTGTTTTCAAATGCTGGGATCTTAAAACTTTAATATCCTTCTTTTCTGGGGGCATGGAGGAGGCAATAAAAAGAAGTCAGAATTGGTCAAGTTTTGGAAAAAATTCTAATGTGGGTTTTTTCCACACTGATATTTCTTTATAATATAGGAAATTCACTTGAAATGTTCATTGTTTATTTGATGCCACTTGATAAATCAGTAAAAGCTGGTTTAGGAGCTTTGGTTTGTGTTTTTCAGCTTCATATCTTAACAGCTGATGTGAGGAGAACTACAATTCTTAGAAGTTTTACCAAGAGGCTTTTTTTATACAGTGAAGCTGTTACAAAGCAAATGCTTTTTGTGTCATAGCTGTATGTGTAGTAAAGTGTAGTAACAGTTTAAATCCCTTCTTGATTCCAGAATGGTAAGTTTTTATTTCTTATACTTCTCTTTCAGTTTTATATCAAGACATGGGAACAGGAATTAAAGGAGGAGGAGTAGTAGTAGTAGTAGTAGTAGTAGTAGTAGTAGTAGTAATTATAATAATAATAGCGCAAAGTGAATAGCTGGCTACAGTTGCCAATTTGTTATTAAGATAAAAATCTGAATTTCTCTTTTTTTCCTGCTGTAGTATAAAAGCAATTAAGAATGTTGAATCCCTCCCTGATTTTCCCCTGGTGACATTTATTTATTCTAATTCTCAGGGCCTCAAAGACTTGTTTTTGTTCTCTGTCACTCATTAGCATCTGTCAGATTGAAGTCTGTGGGATTTCTCTGTTTAAAAACACAATGTTTTCTTCTCTGAAGATGTCAAAATCATGAAAGTGTTGATTTATTTTAATGGTATATGTTGAAGCAGATGAATGATGAACATTACTCCTCTCTTTCAGGTTAATGATCAGTTACATGGATGTCATTTATGTGCTCTACGTTTGCTCTGTCTCATCTGTGGTGCCCAAGCATAGTATGACTTTCATTTACTGCCTCTCTGCTGGTAGCGCACTAGGTAATGGACTTTTCATGGTACAAGTCAAATTCAATTCAACTTGTTCTTTTTAACCCTGAGGGGATGTCTTCAAACAGTTCTAATTTTCATTCCGGTTCTTTCAACAGCATGTCTAACAAACAGAGCTCGTTTGCCTTAAGAGTGCACGATGTAGCTGTGCGGTTTGATTTTGCCCAGCATATTGCCCATCGCATTTTAATTTTAATTTAGAGAAGCAGAAATTGTCCCCTCAGCTATTAGCAACAAAGACTACACTGGTGTAAAGCAAAATGGGAATGGTCCTCAATTTTTGTCCTGCACTGTATCGGGAGGTAACTTGCTTCCACGTAGAAAGTTTCTTGCTTTACATGTATTGTAGTGTCTCTGTTATTTTTAGCAACATAGGTTGTTCTTAAAAATAAAATGCAGACCTGAAAAAGTGAAATGTAATGCGAAATCAGTTGAGCTGATCATCTGGGCTACTTTTGTATAGGACTATGAGAGGAAAATGGACAGAGAAGGAACAATTGATAGAGAAATGGTAGCTGAGGTTCTCCCTTAGGCTCCAAAATCAATGGCAAAGACCCTGAAAGCTTGAGACCTGGGGGGTGAGTTAGTGCTGATTATGGTAAAATGCCCCAGAAGCTGAAATGCAGGAATCTTTGTTACTTTTAAATGACCCAAAGGAAAAGTGGCAGGACGAGTTCAGGACAAACTCCTGTCTTTCACTGCAATTTGGCCAAAACTTCTTGTTTTTGACCAGTCAATAGTCTCCAATGAAAATCAAAATGTTTTGTTGGGAAGTTCCCCAGCAAGTGTAATAAGGCCCATACTGAATTGTTGACATAACATATGAATGAGTAATAGCTCATCCCTCAAGTGGATGAAAAGATGGAGAACGTCTAGAAAAGGCTACATTGAACTCTGCCATTTGATGTACAGCCTGAAGAATGCCAGTGTTGTTCTGAAAGACTTGCTGACTCCACTAAATGCAGTCCTGTTGAATGATTCTGTGCAAATGTCTTCACAGTCCTTCCTGTTGCTTCCTGCTTGTTTTTAATTACACAGACATTTGCATGAAGACAGAATGGGTTTTGCCCACAAGTTCATCTGCTTCTCCGTTTGGTCGCTGGCTGAACTCCTAGTCCCCTGTGACATCATTGTATTCCTCACTTCAGCTGTCACCCACTGGGATCAGAGCATCTTGTATTTGCCCTTTCTGGATCGGACAGGCGGAAGAGTGCTACAGTCCCCCCGCAGTGCCTGCTTTCTAACTGAAGTGATGTCCTCTCTCACGCCTAGCTCTGGAGCCGCTGGAAATAAATGCCAGCTGGGGTGCCAGTAACAGCAGTAGCCATAATCACTGACAGTTCACAATCTGTCAGTTAATAAAACATGAGAGGCTAAACAAGTCTCATCCGTCTTTGCATAAATATCCTTCACAATACAGTGGACCAGGTGAGGAGAAATCACAGGACAGACAGGCAGGATTAACTCAGAAATGAAAGGCCTGAAAATTAGGGCAGCAGAGGTGTAAAGCCAGTGAGGGATCCTCAGGAACAGGAATGAATGGACAGGATATGTGTTTTCTTGCAAAGTTGAAACTAATTTCATGTACCTGAAATAAGCTTGACTTGCATACTCCTACATATATATTATATGCATATTATATATCTATAAATATGTATGTACCAGAGGTTCACATTCCAATATTAGCGGTACTGTTAGTATAGTTTAATTGTTAAAAGAAGGCAATTCAAAGGATTTAGTAATCAGATTATTTCTTTCTAGTTTCTTCCTTCCCTGGCCAGGCAGGAAGTAAGAAGTGTCAGTTTAAGGAATATTAAAAAGATGACAGAAACAGTCTTTCTCGTAATATCTTCATTCCCTTAGTACAGTACCTGGGACTTGCAGAGTGCTGTCAGACATGCTGAGAAGCTCCTTAGTTCCTGCATGGCAGAGACATGGAGCTGCCTAAGGAACTCTCCAGTAAACTGGCTGTGTGAAAACCTCAGAGAAGAATCTGATACAGGATAAGTCAGCTTATTGCAGCCTTTTAAAATTTTTTTTTTTGCTCTTGGTGACTCCCCTGGGTGCCTAAGAGATTGAGAATGAAGCAGGCACTTAAACCCTGACTGGATCTATATCTTTCCAAGGAGCAGATGGCCACAGCTTTGCCTTCTCTTTCCTCTGCACCAAATGGAGTCTGGGTCCTGGGCAATGTTTGGGGATGCTGCAGTTCAGAGCACAATACTCTGTTAGTTCAGACCTGTAATGCGATTTTCAGTTGTGTAACTCTGAAAGGGGAAAGATTTTAGGGTATATCACAGCTGTCAAATGAAATTTCTAAGAGACAGATAGCAAGGCAGGAGCTGTGTTACCACAACTACAGAACCATTGGTTGGAAGTCATGGTAGGAAAGAATCTGGAGGTTTTAAAACTCACCTCTTGAGCCACACAACATATGGTTCTCAGAAGAGTTTAAGAGCTGCCCAAATAAAATACTCACTGTCCAGTAGCCCTGGAGCTCATTATCCATAAATACTACAGGGTTTATTGGTATGCCAAGGAGGCGAAGGAAATGAAATGTACTTCTGCCTTCAGAAGGGGAATTAATGTAATAGCATTCATTCCTTTTATAGATAATGCTGCTCTTTAGGAAGTCCTAAAGTACATGATGTCTTTGCTGATTAAATTTCCTGTGAGAGCAAAATGTTCATAATGTTACATAACTGCATTTTTCTTCATACCTCATTGCTGGCAGCAGCACCACAGGTTTCTGGAGCGCTGCAAGCCTTGCTTTGCCTCCATTTCTAGGTGACTTCAACAGTGAGGAGAAAAGAGTGGAGGAAGAACAGGGGATCTGAGAGAAAAAGAGTGATGCTGTTGCAATAAATACTTCATTCCATCTGTGTTACTCATACACAGTTCCTGCTTTCCGCTTGCATCCCCCAACAGATCTAGGCTCCCTATGGCCTGATGCTTCCCACGTGAGGTCATTAATGCAATCCTGACCCAGCGAAGTGGCTGACGTAATTTCCTTTTATATCCCTGGTGAATGGAGCTGAGAAACCAAGACCACCTCTCCCTGTGGGGCTGAGCCTGCTAGACAACCCTTTCCCCCATGCTTATGTCACACAGTCTCTTTTCTCATGCTGTGGGGCTGCTTTCCCCTAATGTAACTTTAGGACTGGTGAGTAAAAAGTGCCAGGTTGCGAGACAGATGTTTGGTCAGAGGATGTCAGACAGGCATCCTCTGCATCATCTTCTGCAAGCAGTTCAACAGAAACAATTGTGGTGGGGAGTGTTTTGGGCATGTCCTCTAAGTGAAAAATTATAGGGAGTAATTTTCCTGCCTCTGCTCTGGCTTATCTGACTTTTGTATCCCTTTGTGGTAGAGCAGGCCCTTGCCCTGTTTTTTTAGTCAATTTAAAGAGTGAGTCAGGGCAAGAGGAGTCTATTTCAAAGTTTCCATAGTAATTATTATGAATCAAAGTAAAAATGAATATAAGATTAGTTGTTTTACTTAACTACCACTGTCCATTCTGATTAATAACTAGCCTTCTTCTGACCTCAAAATATGTTGTAAAACTTCTCCAAGATAAGGACCAAAAAATGTACCAAGACACTTCTGCAGTTCTTGTATTTGTTTATTGTACTTCTGCTCCAGTTTCCTTTGCTGCCAACAGCTTTTAAATACAAAGGAGCAAACTGTGGTCCAAATTAAAGGAAAGAAACAAGATTTTTAAAGAAAATGGTGGGACCTCAGCAGTGGAATGTATATGAAATCGAAGTTTTATTCATAGTTTTGTAATACTCTCAACATATGGACCGTTGCCCTGCTGAGGTGACAACCTCATGGCTGAACCCTTAAGGGACCTGGTGCAGTTAGACAGGAGAGCTTAAAACCACCTATGCAGCGTTTGAAAAGTCAAGCCCAAAAACTGTTAGGCCCAGGGAACATTCAATCTGGAAATTAACAAAGGAAAAAGGTGTATGAAGAGAGGAGACACTTCTTAAGAAGACTCTAAAACCAGCTTTGGTTTTTGTCAGCATTCTGTTAACTATTATATTGCATTTTTAAGTTGTTTGACATGGGGTGATGATAATCTGCCGCACGGCTCTGGGAGCAGCAAGGAGTGACAAGCTCAGCACATTGGCCACTCATTCCGAGTGAAAGGTAGAAGCACGAGCTGTGCTGCAAGCCCTTTGCCCAAGAATGAGGAAAAGCTGCTCTTTGTCCTGTTCTGCCTCTTCAGGAATCATCAGCAGCCCTCTTTCAGACAATGCATGATGGAAGGGTCAATCTCCTCCTCTTCAGTTGAAACTTTTCTCTGTAGTGTCGTTTGTCTTATTTTTGGCAGCAATCAGCAGTTTTGCTCAGTGTACGTGGGACACTTGCTGCAGACAATTTACAAACATCAGAGGCAAGAAGGGAGTTGGTGGTGGTTTTGAATTCCTATGTTCTTCTTTTTTTGTTGTTTCTAATGAAACCGAAAAACAAAATGGTTGTTTTATTTCCTGATGAGCACAAATATTTGTCCAAAATATCTTAAATTGTTAATGTGACTCCACTTGAACAATTCTTTTTTAGACACCATGTGAAAGCTCTTATTTCTTCCATGATGGATATTTGTCATCAGCTCATGTGAATGTTTTGGTGAACGAAAGGATGGATTGTTCTCTTTTGCTTGCTTGGGTTGTGAAATAGGGATATCTGTAACATGACAGGGCATGAAAGAGCCTGAAATGAATTAAGGCTGTACTTTAATGAATGGGCTTTTCATTTAGCGGATTCTTTATAAACAACTGTGGTAAATCCACTTTCAGTAAATCCAAAGGATGGTTGACACATACATTTCATATGGGTGGGTACTGGCAGACTAGAACTGATGATACATCGTTCCAGATGGATCATTTTGCAGCAGATGAGTGTTCTAGATATTATATTTCAACTGGAATAACTGCTCTGGTGTAGAGCAAATACAATATGTACTATGTTTAATCTGATTATCTCAGCTCAAAACCTGGACAGATGAGGACATTCTCAAGCTGGATACTCCAGGAATCACCCAGCTAATGTGGATCTCTCGGCTTTCACTGTGAAAGGGGCAGGTTTCTACCTGCTGAATTATTTGCTAAGTTGGGCTGAAGATAATCGAGCCAATGGATATTCCATGCTGAAGGTGGATGAACTGAGCAGGCATATACAAGTAAAACGTGTGATAATGCCTAGTGCATCATTCAAAGCTGTGTATTTATTCAAATGCAGAGTCCCTCTAGGCAAATGTTGCACCTGACTTTTTCAAGTATTAAACCATAAACAAAGATAACACCTACGATCCATACTTAAGAGAAAATTAAAGAGATCTGTATCTAAATGTGAGTACGATGGAAAACGCTGTGACTGTGCATCTGTTGTAAGTATTTAAAAACATTGAATTTTGCCAAGATAACTGTGCCAAAAATGCAGGTCATGAGGAAGCAAGATCTGTAAGGAAGCACAAGCAGTAAGCTGGATCATTTTGCTTTGCTGATTTTTTCAGGAAGTACAGTGGCTGAGGGTAAATGTAGTATTTGTTCCTTAAGGGCTTACTAACCCACTTGGAACAGACCCTGAGGTACATCTAGACATCTAATTTCTCATGATGATGTAGGCTTACATCACTTTTTGCTTTATACCTCAAAGAGTACCACTGGTGTCCATGTGCCAGTTTGCCTGGAAAGAGTTCAAGGTGATTGACACTCACTGTGTGCTCTTGTTCACATCAGAGAATACTGGAACTGAGTCCCTATAATCACAACCCCAAATAAAAATCTGGGATTCCCGATTGCCAACAGGTTCCTTGGAAAGTTGCATACATCCAGTGCTAGTCTGGATAAATATTTTTGTGGGATATGTGGCAAGAAAAGTCTTAAAGATATCTGTGCCCCTTGCCTGTGGCCGCTTTTTATTGTTGAAAGTGCTAATGTGTTTTTCAGTCCTTGGTGATCCGTTTGTGTTAGATTTTGTATTAACCTGCTGTTAGGCATCTAGTTTCAGCTACAGACACTGACTCATAACTGTAGAAACACCTCCTACTGCTCGGTGAGGCAATGGACTGTGAACAAACTTACCGTCATCAATCAAAATGATTTCACAAGCTTGTTCCTGACTTTTGTTGACCCTACATTTTCAAAGTTGAGAATGCAAACCACAGGCTCTGTAGCTCAGGGCTGAAAGTTTGGGTCAGATAAGAAAGTGTTGCTTTGCACTCAAGTATAAGAGCGTAATTAAAATCAGATCACTGGTGACTACTCAGAGAGGTAAAATGTAAAAACCTTGCATGTGTAAGCATAAACTCTATCTTTGTAGATCTTTTAACCAATTTAAATAGGTAGTTGAATGTTTCCAGGAAGAGTGCACAAGATGTGAACACAGCAGAAGACAATTTCTCTTGTCTTTTTAAAAAGATGCTCAGATTTTTCACCCTAGCATTTGCACAGCTCTTGCTGAGCATAATAGCAGGTATACCTAATGTGACTGTCTATCTTGCATTGAAAGATACCAGTCAGTACATTACATACATTAGAGTCTGTTAGCGCATCAGTGACCCAATTATTGTGCAGTAAACAGATGCATACCCTGGAAGCATTCCCATAACTATGTTAAGTCTGACTCTTTCCATATTTAATAACAAGTCATTATGATAGACAAGGGACAGAGGGTACAGAATCCAGTCAAATGAGTATTTCAGGCATCATTTAACTATGGTAAGCAAGGGGTTAACTTGGAAATTAGATGCCAGAGTAAACATGATAAAACAATTTATCAAATTTAGCAAGAATGTCCACTCTAGTCTAATCATTATGTAGACTGGTACTGAACTGAAGGTTATGGACCTGACCTGTTTTGCATCTGATAGTGCTGATTTGGAGAGCAGATGAATTCTGGTTCCATAAGGTGTCCAGTTTGTCAGCAGGTAAGCATTGTCTGTCCTTCTCTTTCAGACTGGTTTGTGCAAACCCACCCCTAATGACTCCCACCGATCATGTAAGTGGAGTGAAACAGGCTGCTGGAAGTAGTAGTTACTCAAATCTCACTGGTCCCCTCTGGATGAGCAGGACACAATCGATACCTGCATGTGCATTAGTTACGCACGTGCCTGCTCCCGCTCAGCCTATGAGAGAGGAAGGGTCCTACAGCAGTTCTGTATAGCACAGCTCGGTGAAAGGCTGGTGGTCACATCTGACCCCCCCGACTTCAGATTTTAGATGCCTAGATATTACCAAAGAGTCTTTCCCCTTAAGCAGTGGTCTGAACTAATGCTAAAAGCCGCAGAGTCAATCTGCTCTGTAACCCCGTGTGGCACTTCCAGTTGTCTTTCCACCGTGTGTCTGGAACTGCGGCAGCCACTGGTGGGTGAGGAGGGGCAAAACGTAGCTCCTTTCCCCAGCCAGTGTTGACCCATTGCATTTTGAGCTGAGCTGCCCTGGGCAGCTGAACCACAATAATCTCAAAACACAGGATTTCTGTTTAGAAATAGAGCCAGCTGAGCTTTGTTTTTTCCAGGACTTTGATGTGCTTTACACCTGATGTAATCAGGGTAACCGGATAAAACCAAGGTAACATTGATGGTAACTGGAATATAAACAATTGTGTTGAAAATGGCCTCTTGTAAATGTTGCGATAATCTGTGCTGGTTTACTGCAGGTCACTGCGGACTAGCTGCTTTGGCTAAACGGACAGGTGATCCCAACCGAAACAAAAACTTCCTGAAGTACTACAATTCTTCTTAGTCTATACATATTTTTTCTGTAAATGGAATTGAAAACATGTCTTCATAGCATTTCAGCTAAATTTTTAGAAATATTTAGCTGATACAGACTTACTTTTGAGAGTATTTCCACTATGTTCAGAAAAAAAAAAGCCATTTGTTTAAACCAATGTTATGAATTTTTCAAGGTTTCCAGTGCACCTTGAGCAATGGAGGTAGAAATGTTCTGTATAATAAGAGTCTTGAGACAGACATATATGTATGATGCTGCAGGACTATTGTTTTTTTAAATTAAAGTAGAGATTGGCCTCCGCTAGGTATCATTCACACTGGCTTCTTGTGTGGGTTGTAAACTGGAAATAAATCTGCAGGAATAAGTGGCATGCTTTTCTGCTCCATTTGGTCTTGCGAAGAACTTACTTGACCAGTATGGTCTCAGGCCCCTACCAGTCACAAGGGCAGGCAGACAGGTGAGCAAAACTGTTCTTGAAAGGCACACAGCTGCATCAGTAACAGGGAAAATGATCCATTGCATCCAGGGAGTTACCAGAGCCTGTTGCCTTGGCAGTCAGAAGACCAAGACTGCCTTTGCTGGTGGAAGGCATCTTTCTGATTGTATCTATGGTCCTCTAACCCTAGCGAGCTGCTGTTGCTTGTGCTGTTCAGTGCTTCACAGGAACTCGAGGTGGTGGGTTTCTACTGTGTCTCTAAACAGTGGTTTCAAGACACGATTAAGAGCATTGTTTTGGAACTATTTATTTGTATCCAGATGGCTGACCATGAAGGTACAGGTCAGTATGTTGTCCGTGAGCTCTCTTAACGACTATATAATGGCTTAGGGTTTTGCATGGTATAAACCAGGGTGTAAATTATGTGTGTGCCAGCTTACTCACATTCAGGCCCTGCCAGATACACACTGGAGCAAATCTAGTTGAATCTTCTTAGAGAGTGGCTATCCCATATTGGGGCGTCTATTAAGGTCTTGAAACATTCTTTGGTTCCATGCAGAAACAAAACCAAGCTCTTCCAAACATGTTCACCAAACTGAGTTGTGTCAAAATAACACTTTCCATCAAAATCTGAACTGTTTGGGAAGTGTTACATGTGTCTATTCCCATGTGCTTTGTCTTCCTCTCTTCTTTACTTTTTTCCCTACCCCACCCTCTTCCCTCCTTCCTGTCAAAACAGCCACAGCCTGTGTTTTGTAAAATGGGCAAGTTCTGATTTTAACAAAATTTAATACAGTAAAAAATTTTTGCTATCTCTAAACATGTGCTTTCTTGTGTTGCCTAGCTCAGGGGTAAGAAGTACCCTCCACCTCACCCCTCCCCTACACCGCTTGCCCATAAGCTAATAATACAAGACAATTTTAATACAGGACAATATATTCCTGTTAGTTTAAACATCTCTTCATTTTTCAAGCATACAAGCAGCATCCTTTCCTCACTGTCCATCCTGCCCCCATACCAAAACAAAGCAAAGGCCACCGGGTCCGGTGTGTGGGAATTCCACTGTCTCCCTCCTCAGCCACAAACAGCCTTCCCTCCTGCAGGGAGGTGAACACTGTCCACACATCATTTGAGACAGGAACAATATAACACAATCTGTTTTCAAATTTTCTAAATATTTCCCAACTTCCATTGCAGGCTGTTGTCTTCATGCTGCAAATTTGTGCCAAGAACTCCCCAACAGCATTCTTCTCTGCCTTCCCAAATCACTCAGAGCACAAACAAACCTCTCCTTGAGCCATTGATTTCTGCAAGAAAGCGTTTGTGTTTATTACATTTGAAGGAGGAATGGCTAGACTGCATATTTTACAGCTCAGAGTTCTCCAGTGAAAGCCATAAGTAAGACCTTTGACAGCACAGAGCTGCTTTCTCCTTGGCATATTTTGATCTTTGAACAGGACTTGTCTCTTCCCAGAGCAGCCGGGTACTGCTGGGCTGGGTGGGAAACAACTGCCTGGCAGTTTTCTATCCCCTCCAAGCCCATAAGACTCTGGGACATGTTGTGCCATCTATAACTGGTTTTATTGCCTGAACATAAAGCTTTTAATGTAATAAGCAGTGTACACAGTGCAGTTTCACAGGATAATAAGATCATCTGTATTGCACTGAGCTGTACTGAATGGCTCAGTCTAGACAGGAATGTGTTAAATCGGTACTGGAACAATTTAGCTGGCACTGGAATTAATTAGGAGAGGAATCTTTTTTTTCTACAGTAAAATAATGTAAGATATCTAGCACCTAATAATTAAGTTGGACCATAGAAATTGTCAGTACTCATCATCAGAAATACTTAAGTCATCTCAGTATGTGCTAATGCTTCTCTGTGAGGTCCTATACTCGTTACAGTAGCAGAACTTTGCCTGCCCTATATAAGGGCATTTGTGCCTGGCCATGACTACATTTTGAGCAGGCACAGTTCTTGATTGTCTCCATTTATTTCCTCACTGCTTTAGCAATGTATCATGCTTGTATTTCTCTATTTTTTTTCCTCTAGGTCAAATCACCAGAGGAATCACATTCTACTTTTTTAAAGTGCTATTGGAGCAAGTGTCCTACCATTTGGTGTTTGTGTTTCAGTTCCCCTACTCTTCACTGAGCTGTTCCAGTACAGTAAGCATGATTCAGTGTGATCAAAGCAAAGAGAGGAGGTTAATAGGCTGTGGTTCTGTTTCTCAATAGGGCATCAGTAGCTCTCACATCAAACTACTAAACAACTTTTTAAGTTCCTTGAGTCACACTGTATAATGATACTCTGCACTGGGATGTGACTCAACCTGCAGGTGCTCAGCATCAGGTAAACAGAGTGAGTTTCCATTCTGTGCAGAAAACTTGTGTACCTGCAAGATTGTCTGATTTTTTGTCCCTAGCTGTATCACCTGGTTTAAAACACATAACTGCCTCTTCTTACTACCTTACTTATATTTTTGTGCTAGTTCATTGTGCAGTTGACATAAAGAAGTCAGTGTACTTTCTGAGGTGTGGAGAGCTCATATTATCCACAGGTCTGAAGCCACATTGCCACAGCCTGGTGCCTGAAGTCTGGAAATTTGAGTGAATATATCCTAATTTTGGCACCCAGCTTCTGAGGTGCCTATATTAAATGGCATCTGATAATTGTGTAAGTTGGTCCAATTGCCTTACACAAATGAGCTATCACCAAACCTAATTTGTCATCCTTACAAAATGTGTCAGGATACCTATATATAGCTGATACATTGATATGAAATGTGGTCCTTATTGTTGTGGAATAGTCGTTTTGCAAAATTATCTTTTCCAAAATGAAATGTCTGAAATTTGGTTAATATTTGTTTGCTTGAGTCAACAATGGAAGCAGAAGAATAGTATCTCTGCCTGCTTTACACTGAGTTTGGAGGAAAGGTTGACAAAGACTGCATTTCAGTCTGCATTGACAAGATCTGTTTTGAGCTGGGGGTGCTCCTTCACCAGTGGTCTTGAAGTTCTTGGTAACTGTTCATGGCACATGTTTCAATAAGACCAGTCACTCCAATAAAACCTATATCTAATGTCCATTAACAAGAATATTTTACTGTCACTATCTGCAAATCTGTGGAGAGTGATTAGAAATGCTGTTACTTTACCTCAAGGGACTCTGAAGACCACCAAACAGGAAAGTAAGACATTGCAAGACAAGCAGAACATGTTTATGCTAACTTCTGGCTATGTGACCAAGACCTGGATGCAGTCCCTATCTGTGCACAACTTCACATGTATCTCAGGCTCTGGAGATACAGAGCATCAAGTATATTGAAGACATATTGCAGACCTGAGTCTGTTTGTTTAGGCACTCTCGGTGGATCAAACAGAGGCATGTCTAGGTCTCACCACAGGTCTCCCAGAAGGCACAGCAATAATTTCCAGATGCAATTTGCCTTCTCGGAGGCAGGGGATGCTGCCACCTCTTAAGTGTTTCAACTCAGGCTATGAATAGTGGCCTGACTTGGAGAGGTTTGGGCCAAGGAAAGCTTGCAATGTGGGCAAAAATTTCAGTGATGAGGAGCAGAAAGTTTATGCCTGCACTTGAATCTGCTCCCATCTGCACTTACCAGTGTGTGATGGACTTTTAACAGCATGCACCTCAGGTTTCTCCCCGAGTATGAGCTAATACAGGGCTGTGGGCACTGTGAGCCATGAAGGCACTCTGCTGCTAAACCTGCTCAATAGCTCTTCAGAGGAGCATGAAGACTGTTTTTACAGCTGAATACGGTGCAAGGGTTGAACTATGGGCCTTTCATCTTAGAGCTGGCTTCCTACAATATGTTTTTGTTATGAAGACAAGGTCAAATATTCCAAAGTTTAGTGTTACATAGCTAAAAGTTTGCATAGGGCTTTAGAAAAACAAAAGAATCAACATTTTTATAAAAACAGAGCTCTTATACATAATAAGCTAAAGTAAATATATTACAGTTTAATGGATGATTTGGAAAGTCCTTTTCACTGTTCCCATAGTTTCAAAGCCTGGGAGTATGGAGACTTTTTGAAGAAACTAAACAACTCTAACCACAATGGACAATTTCATGCAGGTGGTGAATTGGCTGCTCAGAATAATAGAACTTCTCCTGTGTTGCAGGAGAACTTGCTTCTCTGCTTTCTGCCTCCTCCAAGCAAACTGGCCATGCAGAGCTGAGGCAGTCCTGTTGGGAAGTAATCAATATGCTGCCACATACCATCCGTAATTCTGGAATTTTCTTTTCCCACCCACACCACAGTGGCTTCACAATGTGCTTTCTTGTGCTGCAGCAGAGACAGCCTCCTCAGGACATGTTTTTCTTAGTCACGTGGATTTGCCAGATCCAGCCGTTTTTCCTAATCAAATCAGCTTTTCAGTGTGTACTCAGCATTGGATAAACACAAAGGCTCACATAATCAGTCCAGATGACTCTTTAAGGAGGTTTTTAATATCTGTAATTTACTGCCTGTGTTTTCTTTTCTTTGAAGCATACCCTATTTCCCCACTTGGACCGAGCAGTGCCACGGCACCCATTCCGAGTAAAAATGACTCGGTCCTTTCTCAGCAGTGAGCAATATTTCATTTGAATCTTTGTGCTGCAAAACTGCACTGACTAAGGACTGTGCAGAGGTGGATAGATTGCGACAACCTGTGGGACAGCACCAGGAATTAGCGTGTGGGCAACACAGTTCCCTGGTTAGGTGTGGAGACCCAACAGGCCTGGCCCTGTCAGGCAGAGCCTGAGCTAACATGGCTCTGCTACATTCAGTGGCGTTATAACAGTTTACAAGTTGTGAATTTTTTTTCTTTTTTAATATCCTGCTCTCCTGACCACCCTGACTGGTTAAATTCCTTTTTCTGGGGGTGCATTTCCTAGCTGTTAAATGTCAAATTATCCAGATTAAAAAACCTGCCAGCAAGGCTTTGGTTTGCTTCCTGTGTTGCTGTTGGTAGTTAATGAGCAGTGGTATGTGGCTGTGCCATCCTCCGGGGCTTCATCTCCCCATCATGTTAATATCATGCTGTATCGCCCAGGTACCCTGAATGGAGACTATTCCCTCTTAAAGATTGCTTTCTCTAAAGTAGATCTGTGTGAGAAGAGAGGTGTCTTGTAACACTGCTTTAATTCTTCAAAAGGTCTTGAAATTTAAAAGAACTATAACACAGTTTGTCTACGTTGTTAGTGTCATGTAAGGACAGAACCAACGTCCTGCAGACTGCTGGGCATCAGCATCGCTGTGGACAGCTTCAGTCTCCTGTTAGGGAGTGCTGTGAGCAACTGCCGTGCTGCTGGTGTCATGGCCCGTTGCTGGTGAGCCGTACCTCTCCAGCCTGCGAGCATGGAGAGCAGCACAACCTCCTCGGCATGCTGCCTGGGGAAGCTTGCTCAAAGTCAGTCTGGAGGCATCCGCTGCTGTGCTGTACTCTGTATTCTGGGCATGTGTTAAATATAGGAATAGCAGCTGGAAGAATAGAGGCAGAAGAGGGAACCCGATGTACCAAGAAGACAATGCTGGTCAGATACGCTGCTTCTTACTGGTTTCAGTCAGTTTTCTCCACTTCACTAAAATTCTGTTTGGAAAACAACCCCCCCTTTTTTTTTTCCTTCTCCTGCTGGGTTTGTGATTACAAATAAAAATGTAAGCATGTATGTATGTGGCCCTCTTGAATCACATTTTCTACATAGCTGTATTGAATTGGGATCTTCCAAACATGGCAAGGTCTTCTCAGAATATCTTTTTTCACTAGTGTTTCCCATCAGAGTGCTGCAAGCATTCGAAGAGTGTTTGAATAATAGAAAGAAATGCCAATGCCAAACAGAAAGCTGAATTCCTGGAGGCCACAGGTTAAAAAGAGAGGGGTTTTGGCAGCTAATTGAAATCTAAGTGGGATTTTTCCAGTGTGCTATTTCTCCATTTGTTCTCTCTTTGCTAATATTTAACAGGTCTTTATTGATTACAGCGGCGGATTTGTACTGTAAATGGAAACTGAAGGTTACATTTTTGTTTCACGATCAGTAGCTATATATATTTCATCTATATATGAATATATAATACATATTTTACAAATCAATACTTGTAGAAATCACATCCTGGCACAGTTGGCTGTAAAGGCAAAATGTCTTTAGTAATTTTGTAAATAATAAATCTCAATATCTGAGTAAATTCTCCAGTGAGATATGTAGAAAGTCTCCATTACTGCAATACTGCCAGCATGTCTGAATCTAGCAATGAACTCAGCTTCACAAGTGGTGTAAGTTCCCTCTGAGCCTGCAGCGAGGTCAGCTGTCTCTTCCCTGCTAAAGTGGGAGTACTTCAAATCTTATCTATGGTAAGTCTCTTTCAGATTCAGCTAGCAGCTGCACATCTCTTTTGGCTTGGGTTTTACATACTTGTGTCTGCAGGGAGCACCGTAATGTCCCACGTGCCCTCCTGCTTCTCTGTCCCAGTCCCACATGGAGCTGTTCCCTTCTGGGGTTTTGGCCACCTGTGCATTGAAAAACTAATTTCCCAGCTGTGCGTGCACCTCTAGGATTTTTGCTTATTAGCCAAGATTTTTAGTCAAATGGGGAGGATTTATGAAGCTAATATAATTTTTTCAGTGTATAAAACTTCCACACAGTTCACTTATCAACCGACCCAGTCCTATAAATACCTGTTAATTTGCGATTTTCAGCGTGTTTCCCTCTTCCTTTTTTTTCCTTCTGCTGTTGCCAGAGCTTCTTGTGTCCATCTGAACTTTGGCAGCAAAGCCCATTTTCCATACTCCATGATACTCTTAATCCTACAACTATGTGAAAGCACATCACATCCATGCCACCAAGGGTGGCAGACACAGCCACTCTGGTTCTTAGTGCCTCTCTGAATTTGCAACCCAATTCTACAGCACATTTAAAACCACATCTGTGTCATTCCCTCTCTGACAGACATGCTGTTGCCTGTGGCGGTGGAGGGCTATAGGTACGTTTTCTTCAGCACAAGTTTGTACCACTACTTCTCTTGCTTTTGCCAGAATTTTGTACACCAGTACTGGGACCTTTATCAAACAAAAGTGAAATGTCACTGAAATGTGGAGTCAGGTTTGGCTGACAATCACAGAATGGTTTGGGTTGGAAAGGATCTTAAAGATCATCTAGTTCCAACCCCCTGCCATGGGGCAGGGACACCTTCCACTAGACCAGGATGCTCAAACCCCCATCCGGCCTGGCCTTAGACACTTCCAGGGATGGGGCATCCACAGCTTCTCCAGAAGACCTGTTCCAGTGTCTCATCACCCTCACAGCAAAGAATTTCTTCCTTATAGCTAATCTAAATTTACCCTTTTTCAGTTTAAAACCATTCCTCCTCGTCCTATCGCTATAGGCCCTACTGAAAATTCTGTCCATGTCTTTCTTATGAGCCTCCTTTAAGTGCTGAAAGGCCACTATGAAGTGTCCCCTAAGCCTTCTCTTCTCCAGGCTGAACATGTCTTCATAGGAGAGGTGCTCCAGCCCTCTGATCATTTTTGTAACATCTTAGTCATAAACTCCAGCTCCAGCTTTGCCATAACTGCCTGAAACTGATGTCAGCTCTAGTTAAACAGGTTACCCCACCTTTTGTTTTAGTTCTGATACAACACTGACATGCTTCTGAAATTTTCACCTGTAACTGAAAATTTATCAACAGCTAACACCTCATCCATTGCATTTGGTGCACCTTGGTATGAATTATCTTGATCTACTGATCCAAAAATATTTTTCTCCAGTTAAAATTGTTTAATATTCTTCCTGCTTGGTTGCAAATTGACTGGAAGTATTTCATCATTATCAGTCAGCTTGTTCTTGATTTTCCTCAATGATGGGAAATTAGCTCTCTGGAAACAAAAGTGAAAATGCTATTGATTGGGACTTTCTCTGATTTCCTGTAATTCAGTCACGACTCCTGCTTATGAAGCAACGACAAGTGGTACAGAGAGAAATGAACCATTCACCCATGTGGTGTACCTGGGAAATCACTCATTATATCCGTATTGCTATAATAAGGTCAAAACCTGGCTGTATTCAGGTTGTGTTAGAAAGCTGTCATCTAACGTTTTAGAAAAGTATTTCTAATTTTTTTTTTTTAATTTTATTTTTGGATTTCACTAATGGTTGTATGTTATCCAATAACATACTCTTTGAATTCTCAGATTTGTTTCATTATAGAGAGACATATAAGGAGTAACTTGTCCTTTTGGCCTGTCTCTGTAGATGTTAATAAAAACCCTGTTCAGACTGTACACATCAGAGTGTTGTTCAACATCAACACCCATGGTGTGAGACTCAACTGAAAGAGTTCTGGGGTGTTTGTGCTTTAGAACAACACCACTCCTACTAGGAACAACCAGTAACACTAAAAATAAGGAATATGGTACCGCAGGAGGTGATATTTCCCAGCTGATATTCTTCAGCTCCTCATTTTGCCCCTGATGTCTCAACATCTTTTTCCCAGTCTCCCTCAGCCTCTGTTGTACACACTCCCTTTGTTTTTTCTACTCCTCCAGTCTCATTAGTAAGTCAGTACTGGGCACTGTAGAGTGGGCTGATGGTGCTCGCCTCTGCCAGGAGCACTTGATGCCCAGGTCCGTGAGCCCCTAAACTCTCGGGAAATACTACAGTGCACTTCCCAGCCGCCTAGGGCTGCAAATGGGTTGTGATGTGCAACATGCACATTTAACACAGGGCATCAAATGACATCTGCAAGCAGGAAATGTAAAACATGGTGTTCATTCCTTAGCTATAAATAATAACAATTCCTTCAAAAACTGTCTATATCCTCTCTTTCATCGTTCTTTATTTCCACTGCAAATAACTTGCAACAATAAAAATGAAGGAATGCCAAATCTGTGTGGCTCTTCAAATTATATTCCTTCCTTGAAATGAAGTTCAGCTGAAAAGTCTGACCCTCATCCCCAGCCTTTGTGCAGGCCAGATGGGCTAGTGCTGTACTTCAGTGTGAAGCCATCCTTAGGGATGTTGTTCCTCTTTCCTCATGAGTCTGAAAGAAAGGGATCAGAAACTTTACGTCTCTGTCCTATCTTGCAGAAATTTTCTCTGCTGTCCTCTCTGGGTGGAGTCCCTTGAGGTCACGTGTAATGATCTATTCACTGAGGCTGGCTAATACCTTACTCTCCAGAGCCATTCAGTCATTGCTGACTTTAATCTTTACAGTGCTGTCCTCAGGCTCCTTGGAGGTTTTTTCCTTTCTCATTAACAAGTGTTCATTATTTCTCCCTTAAACTCCACACAATTCCACAGTGGATTTTTTCATCTTTTAATTTCCCAGGAGGGATGTGAAGGGTCTACAAGTAAAATGCTTTGCTTGCTCTTATCTGGGAGATTACAGAAGGGAATCGGATAAAAGCAGTGGTTGAATAGTCAGTGCTTTGCCATTGTCAGCAGCAATGCACTTTTGGTAGAAAATAGCATTATTCTTGCACAGTAGGGTTTACAAAACTTTTCCCAGGCATAAAAAATGGAGGAATCATATTATTTGGACATTACTCTGCTGCCCTGAAGTTCCTTTTCATTGCACTGGAAACAGAAAGGGGAAGTATGATGACTGGGTACCCTAGCTCCCATATAGCATTCAACAGAGACTGTCCTCACAACATACCTGTTTCACCAACATTGTTCAGACTTTATCTGGATGCTGGCCATGCTAAAGCCCACCAGCAGAAGCTGGAGGGCTGTTATGATTTGCAGAGTTGTCATCAATATGTAGAGTTTAAAAATTTCTGTGAGTACTTTGGTATCTGAACTTCCCATATGCTTGAGCCAGTGTCCCTTGCCTGCAGTGATGAGAAAAACCTGATGTCTTTGGAAGAGTGAGAAAGAACTGCACGTCAGGCTCTTCATTAACCTCTAGTGGATTTGCCAGAAGAAGTGTGTTACTGGTGAGAGATTTTTGGGCACACCAAGGGTCTTATGAGGCACTCTGAACCTCTCTCAGTACCCTGGAAGGCTGGAGCCAAACTCAAAGTAAACATTTAAACTTCTAGCATCCCCTGAGATCTGCTTGAAAGGAGCTTAATGGGAACCAGCATCAGCAGCAGTGGTTTTGGCAGCTATCTTGCAGGGGGGTGTTGTGCTGTTTGGCCTCAGCACCTGCAGCAGGGTGTGAGCCAGGAGGGGGTATGTGGAGGACATGCCTGCCCATCAGCTGTGCAACCAACAGGCAGCGTAACCTGCCCAGCGATGGGGCTGGTTTGGTCTGCTGCACTGTTCAGATGCTGCATGGTCAGAAGCTGGGATTCATGCTGGCATCTCAGTTCCTCTGGCCTTTCTAAAACTGATCATTGTGAACATCGTCCATAGTAATTATTTTTGAGAAGTTGCAGTAAGAAGTCTTATAAGACTGTTGGACGGTGTTCACAATTAAGGATTGCCTAAAGGATAAAGATGGCTTTTTATTTTACCACAACACTGATTGAACTCTGATAAAGCACATTTTTCCTTGTTTCTCTCGAGGTATCCTTAAGCTATGAGATGAATAAATTAAACAATGGGATTTAAATGAGAAGATTTCATGCTGATAAACATGTGCACGTTTTAGTTTTCCTGTTGTTTCGCTTCACCATATTCCCTGCTCTAAAATAAATGTACAGTTACACATCGCTGCTCTTTCACATTATGCTTCTTTTCCAGATGAAATTTTCTTGTCACATAAAGTTGATCTTCATTCTTCTTTTTGAAAATGCCTTGAGAAACACAGAATTGTGCTAAGAAATCTAGATATGGTAGATGAAATAACGTTACATGTCTGTCTCTGCTTGTCTTAGATCCCTATACTGGTATCTGTAGCTGGGAAAATTGGAGCTTAACCTCAGAATTTCACTGTCAGCCCTTCTACTCACTTTTAAGCTTTGTCCTATTAAATGTCGTTGATTTCAGGTTCCACATCATAATGACCATTGTGCCAGTGGCTGAATTGGGTGACTGTAGAAACCAGCTCTATGCTCTTGCTGGTAACAAAATGTGCTGGTAGCAGGCCAGATTGCTGAAATTGCCAGTAGGATTCTGCACATACTCCTCGTGAGCCGCAGGGCAGCCAGATCATCCTCAGCAATGGGCTCAGACTGTGCCTGGTGTGCCCCTGCTGCCACCATATAGCTGCAGTGGAGCTTTGCTCTTTCCAGCTGGGGAGAGAAGGAAAAGCCAGACCAGCTTTGAAGACTGAAAAGAAGGTGAGTATTGCCATTTGAGAGACTAGTATATTCTCTATTACCGTGTATATATATATATATATATTACAATATTTAGTACAGGACATAGTTTTAAGCTCCATGGCATTTTCATGTTATTTCTGCTCATGTCAGGTGGGGAGGGAAGGCTCACATTCAGCCTTGCACCTAACACACATGCCAAGGAGTCTGGTTACCCTGGTCCTGTTTCTAGTCTGATGATGTTTCTCTGCTGCTGTTGTAAGGTCCTGTTATCCCTCTGTGCTGGTGTACAGAGCACAGCGTGGTGTCTTTGGCAGTGAGGTGGGAATAATGACTACAGGAGTATGGCAAGGCTTCAGTCACTCATGTTTGCAAATGCTTTTTTTATTTCTCAAGGAAAATAATGACGTAAAGCCAAATACTATTAATAGTCTAAACATGTTCTCACCTTATAATACAACCAATAACAAGTATTTTAGCTTAATAAGTATATACTGCAGGTTAGAAGTGTAAATGCCTTACTGATAGTTTAATCAGGATTCCCTCAAAATACCTTCTGTGAGCACATTTAACTGCATAAAAATTTTAAATTTGAAAAATCAGGTTTGAGGATTAAAAGGCAGAACTGTCACTCATGTCTCCGAGGACTGCCTTATTTCTATAAATCTGGCTTGAAGGATTTCAAAAATCTTCCTTTCTTGCTTAGCTTGACTGGTGAACTTACTGATCATTTTGATTTTTTCTCTTATGCTTGATTTTCTAAACTCCCAGATGGTTCCTGGAAAACAAGTTTCTTTAAAACAATGTGCCTGGGTAATAATATTTTATAATAGGAAATATTTTTTTCTTTCTGGTTTTCTTTCCAGTACTCTCTTACAGTTAAAGATTACATGTAAAAAATGAATTCATGCAATTTCAGTTGTTCCTGTGAAACTGGAATTTTAACTAAAGGAAAATATTTCTGTAACACCTGTTCAATGGTAACACAGTTCAATGACCTGTTTATGATCAAGTTAACTATACTTATGCTTCCTAATCTTTTTCAAGGACCATCTTTGGTGAAAGTCAGCCCTACACTGGATGCTGACGGGAGGAGGATCCAGGCTGTGACAGCCACTGCCTGTCAGCCGTCAGCCAGAGGCACAGCATCCCATACAGCATTGCCTACAGAAACATACATACACGTGTACATATCCTAGGATTCCATTGGCAAGGCTTCTTCTCTGAGGCTGTTGCCCTCTGAGAGAAATTCAACCACTCTTAGTTTGGTTGCAGGCTTTTGAATCAGTGTGACCAGAGCAGAGTGATGCTGTGGGTGGCATTGTTGTGTGAGCATCGCTTTGCTTTCTCCATCCCTCCAGCATGACTCTGACGTGAGATGTCTGCAAGTCAGTGAATATGTAATGCTCTGGAAGATCCCTGCAATCACAAGTCTGATATAGATGTAGAGTCCTTTTCACCATTGTTTGACATTAAATGGATAAAGCAGTGTGAGAATACAATAAAAAAATTCGTTATTTTTTTTTAAGGAATGGCTCATATTGTTATACTAAATGGCATTTTCTTCTTGGAATTGACCAGCAGTTTTATAGTTTTGTTTTCTCATTACAAAATAAATTTATTTTAAATTATCTTTCTTTTTACTAATGCAATATGAAAAGACAGGAGTGTGTCTATAAGGTATCAGCTATTGGATATCATTGACTGATTCTCTGTCAGCAGTTTTGTGGTGTAAATGTACGGTAATTTAAAGAGTGTCTCAGGTCTGTTCTTTCTCTGTGAGAGAAAGCATGGTCAAAATCAAACAAATTATCTAAGTGCTTTAAAAAAGATGAATGGACAATTTCTCCCCTTCTGTGAATTAGACACTGCAGGAGTAAACTTCATACATCTCAGCCACTATGGAAAGCCAGGCAGGGGTGGAAGCTTTTCTTTCACTGCAATTTTTAGATTTTATTTTTTTTATATCCTTGGTCATAAAATAATGATAAAGAAGGAATATGCCAAACTGTGTTTAGGGAAAAGAATTCTGTTAGAAGCCAACTTTAGAATCACAGCTGTAATGTGAGAAGCTGTTTCAGACCTTTCCGAAAGGATTAGCAAAACATATTCAGAACGTGAGATGACTTTGGAAGTCAATATTGAATGACACTCAGCAAACAGTGGACCAACAAAAATGATTCTCAGCAGTGTTTGTAGAGGCTCACCATAGCCAGGGGAGGGTAAACTCCCCGCTATCTCTGATCATCAGCAGAGAGTGGATGAGTTAGGAAGGCTGAGGGTCCTTCTCTGAACCACCCTCTGGATAAGGTGTTTGTCTCTGGAGGCAACAGAAGCCTGGAGAAGGAGCTGAGTCTCAGCTCAGCACAGCTAAGGCCCATGGCCCAGGGATGTGCAGTCACGAGCACCCTAACCATCTATTAAGTACTGCACTGACAGACAAGCCGATTCTGCTGGCTAGGAATTTCCACTGATGAATTTTCTGAGTTAAGTTTAAAAAATATATTTTAAAAAATTCAGACAACCTACTCAAATTTGCCAGACCACAGTGTCACTGAAATGTGAAAATAGGAGCTCAAGGAGAATTTTCTGTTTCTCCTGTGGAAATGCTTCATGCAGCAGAGATAGCTGTGAAAAGCTGGAGCTTTAAGAGTGGTGGTGAACTTCCACTAAAGAAATAGTACCACTTCTGTAGTGGTATAACTGGGAGAAGAGGAGGGGCCAAGGAAACGGGAAATCTTTCAATCTGGTTTGAGATGTTTCTGGTCTTTTGACTGGGGTCACTTAGCACTCGTCTTAAACACAAACCCAACACTACAAGTATGTTTGATTTTCAAGAGAACAGTTTCATATATTCCAAAATACTTGTGAGGCCTCCTACAGTGAAACAACAATATCTCTGTTACCTCATTGCTGGGGATTGCACTTGGAATAATAATTTCAAAATAAGAATCAGAAGCAGCCCAGAGACTGGCTTCCTCTCACAGGGTATGCTCAGGAGGTGGCTTTTAAATGCATGGGTAGAGAAATACTGCAGTGTTACACTTTATTGCACACCTTTGTTTTACAAGCTCACTAAGAAAGCTGTTCCATGGCAGAGTTTTAAATTCTGTTGTCTGCATTATCACAAATTTTCTGCTTACAACAGAATTATTCTAAGAAATAAAGAGAGGAAGATATATATGATACATATATATACCTGTATTGGGCTTTAAGAATGCAGTAGGACCTAATCCCATTGGGCAGGATTCCCAGACTTGTAGCTGATGATGGAAAAAATGGAGTCTATCATACCTCAACTCTTCTTAATCATACAACTAGAAGCCTGACCATCATAAAATGTCATCAGCTTGTGCCTGGACAGCCATACCCCACCTTTCCCCCACCTTAATAGGTATGTGAAAAACCTATCATATGTCACAGCTGACATTTCTTATAAATGTCATATAATATAATATAGTATATTGACAAGAACACCAGCATATGAATTTACATCTCTTTCTTTCTGATGAGACACATGTTTGTGTTTCAAGAGACTCTACACAGTACTAGCGGATTGTGCCTTCCCCAGAGGTTGAAGATTGATCATGCCTAATGCACAGGCTGAACACTGAGAGCTGCAGTTTTTTCTGACTCCAGATGACTTCATGAGAAGCTAGAGAGACGTGGCAGCTCCCAGGAAGAGACCCAGGCATTTCACAATTATATTTGCAATACCAGTGTATTTTGTCAGCTAAAGAAGCTTGGTGGGGTATGCCCTGGTTCTCTTCTGCCTTGCAGAGCGGCTCTGAGATGTAAAGGGGAGGGGTCACAACCAGCGTTCTAGCATTGAGATAGGACATAGCTGGGGGGAGCATGTGGACCCAGCCTAGGAAGTGCTTGCTCATCCCACATATTATATATAGACTTTGGCCCTAAAACTTTGCTCTGAGTTATATTATTTACTTTCACACTCATTATAAGTTATTCCTAGACTACATTCTCACATGGCTTGTGTAAACATACCACCATTCATTCAACAGTTTGACTGACATGCCTAGCTGTAAGTAAAATAGAGGTGCCCCCATTGTAACATAGCTAAAACCAGCAGCAGCCAAGACTAATCAAAAGGACATGTGGTGTAAATTTTAATGCTGTAGTAGAAGACTGTTGTAGATGTGTTTTTAGGAAGGTTATGTACAGTCTTATAAGCACTGCTAGCAGTTGCAGTTAAAGTAGCTGGGAACCAAAATTCAGTTCTGCCCCTAGAGACTGGGGAGTTCTCAAAGTGTTCAACATCTAATTCAAAATTTTGAAAAGCAGCTATTTTTTTATATATCTCTTCTCATTTGATGCAAATGAAGTGTTTTTCTCTCATTGTTGGGAGAACTCTCTTCTCAGATATAACTGCTCTTTCTTAATTTCCTGGTAGCTCTGGGGGCTGCCAGTGTGGTGGGAAAAATGATGGTCAGAATGGTTATGATGTTCTTCAGAGGACGTGCCTCCTTAGGCAAGGAGTACCATATGGGGAGTAAGACACTATCTGTCGTTGTATTTGGTAGGTTCATGTACCTTGCATGAGCATATATGGAGGCTCAGCAAGATCCTTGAAGGACAGATGCTGCAGAAATCACTAGTGTGTGGAATCAGAATCAATTGGACTTTGAATCCTGCTTAATACTACAATGTGCCTAGCAGATTGTGTAAGTGCAAGAAAGGCTTTTTGTCCGTGTATATCTATAGTCATTAGAAGGGGATGGGCAATTATGGTAAATAACATAATAATCTCAAATTCCAGAGTTGATTGCATATGGCCCTAGAGAAGCAGTGCATTATCCAGCATTTGTCTAGAAGAAAACAGACCACTGAGAAATAAGCTAGCAGTGAAATGCAAAGAGAAAATTTTATGCAAAAATGACTGTAATGTTTCATGCAAGCCTAGTCACCAGTGGCCCTCCTACCCACGTTTCTCATGGCTGCTGTTGGTTTCATGTATTCCTAAGGCTGGCTGCACACAGTGGAATTGATGGATTTTCCCTTAGGCATACCCGTCTGCTTTCCATTATTAAAAACTCTTCCTTTTGAACAGAAGAGAGCTGAAGCTATTCTGATTTTTCCTTACATTAACTCTCTTTCATGAAGGTTTTGTTATAGCAGCCCAGATAGCAAGCCAGAAGTAGATGCCTCTGTAAAGTGCTTATATAAAGTGCTTATACCAGCGCAGCTCTCTGTTAAGAAAGCAGACTCCCAAGGAAGATCATAACCCAGGAGGATTAGAGCAAAGGACAGTGATGAAGACATTTCTTAATTGAATTCAGTTTCTCAGGTCACTGTAATAATTTGTCTGTTATTTCTGAAAGGAAGAAATGTATTTCCATACTATCTGCATGTTGATTTGACCATCCTTTCTCCTAGTATATGGAAGTCTTTCCCACACATCTCTCTCCTTTATTAAGCGGTGACATCTGCTACGTAGTCATCAAGGCCCACTAAACTGTCTCAGTGCTGGTATCAGGGAATGACAGTGCTGACAGCGACTGCCGAGCATTAGGGTAAGAAGTGAAGCTGGCTCAGGATGAAGAGGTTACGATATGTGAGTGGGTGTCACCGGATTCAAGCAAGGGAACCATCTGGGCCTGGATTAAAGGAACATTACAGTTACTCAGCACAATTTAAATGAACCGTTAAAAGCCAGACAGCACTAAAATAAAAGGAAAAATTGCTTTGTGGAAAAATCAAGCTTTCATAATGCTAGTCTGGTTGGTCCTCAACAATGCTACTTCATCAAAAAAGTTTGTCAGCCAGGGTTGTGCTGCGTGTCAGTCCTATTAGCTAGCTTAGGCGGCTGTTGGGATATGGGCAGGCGAGGCAGCATGAAGCTCTCTAATTTGCTCTTTGAGAAGCAAAGTTAGTGACTGCAGTGTAGGTGTACCCTTGTTTTACTTCTCAGAGGTGGGTAATGGTCAAAAATGCTCTGCAAAACCTGCAATCACTTTGGTATAGAAAATTACCCCTTCACTATGCACTTCAGTGAAAAGCTTGCCTCCAGTTTAAACTGTTCTGCCCCAAATTGTGAGCTTATACTTCATACTCAAGGACCAAAGTGGGTCTTTTCCATCTGTAATGTATGGGACAGCAGAAGTCAGCAGATGAATTTTAAGGTAAGTGAATGTTATGCTAGCTGAAGTGATTTTGCTTTTGTTAACAGAGGGGACTACATATTAACAGGATGAATAATAGAATTAATCTCTTGTCTTGTTACCAATCAGAGCAGTAATATTTCATAATCTTTACACTATTTTAGGTAGCAAATGACGGAACCAGATGTACGATATAGGTGAGTCAGATCTTAGGAAAGTAATTAATAATGTTAGGTAAACAATTTAAAACCTGTTGTTAAAAGATGCTTGAAAGACAACAGCATAATTCCTCACAATAGATACTCAAAGAACTGCAATAACTATTGACAGATAAGCTCTGCTCCAGGGGCTTCTTGAACATCTCTGTAAAAAAATTGTGGGCCCAGTAGCAAAGCTTTTAGGAAATAAAAGACTATGTTAGACAGATAACATTGTCCAAGACTCTGGCTCAGTTACAGTACAGGAGCATTGTAAGTAATAGCCAGAGGTCAGATTCATTCCTTTTTTTCATTAAGTGTGTAGCTCAGGAAATTCAACAGTATGGAATTCAACACTTCTATTGATAGACATGACTGAATAAAACTTACAGTGTGAACTTGTTTCTTCTTCAATGCAATAAAACACAGGTTATCAATCAGACTACCATGTATTTGCCCCTTAAAATTATCCTTTAGCTGCTTCTCTTAAATATAATACAAATACCGACTTTGTAGTGCCAGAAGAGAATTACTAGGCTTTAGATCCAGAAGTGAAGAAAGCAGGCAACCCAGAAATGCTGTGATTGTGGACAAGTGGCAATTTCTCACAGGACCAACAACTGAACAAGTTGGGGCACAGCTTCAGGAGGGGTGTCTGTAAACCTCTATGTCTTCAAAGTCGGTGGCATTGACCACTGAGGCTAGTGGATGTGCTTATTGAGCTGTTTGTTACTTCAGCTGAGACAGGTAAAGTGGTCAGCTTCAAAATGCAGGTACAACTTATGTCAGAAACCTTCCCATTGAAGACACCAGAATCCAGATAACTCTGAAATCTTGGGAAATAAGTTTCTGGCAAATTCTCAGCTTTGCATCTCTAGAAATAAGAAGTCAGTCTCAGCATTTGGGAGTTGCCTATTTTAAAGAACTTTCAGCTGAATGAAACCTTTATGGACTGGGCTAGTTTGTATACCCAGGAGCAGAGCTGGGTGTACAGTGTTGTATTCCCACAGCAGGGCTGAGTCTGAGCACAGATAAAGGATTGACGTAAGTCCTCAGGTGAGTGAAAGCGTGCACAGCTTTCTGAATTAAAAAAAAAAAAAAAAGAAAGAAAATACTGGGTCAATGAAAAAAAAGAGTTATCCAGGGTGGAAGAAGGGATAAACACAGGGAATTAGGCAGGCTGGGGAGGCTGTTCATGTGTGACCTAGTCATATCTGACAGTCCCTGCAGCTGCTGTTACTGGAAATGAACTATCAGTGTACCAAACGCCATGAACAAGTCAGGGAAGAGCAGTGCCTGAAAAAATTTACTCAGTGACAACTTGCACAGATCTTTTGTTGCTATGATTTTTAATATGCCCATTTTCTGTTTTTAAATTAATGCCTCCCTTGCACTGAGGGGTTCAGCAAGGGTCTGAGGGCTGGAGCCCTGGCACCTGCAGCCTGTCACCACACTGTTAAGCAGGTGCTGAGAAATGGTGTCCTGTGAAGTATGGAACACAAAGGTGAACAGAGATAAAACTTTTGTAAATTGCTCTAAAATGCAGTTAGAGAAAGATCTGTGAAGGACAGCATTATGGGACAAAGTAGGGTGTATATTAAAATATCTCCAATATTCTTAAAAGACGCTTTCACTTTGCCTCTAAACTGCTTACCTATCAGGTGTTCTTTTGCTTGAAAGATATTTATGGTGCCATTAAATATATTTAACTAGTGGTCTTATGGTCTATAATTTTCTTCTGGCAGAAGGTGGTTGCACAGGTTTCCTAATAGTAGATCAAGGCAAAACCAGCGTAGGTTTTGTGATTTGATTTTTACATTTGTCTTTTGGGGGGAGGGGGTGGGAGTGGATAATCTAATGAGTGTCTAATGTGAAATATGTAATAATTTCTGGGATCGGGGACTACAACACAGTTTTCCCTAAGCTCTCTGACCTATTGACTGGCTCTCAGCTACCTGTTCAGCTTCTTACTCAAGGCCTTTACACTCAAAGCTGGAGAGGGGTTCAGCTTCTAGGTGATATGAAATCCTCTCTGTTTCACCTCATATCACCTGCAGCCCTAGATGTGAGCTGGAGCCCCACTCCCTGCATGCCTGTGAGCAGAGCAGCAGGTGCAGGGGGCTGCCCTGCACAGGAGGGGGGCCATGGGTGAGGGTAGGAGCCTGCTTGGTGCGGTGGGACTGCTGATTCTGTCAGTTTGCCCATGGCCAGCGCACAGAGTGCATGCACTTACAGCTAAGTAATTCCACAAAAATTAGGTCACCATGCCCTAACCTCCTCCTCTATTCATAGCCTCATTTTTCAGCTGGGCCTTTTGGAGTCTTATCTAGTGTTGGCACTTCCCTGCCTCAAGTATGAGTCATTTAGATGAGCACAAAATGCCTGGCTTCCCAGATCACGGCATTTGTCCACACACGTCTGGGCTCAGAGGCTCACTCAGGAAGGGAGCCGTGCTCTTCTAAAGAGTGATGATCATCAATTTCAGGGTTCAGTTGGAGGGCAAGTTTGCTCAAGCTGTCTTTTCAGCTAATTTCCAGCTAATTCCCACTTTAAGTGCATAAGGCAACAGTCTGTATCTCTATATGTGTTTATTTACAGGTTTTATGTACAGCTTGTGTTAGGAAATTGGATTCATTTGTCTCATTGGCAGAAAGTATCTGGCAAATATATGGTTAATGTAAGACACAAAAACATTCCTTTGAATGCTGACCAGAAGTGGTTAAGGTATTTAGGGGCATCACCTTATACCTGCTGAATTATGCCAAACAGGTGTAATAGCGGGGACATTTTAGTGAACAGTAACTACTGCTGAGGAAAATAATATTTTCTCTTAAGCTAAATCAGGTAAGGTGTGTTCTGAGTGCCTGGTGAGAAGCCCTTGTAAGTATAATAACTCCCAAAGGCATAACTTCCAGAAGGTGGTAATGTGTGATCAAAGGGTGCCATATTTCTTACTTTTCCCTGATTTTGCCATGATTTTTCTTATGTACACATTATTATATCGAACTTACTGCTAAATACTATATGTGGACAGAAACACTTAAGAAAATCATAGCTATCAGTGATCAGAGAAGCTTAGCGCTGTTACAGACCTTGAGGCAGTACAGCAAGAGAGGAACAACCTGAATAATGTGAGCACACAGGCTAAATTTTTTTATTTATACTGGCCACAGGGAAAGAAGGAAACTGTAGAGAAGGTTTCAAATGAGAGGGTTCAGCAGAGGAAAAGGGGATCAGTGTTAGTAATGCAATTGCCCAGCAGAAGTTTGAAGGAAAGGCTGTGAGGCATATTAGCAAAACAACTCAATAAACTGGGGGCTGATGAGTTTTTAAAGATATCACCATAATTAGAACTAGTTGGAAACCTTCTGGCAAAGCACTTCAACCAAAACACATCTCGTGTCTGAAACTACAGTATGTTGTCTAAATGGTCTTGGATTCAACAGACTTCCACAGTGGCAGGGCAAAGCTCTGGGTCCTCTCAGGCCTTTCTGGAGACGTGGGAGGTGGGAAGGAGCCCTGTCCCTGCTGTGCACAGAGGGACTTCATCTGAGGCTAGGAGCTGAAGAAGATATCAGGCAGCAGGCATCTTCTGTTCTAATGCTCCCACCCTCAAATTCCAGTATCATAGGTCTGGCTGGTCTGGTGGAGGGCACCACGACAGCTTCCAGGCTGGCCTGGTGGCAGTTTGGTCTCCACCTGTAAGTCCACAGCTCTGAGAGCCAGCCCTCAGCTCCAGCACCAGAGACATCCACCAGTCTGACTGGTGTCCAGCTGCGTTCACACTCCCACACTCTGTCCTTTGGCAGTTTACCTCAATGCAGGGGCACTGTTTCTTTCATAGGGGAAGCAAAACCATACTTTAATGAAGGATTTTGAAACAATACACATTTTGTACATTTACTCAAAGATGTGAGTTCACCTAAAGGCTTTCCAATTCCGCTCATGGCAGCCCATTTGTGCTGGTCACTTATTTTGTTTCAGTTGGGAAGGTACATGACTCCTTTCAGGTCATGCACACATTTAGCAAGAAGAAAGGGGGAAAGGGATGTCCTTGTGCCTGATGGGGCTCACCCTTCTCCCTTCATGCTTTGGAAACAGTCCTTGACAGGGATGATGCTTACCCCGAGGTAATAAAAAGACTTCTTAAGGGCACTGCCACAGCCTTTAGTCAGTACAGACTTTTTGCTGCAGCCAACGCCCTTCTGTGGAGCAGACCCTCCAGCCCATACACAGACCTTCCCTCATCCGTCTTGAGTGTGGACTAAGGCAAAGTCAACAGGAGCTTTTCCATTTCCCTTTGTGTCTCTGGAAGAGGCCCGAGGGTGGGTTCAATTACGTTTCTTCTTGTTCTACAGCCCCAAGAACACGAACAACATGCACTGAAGGAAGCATGAGACATCTGTAACCCACAGGAGCACTCCAGATGTTGCATGGAAGGGAGAGCTCTGTTGATAAAGTGGCAGGCTAGGAGTTATAGGAACAGTTGCTGGAAAAACATTCTTGACACACCTCTTCTCCTGCTGTCTCTTTCCTCAAACTGACATTTCTATGTTCTGAATATTCAGTGGTACCAATTAAATGCTTACAGATTATTAATTAATTAAGCAGCCTGTAAGGATTTATGCTGCAAGGCTCCCTGGGCACTAAAACAGTTGTTCTGGACACCCTGACTCCTCCAAGATTTTTCTTTCAAAAAACACCTTCATGTTAGCGCTGAGATGGGTTTCACAATGGTTATGTAGCTCAATACAGCAGTGATAAATAAATGAAAATATTTTAAGAAGTGAATAACAGTAGGATTGACATTTGCAGGAGCAAGGAAAAGCCAGGGAGGAATCTGGCATCAGGGAAGAGCCGCCCTCACATGTAACAGGTGAGCTTTCCACAGGCAGCAGCTGAGTGCTTGTGCCTCACGTGTGCGACTGCAGGAGCAGCCGAGTTCCATGTAACCTGGGAGGGATGGTGAGCACAGCTTTCAATATGCCTTAATGCGTTCCTGCAAAGTAAATTTCTACAGCTGTTATATAGTCAAGTGGATTTCTTTTATGAAATGCTTGTGAGATGTGATTTAATACCATTGACATTGAAAATCAGCTCCTGTTATTTCTCTTCTTTTACATAAGTGGGAGTTTGAAGCAGGTAAGTTTTTGCAGGGCACAGCTTGTGTTTATTTTAAATGGGCATTTCCTAAGCCAGGTCTTCAGTGCCTTTATCTCTTAAGAGGCCCAGAGCCCTGGAAAGCCCACACTGCTTTGGAAGCTTGACATTTCCCTATTTCCTTCAAAGGAATGTAGGAAAAAGCTGAAATCCCCCAGACAGAAAATGTCCTATATGTACACGTTTGTCTGACTGCTCCCTGTCACTAGGTGCCTTTATCTTCAGCTGCAGTCCTCTGAGAAATGCTGGAGTTAGAAAGATGCAGAGGAAGGAGCTGGTTCCACTGCTCAGTTTAGACATGTAAGGGTTTGAATTTTATTTCAAGGTAAAGTCTTCAGAAGCAAACTTTCTAGCCATTTAATCTTTAGTTAAAAAAATAATTCCAGAAGAAATGCCAAAGGGATTTAAAATTGAATTTATAAATACATTAACACTCATGATCAGAAGTTTCCTTTACAGTAGCATATAGACGTGAGACTTAATGTTACATTTGGCACCACAAACCTATCATCCTAGAATAATTACTTTGTGATCTCTTACAGTGAAACCTTTGCAAAGGGACTGACAGAGGACATCCTACAGCCAGACATCAGGTGGTGGTGCCTGACAGCCAACAGGAGTTGACTGTGCTCTCGTGTCTGACAGATTCACAGCATGGGGTGGGTGAGCTCTCTATCCAGCTGGGGCAGGAGCAGGTCAGAGCTTCTCCAGCCATTTCAGGGCTTCTACAAACGGAGGCAAAGCTTTTGCTTCCCCAAAGAGGAAGGATGGGGCTGAGCTGAAGACAGTCCTGAAGCTCACCCATGCTAGTCTGCCAGCATCTTACGGTCACGATTAGCAAATGCCACGCTTACACCTGACAAAGGAGTTTCATCGTCAAGCCCTTGCCATCCTTCTCTCTTTGGAGGCTTTCCATACAACAAACAATCCAACCACCTGGTTGCAGCTGTGCAAGTACATTCTGTATTGTGGCTGCTGGCTGCTGGAAACAGGGCTGAAACCACTGCCCTGTTTTGCACACAGTATTACAATTGTAGGAAAAAAAAAATTAGTCATTATTACCGTGAGGCTGGTGTTTAATTAGTGACCTAGCAGCAAAAGGTTCCTGAGTGATCATTGCAACAATTCAGGGTTGTCGTAGCAATTTGTTCAGTGCAAGCACAGTTTGCTGTGTAAGACTATTGGCATGCAGACAGTGTGCACAGACTGGAAAAAATGAAGTGGTGTCAAGAAAGCTTTGGCTATATTAACTCTGAGTATGTCCTTGCTGCCCTGGGATTTTGGTTTGAAATGCAGTGTTGTTTGAAAATGCTTTGTAGCTTTCAATACCATATTCCAATAAAAGGAAAGGTATAGCATGCTGACAACCTATGGCTGTATGACTGCCAAAATGTATTTTGTCTGCTTGTTTCGAAGACATAATTCAAGGAATTTGAATTTTATTCTTCAATCCTGAAGATAATCCGGAAAAGCCTTATATATGTACAGACTGATTTATTAGCAAATAAAATGAGCATGTTGCCAAATAGCAAGATTTCGGTCATATTTTCATATTGATTAACCCAGCAAAGATCACAGGTGTGGTGAATGGCACAGCTGCTGACTTTATCTGGCCCTGACATGAAATGAGTTCATCACCTCTGTATCTTAAAAGAATGTTCCTTTTCTCTGCTAAAAAATTATAACGCTCCTCCTCCCTAATGCCCAGAAGTAGAGGATTTGGAAAGCAACCATTCAGGATACTGAGCTGCTTTGTCTTGTGCTCTTTGTTGCAGGACTGACACATCATCACAGCAACAAATTGGGCACTATTTTATTTGATTCAGAGCTAAAGACCTTGCTTCAGAGATGGAGCTGAAGTCTTCTGAATAGGGATCTCCAAAGAGAAAATATCCTTGTATTGAAAGTATGGCCATTTATTTTTGCATGAACATGTGTGAAAACTTTGTGCAATAAGAGAAAATTATTTCACTGATAGGTCTTTTTATTACCTGTTGCTCCTCATTTGTCTGCATTTATACATTTTTACCACATTCAAATTAGAAAAGAGCTTTTGGACATTGAATTCTTCTATTTCAGGAGAGCTTTACTTATATTCTTCCAAATGACAACAGAAGTAAAACACAGAGAAATGTGAATGCCATCCTGGTCTCTCTTCAATAAATATGGTTTATAGTTAGTATTGCATGCCCTGTTTCTGAAAACAGGACATGGATGGTCCAATTAAATGCTCACCTTTTGAAGACTAAGATGATTATTCCAGCTTCCAGTTCTTGAGAAACCTCAAGAGAACTGCTTTCCTTGATCTCTCAGTTGCGTCTTCATTCCTCCTGAGTGAGGAATTGCGTGAATCTGACTGGAAAAGACATTTTCCACTTGTTTTGTCAATCCCATTAGGAGATTTATCCCCCTAGAGGGGATCTTTGCTCAAATTAACCAAAGATTTATGAATCCCTGAAGAGATAATTTAAAGCTGTATCATAGTCCAGTGGATTTTGATTCTATATGAGAAAATTTGTTCCTCTAAGTTTCATACTTCATTTTCTTCTTATCAAAATATAGAAGAACTAAATGGTTTTTCATCCTTCTACAAAAGGTACACACACACACACACAAAACCCAATCCAAAATCCAACAACTTCCTTCAGGGAGAGTAAAGAAAATTTTAAAAAAAATGGAGTCAAATGATTTTATTTCAGAATCTGGATTAAAAGGGCAAGCGATATTCTCTAACACCTGGTTGTAAAGCCAGCAAGCACCCTGCTAGTACCAAGCACAAGTCTTTAATGAGAAGGAAAGGTTCTCATCCTGTGTAAATCAGTACTACCTTATTAAAGAAGACAAGGTCAGCCAAGCTGTATTTTTTGCACTAAATGAAAATCTAGCCTACTATTTCTCCGTGTATTTGAAGAGGGTTGAGTAATGATCAGGCAACTTCCAGGCCCAATAGTCTTTGAATGATTCAACCTTCTTCTCCCTTCCTCAGTCCTCTCATTTTAATTTCTGTTTCCTGTTCAAAGCATGCTAATCTTACTGCTACTGCTTCCTTTCTGCCTCTGCTGCTTTTCCATTCTTTGGGTAAGCTCTTGAGGACACAATACTTGTGTTAAGTTTACTTCATACAACAAATTCCCGCAGTAGCCTTTGTTTATCATTTATTTGGTATTTATTTACCTAACATGATTTTCATCACAAGCAATTTATTTAACATTTGATGAGAGTTCCACAGCTAATTACTTACACATGTTATAGTTCATTGTCAAGCAAATGAGCCTTGCAAATAAAACAATGCAGAAATAACCGGTGGGAGCCTGCAGAGACTACTTTGGAAAAGCTGGAAATCAAAGACTTAAGAATTTGAAAATACTTTCCAGCCAATTAAAATGGTACATGAGATGCTGGCTCTCCTTGCATCAGGCTGATAGGAAGAGATGGTCTGCAGGATGGCTGCTGCAGGAACAGGAAGGAAACACTGGCAAAGCATTGGGGGTTTGCTGCCCTGTACACCGCTGCCTGTTTTCAGTCTGGAAAAAGCTGCAACTTCCTTCAGGTGAAAATTGTAAGACTGCTGTTTGCAATTAACTGAACAGGGGTGATGACTAGGATTATTTTTACCATTATTAATAGGTCATTTTACAAGAGTAAAGAAATTACTAACTCAGAAACCTGATAGCACACACAATATTCAAAGAAAGGAGAGAATTGAATACTAGCTGCTTCTGCTCATCTATGTGCTCTGCTGACCCTGGTTTTAACCCCAAGAACATCTGTTCTCTCTTTAACTTGTTTGGTCAGTCAGCAGTTTTCAAGGGAAGAGCTATGGTCTGTAGACTTCTTAGGAGAGGTGCACATTCAAGAGTGAATCACAGTATGTTCATCAGGAACGAACGTTAGCAACAATTATGGACAGCGAAGAAAAAAAACAGGCAAAAAAGTACTGGGAAGAGCTCAGTGAAGTAGCTTGTTGGGATACATGGCTGGGAAGAAGGCATAAAAAAATGGGTTGAAAAGCAGAGGACATGAGGAGGACCATGAGGATGAGCAGAAAGAAAATATGTAATGAGGAGAAGTCAGGTGAAGGATCTGGAGACATCAAGGGAAAACAACTGTCCAGGATTCCTACATCTATAGGATTTTAGTGTCAGTATGTGGAACACATTGAAGGTTTGACTCTGAAGACCCCAGATGAAGAGAAGTTGGCAGTAGATTACAGGAGAAATAATCAGAATTTGGATATGTTGCTGCTTATCATGGATCATTGTGCCGTATCAGTATCTGGGGAGTCATGGACTTTATTTTTAGAGACTTATGAAGCAAAGGGTTGAGTCTATATTGGCATCTTCCAGCCTTGGATCTACCTTGCTTTTTGAACTGTTATGACAGCGTTGTTGGAAGCTTTGAAATTTTTTTGGTAATAGTGTGGAAATGAGCACACCAAGAATGAGCAGGAAATGCGTAACAAGAGCAAAGATTTAAATGTTCTTGTTTTTTCCTGTTATGCTGTTGTAGTTATGGCTGCTTGGCTCCTTCAGCTGAAAAGAAGGAAAACAATGGCAAACTCACAGTTTCTGTTTAACAGTTGGATGCAAGTATAGGGCATATGTTTCCTAAAAGACATACGCATTGACCTTGATTCCTCCTAACCATACCTGGGCTATAATCCAGGCTACCCATGCACTGGCAGCTCTGTTCACAGTGAAGATAGATAGATACCTCCAGAGTCTGATTCAGATCTTACTCCAGGAATGGGCTGGACAAAAGCTTTTAGGGTTCTTTAATTATAATTCTAAGAATATGTTGAATGGTGATTTGGTAAGCTAATGAGCTGTTGCCATTTATGAGGATGTTCATTTCTGCTTTCCTAAGGAAGAATTTATGAGAGCTTGTAGCGCAGGAAAACTCACTGAGAGTCTAAGCTTTCTTAAAAGTTGTCCCCATTTACTTATAATCCACAGAAATAAACAGTTGGAAAGTGACTGATTTGGGGTGCCTGTACAGTTTCAAGCTTGGAATAATTATGACACTCCACACCTCGGTAGCTACTCTGAATGTTCTGAAGATTATTTTCATAGAAGGTAGATCTCACTGTATATGCAGTCCTGTCTGCTGTAACAGCAACATCTCTGTGCAAATGTTGCTCGTAGTAGCCCATGAGATACTGAACTTCATTCTATTTGCAGTCACTACACTTTGTTAACTGTGTAAGTAGTATCACACAGTGGCAGAGCCCCAGTCAAGCTGCCTTATGGAGCAAATGTATCTGGCAGATGCAACATCATGCCAGAGAGGACGGGGACTCTTCATCCCTGGAGATTTTGAAAACATGGCTTGGTAAGAGCTTGAGCAAACTGACCCTTGCTTTGAGTGAGAGATTGGACAAGACCACCTCTACAGGTACCCTCCAATCCAAGTTTTTCTATGGTTTTAATAAAAAGTTATTTGCTAAATACTGCCAGTAACTTCCGTACCGATTTCTCATTTTGAAACAATCCTGCATGCAAATAACTGAAGTTTTTAATTAACATTTATTTAATGTTGTTTAGTCTAAATTCCTTGGGATGAAAATGTGCTGATAAAAAAAAAGAAAAAGAAAAAGAAAAAGAAACATCTGTGATTAAAAAGAGCAAAATGGAAAAATGAATTAACTTTTTGTTGTTTGATCCAAAACAAAATGTTTTGATTTAAAACTAAATGCATTTTTTCTTACTTTCATTTAAAGGAAATAGAATAAATACTGCAGAATTTTAATTTCTTTTGAAAAATTATTCTTAATAAAAAAAAATAATTATATATTTGAGCATCAGTCTTGGAGAACATTTCCTGTAAATGCCTCTCTAGAAATAAGATTTCATTAACTGTTCTAATTCCCAAAACCAGAAACCTGATGAGGACTGTGAATAAGGCAACAGATAGATTGTTAATCATCAGGGCTTGTCCCAACGATGTTCTGAACCTCTCTGATACTGGAAACAAAGAAGTGGTTTTTCTTGGGAAATAGATCAGGAGAGTTTTGTGTGTAGTAACAAGTCATGTGGTAAATTTTTTATTGGTTGCGTCGTCTCCCTGAAAAAAGAGAGGACTCTCAAAACCCTTCCCCTCTCCACTGTGTGTGCTGTGCTAATGTACCACATTACGTCAGGGGCTGTCAGAGTGTCCTTACTGCACCATAGCCGGTACTACTCTGGGCAATTTGGTAGATGTTACACAGACACAGGTCCTGTCCCAAGGAACTCGACACCAGTGTGGTTCTGTCTGCCTTCTTCATGACCTCAACATTTCATTCGGGTGGGACTTCTCAGTGTTCCAGAGCTGATTCTATCCGTGCTGCCCCTGTTACGTGCTTCCCGCCCACACTGCAGCCAGCAGTCACTAGAGGTCTGTGAATCAGCATCTCCCCCCGCATTCTTAGGGATATTTTCCCATTCATTCTCTGCCATAGGAACTGCTGGGCTAGTCTTCTTTGTGGAAACATCACCTGTTTCTTTTTTTGGCCTTCAAATACTCATTACAAATGTTTGAAAGTATAAAAACATTGAATTCATTCATAGGTCAATAGGGACTCTGTTCAGGAGCGTAGGTAACGTACCTTAACATATAACAGTATTTCTCATAGTTGAGTCATGAGGAAGAAACTTTTGTCCGGTACCTAAACCAGGCTTTTAATCAACACAGGTTGTAAGAGAGGTGTCTTTTGTTAGTAATAGTTGATAATACCAGTCACTCAAGAAGCTATTGACAGAGAAATGGATTGCCAAAGCAATTACAAATTTCAAATTACAAGTTTTGGGCTGAGTCATTTATACTCAATTGTACAAATTTGTCAACCTATTGCCTTGTCAGCACACTTGTGAGTGAAGCCATGTAACTGCTTCTGGGCCCCCATTTGACTGCTCAGCACTGACTAGCTCTGACCTACATAAGTCAATCAAATAAGGAAATAGTGCCAAGTGACGTATTCCATGCCCACTATTGAATATGTCCTCTCTTGATTTGGGGGTGCTGAGCTTATGTTTGTTAAACCCAGTGTGAACTAAAAGCACCCAGAAATCAGTACACTCCTTTCTGAGCTCCTCCTCTGGTAGCTCTTTTCATTGTTACAACCTTTTTGAAAAAAACAAAGCAGTTATACCAAACCAAACCAGAAGAAATCAGCCCTGGTGCTTTTTGACAGCCTGTGACAAGGGCTTCTCTGCAGCTTTCTGCCACAAGAAGACACTCTGAGTTGATTTGTTCTCCAAGGAGAGATGCAACATAACCAGTATACCATTATACTGTCTGTAAAACACCTTGAACAGTTTGTCAATAACATTTTTTCCTTCCCCTATAAATAAGAATGTCTGAACAAAACAATAAAAAATGATAATTTGGAGAAGCTTGAGACAGTAAGATCAGACAGAGTTATTGTTCTGATACACATCTATATGAATTATGACCTAGCCTAGATACATTTTATAGCAGCAAGGTGATTAGAAATTTTATTATCTAGAGCTTTTCCAGAAGCATGTGTGAAGCTACCAGGAAATACGTACAAAAAGTTTTCAAAATATGCTCATCATTTTCCTCCTATTGATATAATTTTCTGAGCTTCTTATAGAGCAAAAGTCAGTATTTTCTCTTCTGGAGCAAAAGGGCACTGGTTAGGATGCTAAGCTAGCTTACAGTTGTGGTTGAAGATGGAAATCACAGAGCTTGTGTATGGTGTTTTAACAAACTGGCCTCAGTTTATTTTGTTAACACTAACGCTTATCCCAGTCAAATCTGCCAAAAAATTCCTCTCTCCTCATTCTCCATGTCTCATTTTCTTTGGTTCTCTTCCTTCATTGTTTTGGGCCCACTGTAGACTGGGGGAAGCTCAGAGCTGGACAGATGTGAACCTTGTGTAGGAACACCTGGATTTTAAAACCCGCTGCCTTAAAGAATACTCCCTGGCCGTTGCCTTCTCAGGGTCTGATGGTTCATAACAAACGTTAACCCATGAAACTGGACTGTTGTCATTGGCAAACCTGGACTGTGGCTCAATGGCAGAAAAACATGGTCTTGAAAGCTACCATCTGATCGAAGTCAAGCTTAATCTGTTTTGGAGAGCTTCCCCCCAAGCTGGTCAAGGCACATGTGATCAGCATAGTGGGACTGCCTGAAGCGGTGGTGCATTTTTTACCTCCTGCATTACTCCAAAGTTGTGACAAGCGAGTGTAAAACCCCACCAAGTCAGATGGTGTCTTTCACTCATTTCATGCTGTTGCAAATGACTTCCTGAGGTGTATGTAAACGAGTTCCCATTCCTCCAAAATAAGGCCTTCATTTTTTAAAGATCTTCTGCTCCTGAAAAGGAGCATACTCACAGCCTGGGAAATGGAATAGGCTCAAGAAAAGAAATGAGTGCATAGATCCTCCCCCCATCCTGCAAGAGCTGCTCAGGACAGGGGCTACTTGCAAAGGACTTCACAGGACATGTCTGCACAGGAACGGGCTTCTCAATCCTCTTTTCCTCATGTTGTTTTTTAGAGACACACTGATTGGTTTTGTGGACCTGACCGCTGAGACTGATGACTTATTTCACATGAACTATTGAACTCCGTTCATCTGCAAAAAACTTTGGATTGCTGTTGACCTTAAGCTGAGTCAGTAACTGAGAACGAAATGTTCTGGTTCCCCTTCTTACCCTAGGACCCTTACATTCCTCTCTTCTATGTGTAATGTGAAGCTAGGCATAGGAGTAAGTACTTTTACAAATAATAATATTTGCACATCAAATGGCAGTGAAAACAGGCCTACATATTCCTGTGCATAGTTGGTCTTAAAGGGAAAATGATAATCTGTGTAGTACACAGTGACCTTAAGGGCACTGTGTGTTACAAATATACATGTATGTGTTTAATATATGAAGCACATTTGGTAATATATAATTCAAATGTTATATAAATATTATTTCAATATGAGAACTCAAGGGATTTAAAATGGTTCCTTTGACAGGAGCTTGTCATACACTCTGTTGTCTGTCCAGAAAAGTTTATCTTTGGGGGTTTTACAGCATTTGAGGGGGATTCATTTGACATTTGATCTAAAAATATGCCTTGTTTCTATATTAGCTTTAGAGCAGGATCCAGTGGAAAATTAACCACAGTTTTTGAGTGATCCATCTATATAAAGGAACACTTTTTGGTTAGCTGAGCCCTGAAATCTGATATAGCACATGGTATAAGAACATGGCAGAAAAATCCTGGATACACAGAATAGAAATCAGCATGAGAAATGTGAGAACTGTATGTTCACAGGTCTCTGACTTCTTTGCTTCTATCCACTAACTCATCTCCCTCTAGAGTACTCTCATTAAAAACTATTTGATACTTGAAAGGAAGGCAAAAATAGCTGAATCTACAGGAGGAGCATGACCCTTCTGCCTCCTGGTGTGCCATTACTCCTCTCTCAGAAGAGCATCTGCTCAATCTGAGGAGAGATGCTGAGCAGCCACCTAAAAATCACTTGCTTCTGCTGGCTGCTCAGCATCTGGCAACTATGTGAGTAGCTGGAATGCTTTTGTTAATATCTCTTCCACGTGCTTCCTGAGTATTTTTCCAAAGCAGCTTAGTTGTATGCAATGTGCTCTCATTTCGTAATGCCAGTGACTGAAAGTGTATGCCAGGGGATAATTGCAAAGCCATGTTACTTTGTCCAGTCACATCAATTGTGCCCATTTCCTGTAAGTCTTTGAGAATGACTGATGCAAAATGATGGCACAGGAGCATTGCATGTTTCATAGTGCATGTCAAATAAAACAGGGGTGGGGGGGACAACAGGGTATATGTCCCTTTAAACAACTCTTAGCTTTTAGATAGTGGGTTTGCACAAGACTATGATCAGGCTAGGTATTTTTACAAAGCTGAATAAAAGTACAATTTGTAACAAGGCTAGATGACCTTGTTATCTTCAATTTAGCAACTGTGGGTAATGTTGAAAATTACCGGATGGATAAAAAGTAACTTGATCTCCTGGATGCCTGGCACAGTGTACAACTGACTCTGAAGTCCCTACTGTCACATCTTAACAGCTACTGTTCCCTGTGAATGAGAGGTTAAAGCTAGTAGGATTATGTCTACCTGTACTCCTAACACATCTTCATTTGATATGCAGGTGTGATTTTGGCTGTGTCTTAGGCATTGAGATTCTGGTCAGTGATTTGTCTTTGGGATCTGCAAAGCACCTGCTTTGGGGAAGAGCTTGTGGGCAGGACTGTAATGACATAATTTTGGCTAGAGCTAAGATACAAACAGCAAAGTCACATCTGTGCAGCCACTTTGGAATGCGAAATGTAATTACTTTCGTCCTTTCAAAATGAAGACGTTTTGCCTTCTGACTTCACCTAAATTATCTTTGCTTAAAGCCTGCAAAAATAAAAGCACAACAATATACAAGAGCTTTAGGAAAGAAGAGAGTAGAAAAAAAAAAGAATTGATGAAGTTAAAGCCTGCTCTCAGAGGAGTCTTGTGATGCTGCTGCTGGAAGGGGTCCTCTTTGAACCACAGTACTGGCCATTTATGAAGAATGAAGATAAAAGTAGCCAAGGGGTTAATGTTGCATCTGGCCTTTCCGTTAGCTTATCGCTTGCTCTCCCACATGTCAAATCTTTATGTTTGGAACATGGAGCTTGTTCATCCTGGTGGGAGAGTAAAAAGGCTGGGGAGGAATTTATCATCCTTATTTAATACTCCATTTCCTGCTAATGAAGGCAGGGGCAAACACGAAATGGAACGACGACATTTACCTGTATGATTAAGCCACTGTGATAGATTTCTTCCGTAATCCTGAAAAATGAATGTTAAAAATGGATTAGGTTCTGAGACAAAACTCCATAGAATCTGAGGTGAAGGGAGATGTTTGGCAGAGGAAACTGAAGAGTGGGTCAGATATTCATGACTCACATCACTAACTTTTGCTTTCTACAGATAAATCAGTATCAGGCACTGATAAGCTGATAATTGACCTAATAATAGTTTTACAAGATTTGCAATGAATCTTTTGCAATTCTCTCCCCAATACTTTTTTTTCTTCTAAGTTGAAGTTTGTCAGGTACTCCTTACTCCTTCACTGGGCAGATTCACTTTCCCTTGATGGAATTCAGTGCTCGAAAACTTGCTTTGTTGGACACATTTTCTGCACAGAGAAGTAACTTGGCTAAGTTTCTGTAAGCTGAATACTAGGCAAGAAATGGATTAGCTGCTGACTGCATGAACGTTGCTTGCTATGGAAGGGCCTCCTCCTCAGTGCTTTGTCCTAACTTCTATTAGATGTTGTCCAACTTCAAAATTGGGCTTCAGATTTCTTTCAGTGCATAAGCAAAAGCTTTGTTCTGTTGCCTATGAAATAACTTCTGAGCTGTACATGCTATTTTTCACTGCAGTTTCACAATATATGAACCTTAAAGGTGCGGGGTTTTTTTTCTTTTAAGTTATCTGCTTGCATTAAAACACTTCGTTCAGCCTTGACTAGTGTGGTTGTCCCTTTTGACCTTCTCACAGTACTTCTGCACAGCAAACCTTGCTTCACTTTTTAGTTCCAAGTGACTGCAGCTGGAATCTGGTGAAGCTGAACAGTTTTCACTGCCACTGTTTGCGCTAATACAAATCAAACTTTGAAAGTTTAACTTTTTTAATTTTCTTGCGGTTTCAATGCAGCCAAAAGACCTGAGTATTAAAAGTGCAAAGGAACTCTTTGTAGGGGTGAGTGTCTTTGTAAGCAGGTCTTTGGAGGTTGCAAGGAGAGGGCATCTCTACCCTTTCCAGGGGCAAGAAGAAAAAGGAAGGCCTTCAGCCTCCTCTCCTGCTGTTTTTTTGTAGTTCTGTGTGGGCCAGCACATTTTAATCCCAAGGAACGGTGTATGTTATATTCTGAATGAGGAAATTAGAAATTCATGCAGTCATTAATCTTCTTATTTTTTGTAAGAGTGGTAAGACTATGTCAGTCACAGCAGGTCCCTTGTTTAAGACACTACTACTTGCCATATCCTCTGTACAGCTAGATCGTTTGCTAACTATGAGATAGTAGTGTACTAGTCAGAAAGAAGACTTCATGACTCAAAGATTAAGTGGGGGAAAAATGTGTTTTATATATATGTATATATGTATAAAAATTGAAAATATAAAATATATAGTAATTCAAAAAAAGGGCAAGTTATGAAACAGCAAAAAAATGATTAGGGAAACAATAGGCAAAAGAAAAATTTAGATCCAAGAAAAAGAAGGATAAAGAGCATAAATATCTGAGCAATAAAGGGAATCTTGAATTAGGGGGCACATTGCTAGCTGTAGATTTGGAAGAGGAAAAAAAAAAACCCAACCATTAAATGTAACCATGTGTACCTGCGAAGAAGTAGAATTCATCTGCACCCTATGGGGAATCTTACAATTCTTTACTATGTGAGAAGGATAATGACAAATATCTATGGCACATCTTTTAAAACCAGTAGGCATAGTTATCTGGTACTAATCTAGCACAGAGAAGTTGGCTGAAGAGATGACCAGTGTGCTTGAAACAGGCGTCAGTGTGATTGGTGGCTTTGAGGTGCTTTGTCAGCACTGCTCAGTGTTCTGATTTACATATTAGTGCTGTTTTGTATCAGAACAATGTTATAGGTCAAAATCCAGGTAAATGAAAAATCCTCCAAGCAGTTGCAAGTGAGGAACCCCGTAGATTTATTTTTTTTTATCTCTAAGCAAGGTATTGTCAAGACACTCACAAGACTGAAACTAGTGCTTATTTTTAGCAAGTCTGTGTTCATTACTGAGAAAACTGGGAGATAATGTAGTGATCAGCAGACTGTTAAATTGAAAGGATGAGACAGCTGACGGAGTGGCCACGCTCATGTGATAAGCAAGACCATTCAGACATTTTCCAATGAAAGCTTATAATCCAGGAACAAAGAAAACTGGACACAGCTGCAGAGCATGGGCTTCAGATCTGGAGAGGTGCCTGTACAGACATTTCAGCTGCAACCCTCCACAGAGAGCAGCAGCTAAGGCGGTGCTGGGATGTGCAAAACAGCAGGACCAGGAAGACAGCTTCTCCCTTTGCGACAGTGCTGCTGGGCTATGGTATTCATCTGTAGAGACTGTTTTGCAACAGGAAGAATGAGAAACTGGAGACACAACAGAAGACATGCACAAAAGTGATTTGAAGGCTGAAAAATATATCCAGAGGGCAAAAATAGAAAAGTGTCTGGAAGATTATTTGATTACAGTGTGTCTTCATAGGAAGTGCATGCCAACTACGGAAAGGCACTCACAAGGCAGGCAATACAGTGCAGTCTTAGCAGCTGGTCCTGTACAAATCTGAAGGAGAAACAACTTGCTAATGAAGTGCAGAAACCTTCAGGACAAGCTAGGAAGTGGATTTGCTGCCCTTCAAATTCTTCAGATCAAAATCCAATGACTTTCTGTTGGCAGGTTCATGAGTTTTGTACGGGGGCAACTGGATGAAACTTAATCACATGTGATGTATTGGAGGGAGCATGAAATAACCTAGCTGTCTCTTCAGGCCTTAAACTTTGTGAATAGAGTATGTGGATTTTTCTCACTACCTGGCAGCAATGGAAAAGGAATGATCAAATCTAATCATGTAGTCAGAAGTCTTAACTTATTATTTCCTATTGCTTGAGGTACTAATTTGACCAATAACAGAAAAGAGAGTCTTGGGGACCTGTGCTGCTTCTGGTTTCAAGTATGATTTTTCACCATTTTATTTTCCATTGATTACACTAATGGACTGATACAGCCAGCTCTCTTGCCATATATTTTTTTAAAAGGTCACAATACATGAGAACCTTTCACATTTCATAAAGGTGCTGTTGTTTATTCTGTATGTTTGTATTCATTAGAGTAAAACAATACTTTGAAAATCAGCAACCAATTAGTACTATATCTTATAATTTGTGATCTCAAGTAGGAAAACAACAAGCAGGAACAATTCTAAGGCAGATTAGGTCAACTGTGACAGAAAAATATTATTGGACATTTCTATTTGGTGAGTTACTTCTTATGAATATAGTGAGCACTGCAGTGATTGCTGGAATTTGTAGTTATTAATAACCTCATTGCTGGAATTAATGGTAATTAATCTTATTGACAATGTAAGAAGACAGGATAGAAGCTGAAAGTAAATTATGGTTGTGCAGACAGCTGCACCAAGTGAAGACTGAGGTCTGTTAAGCAATGCCTCTTCTGGAACATGTCAGTCCCGGGACTTGGCTCTGGCGTTGTTGTATGGCAAATATACCCTGCTGTCTCATGATTGCTTGGAAAAATGCAACCAAGGTTGCATGTGTCAGGATGTTTCTTGGTGCATATACTTATAAAGACAACTGAAGAAACAGATTAATTATCTTAAACATGGACCTGAGCCTGAAAATTTCCACATCTGGTTCCATTTAAGTATGTTACCATAAAATTTAACCTATGCAAGATTTGCATGACTTGTTTTTCTGTATGTCTGTATATATAGAGTACACACACACACACACACACACACCCTTCTGCAAATATAGATGTGTATGCTCCAGCCAAAGAAGAAAATTTTATAAAAATGAAGTACCTGTCACATTGTACAAAATAAAATTAATTTTCAGCGTGGCACTGGGTTTATGTAGATCATTTCATGTACGTGGAATTTACCTGCAGTGCTGTTGTGGGGGTACATTAGACCTATAACCAGTGAGGTGGGGTTTCCCTGCATTGTCTGGGGGAGTGTCTGTATGGACAGATGTGAAATGGTGATCTGAGAGCTTGACAGCAGCAGTACAAAAACATGTTTTCAAAAAATGTTAGGAATGTTTCTTGGTCTGATATTCTGGTACATTCCATGCTACCGATTCAAAGAAATACAAACAAACAAGAACCCCCATCGTGCAATTGCCTACCTAGGCAAAATTAAATGTTTTCTAAGTTACTTATGTGCTAAGACAGTGGAATTTGTAAGGGGCTTTTTGAAGATAAACGTCAAAACTGTAAAATGCATGTACATATGTATGTCTGTTATGTCTCCTAAGGTGTGGTTCTATATGCCATAGGTGGGCATTTCATGGTGATGTTGTATGGCAGAACTATGGCTTCTCTGTGAACATCTTTTCTTCATCTGGTTTTCTATACTAGAAATGTCAGGTCCTGGTTTATCATTAGTGTCTTTGACAGCTTTTGCAGGAAATCTGCAAAATTTTGTATCCAAAATTTGTGATGCACTTTTCTTATCATTCTCAAGGACTGACAAAAAGGGATAAAGAGTTGGGCTCCCACCCAGTGAAGCCACTTGTGTTTCACATGCACATGGAGTATATCTAAGTTGGGAGCTTAGGGGGGGTAGGGATGCAAAGTGTGTCTGCGAGCACTCCATAGCACTTCAAACAGACATACAGACAGCTTTCATCTTGTGAATTTGGTTATTAAGACCACTGTGGCCATGCCAGCATATGCCACATAGATCTGCTATGGACTATATAGGGTGTGAAGCCAGTTTTGCCATAATTATGCCAGTGGAATCCAAGTCTGTGATTTTTATGCATTTCATAATTTTAAGTGTTTACATCAGTATCAGTTTGAGGCTGTGAAAGATTCAATCCCAAGACCTTCACAAATCTGTATGGTCTTTCCAGAGCAGAATCTCTGTCTATGTTTGAGATAGTTTACAACTGAGCATCCTTTTTATGGAGTGCTACCTAGAGCATTGTGTACATGCAGTGCTGCTACCTGGAGACCAAAGACCTCCAAAGTTATGAAAATCATAACATACACTTTCTTCTGGTAGCTTTAGGTATCTAGGTGTGTTTAAGGGCATGGTCCAGAGACAGAAGGTCATTGTTTGTAAAGATGCTCAGGCACTGGTCTCCTCAGTGTTGCAGTGCTTAATCGACCAATTCCTTTATTTTCTTTAAAAAATTACTTGTGATACTATGGCTGAGACTTCAAAGGAATGAGGGTGTTTAAATCAGTGGGTGGTCCAGTTTCTGCTTGTTTATCCAATAATTTTCTAATGGAAAAAGCAAAAAAATGTCATAGGTGCAAGGACTGAAATCTAGATTTCCTTCTTCCCACATGAGTCTGGAAGAATACCGATTCTAACTTCTTCCTTTGCTGTTTCTGCCTCAATGAATATTTAAGTGTCTCATTGTTGCAGAGCTCTTGTAGAAAGTCAGAAATGTTTTCCTCTCAGTGCCAGGGGATGTGGGTTTACATTCTGTTACACAGAAAAAAAGAACTAACCCTTCAAAACTGAATGAAATAATCTAGGACTGAGCAGACTCATGACTCTAGAGATGTCTCTAGATAGTTAGAAATAGATAACTCTATCTCTAAAACTCCAGGCTTTCTTGATTTACCCTGAATAAATTTACCAGATAAATGGATAAAATGGTACCCAGTGGCAGAATAATGAGTTCATTATGGATCTCCAAAGTTTCAAGTGAATGCTGTGAAAACTAGATCATTTTCTCTCAATTTGAGACAGGTTTCTAATGTGCTTGAGATCAGTGGAAAGTATTCATGGACCCAAATAAAGCTTCTCAGTGTCTAAAACTTCATTTGAAATATTAAACTTGAGCTCCTCTCTTTTTATATAATTTCCTAAGATTTATTGAATAGTGTTGCAAGCTGAAAAATCTATTTATGCATTTCTGAATACACTATCTGTGTTATTAGGTTAATTCAAACTTTGTAGCACAATGCATTTAATGTAATTCCACCATCTCATAAGGTTAAATATTAAGATCATTCCAATGGAAGACCATCCAATTATTAAAAGCATCCATCTTCATGCTCACCTGAAAAAATGCTGAGAAAATACTGGTGACTTTTTTTTGTTTTGATTGTGTGGCAGCTTCTCAATTCTTTCTCTCTGCCACAAGAGCTTTTAAATTTGAATTATTTCTGGTAATATACTCCAAGGATAATAAAACTCCTCAAGTCGTAGAGTATACTAACTCTGTGAGAGAACTGAGAGAGTAATTTAAAGCCAACTAACTGCTGGTTAAATCACTGGTTGCCATCTTTGTTTTTCTTAAATGAAAACTTCTTCAAACAGAAATAATTATTAATATTTCACAGTGATGCTGAGAATATGCAGGGAAGCTTAGAACATCTTTCATCTGGTTGGGACCCATACATGAAATATAGTACAGATCTGGCTCCAAAGGGCTTTCAGCATGAATCAGCAAGACAGATGAAGAAGAAGAGGAAAAGAGGGGCAGCATTACTTGCCCAATTATGAAGTCAACTGGTCAGTGACAGAAAAGGGGAAAAAAGCTTTTTATTCTTTGTTTCAGACTTGTATGCTGATGAATACGCTATATTTAAAATCAGGCTGGATTGCTTTGTGAGGATCAAATAAGTAACTGAGGTAGGATGTTGAGTATTGTGAACATCACATAACAGCCACCTCTCTTAATAGTTTTAAAACAAGAATTAAATTGTCAAGCATACCCCTGGGTGAATGACTTCACTGCTGCTTAAGAGGTGGTAAGCTTGAAACAAAGTAAAGGTAACGAAAAATAAATATGTCCAAGATTGCATAGAAACAGTTTTCTTTCCTCCTGTTCCATTGTAGTTGATGACAAATCACATACCATCCATTGCCTGCAGCCTACTGTGAAAGTATTTTTTAAAAAGACCTCTTTTATTAATTATTAAGAAGATAAGAATGTCCATAGGAAAGCTAGTATCATAGATGAAGATTGGACTGGATAAAATCACATATAATTTAGATTTTTATACTGTTCAGCCATTCACATCTTTCCTCCCCTTTGAGACAGATGTATTTTGAAAGGGCTACTTTAAGCTCCAAAATGTATGCTTTGCTTTTACTCTGGCTTTTATATCCTGTCCTTTTGTGTGTGTGTGAGAGACAGAGATTACAAGATTACTTTATTAATTGTAAAGAAAACATCCTTTAGGGATTAGAGTAAACCTTTTTTTTTTTTTTTTTTTTTTTTCAATCAGTGAGAGAAGGTATTTCAGATGACATTCAGTGATATTCACAATATAGCTTTTGCTGGTCTAATATCTCATCTGTTCTGCTCCCAAGCAATTTTTTGAATTTTCTGAAAAAAGTAACCCACACCTGTGCCACAAGACAGATGATGGAGTAAGGGGACTGTCTGGCTAAGCCCTATACTGCTTGCAATATGGAAAGCTTTTGTATAAGCTCTAGGGGGTAAAAGTCTTTTGCTGGTATATGTCTCATTTCTGCTAAGGGAGTTTGCCAGGACAGTTTAACTAGTAAAACTCCCCTAGGGTAGGCAAGGCTTGTAGGTTGTAGAGAGTAATTAGGGCTGCAGAATACTATGGCTACATTGGCACGGTGCTGCCTTCAGCTCAATAAAAGCTGTATCTCAGAAGGATTTACTACTGGACACAAGACTGGTCTGATGTGCTGATGCTGCTTCTAGTTTATGTGTCTGCTCTGGCACTCTGCAAGGTATTTATTTCACTGCACGGTGTTAAGCTGTGTCACTGACTCCTCTGGGCACATGCGATCACTTGCCACATCCACATAATCCACTTTTAGACTCGTATCTGTTCGTGAGCGAGTTACCTCATTTCACATATCGATGTTTCAGCAGTGTAGTAAATTCCCTGGCTTGGAAAATGGGATTTTCAACCATTGAACAGCATGATCAATCTAATTTTGTTTGAGCCAGCTTGCCATTAAGAGCTTAATGGAGAGCACCTGATTTCTCAGTAAAGGTTGACTTTTCTTCTGGATGTGGATGGGGAGATGGGTTATATATATTAATATAATGAAAAGGTGTTGTGACAACTTGCATGCCAGCCATATAACTGAACAGATCATAGGAGCTCTTTGCTTTACTTAGCATGGTTTGGCTGTCCTTTCCTGCACATAAGGGCACATGAAGGATTGTGTTGGGTGTATTAGTTCCAGTTACAGATGTACTGGGATGATGGAAAGACAAAAAGGAGGTGAAAAACTAACTCGCTCTCACTATAGTTAGTTCTGTTCATATGGAGACCATGTATGGATTAAGAGAGTCTTTGTATCAAAATCAGTGTGTACAGAAAGAGTAAAATGAAAAATTACAGGGGGTTTGAAATCAAGGTAGAAATGTTGCATGGTTGATTTCAATGAGATTAGCTTTTTACCCTTTGTATATGGGTTACAGTAAGCCCCACTGCCAAGATGTGCTCAGCTCTAAGGACCTAAGTTGTCCTACTGACGTGAAGTATTTGTGTGGCTGAAGCTGAGCATATTCCTGAGGCCTTGCCAGACCACAGCTTTACTAGATGATCTGTCCATGGAGGAATAACATGGTTTTCCAGCTTAGGAATTAGACTGTCACCCAGAAGTTGGCCATCAGGGTCCAAGTTTTGTTTAGTTTTATGTACACTGGCATTGTGTTGGCTTAGGTAGCTCCGGTCCTTTCCTTCTGTCCAGTTGTGAGGGCTTTTTGTATTTTTCCACCACAGCTTGCTTCTTCTTTAGTTGGGCAACCGCAACTATTTGTGAAATTGCCTGGGAAACTGGATCACTGAAATGACCCAGGAGAAAAATAACACTCCAGAATAAGAGCTTTTTCAAACCCCTGTTTGGCATTTTGCCTTGTGAAGCCAGCACATTAATGCCCACATAGATCCTTAAAAACCACAGAGAAGGTTACAAAAATTATTTTTAAAATTTGTTTTACAATTTAATTGCTGATAGAACCCTTGCTAAGGCTCCTCAGCGAGACTACGCTTACACTGCAGTAAGCAGTATTGGTAATCATTCTCCAAAGATGAGAGGTATATCCTTGCCACCCTGAGGATGAGTCGGACACATTTCCTTTAACAGAGAGAAAGCTCTTGTACCCTTCCTTCTGGTTTAAGAATAGCTCAACTTGCACCCAAGAATGATGGACTTTAAAGCCCACCTGCGGACAAGGTGTCGATGGCTTCCCTGCCTTGCATTTCTTCTGCCTGAGCATAGACGGCGCTCTTACACCGCCGGCTGCAGCTGGGGAAAGCTACTCCTGTAGTAAACGTTGTTGGAACTGTTGGTTTTGTCCGAATAAAGCAGTAACTGGTCCTACGTCAAAAATAAAGCAAAGCTGATAACAAGTAAGCAAACACATTAATCTGTATTTCTGCAAAGGTAAATAAAGTTATTTACAATTAGGGAAAGAAAAAGTCCATTAAGACAAACAGTGGTACAAAGATGTGAGTTGCAATAAGCCATGATCTTAATCCATACAAGATTTCTTCCACAGATTGGTCTGATACTTTGAGCATTACACAGGCTTTTCTCAAAGGCAAACCCAGCTTTCCTGAGCAGACCTCAAAAGGTACAGGTGTTGTGGAACAGGTTTTGTATCGTATGAAATCCTGCCAATAAATCCACAGATGCTATGTTTTAAACAGTTCAAATTGGCCACCAGCACTGGTTTGAATTGTCTGAAGTGCTTTTGAGAAGCAAGCAGCAATGCAATATGTACATATACATGTATACACAAATGCACATGTATATGTATACACGTACAAGTACATAGGTATATGTATGTGTGTATACACTGAAATGTAACTCTTCCTTACACCTATCATGAGAACAGTAAAAAAATTAAAATGTGCTACACCTGGTTTTGACTTGTGACAAATCTTGATTTGCTCTTATGTGTTTGGAAGAGCAGGTGATAAAGCACCTTCTGCTCTGCTTCCTGTTCTCCTGGGACACACCCTGAATACTTCTGGAAAGCAGGACAGATCCATCAGTGAGATCACACCACTGGAAGATGTATCTAGAGGCTGAAAACAAGGAACACTGATCCCTTCCTTGTTGAAGAAGAATCTTCCTTTTCCCTTCCCTTCCCTTCCCTTCCCTTCCCTTCCCTTCCCTTCCCTTCCCTTCCCTTCCCTTCCCTTCCCTTCCCTTCCCTTCCCTTCCCTTCCCTTCCCTTCCCTTCCCTTCCCTTCCCTTCCCTTCCCTTCCCTTCCCTTCCCTTCCCTTCCCTTCCCTCTTCTCTCCTCTTCCCTTTGAGGATATTTGACCAGTGACTCCCTTCAGCCCCACACTTTACTACTTTGATGCAGGTCTAGGTCTCTTTCTTTTACTCTTCTTATTTTGATCAATTTTAACTCTTGGGTGTGTAGTGCTTACTTATTTGCACTTCTTTCCCCTCTGTCACTGGGATGCCCCTTGTCTTTGCACACCCTGAACTGACCTGATATATTTTTAACTTGATTTGGCTTCCTAGATCTTTTGCTCCTAACTCACCCAGAGTCTCCACATGAGAATGGCAAGCATCATTTGATGTGCAGAAATGGCTCTAAAAAATCAGTGAAAAATCATCTTACTCCCAGGTCATCACTTCTGACTAGGAGCTCTAGGCCTGTGTCTGACTCTCTTTCTCTCGTTCTTGCCCTTGTTGATCCCTTATTCCCAGCTGTTCAAAAAGGAGGTTGCTGTTTTGCTTTATAAGCTTCATCTCTGGTTTCCCTCAGAACTAGATGGGAAGGTAAGATCGTATCTAGCATCCCATCCACGTGGGGGAAAATCTGAACATCTGTAGGACTTGGCACAGGGAACTGCTATAAACAGAAGAGTAATTCAGCACACTAGCGGGCTATATCATTGAACACCATCAAAAGCTGGCAGAGAAGTAATGGAAAATGAGTTAAATGTCATTCTGCCTTTCCATAGCTTGGCATTATGTTTTTTCATCAGAGACATTAGGCAAGTTTAGCATATTTTGGTATTACTCAGCAGTCACTTGGTAATTACAGGAGGATGCTCAGGTATACTGATATTTTCTGGTTTGTGCTCCTTATTTTTTAGGAAAATAAGAATCTAATGTACAGACAAGAATCTTGGAACATATCAAGTTATGCACCAATTGGATCATCAGTTTTTTTATGTGTGTTGGGAGCCTTGGAAAAGAAAGTGGTGCATAAGATAATTAACAGTTGAACAAAAGATTCAGAGGGAAGCAGCTTGTGAAATGAATACAGATCTATCTAAATGAGGAGGGGAACAATACAAGAGAACAAACCAATGAGAAACACCACAAAGAAGCTCCTGCACTACTCTTCTGATAAGATATAGAATTAAATCAAAATGGAATTCACGCCTTCAGCACTACTGAAGTGAGGCAGTTTTATTGTACAGTGAATTTTTTTCAGTTTTGTAAAGTGGGAAGATGATAAACATAGGCATAATCTCTTGAACTGTAACAAAGCTATGGAGTACATCAAGAAGCACCTAAGCATATCTGGAAGCCATGTGTGTGTGTGTGTGTGTGTGTGTGTGTGTGTGTGTGTAGGTTTTAAATATTAAGATCTTGTGTATTTTCTAATATTTTCAGATTTTTCAGCTTCATCTTCCCAAACTGTGGGATGGTAGCACACTGCTTTATAAAGCAAGAAATACAAACACATTAACACATTTATGCTTGTTCATATGAGTCCAAGAGCTAGTGTTATCACAGAAAGCACAGCATCATGAGATTCATAACAGCATTTGCAAAGCTTGGTCACACTGGGTCATGTGAAGTTGTGATCTTGTCACATAGATCAACGGCTGTTGAGCGTAGAGCAAGCTGCTTGTAGGTCAGAATCGTCAACTTTTTTGTTGCAGTAAGAGGTTTTTAAAAGCTTGCAGTAGAATCTAAAGAAACATAATTATTAGATCAGCCTTTTTTTTCTAAGAATATGCATTTGTGCCATGCGCTTAACTTCAATCTACATGCCAAGAGTGCTCTGATGTTATATTCATTTTGCTCAATTGTCCATAACAAATACTTTTAACTTGAGATGCTGAATTTTCTCATGCATCGCATTTTTTTACATAACTCTAAAGACCAGGAAGGAAATTTTTAAAAGGCACAAGTGGTAGTTAAGGACCTCACTACCAATGTGAAACCTGTGAAAACTAGGTGTGTAAGTGCCATTTAGGTTTTTTGAAACCTCTACAGAGGTTGTAAACCACGCAGCAGTTTCTGGTAGAGGTCAGATCAGCCTCATTCATCATTATTTTTCTCTGTTGCCCTACATCTCCCAGCCTAAAGAGGAGGTTAAACACAGTGTGTATCTTTATAGATAGCAAAAGGCAGCAAGGTAGCACAGAAGCAATTGTGAACACTGTTACCAATGTGTGTTTTCAAACAGATTGCGTGAGTTTGTTGTTAAAGGAGATATTTACATACTGCTACCAGATATATGCTGATGGACCCTGAATTATAATCCTGTAATATGGAGGAGTTTGTGGGTCATGTAGACAGATGATAATGTCTTTCAACAATCTTTGACCAAAACATTCTGAGTTTAATAATAATTCTCTACTACTATGTGTTTGTAACCAGAAAAGGTGATCTGTACAAGTGCTGTACTCCTATTCCTATGGATTTCATAAAGCACTAAGGTTCTGGATTTATCCGTCTTCACCTGGCTGGCTTGGAGGGAAGACGACTCTCGCAGTGCTGTGGGGATATAGACACATTGCTTTACTGGCTCCATTTCAGCAACCGGCTCTATGCTCCACAGCTGATCTGCCTCTTCCTCCCCTGTTGTGTCTTGTGCATGTTCACATCACATGATGCTGCTGACCTGTTTTTCTTGCTAAGTCCTGCTGAAGTAAATGCCTAAAGAATTACTGTATTAATGACCTTGGACGTTGCTAGATAAGGAAAATAAAAACCTGCATCCAACTAAGAGGTACAAGGGTTTTTTTCTCCACATTCGGTGGCTTGCAAGGCTTCACATGCTTGAGACTGAAGGGGTAGGAGAATTTTTTCACTCTTCAGCTCTCTATCTGTTTATGCTCTTTGCAATGCATGGGACAATGAATAGAACCCAGCTGTGTTTTCACACAAGGGACAGCTGAAAACGTTTGGGCCTCCCAGGAAGCAAAAGCTGAGTTTTGTTGAGGCGAATGCTGCCTGCAGTATTAGTGCAGAGGGTAGACGTTTGGCTCCAGACAGGCGGCATAGGTTAATGTGACTAAAACATCCTGAAGTGCTATGGGAAGTTCTGCTGGGTAGCAGGGAGGCAATGGCAGTCATCACTGACCTATAAACAGGATGAGGGAGCAGCACCAGCAAAGTGGAGAGACAGTCGCTGGCGCTACGTTGACAGGCAGACACATAAACAAAGCGAGGGAGGAAGCTCTGTTTATATCTGGAAAAGAAACCCCAAACTATAGGATGCAAAGGATGGACGTACGTGGCTATAAATAGCTACAAAAGTATAATGTGACTTAAAAGATTTAGTTGTGCCATAAAGACTCCATGCAGATAGACTGCATACACTTCTTATTTTTTTTAAGTGATGTGCTTATTTTTTTGCATATCTAGTATTACTTATTACACTTTAGCTGGGCTTTTTAAATAGGGAGGAGAAAATCTGGATAAATCAACTAATAACCTTGTGCTTTTTTATAAAAATGAAGAGGCTGGAAAAAGTTGGGAGGCTTGCCAGAATTGTCAGGCCATCGCCTAAGAGACCCAGATACCACTAGTTTGGTGTTTGGGTAGGAAACTGTGTTTTATCAGATTAATAATACTTTGGAAGCCAAAGGGTAAGGAGAATGTAAGCAATATTTTGTTGAGGTTTTGATTATGGTCTCAGGGTTTGGGAATATTAATCAGAAGGCAAGTGAGAGTGTCATTCTCCAAATATTATTCTGCCAGAGGAAATGTGGATGAGAAACATTCTGTATGCAACCACTCCCAGGTGCAGGTAGAGATCTTTTTCTTTCTACCTCTACATGTAGGTAGTCAGGGACCCTCACCTCCAGCTTTTCCTGGACTACCAGGTAGATCTCAGTATGGGTTTTTTTGATTCAGTTCAGTGGAATTTTGCATCAGTTGTGATAGTTAAGAAGGTTGTGAACAAGAATAGATCAAGATACTTTTATTACAAATAGTTTTTCTGCTGAACTGGAAGTGGTGATATAATGCTGACAAGGTGCATATACTTAAAGCATTTGTGGATGTGGTTGTTTCTTAGTGGACTTATTTATGTGGTATAAAAGAAGAATTGTGTTTAAAAAACAGTCACTGGGAATAAGATGCCTGCTGGCACTTTTTTACCAGATAATAGTTCTGTGACCTTTGAGGAATTTTGTCTAGCAGTCCTACTATAGGTTGCTATGCTTGTAGTCTTTTAATTTTCCGTTTTCATTTGTAACAATCAAACTGCTTTCACAATGGCCTTTCTGGCTTTTCTAAAAAAAAAAAACAAACAAACAAAAACAACCAAAAACCAAACCAACAACCAAACCCCACTAATAAGTATTATTGTTTATACACACAACATAAAACTCTGTGTTTAGTACTTTCTGGTATTGTGTGCAGACACAAATACTTGGTTTAAGGAACAAGTGAAATTAGCAGCTGTTCCGTGTTACAGTAACACGCTGTGTCAGACTTTGTCTCACAAAGTGAAGGAGAGGCAAACCTTTTCATGCCCTCAAGTCACCTGGCCTAACAGATATTGCATAACAACTTCAGTTTCACGTGGGGTGGCATTGTAATTTCCAACTTGACTGTCAAACTAATTTCTTTCACAGCAGGGCATGATGTGCTGCTTTCTGCACTATGCAATTTCTACAACTGAATGTCTTTACTATGGTTCAGAGAGGAAATGTCAGAACCTCTGAAGCAACGTGGTTCTCCACCTTACAATTGTCCTCAGGCTGCCAAATCTTTCATGGCTGTGGGATCAACCTAGGAAGAAGTAAGTTTTCATTGTTAGATCTCTAATTACAGTTGTTATTTAAACACAAAAAAAATAAAGTTAACATGCTTTTTTAACGACTGTCTTCTTTCTAACTGTAGGGGAAAGTTTTTGTTTCTCCTAGTAGAGCCTTTGGAACAGGATCTGCCCAGCAGGCAGGAACCCCCACAGCCTACCTACAGCTTAGTCTTCAGGACAAAGGCAAATGTCTTTTTATCCTTCTCTGAAGGAAAAGGAAAAATCAGACAAACAATCAAGAAGCAGTCTTGATGGGAGGGAACACAGCTTCTCTTTTCCTGTCTGGGATAGCAGGACTCACACAATACATCAAAGTATGGCCTACAACTACACATATATAATTCCTCCTAGCAACACAGAACCAGTGCTGATGGCAGTGGCTATTTCAGCTCTTATCTTCTAGTGAGTTTCACATTGAAAGGTACTTCTTCCTCACTGTTTTCAAAAGCATAGGCTATGAGAGCTCCATAAAACCACGCCCACCATACCTAACTCCAACTTCTGAATAGGTGTCAGAGAGACTTGCTTTGATTGAGTCCTCATACTTGCTTGAGGTCAATAGGATTCATCTGGTATTCCTGAAAAGAAGGGGACACACAGAAACTGAGGGGAAAGTTTGGTTTCCCCAGGATGGACACATCTTGGAAGCAGTGTATTTGTCATCAGTATCGCTGAGGACATGCTGCATACCCACCCTACAGTGAAGAAAAACTCCAATCAGAGCAGGCATTGAAACAAAAGCAAAAACTGCTCTACCCAAGTGAAATGTTTTTATTAACTGTCAATGTAGCAATCAGAGTGAATAGTCATTGTTATTTGATTTATGGAACTCTTTGCCACTGATCTTGAGGCCACTTCAAGTTTAATTTTTCCAGTCCCTTCTGTTTTGGAGACAGAATCACAGAATTGCTAAGGGGGGAAGGGACCTATTTAAGTTTCTCTAGTTCAATCCCCCTGCCCAAACCAGAGTCAGCCATACCAGGACGCCCAGGACCATGTGCAGATGGGTTTTGAATATCTCCAAGAATGGAGATGCCACAAACTACCTGGCCAACCTGTTCCTGTGTCTGACCACTGTCACGGTAGGGAAGTGTGTTCTTGTATTCAGATGGAATTTCACGTGCTTCAGTTTGTGCCCATTGCCTCTTGTTCTCTCACAGGGCACTGCTGAAAAGAGCCTGACCCCATCCTCATTACATCCTCCCTTCAGACACTTACATACATTGACAAGATCCCCCTGAGCCTGCTCTTCTGTAGGCTGAACAGTCCCAGCTCTCTCTGCCTTTCCTCATATGAAAGGTGTTCTATTCCCTTAACTGTCTTTGTGGTCCTGTACTGAACTTGCTCTGCCAAGTCCATACTTTTCTTGTACTGAGGAGCCCAGCACTGGACCTAGCAATCCAGGTGTGGCCTCACCAGTGCTGAGTAGAGAAGGATCACCTCCCTTGACCTGCTGACAACACTCGTCCTCATGCAGCTCAGGATACAATTGGCTTTCTTTGTCTCAAGGGCACATCACTGGCTCATGTTCAGCTTTGTGTCCACCAAGACCCCAAGATCCTTCTCTGCAGAGCTACTTTCCAGCTGGGTGACCCCCAGCAGGTATTGGTGCCCAGAGTTATTCCTCCTTGGGTGCAGGATTTTTCATGACGCGTAACACTTTCAGCTGCAATTTTCCAACTCTAACATCCCTCTGGTGCTTTCTGCATTTTGCCCAGTATGTTAGTAATAGCTTAGTGACATTTGGGCTGGATCATGCCTAGCATGTGACAAGTGACCTAGGAGGAAGTTTATCAAAGACACCATTTGGCAGGTATTCCCCTGCTATGAAGTGCTGGAACTTTTCAGGGTGGTGCACAAGTCGCTGCTTGTGACTTTTGGGACTTCTTGCCTCAAGTTAGTATCGACCAAGTTCTTTTTGAAGATCTCATCTGGGCATGGAGTTGCTGGGTGATGAACATCTCTGAGTAGTTCTGACATGTTTCTAAGTCACCTATTTGAACCAGGCCATGTCTGGAGGGCTAGACTGACCACTGCCATTAAAATTACTTCTGTTGCTTTGCTGTTAAAAAGGAACAATACCTTTGCAATGCAGATGTAAACTGTAGATTTGTATACTTAACACTTTTGTTAATACACTATTTGTCATTGCATTTGCATTCATTGTCTTAAGCTGTCTTAGAAAGTTAAAAATATGAACAAAGAGAAAGTGTCAAGAAAATGCTCTGAAAATGTATTAAAATTTCCTGCACAGATGGAAGAGTTGGTTGTTGTGTGCTGCTTTGCTCGGTGGATACATGCTTGGCTACAGTAGGTTAAAAGGAAATCAAGGGTGGTGCTGCTAACATTCCACCCTCAGCTCCCTATTCACCTCTCATCATCCACCCTTGCATTTGAATTCAAACTTTTTACCCACCCACCTAGTTTCCATGTGAAATTGTGCTAATGGAGATCTGTCCCACAACAAACAGAGACTTGAGCTGTTTTTGAAATTTGCAACTTTCTTTTTGAATTTCAAGTGTTTCCGACTTGCTAAATCCTGGTTTGGGTCAACATCTGGACTTCATGTGTGTGTAATTCAAGTATCATGCTACACTGAAGAGCCTGATTATGCATCAGATCTAAACTTTGTTGCAGTTCAGGGACATTAGATACTGGGATTTTGGTATAATTCTGTGTCTACCAGGAAGGAAAGGGCCAGAAAGGGAGCTGATAATGATTTGAATGGAATAGGACCTTGGGCATTCATGTTCTGTGTGTCCTGAAAGCTCTGCACACCCATTAGTGCTGACGAAGCGGTAAAGACATGCCTCTGGCACCAGATAGAGGTCAGTCCTTTCAGAAATACTTGCCGTATTTTTATGCCCCATCAACTCCTACCTGTGTCTGGGCAGAACTAGAGCGATGGAGTGTAACACCAGGCTTTACACACCTTGTCTACATTTCCCTCTTCCAAAGATCTTTCATTTTCCCTTCTCAGTCCAATTTTCCCTTTATCTTCGTTTTGTTTTCTTTCAGTTTCCCCTGTTTTCCTTCATTTCTTTTCTCTATTGGAGATCCCCCTCCATACTGGGAGAGGCCAAAGCTGGAGCTGTATCAGCCAGATGTCTTGTAGGAAATAAGCACTGGGCTGCACTGTGAGCTTGTACGGTATTTGCAGCACAGCCTGTTTTTACACTCAGATGTTGGGAGGAGATGTGCAAGATGATATGCTCAGCAAGAGCTCATGGCATAGCAGTGGGTGAGACGCCTGGTGCGGAGCCGGCCAAGGCTCCCTGCCCAGGGAAAGGGAAACATGTTCTGTTCGAGGCCACAAAGGAGTCTTCAGCACTGACTGGATTTAACATGGCGGAACGCCTTCTGGTGCTGCTGGGGCCTGTAGCAGCCCACACTGAAATGTGAAGCATAGGAGCTAGGCAGAAGTGACATCATCGCTACGTTTGTTTTCAGTGGTAAGGGCATGCCTGGCTGTGTGCAGGGGCCAGCAGAGACTGGACTCCTTTTCTTTCCTTTGCATACCGTGAGCTCACATTTTACCTACCTCTCAGTGTTAGAGACCATCCTAGCTCCTAGGCTGTAAGTTTGTTCTCTCCCTGTTTCTAGCCCAATAAATATTTAATTGGTCTATGCAAAGTGGAATTACTTCAGGAAGAGCTGCCCTTTTATGTCTGTTTTAAAGTGTTCACTGAGGGCATGCAATCTTAGGTATTTTCAAGCTAAGGAAAGTCCCTAAGTCTAAGTGCTGCTCAGCTGGATCAGGGACCTCAGCTGCTGGCAGAGGGTTTGTCCAAGGGGAAGGTCCTTGTGGGGTCACTTTGAAAACAACTGCCTGTTGGGTTTCTGCTCTATTACCACAATTCAGGAAGCTAAAGGGTTGTTTAGACACAGGCAGTCCTGGGCTTGCTTTGATTGTTAAATATCTGGAGAATTTAACTGCTAGAGACATAGGAACCAACTGGAAGAAGCACTGTGGACCTCAGATGTCTCCAAGACCAGAGGATTCTTGAGGAGACGAGATGACAGGTTCTTCTGTAGATCTAGTGCTTTGTGAAAGAAAAATCACATATGTCATCCCTTCACAGTTAACTTAGGAAAACTGTCTCACTAAACTACAAGCCCTTGTATAACTATTTCTGAGGCAAAGGCAGATGAATATGAGGGAACAGAAACAATGGAAACTGCAACAACTGAAGAAACTATATTCTGACACAAAGCCTAGACTTCAGAAGTGTTTACTCCATCCTTAAATCTCTCAGCTTTCATCGTGATACTCTCCCATTTTCTCACCTAGCAGAGCCCCAATTGTGTGTGCTAAAATACAGCAGCAACCTGCACACATGGAAGTTCATCAAGTCCTGTTATACGTCAGCTCTTTCTGCAGAATTACCCAGTAATATTAGTTGTCAAAAAACTCTTAGCTGCAAAAGCATTAGCTTAAGTACAGTTCCTTATTCTGATACTGACACTTGGCCAGGTGTTCAATACTCATAGCTATAGGAGGGTGTTGCTCTGTCACAGGAAACTTTTAAAAACCTGACAAATAATAAACCAAAAAATGTGATGTAAAAACACAAAATGGAAGCAAAACCATAATTTAGGGACTGTCAGACTGTGCTGTGAAGTGTTGGTGCAAACTTTATTCTCCCTGTTAGCAAAGACATAGTTCAAAATTTGCTTGCCATTTCTTTCTATCAGTGTGAAGTGTTCATGATCAAATTGGCTCATGCATCTTATAAACTTGGCACGTCTCATTTTGTAAGAGCAAGCTTTCCTCAGAAACCTATTTTCCATTTCTTGCTGTAAATATAATGTTGCTAGCCTGTCTCTTTTGTCATAAAAGCCTGCTCTTATAACAGATATGGGAACTCTTAGGGTAAAATAAGAAATTGGCTGGTTTTGATCAAAACTGTTGAAGCTGAATTGAGGTGATTATTATTGCTGTTAGTCTCATTTTGAGATAGATTTCACGCCTCCTGACTCACCGAATGTGCAAGGCCTTTTAAAGTCACTAGCAGGTGGCACTTTACAGCTTCCAAATCTCCTAAGGGGGATTTCCTGGGGTGACCAAAAGTGTACAGGGACATCACTGACTCCAGAAAATCTAACTGACATCAATCACTTTATGCAAACTGAGTTACTTTATATAACTGTGCTTAAAATATCCACAATTAATTTTTGGCATCCTTTTTCCTCCTTTGGTCAGCAATGACATGATTTTTTAATAAATAAGGCATGAATGTATGTGTATTGCTATGTGACAGACAGAAGGAAATTGTGTTCTGTCATTATTATTATCTGTTGTCTGCTTTTTTGTCTCATCTGTGGTATTTTTTATCCACTATTTGGATATTTTCAAAAGCCAAAGCCAAAACCACAGTGATTGTGTTAGATGTGTTTTGCTGCAAAAGAGGCTGACAGTATCCTGAGCTGCATTAGGAGGACTGTTGCCCGCAGGTCAAGGGAGGTGAACCTTCCCCTTTACTCAACACTGGTGAGGACCCACCTGGAGTGCTGCATCCAGTTCTGGGCTCCTCAGTACCGAAAAAACGTTGACATGCTAGACAGTCCAGTGAAGTGCTGCAAAGATGGTTAAGGGAATGGAGCATCAATCCTATGAGGAAAAGCTGAGAGCTGGGACTATTCAGGCTAGAGAAGAGCAGACCCAAGGGTAGCTTATCAATGCATATAAACACCTGAAGGGAGGATGTGATGAGGATGGAGCCAGGGTCTTTTCAGTGGTGCCCAGTGACAGAACAAGAAGCAATGGGCACAAACAGAAATACAGGAGGTGGCATCTGAACATCTGTCTTCCATAAGGCTTAAGGAACAAATGAAGAAATAATATTTTATGTCTTCAATGACATGAGCAAGTGGTCATATTGGTTAAATAATGAAAAAAATAACTTAATTTGCCAACAGTCTGCATCAACACTTGGGCCTCAAAGAAAAAAATCCTTCCTTCCTTCCTTCCTTCCTTTCTTCTTTCCTTCCTTCCATCCTTCCTTCCTTTCTCTTTTTATCTCTCTTCTTTCTTTCTTTCTTTCTCTCTTTCTTTTCTTTCTTTCTCTCTTTCTTTCTTTTCTTTCTTTCTTTCTTTCTTTCTTTCTTTCTTTCTTTCTTTCTTTTTCTTTCTTTCTTTCTTTCTTTCTTTTTCTTTCTTTCTTTCTTTCTTTCTTTTTGTTTCCCTCCCTCCTTCCCTTTGCCTCTCTATTCCTGAAGTTTCCTGACCCTCCATCAAACAAATTGCAGAGAATCCATTGATCTCCTTTTCCCTCTTTCACTGTGGCATGTGATACTTATCTTCCATCAGACTCTATTGTAGAGTCCCATGAAGGCCACAGTTAACTTTGGCAGGCATCGTATCAGTGACTCAGTCTGCCCTGGCCCCAAATCAGAGTAGAAACAGGAATGTCAGGCCCCTAAATTAGAAATGATAAAATGATGAAAATGGAGAAAGGAAAGGGGTTAAAAATATTTATTCTGGGTAGGATTCAGAGAAGCCTCTGACCTTGACCTCTTCGCTTACTGGAGAGGACACTGTCCTCAGCTTGATTATGAGACAGAGCTGAAATGCAATGTAGAAGTGATTCCAAATATCTGTTGCCAGGAAACAGATGACATACTAAATTGCTCTGTAGATTGAGTGCTTAATTCAGCGATTTCCTGCTGCAGGAGTTGCCAGTATACAGCCATTTTGTCTTTTTTGGCAGAGCGGCCTCTTTTGGACGGCTGTCTCCAGTAGTCTTTCCTATGCTTCCTGTTGTAGGAAGGCCTGTTTCCTGCCACGAGATTCCTGATTAGGCTCTGCACTATTTTAGTCTGCAAAATGCCTGTGTAGCAGGTTGCTTCTCTGTATTTAATACTGATTTGCGGGAAGTGAAGCCAGATCACAGTCTGGCCACAATAGAGCATCCAAATCCTTTGAGAAATCTAAAAAAAATGCCATAGCTTGACTGAAAAGAACTGATGCTTAAAGTAGTATTCAGAGGTACAATGGAGATCCAAGTATTTATTTTTTTAGTGACGTTACACTCTGTTTGTTTCTTTTGGTTTTGGTAACCGGGGCCTATCAGCCTCACACTGTCTTTTTAAAGTATCTCCCAAGGTTAGTTTTCTGCCTTTAATGGTCACGGGATGTTCTGGTCCAGATCCTCTGTACCTTTATAAGGGTACAGATGCTTTCCATCAGTATACTGTAGACCTAGATTTTTCACTCTGCTGGTAGTGAGGTGCAAATACCACCCTGACATAACTGAGCAGACTTTGCAGTTGACTTCTTCTGACATAGGAGTGTGTGCTCAGTGGCTGGTACTAAGGAATAAAAGACCTTTTATCCATCATCCACAGCCACAATAGTGAGGCCCTGTTCTAGGTCTGAGCAAAGTATGAGATAATATTGCTCAAGTCTCCAGATATTTCTACTGTACCATTACAAATGACAAGAAATAAAGTTTTGTCCTAGATGCTACTGGTAGCATGGACATGGAAGGGGACTTGTAAAAAACAAAATAATTTACTTTGGAATATTGTTTCATCCATATATTTTGTTAACACACCCTGTTCCCCCATGCTGGACATTATCCCGCATGCCTGGCCACAGTTACCCCATTCCTGCTGTGGATCCTTAATTACCCAAAGGCAGACAGAAGACAGTTCAAGAGTTCCTTTGTTTCTTTTATGAGTTGCTCTTCAGTGTACATCCTTCTTCTGTAAAGCAGTCATGCAATGCCTATTGCTTGCTCTTGACCTCATGTTTTTCATGCTTAGGGGTGATGATGTAGATGCTGACTTCAGTGACAATGGAGTTCATGTTGTCATGGCCTTACAACATAAGAAAGCCTGGTGCTGCAACCCAGAGGGAGCAGGACGTTCTTTAGGTCTCTTCCCCCTTCCAACTATTCGCTTTTTGGTGTGTGGTTTTTTTCTCATAATTATTTTTCTTCATCCTTTTATTGAGAATCCCAATCACTTTTTCCTTTACCATGCTTCATCTCTCTTTACTTTCCAGATCAGATGATGGAAAATATGAGTCTTTTCTGGTGGAAATTTATATGAAAAATTCTTTAATTTTCTTCAAAAAAATACGAGGAAGTTAACCCCAGCAGTCCTTATTTGAGATTTTAATAAATGGAAGACTTATGCAGAGGCCAGGAAATTTGAAGTTAATTTAACACTGATCCATACTTCTGTGGAAAAGTGATGCTGTTCTGTGGCCCTGGAGGAGGCCTGCCTTCACTTTAACTTTCCTGAACCCTTTGTACTGTCTTCTGTAGCATTGCTATGACCTGGACATTTTTTGTTGTTATTGTTTAAATACATATTGGCTCTTGCATACCTTTGTTACTCTGACTCCCTTTTGTCAGGAAAGAATTAGGTTGTATTTCAGCAGTGTCTACTGCAGTCCCAATCTGAAAGTCCCTGTGGGCTGTGTCAGGAGCACAGACACACTAACACACACACACTCGGTGATTTGTACTAACTGGCAAGCTGCAGCCCTGTGACTTTGCCCGTCCCTCCACAAATCCAAGCCTGTTTCTGTTGCTGCACTGGCAGCTGAAAGCAGCATGACCTGGACTGCCAATAGTGCATGTGTTCAGCTTGTCTGTGATGGTCTTTCAGTGAAAAATGTCCTCATAAGGTAAATGAAAACCTCATACATTAAAGGATCTGAGTCTATATTCTTCTAGGATGAGGATCCTTCCAGAAAGATCTATATGTTGTAGCTATGAGGCCAATATAACTTATATGGAGAATAGAACAGGGATTCTGCATTCATTTTGGGATTTGGAGGAGCAGACTGAGAAGGGGTTTTAAGCTGTGTAGTCTCAGGCTAGCTGCAGAAGTCATCAGTCCTCTAATCAACACAAATTAGAAAAGGTTTCCCTAGTTCTGCTCTAATGTTCTAAAATTCTGCTTTAATGCAAACATTTCTGAGGCAACAAAGGCTGACCATTAGATTTCCTTTTTGCTATCTTGCTAGTTTCTTGGACAGCCAGTATTTGTTATTAACTGGTCACCAGAGTCTCACCTGTCTTCTTGTTGTATCACTAGCTCTCTGAATGCCATCCCCTTGCCAGCCATGCTTTGATGGTGGGTCAGAAATGCTGTGCGGTCTTTGTCTCTTCTGCCTCATCGACTCCAAAGGGCCAGTGGCCCATAGGGCTAGGAAATTTAGGCATTGCTGTTGAGGGAGAGTGGTCGGCATGGGGTTTATGGCATGTGCTTGCTTGAGTGGGTTACCAGTGCACTGTTAGCACACCATACACCAGGGTATGTGTCACCACAGTGGGAGCTGCATGTAGTAGTCTAGTTTGTCCATCCTGTACTGTCTGAGGAAGGTCTGGATGAGATTACTGGCATCAGTGTTGATGTTTCTCTTTTAAACCAAACAACTGTCAGGGAGCTCAGAGGAGCTCAGCAAAATCATTGGCAAATAAAACCAATAGTATGAGACAAAACTGGGGGAAACTAATTGAACAAAATATTGAAGGGCCATGATTACTTATCCGGCTTGGGAAAGCAGTATTATAAAGAAGGTGATTATTCTTATTTGGCACAGGGGAAAGAGGCAACAGGGTAAAATCACCGAAATGACATAGTGAAGTTGTGAGTGGAAATATAGAGCCTCTTGAGTCAGCTGAGCACTCTCACTTGGGAGCATAGTCCTATGCTAAGTGCTAATCAATATTTTCTGTTTGCTACCTTTGCATGCCTGTCTAATCTCTGCTGGTATCTTAGGCCTGGCTTCCATCTCCCCTCCTATCCATCTCTATTGGCGTCACCAGCATCCACCTGCAGTTAAGTAAACGTTAGCTCTAGCAACAGTGTGCTCTTTAGAGCAATGTACCTGGCCACGCAGCCAAGGCTGGCTCTGCAGAAAATGTTAATCAGAAACACTTTAGGAAACATTGATTTGATCTCCTGGTTCAGGAAAATGGATCAGTGACTGCTCCCTAAGTGATCCATGACAGGACAATCCAACAAGAATCATCTCTTTGTCTAGCTTTTGACCTTTCTTCTGAGGATACAGTTATATGGCTGTGTAATGGTGAGGTCAGTGTGAACAAAGACAGGGGTTCCTAATTTTTTGTTAATTGCAGGACTCAATGTTTCTGCCTTTTTCTCCACATACCCTACAGGACCACCAGCCTTGTAATCTCCTGCAGGTCTTTGCCTCCCTCATACTGCATCCCTGGCACTGCCTGCCTCCTGCTGTCCCCTGCTTTGCCTGGCACCTCAGAGGCACCCTGTCCCTTGAACTTACTTTGCCACAGCCCAGTCATGTCCTCTCCAAGAACAGAACATGTGGTATGTGCTTTGCTTTTTACGTCAGCCAGCTTCACAGTCAAAGTATGTCTCAGTTTGGGTGTGAGCTTGTAGCATTGTGGCTGCCTTGCACTAATTGCCCTGGTAGAAACACATGCCAAGTTTATTCTTCTTTCACTTAGAAGTAGTGCACAGTTGTGGTTAGGGAAGAACTTGTGCACAGGTTAGTGTTTTGGTGTAGCAAACAGGTAAAGGAATTTTGATTGGTGATTTATTTAGCTATGTCTATAGTTCAGACAAGTCATATTTCTGTTTCAGATAGGCCTCACTGTTTTCAGTAACAAAATCCTGTACAGAGTAAAGACAGAGTAAAATGTTTTATTGTACTTCTGAGGAGTAATGACAACTGCATTTTCTCTGCTTCAGAGAAAAGCACAAGAATCATCTAGGCTGTAACAGACCCTTAGGAGCATCAAGTCCAGCCGTTAAGGGGTAGGCCCAATGGATCTCCAGAGAGGGCATTAGTATCTGAATTATGAGACTTTTACTATTTAACGGTGGTGTCTGGGCTTGCATTTTATAACTTCTGTGTTGGAACAAAGCAAGGGGAAAAAATCCCAATACTTGTAACAAATTAATAAAAATGGAATTCCTTCCATGAAAAGATTAACAACGGTTTAAAGAATACATGCAAAACCAGACAGAACTGAATCGTCAAGCATTGTGTTCTGATGAAAGGGCAACCTGTGTAGAGTGTTAATCAGTATTTTCTGCTTGCTGCCTTTGCAGACTTTTTTGATACCTGCCAATATCTCAAGCTTTGCTTACATTCACCCTCTTATTCTTCCTCATTAACGTCACTAATCTCTACTTGAATTCCTTGCAAGCAGTAAGACAAAGTGCCAGTGTGCAGTAAGTGCAAAGAGTACTTGTCACCACAGCTAAGTGTTAACGTAAATCAGCAGGGTTAATATGTAAGCTTATCAGATGGTTTCAAATGTGAGTGAAGTCCTAGCTGTAATACCACTGCAGAACAGCTGTTCCAATTCTTGCATATTGCCAAAACACGGAGGAAGCAAAAAGTTTTCCCACTTGATGCTATTTATTTTTTTTAATGACAGGTGGGGTATGACCCACAGCCCGTCCTTTCTCCCTAGTCTGCAGAGGTCAAGGAGCTCTGGCACTCACAGCAGATCAGGCATTTATTTAGGAAGAGTGGAGAAGAATCATTGCCTGGCTTTCATGGGCTGCCAAAGGAAGCAGAGCAACCAGGAGTGTGTGCATGAGTGCTGGTAGAGGTATAAGAGGGTTTATTTTTCTGCACAGCCCACCAGGCATTGAGAATGGGAACATATGAGTTCTGAAAACTGATTTTAAGGGCATTGGATCACACTTGATCACAGTGTGATGTGTTTCCTACTGACTTCAGTGTACAACTTAGAGACCTAAAAGAAAAATTTGTTATGTATTTTATATAATTATAAAAGTGTCAGAACCTGTTTCAGCCTTCCTTCAAGAAATAGTTTGTTACAGCAGAGCAAATCACACATCCTTTAAATGCAGGTTTCTGTTCATGGTGCCATGGTTCACAGGAAGGAAATGCCATTAGTAATGTACCTAGTCAAATATTCCAGGCTGTAAGGCCAGGACAGAGAGGAGAGAGGAGCCTATGCTGGCTGCAGGCAATGCAGATGTAGGGCAGTGATGCTAGAGAGACAGCTGCAGTGCCTAAAAAGCACTTTAATATAAATATGAGCCACATCGAGGACCTTGGTACCCAGGGCAGGTTAGCAGTTCATGACACTCCTCACCTCTGGCTCAAATAGAGGGGCAATGGGTTTGGGAAAACTCATCTTCAGGTGGGTGAGGACATCTGGCAAGTCCAGGGCTGCTGACACCAAGCTGTCTGCCAGGGATGATGGCCAGCAGGGAGCTAGGAGGCGGAGACTGTCACATTGGGCACTGCTCTCTTGGCTCTGGATAGGGTGCAATGACCTCTGGGGCTGTCTGGAGCTGAGGGTATTGGACATGAACAAAGTGTCGATGTCTCAGCCATGCTGTGCTGTGGAAAAGTTCCAGCAGGACAGGAGCAGGCCTAGAAAATACAGGATCTTGCTGCTCAGTTCTCTAGTTGCAACATAAATAATGGTTGGTGTAGACATGATTAAACAAGAGTATTAAAAAAAAAAACAACCAAACACCCTGCAGTATAAATCAGAAAATGAGATCTCAGTCTTTTTTTTAATACTTTTCCTCCATGGTACTTGTTTACAACTGCTAGGTAGCTTATTATAGCAGGGTTGCTGGTTGGCATTGATACGTATTTAATCAAGGCAAAGCATGATTTCAATGCATTTCAAGCATCCTCTTTTCCTCTCTTCCCTCTAGTCCCTGTAAAAAGTTACATAGTTTAGAAATCAACATAGTGACAAGTGCAGGAAGATGTTAGGTCCACTGTGATAAGACAAGGCCCATACTGTTAATATTGAATGATAGCTGGGTTTTTTAGAAATCAGGGGAGATTTTACAGTTATTCATGCCATTGATATTCTCTGACTTTCACTAGGCCTGTGAAAAAAGGTAGGTGTCAGCACCATTTTTTTCCTTGTTTGAAGTAAATGATGATAACGGTCCTAGTGATGATGCAGGGAAGTAAGTCTCCAGTGAGTAAGTCTCAACAGCGACTTTGTTCAGTTTGCCACATTAACATTTGTCCTTTGCAGTTCTGCAACTAATGCTGAAACTTTATGGTCTGGTTGCATTGAAGCACCCATTCTCTTTTGCAGCACTTAGTAGCTCACATTTACAAGAGATTTTAATTTGTTCTACCACTGCAATAAGTTATCTTCCCACATACATCAAGAAGCCAATCCTATATTTAAAGAGCTAAGAGAAATCTTTATGACAGATCAAACAAAGAAAATACTTTGAGATCAGAAAGTGAAAAAAGCTCATTTAAGAATTTATAGTGACATATTTTTTGTATTTGTATTGTTGTATCATGAATAATTGCTTACACCCAAGGTGTGTGTATTATAAGGCTCTGTGTTTATTTGGGGCCTTAGAGAAAAATGAAATAATTCAAAGGCCACTTGGGAGCTCTTCCAGAGCAGATGGGAGAGGTGTTTTTCCAACCCCTTTAGACTTAGGGTGAAATCAAGTATTCTGAACCAAGGCTAAACCTAACACAGAGTTTAAACACTGTTTTAAAGTAATCTGTAATTTTAGACCACTAGCTGGACTGCACACTGCAACAGAGTAGAAGAGAAGCATGGTAGTCAGCTGTTAGTCTCAGCTCAAAGATGACACCTAACTCCTCAAAAGCAAAGTTGGTGCTGCTGCCTCCCAGCTGAAAATCTCAGATACCAGTTTATCAGGATGCTAAACCAGCAGAGTCAGGGGCTTGCTGGGACAAAATCTGGGCCATTCATGAAATGCAGATAAAGCCAGTGCTGCATGGTTTTGTTTCTTAGGGGAAGGCATTGCCACAAACTATGTTCAGGTGAACTTCTTAGTGCCCATAACTCTGCTCTGGGTTAATGCCACCCAAGATGACAAGCTCGAGCTGTTTTATTTCTCAAACCATAACTCTGGGCACTAGATTAATTAAATATTTCACAGGCCATAGATTATATTTCAAAATCATATGACTCATGTTCTGTATGCAAGTCTCAGGAATTGCTCTGCCTATGACAAAGCTTCTTCTACTTTGTCCTGGCCAAGTTGTGACTCTCTGCTCCCAAACTAAGAAAACAGGACTGACAGGAGGAAATGACCATTTCTGTGTTTTGGGCAAGGAGGTGTTTCTGGGGAATATGGGTGTAATGCACTAGGAAAGAGGTTGGTTTGGCTTTTCTTTCTGTCTATGCAGCAGAACTCTGCCAGTATATTGTTTCTAAGGACTTTAGGTATTGAAAAGAGACCAACAGAGGCAAGGAAGTTAATTTTGGTGATGTAAGGGTCGAATTTTCATAACAGAGTGAATTTTATACCACAGTAATAACACATACGTGTATTTATATTTGAGTAGATGGAATGAAACACAACAAAACCTCATACTGCCTGACACCATAGGTATCATGACACTCTGATACCTAGCCAAAAGCAAGCAAAATCTTCTGCACTCCTGCTCATCTCATGAAACCCCAAAAGAACATCTTATTGCTCCAATCAAGCTACTAATTTCATACTTTAAAAGCTGCTACAGTATTGCTGTTATCATTTTGTCAGAGGTCAATGTTTTCTGGCTGTTCCAGCTGCTGCCTTATTTCAATGGAGATAGTATGAGACAAGTACAACATTGCTGGTTTTGGTGCATCAGGACCGAGTAGAACATTCTCATCTCTGAATTTCTTCTGCTGTTTGTATCATCCTTTTTGCTGTTTATACAGGTATCAAAAATGAAAGAAGAGAGGCCAGGTGTTAATTGCTTTCTGCACAGTTGGTAATGAAATGTAAACAGCAAAAAGCTCTGTCCCAAACACCCTGCTAGATAATTGGCCACCCGCAACTGCAGTCCTGTTTAAGGTCTTCCCTCCTACCCTGTTGCATCAAAGAAATGGGACAGCAGGATGTATAATTATAGTTACATTCAATACAGAATCATCTCTGCTGCCAGTGAGAGCCAGAAACACATAGGAAAGCAACTTCTGCTCAGGCTGCAGGCTCACACTGCAGTGCACAGGGTAATTTGGAGGAAATGTATCTGTCTAGGATGTAGTGACACTCCATCCTCTGATAAGAAATGCTTCAGAACTTTGTCTGCCTGGCTTATTGCACTCAGCACATTTCCATTAAAGAAGGGGAGAAACAGATCTATTCATACAGGTGGAGGCAAGTGATTCAAAACTCATCTATATATTAGCAGCCTACGTAAATGGCTGAATGACCTGTCTGCGAAAAGTAGAGGTTTCTGTTTCTAGCTGCACCTTATTCCCCAGTAAATAAAGTCTGAGGTACCTTTATCACTTCATTTATTACAGTTAGTCACCATAGTTACCAATAAAGTTCAGGCTAAGTTCCATGAAATTATTGAAACTTAAATGAATAGTATAGGTGTATTTGTACAATCAAAACAATTCCTTAACAATTAAAATAGTAGTTAGGGCCTTTATTTTAATCTTGACCCAACCTGGAACATATTGTGACTATTTTGGGGATACCCACTTATTCTTTTCATTGAGCGTCTAGCAGTTCTACTTATGTACAACAATCAGTGGTGGTAAGTGCAGTACAAAACCCAAGCATAGTTTGTGTCTCAGGCATTTTACAACCTGAATTATAAAGGAAGCAACAGTCATAGAAGTACAGTAGTCAGAGTAATAAGTAGTCACAGCAACTACCTACATCTTGACAAATTACTTTTATAGTCTTTATAGACTGCAACAGAGTTTTCAGGGGAGTCTTGAAGAGGGGCACTTTGCAGAAGTTCAAAAGGGAGATTTTCCCTACATGGAAATGGTATGGGGACAAGTTTGGAAATACAACTCCTAGATAGCATAAGCTGCTATCAATATTTTTTGGAAGGAAGAGTCATCAAGTCAATAATGAATGAGAGGTGGTAGATAAGATCACTGAATCACAGAATCACTGAGGTGAGAAGGGACCTCTTGAGGTCATCTATACCACCACCCCTGTTCAAGCAGGGTCAGTGAGAGTAGTTTGCCCAGGACCCTGTCCAGTTGGGTTTTGAGTATCTCCAGAGATACAGACTCCACAACCTCTCCAGGCAACCTGTTCCTGTGTTCAACCACCCTCACAATAAGAAAGTGTTTTCTAATGTTTAAAAGGATTTTCTTGTATTTCAGTGTGTTTCCATTGCCTCTTTTCATATCACTTAATACTACTGAGAAGAGTCTGAGAAGTGGCATGATGCTCTGTGAAGAGCTAGAAAGGTAAAAAGAACCTGTCTCTATTTCATATGTTAGAGAAAAGGAAGAAGTGTGAAACGTCTCAGACGAACACAAGCCATAGGAGAACAAGCTATATGAATTGAAATGAGTGGAACAAGACATACCTATTCATGGTGGAACTAAGGATGCTACTGAGATGTGGGATTTGAGAAGTACTGAGATGTGAGAACTTAGAGGAAGATTTTAGCTGTGTGGACTGGAAAGCTGTGCCTTAGAAAGCAGTCTGGACCACATGACAGAACTGCATGTTAGCTTTTGATGCATCTGGTATAAATTAAGTCATGAATGAGTTTGCCTATTCTTCTATTATGAAATCCACTATATATGTAGAAGATGGATGTTTGGATCGAGCTGCAGGATCTGACATGATACAGCTACAGGATCTCTGACATGCAGCATTGACTCCTTTTCACTAATGGCTGCTGCTAAACGTTCAAGGCACTTTGTCTAGCTGTTTCCAGCTTGCCAGAGTGGTGTACTGCCTCATACATTAAACAGCCTGTGAGCATATTGTAGGAAGGCAGGTGCCTTCAGGTTCCTTCCTTCCTATCCCCGGATATCAGCTGCATACAGTATACAGATTAACCATCTTGAACACCTGGCAGTATTAAAATCTGAGATTAATTTAAGATTAAAATAGCATCAAGACTATTCATATATATGTATATGTGTGTGTATGTGTATTTGGGTATGTGATGCTGACTGTAACAATCCATTGCATATTAAAATAGCTTTTTCAGATATTCTTATCTTGGTATCCCTGAAACTCATTAGGCTCTTTTAACATAATTTCTTTACTTATTCTCATTTCCAAATTGTTTTTAAATACATTCTTTTTTCTGTCTGTACTGTTATCCACCCGATTTGTTATAACTCAACCTATTTTCCCTGGAAGTTGACAGTCAATAGCTAAACCACTGAAAGAGGTGAAGATAACAGTGCCTCCCCAAGGTGGGATTTCATTCATTTGCTTTAACTGATCTTTTCACTGTAGACAACTCTCTGCATTTGGATTAACTTTGTCTGTTATGGTGAAGGCAAGGCAAGGCAAGGCAAGGAAAGGAAAGGAAAAGAAAAAGCCTCTACAAACAAGTGTTTGGAAGTAGAGTGCCCAAAGCATGGGGTATGTGACAATTACTCTGAAGCAGAGATCTGAAAATGAAAATGCTTCATCTTCAGCTCTATTGAAACAATGTTAATGGAAAGCATGTTCCCTCTGAACTGATGGGCCCCCTGAATTAGGCTATGTCCCATAGACTGCCATCAGACACCTTTTTCTTCAGTTTCCATGAGCAATATCACTCCTTTATTTCAAAACTCCTTGTTACTTGCTGAGTAGTTTGTGTGCTGACTCAGATGAAATGGTCCAGCCCTGTCTGATGAGCTGCTCAATTCAATCTACTTTGCTCAGTGTCTACATGACCTCTAGCAAGTTATCAAGGCGGCCTTCAGGTGAACAAAATTTGAAGATGAAATGTAGCCAGGGCTCTAGTTCTTCATAAGCAATGCCCCTGGCATGAGATTGAATATTGTCAGAAGAACTGCAATATGTTTGATGGAGTACTATTCTTTAAGTCAACGCTGCTGTTCAATAAGGCTGAGTGGGAAAGTGGAGATATTGGTCAGGAAAATCTCACCCAAGTAAAACAAAGTTTAAAAATTCAGAGTATAACTATTCAAAACAAAATGATGTTTTATGTCAAACCAAAATGGAAGTTTGTCACTTTGAACCAAATCAATGTAGCTTTTCAGTTTTACATTAATCCATGTGGTGATGATGATAAAACTTTTAGACAGCCAGACTTACTGGTTATCCATTTTGTTGCTACAGATCCCATTACTCCAGAAGGCGCAGCTTTTCTATCCTTCATGTAAATGTTATCATGAAGCAAAATGCCATACCAACTTATAAATACCACCTGAAAACTGCAGAAGGAGTTACTGCATCTTGTTAACTCACCAGTCATGTGTGAAACAGTTGTCATATTTCTGTCTGGGAGTTCTCAGCATAATGTATGTTCAAATGTTTGGAAATAATGGAAAACTGGGGGAAAAACCCCCTCAAATTCTGCATAAAGCAACTGTTAGAGCAGAAAAAAAAGTTGTGCCCACAATTCCCAAGAGTAATAATGGGTCTGTAAACTGAATCATACTGAATTGAATAAGATTTTTCCTATTGCCATTTCATAGAAGTCTTTGTTGTTAACTCCTGTGAAAAGCAGTTAACGTGCATTAGACCCTCTTTTTTCCAATATCACTGTTCCTATTTTTCCCTTTATTCACTAGAAAATCCTAGTCAAAATAGTTGGCCAGACAGCCTCCATATTTAATTTAAAATAAGAAAGACTAATTTTGCTCTCATGGTCTTCCCCATGTCTCCTCCAAAGTTGATGGAATTACATATATGCGTGAAGGGCAAGAATAATGCCTACTTGTTATAGAAATAAAAGCAAAGGTTTTTTTTTTCCTGCTAAGAAAAAGACTAATAATCTATTTTTGTTTTTATTCTTCAGTCTTTAAAGAAAAAAACAGCTAAGCTGATTTAAATTAAATTTTACAAAGCATATGCTCCTGGGCAAAAAATCTTATAAATCCACTTTCAGCCCAAAGCACATTTTTATGGTTGAGCTATAATAAACCACTCAGAACAAGGATTCCACTGGAATTGCTTACTGAATAGAGTAGCACGAAAGGTATTATTGCTATAAAGCTTTACAGTAATGTTTGAATTTAGTTGACAGAACCAGCAGGGCCATTTTTATTTAGTTTGACCTCTCATCACAGGAACCTACTAGGATCTCATGCTATAGAGAATAAAACAGCGAAAAATTCAAAGCAGAGCAACGATTAAAATAATAAAGTGGAGGCCAGGATGTCCCAGTGCTATAGTACATTTGGTGTATGAATGCTGCTGTTCTGAGTGTCTTGGCACAGGGAAAAAGTGAAAAAAGCAAAGCGTTCTGTGAGGTAAGTTCCTGTTCATCAACAGTTAAAAGCCAAGGTGATCTGCAATGGACATGGCTTTATTACAAACTTAATTTAGCAGATGCCTGTTAGCTTACAGTGAAGCTCAGTTGGCAAAATAAGGTAATCTGCCTAGCGGTTACACAACATAGTATTGTGTGGCAATGCAGACATATACCAAGAGGATAATAGGTGACAAGGAGACTTCTAAAAAAATGAAATAGGAGAGAAGGCTGGGAATTATCTGATGGTTATGCAAAGTGCATGTTAAAGGACTAATGATAGCTGTTCACTATTGGAATGAAATGTTTACGTAAAAACTTCCCCATACAGATGCCTCTGTATTCTTTGGGTAGGTTGCCAGGTTATTTAATGACCTACTTACTCTTGTATCAAATCCAAGGTATGGGCTCCATTTCATGTAAGAGAAATATGCTGGCTACTAAAACTGGAAGATCTTTTTCTGCCTTATCTAATGGAAGCATCTTAGCCTGGCTCTTGGGAGGGGGCTAGGGTCACACAGGAAAAGGTGTCATAGGGAAAATGTAGACCATATGGCTGCATTCAATAATCCCCTATGCTTGTTATTCTCCAAATTAGAAACAGTGCAACTGGTACAGATCCAAGTATCAACAGCAGCAGCTTGAACATAAAAGGCCTGTCCTGCATCTCAAATATAGCAGATCTCTGCTTTGGTCTCAGCACACCACCATAGTCACGATAAGACAGTGCATACTTTTCTTCTGTAATCCTTTCTACATGCAAAGCAAAGCATTGAAGTTGGGTGAAATCCACCCTGAGCTATGTCTTATATATAAAAAATAAAGACTTTGCCATTAATTTTAATTAAGGGACTATGTTTGGGGTAGCTTACATACATGGTTGGAAATGACAGAAAAGAGAGAAGAGGATGATACAGGATCTTACAGGGGATGCTGAGGTGCACTGAGGGGGAGTGCTTTTGTGTGCACAGTAACAGCTTTTGCTAGAAAGCCAGATTCTGACTCACTGATGTGATATGGAGTAGGAGAGAGAGAACAAGTTTGAATACGTAGAACCGGAATGATAATTTGATGGTGATAAAAGGAAGGAAGCATCTTTCAAACTCAAGAAAATGAAGATGGCACAAGAGGTGGGCAAGTAAGTCTCAGCAAAGATGTACCAGTGTCCTGTCCTTAAATGAAAACCAAGAGGAAACATGGGATCAATGTATTCTCAAACCAAAAAAGCATGAAATGAGACAGGAAGGGGCTGTCAATCATATATGCCTCTGTGACAACCTCTGAACAGCTTCTCTCCTTTCTGTTCTTTCAAAGAGCTCTGAAGTATCATGCAGCAGTAAGGGTTAAATAACACAGTGGTGATGCACAGGGGCTGCTTGACTGTATCTCTTCTGTAAGTGCTAAGAAGTCAATGAACCTGTGAAATGAGTAGTAGTGAAGGAAGAGGATGGTCGGTGCCTGCAGGATGAAATCCTAATCCTTCATTAGGGGAAGAGCTAGCTAGTTCTGTTTTCCTGATCAGTGAGCCAGAGAAAACTGCCGGTATTATGGGAACTTTAACCACCCATGGATGACAATTTAAAACTGACTCCAACCAGCAAGATATCTCTCAGTCCTTGCCATCAGCACTTATAGCTCCTTTGAGGGAATTCTTGGCACTATGGATAGTGGTAATTCATATGGAAGGATTTTAGGCTGTTAGCATTTCATTCAAATATCTCCATTGCTTCAATTTTTTTTTAATCCAGCTCTCAGACAAAGAGAAAGAGAAGCCATGATACCTCTATAGAGTAATGCATATTTTTTTTTAGCTAATTATTTATCTCTGAAAGTGTATTTGCCCACCTTGGAGGTATTGTTGGCTCTGTCAAGTAAAAGACAAAGAGCCTGGCTTAAGTTAACAATACGAGCAGCCAGAATGTGAAATCTAAACCACAAGTTATTCAAGTTATTCAGACATCCTCAACATGCATGATTACCCTCAGAATTGTCAACGGATTTCTTGCATAATTTCTGATGCCCCTAATTCTATTTAGGAGTTGCTAGGAAAATACTATGTAGGTAAAACATTTCCTTTTTTGGTATTGAGAGATGGAGATGGGAATTTTAAAAAAGTGTTCTTGGCTCTCAATATGTTTATTTACAATTGGTATTAAAATTTCTGTAAGGTTCTTTTCCTCCTACCTGCTTCAGGTAGATACAAAATGAATCAGCAAAAACTCCAGGGAAAACCCCTCCTCTGTGCATCACATACCTTTCCCTAACAAGCTTTCAGATTTTGGAAAGCCTATGGCAGCTCAGATGAAGCATGCATACAGGAACAATGAGCTCCTAGTCAGGGTATGTAGCTCCTGTTTTCACACCCTTTCAAAGCTGCTTCTTCACTGTCCCAACCACAGAATAAAAAGGCAGTACTACACAGAGGGAGAACAAATTTCTGAAGAGACACAAATGTAAGTGGGTGGGTAAAAAGCAACCAGCTGCACACATGCTACTGCTCTTTGCTGGGGCTCTGTGTGGTCAGAACTGATTCAGAGGGTACTGCAGGCTGGCAGAAGGCACCAGATGAATCCAGGGGGTCTCTGCAAAACCCTGGGAGTGGGTTTCCCAGGCTCCTTGGCACAGATGCTTTTTTATTTGCACTATACAAGCCTAAAATGCAAAACCCTCAAGTCCTTTTTTCTTCTAAATGTTCCTAAGGTTCATCCCCTGACTTTAGGGGAAAACTGTGATGAATCTGTACATTTGTAAAGCTTTTTGTAATGCTTTCAAGAAGTACTGAGATCACCCACTGTGTTTAAAGGCAGATATTCAGTGAACATGTGTCTGAAAAACAAGCATTTTAAGCTCCTGAACTTCCACTGTAGTTAACAAGAACAAGCTTAGAGACATTTTTCCTCATTATATGGCTATTTGAACACTTTGCAGAAGGATATTATTGAGAACATGCCATAGTCTGAGGGTATTTTAATGCAACTAAAAGCTTTAAAGAATTTGCAGACTGCTCCAGAGGTTTCTCGAACAGAAGAAAAGAAGAACATTTCAGTTTCGGGGAAACAAAAAGATTCACCTGCTTGCTTTGTTGGAGTTTTTTGTTGTTTCTTTTTTACTCTCTAATTAAAATGAGAGAAACTTCTGCTGTCTCTTCTGATGTTTCACATGTTTTGCATTCTGTGCATTTAGGAATGGGAACCGCTTGCACCCACTGACCGACAGGCTGGCTGGGAGGCCATATTCAAACCAGAACCCTCCAAAAAGCAGAGCTGACCCATTTTGTAGCTGCTTTTCAGGATATCCAGTCCTCTGTAGCACTGTGATTTAGATTGCAAATGTTCCCACTGTTCCTAGTACAAGAAATTATGCAACACGCATACACACTCATTCACCACAATCTTCCTTGCTGTCTCCCAGTTTCTTCTCTACATACACCTCTTCTAGTCTCAGGGAAACAGGGAAAGCCTCTCCTTAACAATTACTTACTTGATCCTTGTCCTCTTCTACCATTAAAGCACTGATAAAATTACATTATAGCAAATTAGCATCTGGGCTTTTTATCACCACTGACAAGCTTAAGAGAAATGGTGATAGCAAACCAGTGTTATACCTTGTGTGGTCATTGGTGGTGCAACAGAGACAACCAGTATCAGCCACAGGAAACAGCTGAGTTTAACTTTTAGGCTCGAAATCCTGATGAATAATGACTCCTTTCATTGGCACTTGCAGGGTCGGTGTCCTCTGCCGCTCACATTATTGCCTTCCTCCTCCCCTTGGCTGCCTGGGGAGACACAATAACACTAATCTTTGAATCTTTGTTATTTAGTAACTAGTTTTGTGTCATAGGAATCAAATGTCTCTAAGAAACTCTCAAGAGAAATTAATATGACCCCTGTGTACTCTGAGACCTGTTCAGTGCATGCACGGCCCCCCTGGGCGCTGCTGGGCATGTGGCTGCCAGCAACCAAGGGTCATGTCACACAACTGCGAAGAAGGAGGAAGGAGAAGGAGGCAAACAACAAAAAAAAGAGACATATTACAAATGGACTCACAAAAATATTGTTTCCCTGTCCGTAAGAAATGATTGTGGAATGAAAGTGGTTTAAAAGGAAGGCCTGGAGGTTTATTCATTAGGCAGATTTTGGCACAGAAATCCTGGCCCAGGTACAAGAATACCCAACCCCTTCCGTGAAAGGAACGCCAGCCCGCGGCAGGCGCTGCCTCCACATAACCCCTGCTTGTCAGCGCGCCTTCCTGGTGCCCCAGGCAAATGTTCTCCCCTTGACCCCAAAGACGGGTCTTTTTCCTCCTCTCTGTCCTAACAGAAATGCAGGTACAAAGAGTCACCTGTCCTCTTGCCTGGAGTCGAGTGTAGGATGGCAGGGACATGTCTTCTCACTAAACTTTGTGTTGCAGCCACGGTGAGAGCGTGACCTGAGGCTGCTAACGTGCAGGGGACACCTGCCCACGAGTTCCACCAGCTCTCCTTACAGCTCGAGTACTCTAGTGCACTTGTTGAAGGCAGCACATCTTTGCAGCGATGGCCTTGGAGACGAGGCCGTGTCAATCCAAACCAGCCTTTCCTAAGGATGAGGCTAAAAGAAATCGCTTGGCTTTCCTTAGGTATTCCTAACCACCAGGGGTGTCAGGGAGGCCAGGCAGCTGCATTTCAGCAGGGGTGAGCTGGGCAGACAAGCCAAAGAAGGAGTTTGCTTGGGAGCCAGAAATGTGTCTGCTGATGGCTGGGGTGTCCAAGGGCCTTGGAGGGGGGAGCCCCGAGGGCTGGCCCTGGCAGGGAGCAGTGGTGGCTGAGGGGCTGCACAGTCCCACACGGCTGCCTTCTTACAGGGAGGCTGCGGGCGACTGCCCAGTGCTGGTGTGCAAGAAGCTACGAGGCAATCTTTTTGTTGCTCTGTTGCTTAAGGAACAAGAAACTTGCAAGCTCTGAACATGTTTCTGAAACAAAACACTGGGCTTTTTTCTTCTTACAGAACAAAACATCATCAGAATATCCATCTTGCAGGAAATGCTGCTGTTCTCCTTTTTGATTGTAACTTGAAGCACCTTAAAGAGAACATGAAAATTCCCTAGTAGACAAAAATTTTGAGTTTAACCACCTTTCATGCTCCAGCTTCTGCAGCAGCTGAGGCAGAGAAACTGCAGAGAATAACCTTTGTTATTGCACATTTCATTCATACCAGAACAACTCCATTATGTGCAGTGACTGAAAGAAAAAGCCTGCAAAAAAAGAGTAAATGACCAAGCAGCTAATGACATTACTGTAATGCCTATGAGGAATGGCTCTATATTAAATTTACCACATTGTCTGCTGGCACTGCTTCATCCCTTCTGAGTAGTGGTCTTTGCAACCGTAATGTTTTAATTCAGGCATACTTTGTGCTTTTGGAAGAGTGCTTTGAAAGCACATTGTATAATCTAAAGGGGTTTAAAGCCATCCCATTACGATGCAAAGAAAATGAGAGACAATAGAAACACAACAACGCAAAAAAATGATTGGAAAAAATTAGATACCTAATACTGTAGCACCTACAATTGCAAAAGGAAAAAAAAATATCTCCTATCACGAAGTTGCCAGATGGCAACGAGATTGCTGGTGTCAGGACTAGAGGAATGGTAGTCTTCACTACTTGAAGAGCTCAGTGCATTACTTTGTTGAGCCTAAACACAAACCAGACTGGTTTTATCAAGCAGTTCTGAAATAGGGCACACTTTCATTCTTTTGAAAAATGACCTAAATATGCAATATACCACTTTATAGCCAATATATCCTGACCTAACAAAAAATGTTCTTTTGAGAGAGGACATGACGCCTCTGAGATGTGACATAGATAAATTTGTTTCAGTTGCCTGGTATGAGCTTACTGCTTTTTTTTCTTTTTTTTTTTTTTTAAAATTCATCTAAGCATGACTTTTGTGTTCTGTGGAAAGAGGGAGTGTTAATTATTTACACTACTATAAATCTTTAATTACTGTGATATGGTATCTCTAGTCCCTTTATCATTTGGAGCAGTGGAATGGCTCTCACTATGGTAGATACAGAATGGAATGTGACTGAGATGAAAGCTGTTCGTCACTGGCTTGTATGGGTGGCAGCAGTACATCTTGGGCCTCTGATGTCTTCAGTGGTGACCATGTCACTTCATAAGCAAGCAGAGTGTGTGGCCAAGCTGTTTACAGTGCACTGAAATTATACAGCACATATACGGATAGCATCGGGTATGATTTACTCTTTGTCCTCTGGTAACTGCAAAGACACATCTCACATCCCATGAAGACCCTAGTACTAAGTAGTATCACCAGTCAAGCAGTTGCTCCAGCTTCAATGGGACTACCTATGCACTTACAGCCAGGCCCATAAGTAACTGCCTTGTTAGATCAGGGCTTGCCTTGCCTTGGTATCTGAGGATTTTTCAGCCCTGTTTTGTATAGGATTCAGATATCACCACATTTATTACAATAAATGGAGAGTGAGATGGAAATAATAAATGAAAAAGGATAGCAAGCTTTCTGACTTGGCTTTTATCTTTGCAGCTATAATTGCACAGCCTAGCTGGGTCCCTACATAATTCATGCAGCCTGTAACTAAAGATAATCAGGAAAATAAAAAGGGAACACAGTACATTCACACCCTTATTTATACGATGTTGTTGCCCTTGTTAGTGTGAAACTGGATCTGCCATATCCCAGTGGCTCTCTCCTGTCCTGTGTTATCCTTTTTCTCATCACTTCACAATATTTCTTTTGGCTTACACTTCCAAGATTTTATATCTTACTGATGCACACAAATATCTTAAGGGTGAGTGTCAAGAGGACGGGGCCAGGCTTTTTTCAGTGGTGCCCAGTAACAGGACAAAGGGCAACAGGGACAAACTGCAACACAGGAAGTTGTACCTGAATATGAGGAAGAACTTCTTTACCTTGAGGGTGACAGAGCCTTGGCACAGGCTGCCCAGAGAGGCTGTGGAGTCTCCTTCTCCGGAGACATTCAAAATCTGCCTGGACATGATCCTGTGCAACCTGCTCCAGGTGAACCTGCTTTAGCAGGGGTTGGGCTATGTAGTCTCCAGAGATGCCTTCCAACCCCAACCATTCTGTGGTTCTGTGATTATGCTATTTATTAAGGATAACCTCCCTTTCTGCAGAGGAGGACCTCTGTTCTAACCAGCCTTAGCTCCTTTCATCTTTTTCTGAACGAAAAGACTGGGTAGAGCTTCCTTCTTGGGCATAAGAATTGCTCCAGCTCAGAATCACTTGAACATGGTCTTTGGCTCTGGACACAGTGAGCCGTGACTATTACTGAAATTGTTTTTCTCTTTTCTATGACAGACGGGGAGTGACCCATGAGACAGCTTTTGCCTATATGCTAGAAACACCTCAGGATATAGCATTTTCCTTTTCTTTGGAAAGAAAATGTTAGGTTTTCTAGCTTAGGCTATTATATTTTCTAGATATCGTGACGACTTAGACTGTGTAAGTGTGATTTATCTGCAGACACTGAGGATACATGAAGCTGTGTGAAACTAATAGCTGTTCTTTGTGGGGACTCATACATTCACTTTTTTTATTATTTTTTTTTTCTTCAAAATAATAGCAAAGTGCTGGAGTAGACTGGCTGGAGAATGGCTGGAAGTGCCTGTAGGTCCCTGAAAGCCCCTAGGGAAAGGCTCTGGGGAATAAGCTATGTACCATATGCCTGCTCTGCCCTGAGAAGCAGGAAGGACCAGTGACATCTTCAGCTTCCTTTCAACCAGTTTTTCTGTTAATTGAGTCTGTACATGACCTTTCTCCTCTCTGCTCTGGGACTCAGAGTTCAAGATGAATTCCCAGATAGGGACGTGAGAGAGAAAGCTGTCATTAACCAGCAGTTAAACTCTGCGGTCATACCTTACATGCAAATTGCGATGACCTTGAGGCATCCATCAAACTGAGTCCATCAATCTCAGGTACACTCTGTTGTGGCACTGCTTGTTTGGCTTAGTTTAAATATAAAATAGTGTAAAAGCAGATTTTTAATGGTTTACAAGTGAAGCCATTAACTGAGCTAACATTTGTGGCAGCCACTGGACACTGTCATCTGACTTCACCTACTTGTAAGAACACTGATAAACCTGTACTGAGGTTTTATTTTACCACTTATTTGTAACGTACTTATAACATCTCTTAGAATTTAGGTGTGTAAGCAGACAAGGTTTCTAACAATAATGTGCTCTTGGTTATGTATTTTTAGTCTGACTTCCTTCTAACTCAGAAAATAATCTCTATTAGTCTAGTTTAGAGTGGTTAACTGAGAATTTTGTTTTAAAGTTCCAGTATGGCTCAAACTACTTTTTACTAAAATTTAAAAAATAATTAATGAATTTTATTTTGAAAAAAAAAAAGAAGTCTTAGAAATCAGCTGTGTTTCACCATTGTTTCTGAACTAATATCATAGAATAGAGACAAAACAAAATATTCTTGAAAGTAGTTGAGAGAAAAAAACCTTGTCATATTGCTTTCAGAAGGTCTTTCGGCTGTCATCATCAGAATATCTTGCTCTATGGTTAGGGTAAGGGAAAGATTTGTAAAAACCTGGTGCACCAAATAACAGTTTGTTTCACAAAGAGTACCCGAACAAATCTCTCTATGGAAGGTTTCACAGCTTCTTTAATGATTTCTCTAAACTAGCCTTCCTTTTACCTTCATTCTCTGGTAATCCTTCACGGTTTGATATTGCAGGAGAATGGTTGCTCATTATTGCTGTAAATATTACACTTGAAATTATAATGTGAAAATCTTCCTCAAGACCTCACAGAGGTAAACATGAACATGTTAATTTATCTCATAGACATTTACTGCTGCTCTGTTGCTGTTTGCTGCATACCTGTGTGCCAAGCAAGAGGAAGCAAAGGTATAGAAAGACTTTACTTCATATTTTCACATTCCATAACTTGTTTATCAGTAGCTCTTATGTGTACTTTCCATTTACTTTCACTTTCTTTTTATTATCATTCATCTGAAAAAACAATACATTGAGAAACGATTGGTTTATAAGTGATTGATGACATCCTTCACTAGAACATTAAAATCCAGTGTGTTCTCATAGTTTAGTATATATATTATTTTTGTAAGAACAGAGTTTATGTTCTGATTTTAATAGCATAATGGTGATTTAAAATGTTATTGTTTTTTCTCAGTAATGTCCAGACGTTTTTACAGTTGGAACTCTAAAGACTGAAGTGTGGGAAAAAAGTATGCAGTTATCAAAAGTTAGCTGGCAGAATTATTGAATATTCAAAAGATTAAAAACAGTATAAACTGTACAACACCTAGTGTAGTGAAGAATTGTTTTATCAGTAACAGAGCAATTAGAATGTAAAATGCAGAGGGAACTGGTAGCTACAGTATCTGAGCGTGCAAACCTGCCACGAGAACATCAGCCCGATATGTCACCATCTTTTTAAAACATGATGTCATTAATGGGTTAATGCTAATACTTTGTGGAAGATGTGTGCTTCAAAATACAGTCTCACCTTTGACTTGAAATTTTGCTTTCTAATGTTTTCTCTCAGCAGTGTCCAAAGTCTAATTCTTAGGAGATATCTTACGTAAAGTCATGCTCTTATTGCTCCTAGATAGATATTTATTCTTGTAGATGCTCTCAGGCCAGTGCTCATAGCTGGATCCCTGCTACATTAGCAGTACGTTCCTCGAGCAAAGACTACCTTAGTGTCTGGAGTAATAGAAGCAGCATGTTATGCTCTTCAGCAGTTTTATTTATTAAAGGAAAATCCTTTTCATTGTACTATAAGATTTTTTTTATTGAAGTATAAAATAAAATTGTTTCTGAATGTGTGTAGAAGAGTAAGGAAGCAGGTCAAATTTGGTTACATATTGTTAAGTCATTCTCTGAAACTTAGCTTGTCCTGTTTGATCAACAGGGAGCAAACACATACAGGCAACAATGTGCAGATGCTTGGTAATGGTACAGTACTGACCCATTATTCTTAAAGATTATAGTTTGTCTCTTGAACATCCTTACTTTTCCACAGGACTGTAGACAAACATTGAATTTCAATTTTGACTTTTGTTTTGTATCTAAAATAGAAATAGATGATTTTAAAATGTTCATCAAAGGATGCGTAGTCACCAACATTGTAATTTTTGACTGAAAAAAGGAACGTTATTTCACAATACAAGATACACTGGCTTTGGCTGGGAGATTTAATGGAACATTTCCTGGTTCATCCCTGGGCAAAGTGAACGCAACAGGAGCACTGGTCTTACATGTCTGTCTGAATGAGTTCAGCTGAAAGCCAGGTTTGTTCCTTACAGTGTCTGTATTGCTGTGCTCATTCAGGGCACTGAAAGGACCCCTGCGTTTCGGGCTTTTTGTGTGTATTTTGAAAACATTTGTTTCTTTCAGCACTTAGCCAATGTTATGTAATAACACATCAGCCTATGCAACGTGGTGTAATATTGCATAAGGCTATTACTTTTGCCCCTTGGCATGACAGAGAATAAAAATGGGATTTAAATTATTCCCTTCATACTTGAAATATCCCAAGGCACTTTTTGAAGTAAAATTCTAAATTATATGAGTGGGTATTAGGTAACCAGCAACATCCCGGACACAGCAGCAGAAAGAGAGGCTTCTGCTTTCTTTGCAAAAGGAGAATTTGTGGGCCAAGACAGATGTGCCATGTTTGAAAAGCTCCACATGCAGCCGACAATAAGATTTATTTGAAATTCATAATGTCATTTTGCATTGTTACAAAGGGAATGGATTTTGTGGTCAGGTCTGTGTATTTTTAGATATATTCAAAGCACAGCAATTATTTGGATGCTGCTGCAATATTAATGCATTGTGTATGTATTACTTTCATAATTTGATTTTGTATGTTATATTTGAGAGCTATGAGTCATTTATAGTAGGAGTTTATTTTTAACATCTTAGTCATAGGGCATAGTGCAATTATGCCAAGGAAACAAGATAAATATGAATATGAAGGACTACCCAGCTTGATGAAGTCAAATTCAAATTTTGAAATTAAAATCCCCATCACCTCTGCCTCTAAAATATTTCAATGTAAAATTTCTGCAGTAAGAACTGAGTTCCGTGAGCTGTAAAATCTATTAAATCTTTCTTCTTGTGTCTCTTCTGGTTCGGTTTCTCTGGTGTCTGATGGATGAAGGCTGAAGTCTTTTCCTCTTTTCCTAGGGTCTGGGCAACTGGCTCTAGGTGGCCCTGCTTGAGCAGCGGTTGGACAAGATGACCTCCAGAGGTCGCTTCCACCCTCAATCATTCTGTGATTCTATGATTAATTTGGATCTGTTTCTTCTTCCTGTCATTGATTTTCAAACACTTGCACATCTTTACTATTTCAGAAATGTCATCATGGCTGTCAGCCTTGGCTGAAGCTGGTGAACAGCTTCCAAAGCTTTTGTAAGGACTTTGACAGTTGGTTGAGTGACACAAGATCTTTTGCCTCTATTCCTAGGAAGTCCGGTCCCGAGAATACATAGCATAAAAACCTTAAAACAATTACAAAAGCATCAAAGGATTCGTCTAGCCCTGTGACTTTTCTTCAACAATGGACATAAGTAGGTGCTTTGGGAGCAGCAATAACAAGATAAACTTATTTGATAGGACTTCCAGAATAAAACGTTTCTTTTCCACATACTTGTCCAGTTTGCTGGAGACAGTTGAACTCAGCTAAACTGCTGGGTTTGTGACTTCTTTGGGCAGTGTATTTCATAGTTCTAGCATCTGCTGCACCAAGAACCAGAGCGTTGTTATGAACAATGTTATGAAACTTGCTCCTACTGTCTTCATTTTACGAGCCCTGGATTATTTATTGAGAGGAGGTGAAAACGTGATGCTTCTTCACTCTCTCCAAGGCACTTGCAATATTGTATACTTCTACCATTTGTTGTCATGAGTTGTCTCTTTCCCAAGCTGAAGAATCCCAGCCTATTCAGACTGCATTTGTAGTGATTTGGTCAGGATCTAACTTTGAGTCTTCTTTTGATGCTGGAAGCAAAAAGCTTTGTCTTGGAAGCTGATATATATAGATTGGCCAACATGCCCTGATATTCAGTGTAGCCCTAGTTAACATGAAGAACAGCACTACATGCAATCATTAGACACAATTAAGACAGCTGAGTGTCCAGTTTTGTTCAATAAAAGTGATGTACTGATAAGAAGAATTTACTTTTTGTGTATGTCTGTCCTAACTGATTTTGTACCTATGATTAGTTTGCTTCCAGGTCTTCTGGATGAGCATTATAAGCAATGGCACTGTAGTCATTGTTCTCATGGCATTCACTAGTACCATAGATACGGCAGGGTCTCTAACTTTAGGAGTTTATATTGAGACAAATCAGAAACATAAATAGGAATGGAGGACTGGGAAAGACAGAATAATGGCTATAATAAAACCCATCTCATACAGTTCTTTAGTGCACAACCATACATGATTCATATACATTTGTTCCTGGTCCTGCAAGCATGGTTTTGGTGGTTCTTTTTCCATACTAATGAAATTCCACTGGTGAGAAAAAGCAATAGGAGATTTTTAGGATGGACGTGAATGAGAGGAGGGAAGTCCAGCGTATTTCAGGAGGGCCAAGAATTTGGAAATCAAACTATTTCTTTTAGAAATACAGAACACATTTCAAAGGTTTCCTGCTTGTGAGGTGACTGATGTTCCCTAGTATGTTGGGGGCTTTTTTTTGTATTTAGAAGTAATTTTAGTGAAAAATGTTGAATTCTTTTTCAGAGTGCTTGAGCACATGCCTGCAAAAAGCGAGACAGAACAGATAATGTTTTAGTAAGCTTCTTTGCTCTGTCTAGTTATGCTCTTACAAGATTTATGAGGAAAAAAGGGAGTGGACTAATTTTGTCTGAAGGAGACACTGGATAGAGTTGCCAGAACACTGATAAATATCATTACAATCGACAGAACAGGTCAGCTAAGGATTTTAGTGTGATCTTCTGGACTTCTGTGTTACAAAATTAGCACCTCTTTGCTGAAACACTCCACAGGATTTATCCACTGGGGCTGGTTATTTGTGATGCTGATTTTTAGAGTGCTGCTGTATGTCTATGACTCACTGCTTTGAAATGAAAACCTCATTTTATACAAGACAGCCACTGTGCAAAGTGGTCTGGCAAAAAGATAATGTGATGTTGCAGCTTAATAGATTTGTACAGAACCTAACGAATGGTGTGAGCTTGTAGCTTCTATCATATGAAGACCTGGACACTAAGAATAAGAAAGTGTATGAATGAGGCACAAAGAATAGATGCAATGAGGATTTATGAAACACCTTCCAGTTCTTCTTACCTGACCTCAAAGTTCTGGCATGCCAAAGCTTAGGAGGTTAAAAGTCAGTGAATATTGTTGTGGTGGGTCGACCTTGGCTGTAATCCAGACACCTGTCCCCCCCCAAGGTCGCTCTCTCACTCCCTCTTCTCAGTAGGTCTGTGGGAGAAAATATGATGGGCAAGTTCATGGGCTGAAATGAAGACAGTTTAATGAGAAAAGCTGCACACAGAAACAAAGCAAAATGAGGACATATATTCTCTACTTCCTATCAGAGTATGTGAAGTTCAGCCACATCTGAGAAGCAGGACCTCAGTATGTGTAGTGGTTGCTTTGGAAGACAAATGTCTTAATGCCCTGCCCCCCCCAGCCCAATGCCTTCTCTTCTCTCAACTTCTATTGCTGAACATGACATCATAGGGTAGGGAATATCCATTTGGTCAGTTGGGGTCAGCTGTCCTGGCTATGTCCCCTCCCAGCCTTCTGCTCACCTCCAGCCTACTTGCCTTTGGTGGGGAATTGGATAGACAGCCCTGATGATCTGGAAGCACTGCTCAGCAATAGCCAAAACACTGATGTATTATCAACACCACTCTGGCCACAAACGAAAAGCACAGCTCTATATGGGCTGCTGCAAGTAAAGCTAATTCCATCCTAGCCAGATCCAGTTCAATTCCAAAAATATAAATTCACTTTTTTTTTTTTTTTCACAAGTGAGTTTATACCTAATAATGTACCATGGATATTTGCAAACATGGATGCAAATTTCAAAGCAGATTGCTTTTATCAGTTACGATCTCCATTCCCAACCAAGAAAATGAATAAATTGGTGCTTAAACCTCTTTAAAAAACAACTTGCTAAATGAATTCCACCCTGACTTCTAGGCCCTGGGGCCAATGTACAATATCATGTTTTATATTCAAATGGGGCTTGTCAAGATGGTACATTAATGCCCCCCCCTTGGTATAGAGAATGTGGTGAAGCAACCACTTAATACTTGGAATATGCTTGTGAAGCCTGAAAGAGAAGGTAAGTGTTTAAAGCACTGTTTTAAGTTAACCTGACTTGGACATCACGAACTCTGCAGTCCTTCAGTATTTATGGCACCTTCCTTAACAAATTCAGTCTGATTAGGCTCATAAAACAGCTTAAACTCTTCATATCCTCTATTATTGATATTGCACAACTTTTTTCAAGCTTTAGGAGGGATGGTAAGCTTTAAGGAAATGAAGTCAGTTAATATTGAACTGTCACAGACTCCTACAATTATGATCTATGTTATTGCAAAGCAATTTATAATGAGAAAACATTCTTTTAACCTGCTATCAGCTTAATTGTGTATTCCCAAGAAGTACATTTCCCAGTACTGGTAGATTTTAGATTCATTTATATATTGAAAGCACACTCTTTCCCTAAGTTAATTCTCTTCATGTGGACAGAAATCTTCTGATATGAAACTGCTAAGAATATGAGGAAAGTATTTGATGTTTGGCTTTTCCCACATCAAAAGATCTGAAAAACTTATGAATACATATATACTTACACAAAAACATATGCATTTAGCAAAGCAAAACATACTAGGAAACACAGAACACCAACTGTACAGCATGGAAAACCATGGTAGAGATAAACAAAGAGCTACTCATGAGCTGTCATTAGTGCTGGAGCATGGGAGAGCAGTGCATCTAAAATCTCCTGTCTTTCATACTTTTTTTTTTTCAGTAGCTTTGTACTTTGGTGACCAAATTCCCAGACTATATGAATTATTCCTACTTGACTCATCTAAGCTGCGTATTTTTTAGAAAAGATTCAAGAATATAAACTCTTGCCAGCTATTGTGCAGATATACATGGGTGCAGAGGCTGACATCACTTTTCTTGCTATAGTTCCTGCCATAGTATCAAAGGAGCATGACATTCAGTTTCTTCTTCTTAACTATTGGGTGCTCTTAGTTCAATCTCAGCTGCAACTTCTGTCATGAAATGATCCATATATACCTACTAAGTGTAGCACCTCATTGTCAGCAACTTTTAATTAGATGACTTCTATATTGCTACACACAGACACCACCATTTTTTTTTTTAATCCTACAAACAATTATTTAGGGAAATGTCATTTGGGTATATCCCAGTTGTGTTTAGCTCTTTCTTTTTCCCTATAGTCTTAGTGAGACATTTAGTTAATATGTAGTTGATTTAACTTCTCGGATAGGGAAAAAATCCTAAATGGCTGGCTAAATGGACTAGAGGGAAGAGCGAACTGAGCCTACCTACTGCTTTAATAAGCTGCTATCGCTTTTTCAGTGGAAAGACAGAAGCTTCTCTCTGACTTCACTGCACTCTGCTATGGGCAGCAGCCTATGAGTCACTGCCTTGAAGAGATAGTGACTTACTTTAATTACCCTCAATGAACTCTGCATTTGCAGGAATGAGTCATAGCCTAATGCAATTTCATAATAATTATATAAGAAGTATTTTAAAGTGATGCCTTGTAGCTTTGCTTATTTTATTCATTCTCCAAGGTGACTGGAGAACATGATTCATTTTAAATGAGCTAGTATATATTATTTACTAGTAATAATTACTTCTGTTATTTATAGATAGAGAGTGTGCATGGTTCTATACAGATCAACAATATGACAAGGTTCCTGAGCCCAGGGGCATGCAGCACATGGATGCAGACATCAGAGTGATTAAAAATATGGTACGTGAGATCGGTGCTGTGATAAGCAGACAGAACAGCTCTCTGAAGAGTGTTTTGCGTACCTTTTAATGGGTCAGGTCAAGTGCTCCAAATCATGTATAGAGGTGCTAATGGCCAGGGGAGTGCATGAGCAGAAAGGCAGGCAATGCAATTTGAAGAGAAGTGTGTAAGAACTGGGGGTAAAGACCTCAGACCTCTTTTCCTTCTCTTTTCCTACTGATGCACACAATTTTGTCACAGTTGCGCTATTTTGTGGAGGGTTATTAGTCTGGACAAAACACATTTGCTGGAAAAGATTTGAAGAGCTTGCTCATTGGAGAGTGTGCATGTTTTCCACTTGGAACTGGAAGGACACCTTTTATTAAGTAGCTGATTAGACATCTGGTAACAATGTGCTATTAGAAGGCCATATAATAACGTACAAAATATACATTTTTACATGCTCGCTAGGGATTTTTGCCTTACTTTTCTGAAGGAAAGTTCAGGAATCCTCACACAGCACAGTGGCATATACGCTTGTGTTAGAGCATGTAATCCCTGTAAGGGAGCCTGTTGCTAGGTAGAAGAGTGGAAGTTCAGCGTGGGGTTTTTTTGAGCTGTAGAGAGCTAGTTTAGGCATGTTTGTGTGTTGCTGTGGAGGAGCTCGCTTATGGAAAAGGAATTTTCTTTGTTTTCTATCCAGCTGCCCATTGCCTTGGGCTACCTTCCTTGGGTGGTGTCTATCTACTTACCATAACAAGGCTTGGTCTTCTTGCTCAGCTGGTGTTTTGCTTGCCCAACACTCTTAGCATAGATATAGACTTTAAGGAATGTTTGGTTAAGAAAGTTTGTGTAGATGGATAATTGCATATAGCACTCTTTATGGCAACCTAATTACTCGTGTATGCAACTAAAGCTGGTGAATGTGCTTTCTACTGTCAAAAAGCAAAGACTTACATTGTCCCAGGGTGGTCTGAAAGCCCTGATACCATAATGGTGTCTTTAGGGGAAGGACAATCAAGAGAAGAGGTAAGGTAAATTGTACACACATAGAAGTCATGGCAGAGTACCTTAACCACAAGACCATCCTTGCTTCTGTACAAGCAGCTTGCTTTTGTTTCTTTCTTGTCAGTAATTATGATAGGCAGTTCATGCATGAATGTGAGTGGCAGAGGGTTTGCTCTAAGAAATGTGTTTGGAGTGGAGAGCTGAAAGATGAATGAGTCAATGGGTTCATGGAAAAGAAAAGCTTTTCCACTTATATGAAGACTATTATTGCCTGGTATGACAATTTTATTTCTGAAAGGATTAGCTGGAGCTGGGCAGTTTAAGCTGTGAACAAGTGTTCTGAGAAATGTGAACAAACAGAGTAGTTTCTAAATCATTCTGTCTGTCTGCCTATCATTATTAGGAAGTATGTCTTCTTTCTTGGATTTACACAGGAATGTATCTGAATCACTTATTACCGTGGTGCCTGTGCAGTAGACACAGCAGAAGAAAACACTGACAGGTTCCCAGAAGGGTTTGGTCTAACTGTCAGCAACTGGTTTTGGTTGTGGCTCCAGATTATACTTTTTTTTCTCCTATTCCTTGAAGAATATGTTGACGAGCATTGTCTCTTCCTATGCTGAGATAACTGAATACAGTAATATTTGCAATATGTTTTCTCTGGCAGAGGGCATTCTACTGAGCATTTACTGCACGGGGTGTTGTGTCATATTGTTCCCAATAGTCTGAATGGGAGTTAAATAGTCATTTGGAAAGAGAGTGTAAAACCATCATAATTACTCTAAGTTTAAATCACATCTGGCCTGACTAATTTGCCCACAAACTGTTTATCTGCAAACATACTTTTTTTTCTCTCCTTGGAAGTGACTGCCAAGGATATGGAGAAGGGGCAAACACCGGATTGCCGGTGGCAAATGCTGTTGGTTGTTATCCCATCTGATATTCAGGGAAGACCTACAGCATGCTGAAGTATCTTCTTGGTAGCTTGCATGCTGTCCCTGAAAATTACTGTTCTGTCAGAGCAAGTGAGAGTTGCTGCCAGATCTGTCCTCTGTCCCTCCCCATGTCCTGGCTAGATTTGATACATGTTCTTTTCCGAGTGTTAACAGCAAACATCGCAAGAATGCTCGTAACAAAGATGCTTGACACATCAAATTAAACTGCATAAACCCAGCCCTGCTTTTGAACTGTTTGCTCCTGTAAGGGGGGCTGTGGCCACTGGCGCCTGTGGCCGGATGACAGCTCGTTATACAACAGCAGAACAACAAAGTTGACTCCTGAGGAGCCTGGTGCTTTGTTCTACAAAGGCTGGGGGGAGAGAAGCGGCTGCTTTACTGCTTCCGTGGCATAGCTCCATTGTTAGATAGACAATACTTGGACAGAAAGCACACATACCTTTTGAAGCCTTGGTGTCCAACATGGGTCTCTTACTTTCGCTGCAGGAAGCATGTGACACGCTTGTAAAAGAGGCACACGCAGCTGGCAAAGGCTATGTGCAGAGAAGTTGGGCTGATGTGGAAATAATGTCTTTGACAATGCTTCTGGCTTTGTTTTTAGGACTTTCTACAGACCCTAGGTATGAAATCCATGCATGTGTGAGTGGCCAGCTCATGAAGTTAAGACTAGATGCAGCTGTTCCTAAAAGAAGTACATTTTCTTTTTCCTTATTATGCAATCTGCAAAGGTGGAGATGAACTAGAAGAAGTCATGAAGTGAAGAAGTGTCATCCAGTTTTCTGAGGATATTATTGAATCATTTCTAATGCTTTGTTGCAGTAATCCAAAGGTGCAGCACCTGCCAGAAACAGAGGGCATGAATGTTTTCAGAAGAGTGAAGCATAGCTGAGTCCAAGTGCAGTGAATAAAGTGCTTGAAAACTGAAGCCTGAATGTGTTTGTCCATTTCTTTGCCTTGGCTGAAGACACAAAGTTGGTAGGAATACTTATGAATAAATTATGAATGAATATGTTTGTTAGCATATGCCATTTCACCACTGCCAAAACAGCATTACAAAGCAATATTGGCACTGGCAAAATTAGAGAGAAAGAGGGGAAAGCTAAGTGATCTGAAGTATGAGAAAACAACATTGCTGCTCGTAATCTAAAGAGACTGCGACTGAAAACTTTATTTTTTATCAGAGCCAGGGTTTGTAATGAGCTCGTCCACGTTTCACATTTCAGACTGAAAATAGGCTTTTTGTAGCAAATGTGATTTGTGGAAAATAGCTGGAGAGGATTTCTTTCAATTTGTGCTTGTGCAGAATCGGAGGATTGGTCTGGATTAATGCGCTGTTTCAATAGTATGGATATATGAAATGGACCAGCCCTCTAAAATGCTGAGGTTCTGATATCTCTGAGAGCATCAAACATGATGTGAGGCTAAAGCGAAAGGCGGCAAGATGGGGAAAAGCTATGACACCAGAGAACACATCCTTCAGGGTGACCTGCTCCCCTGGCTTCATTGCACCTTGCACTGCAGCTTCCCCCATGCACTTGGAAGTTCTCTGTCACAGCCCTGGATCACAGTTCTCCAAAAGGCCCGAGCCTGGCACCACAGGTTCTGCTGCAAGAGAGAGCCAGTGGCGCTATGTGACGAGTACCAGCAAAGCAAAGCTGGAGCATCAAGGTGGAGTGTAAAGAAGTAGGTGTTGTGTTCAGGCAGTGAGACCTGACTGGCTTGAATTTAGGGTTTCATTGTAAATGCTTAGTTTTAGAAATCTTTGGAGTCTGTCACAATGTTCTGTCCTGTGTTCAGCTTTTTGCTCTGGCGTCACTTGTTCAAGGTTTGTAACAGCATGTTCTCCCTTGCTGTTTGCCCAGGTGGAATGTTTACCTTGACCTCGTGCAAATTGCAGAGTGGCTTAAACACTTCCAGTTTCCCTAATAAACTATTTCTGGCATGGATGTTGCTCCTGAGGTTATTATAAACAGGGCTGGGCTGTGCCAGTGCCTGAACAATTAGACTACCTTTTTCTGAGAACTCAGAGTACTCCTTTAGAGGAACTTTGTCCTTTTCTGATGACTATCCCGAAGGGAGGCAGGTAGAAGGAAAAACAAGACACAAAGCTTCAAAACATGAAAATTACATCACCATGAACATGAAGCATCCAAAGAGAACATAGCACTGTAATGTCATGTAACATTTTTGCAAAATCAAACCTCTCCCGTGGGGTAACTCCTTGACATGGTTGCCTATGCAAATAGTTGCAGGAGGAAACCCTCCTGATCGAGTCTGTCAATATAATGACAGGTTCTTTGTCTGAAGACAAGGAATTAAATATCTCCAGACATTTTCAGCAGCATTTTAAAACTTACCTATTCATAAGAAAACCAAAATTAAAAAACATTAGTTCTGAGTCCTTTTTTGAGGGATTTAGATCCTTTCCTGGTTTTCTTCATCACCCTTGCCCCATGTAACTTCACTTACGAGGTGACGTGTGTGTTAGGTTTGTATCATATTTGAGGCTGGGGACAATGAAACTGTTTTGGTTTAAAATCTGTTGAGGTGAGGATCAAGGTGCTTGGTTTCTCATGTTTTACTGTGAAATGCCTAACTAGATGTCTGTGACCAGCTTAAGTCAAACTTTCAGGTGGATCACCGGGTTTGGTTATTGTCTGCAATTTTACAAAAATGAGCTGGCCTGTTGGCTCAGTCATATTATAGTGGGTTTTGTTCACTGATTTGATACAAGGAACATATTATATGTCAATAGAAAATCACTCAGGCCTTTTATCACTTCAGATAATACCCAGGATGTGAACACAAAGTTCTTGGAGGTGAAAGGAAAATGCTTCATCCTGCCTTTTCAGCCAGCCCTCCATGGACTGACAGGAAACCAAAGTACACAACACCTTCTGACAAAGGGGCCCTTGTGTTTGGGAAAGACAAAGAAATAGAAAATGTTATCCGTGACATACGCCACTGGTAAAAAAGCACTAGATTTTCCATGTGGATGTTCAATAAGGCCTTAGAATGCATTGCAAAATTCAAAGTTGATTTGCCCCATCCTACCACTTTTCTAATGATGCTTCCAAATTGGAAAAGAGGCCATGCAATTGCTTTTTGTTGTACAACAACATAAGAAAGTATTGACTGAGTTCAAATCTTTCAGAACTGGCCCAGCAAGCAGTTAATTTTGAGAGCTCTCACTCCTACATTTCAAAAAGCTAAAAAAAAAAATTGTACCTCAGATATGACTAATCCTGAAATCCATGGAATGATTGGAATATGCCATCATAGGAGTAAATCTTGGGAGATTATCTCCTTCATGTGAGAGGCAAGTCCTTACAGCTACAAAATAAATCCGTCCAGTTCCTTGGGCTGCTTGTGTTAATTTGTGCACCAATGCAAAGGAAAGGATGTACAGTGTAGTTGTTACAGGACAATTTGGTATAGTTGTTGGAGAAGCATTTTGCTGATGGTGTTTCCTCTGGGCTAGTCTGAGTTGGAGCTACAATGTCCCTGCTAGAAAACAGCCTGAAACAGAGATTACAGGTTTTAATGTCAGAGTGCGACTGTCGCAGCTTTTTAAGTTTTTGTTAAAAGTGCAAAATAAATGGCTTGTAAGAAGGTATTTTCTTTGTCATAGCTTCTTAAAAGTTTTGCAGTTGTTTGTACAACTTGTTGCATGGTCTTGCCAGGCACCAGCTGTGCTTGTTCTGAGGCTGCGTGTCACTCTGTATATAAACTGTATATAGAGAGCAGCACTGAACCTCTGTGCAGCGTAAAGTTTGAATGCTGTTGTGTGTGCAGGAGCTGAGACAAATACTTACCATATCCTCTCAACCCAAATTCACCACTTTCCCTGGTCAGTCTTCTCTGCAGCCCTTGCTGGGTCTGCTAAGACCACAGGTAACATCTTTGAACTTCTCTTTCACCTTCTTACCTTTCTGGATGGAAACTGAAAATAGTTTTATAACTTACCAGCCTTACACACTCATTTGGAAGTAATTGGAACACATCCAACTTTTGTCTTACTGGGTGTTCACCAGATAACAACCTTGTTGTGGCTGCTTCTGGACTATTTTTGTCTCAGGGGCCTGGAGATGAATGTCTCTGTATGTTATTACAGCTTTATTGGGCCATTAAGCACTGCTCCCAGTAAAAATACCAAAATTCTGCATTGCAGCCTTCACCCCCATCATTATTTTTGCATTTCATTTAGCCCAAAGAGAGCAGGGATTACTCCCTGCAGTGCTGTAGGGTTCTTTTCTTGAGAAAACTTGAGGGAAACCTCTCCCACATGCATGTTGTCTCTACCACGGCCTATTTGTCTATATTCTTTTTTTTAAGCAACACTGAGACTAATTTAATTTTGTGTCTCATGGTGTCATCAAATTAATGCCACCTGTCAGCCAATAAATTGTACCTTTTATTGAACAGACTGCTAATTAGTAAAGAGTGATCCTTAAGCAGCATGCCAAAACAGGTCTGGCACTAGAGAACTATGAATCATGAGGTTCTTAACCTGCAAAATAGTTTATGGGAGGAAGAGTTTCATTTCCACACTATTTATACTTGTGTTGAACAAAGTCATTCTCCCCAGGACCTCTGAATTTGAAGATAGACATGACAGATCAAAAATTATTTCTGTAAGAAGAATTTGGATCAGACATATACCACATCAAAACTCCTTGGTTACTGCCAACATGCTGCAATAAATCACATGAAGCTGTGGAAAATACCAGTGTGGCTTACAAAATCGGTCTTAGAGAGAGAAGACTCTTGCAGCCACTTCCACTGGATTATTTCTTTGCTTAATGAGTCCCAAATGGCAGCAAGGGGCTTGGCTCCATAGTCTTCATCTGAGGAGCACTTGTTTACCTTAAAGGCTACTGAATTTCATTAATAGTAAATAATCTTTTTGCAGATTGCCCTTAGGTGTCCTGCTTGCTTTGCCAGCTGCCTGTGGAGGGGTGGCTGATTAGTGAAGAGGCAAAACTGTTTACTCCCTCATCCCTTGCGTTAGGCCAGGATCTTGAACTGCTGCTCTTGACTGATTTGCTCTGACAGTGCATGGAAATTACAGTGCAGCCTTTTCTAGGGCAGTCTCCAGTTTCATTAAATGCATTTTAATAGCTTGATAGGTCTCCATGAATATGGATATGTCCTGGTAATTGGCTGCTGTGCTCCCAAAATTGCATTCCACTGTATGCGATCAACGGAAAAGTACTGTATAAACAGGAAGGATAACTGGATTAACTGCAAGATGACAGTGATTAAGATCCTAGCCTGGGTCCTGGATCCTCTCTTTTAGCAACAACTTCCTCTGTGACTCAAAGGAAATTGATAAGGATTAGATTTCTCCATATCCTGGGAGACCTGAGCTTTAGTTGCTCTGTGCAGCCTGCAAAGTAGGGACTGCAGCACCCTTCCATTGCACTCTAAGAGTACATGTTTTAAGAGGCTGTGCTCAGATACTGAAGGTACAAGAGCATATCCGCTCCATCAATCAATGGGAAAAGTTAGGCTAAATTAAACACAAATCCTGACTTTTCTGGACAGTTTCATATGGTTTGAAAGACGCAGGAAGAAGCAAGAGAGGCTGGACTGGAAAAGTTCCTGCCTATGTGGAGTGAAGTAGCTTATGAGGAGTATCCTCCTGGGACCAGGCAGAAGATTTGGTTATACAAAGGCATGGGTAGAGGACCATATTTTGTCTGTCTGCAACCTGTACCAAAACTAGCTCCAGAGCAGCCTCTGCCTGTGAGCACCCCTGTGAGCTATAGCTCTCTGTGTACCTGCTTGGAATGATTACTAGCTACTTTGCATAGAGCATACACCTGAAGCTGTCAAAAGAATAGCCAGACATGCAAACTCTGAACAAATGCTGGGCCAACTCATTTCTACTCCATCCCTTATGCAAGATGTGTCTATTGGGTGTCATCTGATATTAAAAAAAAAATTACACCAGTGACCATTCATCAGAAGCCTATTGCCCTAAATCCTACTGCTGCTTCCAGTCAGCCACAGCCAAAATGTGATGAACACTTTGTTTATCTCCTTTCTGAAACATTTAAGGCTCAATGCATTTTCTTTTGTGCTGCTGTGTGTCGGCACTAAGTCAAGTTATATGGGGACTGGGTAACACTAAGCTACAATTTCTCATAGGAAGGCACAACAAGGTCTAACAAGAATGCTCTCTTTCTTAGTGGCTTCATCCCTACTCCATGGCCAGGTGTGGGAGGTCATCAGAATAAGAGATACACTGACAAAGTGGTTTTGTGTTCATTATATTTTTGTTTGGTTTGGTTTTGCTTTTTAACTGGGGTCGGGAGGGTGGGGAATCAACAGAATTGCATGAGGAAAGATAATTATGAGAACGTAAAATCCAGTGTGTGAAATTTGTCTGGCCTGAAAATGTGCCTATGAAATGTTGTCTGTGGTATTTATCAACCTGAGTAGCTGGTAAAATATAAGTGTATATGATGGACTAAATGGGTGACTTGTAGAACAAACTAAGCCTTATGCTGCTGCTTCACTGCTCGCAGTATTAAGCCCTGTATTGGTTTTTTTGTTCTGCAATCCACCCGAAAAGAGCTGCCAGTCACGTGTTACAGTTTTATGGTTTAGCATGTCCTGTACAGGTGATCTTTTTTAAAGAAACAGTGGTAAATTAGCTTGATTTTCTAAATCAATATTACTTTACCATAGGCAGATCATTTACACTATGTGAAGAAAAGCATTTGCCCATCAGTGCTCTAGACTCATGTCAAGTGATTTACAAGTCAACAGTCAGTGATAGCTGAGCACTGCCTTCATTTCTAGTCAAGGAGGTTATGCTTGGCAGGCATCACTGTTCTGTTATGTTCAGCCAATGAATACTTACCAAACCAATATAAATAGAGTGGAGTATGGAAATAATGTTTTTAAGTAGAAAATTCTGGCTAGTACTGTCTGGCATACATGGGGAGGTGAAAAAATACTTGGTCAAATTACATGTTCTATTACAGACTACTAGGTACCTCAGTTGAATATGGTAGTACTTAATGATGAACATAAAGAACAAATAACTTTCCTCAATTCATCCACCCTGCTTGGATTTCTAAACATCTGTGGCAATGACCACACGCACACATGGGCTCCTGTAACAACAAGCATTGAGGTTTATTTAAAAAACAGGGATGGATTCCTCAGGCCTGTGCCAAACCTCTAGTAAGGACTACAAAAAAAGTTTTAAGACACTTTAGTCAGGTCTTCCAGTGATGTATATCTGGGCAAACCTATGCTCTGTCTTGCTTTTTCTCGTATTTTTATTGACCTTTGCTTAACCTCAGAGGCTTGATTTTCATGAAGTATATTTGAATACCTGCTTCCATTATTTTTTATCCTTCAGGGATTACATCGAATGGATGCTCTGTAATGTCAACAGAGGATTTGCAATGTTAGGCTTTTGGGAACTAAATTATGTGATCAGATACTTTAAAGTAACGATCTCACTAGTTAGATGTATCAAGTGTAATCATGTATGTGTGGGAACTAGAGGGTATGTATTACTAACTTAGGGCTCAGTCATTTGGACTTTGTGACCTCTTGGTTTTCACAAGCTGATTTTTTTTTTTTGTTTAAGGGGAAACGTGTTTCAAACTAGAACCTGAAGCAGGTAATTTCTATCCGTGTTGATTTCTTTTGCAATGATAGGCATCTTTTAGCTGCTTTGGTTCACAGTTTCTCCATTTGTAAAATAAGCTGAAAGAACAGGACAGGCATTTGATACCATAATTTTTATTATTACTTCTGTGTTGGTTAATTAGGATTTCTTTGTGCTGATACGAGCAATCAAACTTAACGCACTCCAGAACACTCTGAAGGTTCCAGATCTACAATTTCCTTCATGCCAACAGTAAAAACACAATTAAAAATTAAATCAGATTAAATAAAATTCTGGTTGAGATAAGCTTTTTGGTTTGCCATAAGGGAAGAACCCTGAAGAAATCTGCTCCTACTTTCACAAAACACCTGAGAATGAATCAGTATGTTTTGGTAATCTTCTTTACAGTATTTTCTCTTCAATTACAACAACAGCTAAATATATTTAAAAGAAAGCTACATCTGCCAAGTCTTTTCCTTGAATTTAGTACCTTTCCAGAATTTAGTACCAAGTATGCTTCAGTGTTGGCTCACAGAAATACTAGATGATGCCTGCGTGCTTGATTCTAATCCAGCCAAAGCCAACAGGGCCCCAGCGTAGCACAGACCCCATGGAAGCAGGACCAAGACTGGTCTGGCTTTTTTTCCTGCTGGGGACTCACCTGGTGCTTCTTCCTCACCTGTCTCACATGGGGCTTTGTGGGAGATTCCTGAGACAGACCACCAACTGAATGTCTGCTATTTTCATAGGCTTGCTGTAGTATAAACAAACGATGACTAAAAAATAGTAAAAGTAACAATTACAGTAATGTTTTGTGCATGTACCATCAACCCTAAGGATATGAAAGCCCTGCACCTATTGTGCTGACTTAATGATTGGTATAATGATTGGCATGAGAAAGGAACATCACAGTTCCTTTGATACTTCAGGGAACAAAGGCACACTTTTCATCCCGAGTTTACTTACAGGACTTAAGGATGAGACTGAACAGTGCAAGGACTTGGCAGTGTCAGTGGGAGGTGTAGGATGGGGGGTGGGGGTGGTAGAAACCCACAGCTTTTATTTCCACAAGTAAATAAGGCTTGTTTTGATTAATTCTCCTCTATTAGTTGAGCCACGCTCTGTAGCACTGTATCACTTCAGAGGATGTTGTTTCAACAGCAAAAGGTATTTTCCAACTCTTATCCACCCACAAAAGTATTACCAAGAAAAGTCCTTCTAATATGCATGCCTCAGGAGACAAACATTTATGATCCTTGATGTTAGAAATGTGCCTACTAGTACTGGCATGTTCTGCTTTCCTCTGTCTTTATTTGGACATTTTCCATTTTTTTGTTCTTATGGTTACTGGCGCGATCTTATTCTTAACACTGATCTGCTTAATCATGCTCCTTCAGCTGAACCTTCAAGAGAGCTTCAAATCTCAGCATGCTTCAGCTCTTGGATTATGCCAGCATCCATTTGAATTGAGAGTATACCTCACTGCAAGGGAGACAGGCACAGCCCTGGGGCTTTGGACACAGTCTAGACCTGAGATGCAGTGATGAAGTAGGGCAGGGCGGGTGTCACAGGCTATGAAGCTCTTAAGAGGTAAGTGGAAATAGTCAAGGGGGAGGCTGAAGGTCAGCTGTTGCAAAGAATGTAACCAGACTGACTGATCAGCTTTATTCAAAACACTGGGTTCCCCTTTTATAGTTGAAAAATAATTAAGCACATAAATATTTTCTGTGTTCTAGAAATGGAAAGGAACTGGAATGTCAGCAAGTTTAGTGTCCTTACGAAAAGCTGAATTGCCATTATTCTGAGCTGAAGATATTAGCTATGGTATTTGACTTTTTTTCCAACAAACTAAGAAAAAAGATTGTTTAATTACTACAATTATTTCCATATTTTACTGCATTTTCTTTTTCAATTGCCTCAAGGTTTTATTCTTTACCAGTAGTTGTAGGGAACGGATAACTGGTAATTAGGCAAGCAGGTTACAGATCTATCTCTGATTCACCATCTCAGAAAAAATAATATGGGGTGAAAATGAAGTATGTTGTCCAAGTATACCAACATGGACTTGATGCAGTTAATCACTGAGTGAATATACTCTAGAGCTTTTAAGTCAAAGCTATACGTTCACTTTCAGTAACTCCGCCTTGCAAAAAGCTTCCCAATTGTTACTTCTTTAGAGCCTACAGTCTGACTACAAGATTTGAATCACCTGAATATTCTGTTTACCCTCATTCAGCTGCTTATTTTGAGTCTAAGTGCACCTCACCAATATTTAGCCATTAGACATGAAGGCAACAGTTCTTCAATACATGTGTCCTAAGCAAGTGAAAAGACCAAGTTTCTTTAGCCCTAGCCAGTCTTCCAAACATCACCCAGGGTTAGCATGATGGGACAGAGATATTCCGCACTGAGCTGCTATGCTGTCTGCTGCTGCAAGTGGCAGTAATAAATACACCAGCATTTAGCTATGTTTGTTTGTAAATTTATTTCCAAATTAACTCACATAACTCGCATACCAGCTTTCCAGTTGCTTGGGTTAAAGCTTCCAAAAAGGCTCTCACTTAGATGTTATTTATTCTTAATGTTTTAATGGTGATTTTTAGCGTAGAGAGGTTAAGGTATGTTCTGTGGTATTTATTGCCATTTATGGTGACTCTTAGGAGAGATCTGTCTTTTGGACAGAAAACAGTGAAAGAATGCTGTACCAAGCCTTTTTTCTACCTTATCTCTATTTCTAAAATTCCATTTGATCGTTCACTATAACAATCTGAATATGTTTATTACCAATTAAATAATTAATATTTAACAGTTAATGCAAACATTTTAACTACATTCCCCTTAAATTCCTCAAAAAAAGTGGAACGTAAAATTGCAACAGACTGTTCTTAGGTGTTTATCTCTATCCTATCTGGTGTTTGCGTTCGAATATCAGGAATCGAACCTCAGGAGGAGAGCACAGAAGGTTATGGAATGCCATGCCTAGAGACTGACCTTCTTGTTAGTCTTGCTTTAGAGCATTTTGGAAAATAATATTACGTCATACTGTGCCAGACAGTTTCCTGATCTTGACCGCTGAGAAGTGTTAATGTCGTCATATTACTGTAGAGATTGTGGCAAAAGGTGTTGCGGAACCTCTCTGTATCCGCAGCAAGGCTGGGCATGGATGCACCTGGCTTCCCACCTCACCTCGACTTCCCTCTCTGCAGGGTGCACGCAAAGCAAATTGCCCCTTCTATTTCTTGAACTCTATTTTTAACTTCACAGGTAGTGCTCCATTTCCCTTCTGGATGCGTGAAATCAGTTCTACTGCCTCCTTTCTTTTCCTTACGCGCTTACTCGGAGTAATCGACCAACACTCGTGCTGCACTGTGGGACAGCCGTGCCCTATAAGCGGCAGCAGCGGAGGGTGCCAGCCCTCCCTGGGCACCCACAGCGGCCTAGGAGCCCCCAGACCCCAGGCAGGGGTGCCCGCGGTGGCCGGGGGCAGAGCAGGGCAGGACGTAGCGGCTGCCGTGGCGGCGCCGGGCGCAGGCGGTGTGCCCCGGCCCCGGCCCCGGGCGGCGGTAGGCGCGCACCGCGGCGGCGGGCGGCAGGGGGCGGGAGGGCAGCGGCCACGGCCCCGCGGCGGGCGGCGGCGGGCGGCGGCGGGCCCCGCGATCACACCAACGCCAGGTAAGATGGCCGGGGACAGCCCGGTGCTGCAGGGCGGCCTGACGGAGCGTCAGGAGGTGTTACTGCTGAACGGCCTCCCTGACGGCCGATCATTTCTGTGGCCTTCAGGAAAGTGGATCATCAGAATAAAATCAGAAAAAGCGGGTTTTTCAATCGTCCATGCAGAAACCAGGGTCTCCTTTTCAGTGCCCGCCTTCTCCTTCTCTCCGACATCCTCTTAGTGCAAAGGCTGACCGTGATGGCATGATGTGATGCTAAATGGTGAATAAAGCGAGGTCTCTCCAAACGAGTTTTGGCTCTTTGTTTCCCCAGTGTGTCAGCATGAGCCCACTTCCTAAAAAGCAGCCCACAGCAGTGATGTGGATTGCTGTCACAGTGGTGAGTAAGACCAGGAGAAAAAGCATGAGACTGAAAATAATTTGCAAAAAAATCCAAGCTTACAGTTCTCAGTGAGCCAAACTTATGCAGGGTAATACAGGACCTGCCATACGCTGTAAACAGCCTCCTTTTAACATTTGCAATGAATTATCAAAAAAAAAAAAAAAATGCCCAAAACAACCAAAACTGGTATTTGTCAGTTGCTATTAACTGGTTGTAAGTACTGTGGGGCCGCAAGCTTGCTCCGCGTGACTTCTTTCACCATGCAGTTTGGGGGTTCACCTGGAGCAGCCAGCATCAGGTCTGTGCAGGGCAAGGTGCCAGGCGCCTGGCGCTGCCCCGAGAGCAGCCAGGGCACAGGCAGGCTGCCCGCTGCTGAGCCATGCCACCAGCAGCCCCGGGGCAGCCAGGCCAGCCACTGGGCAGCTGGGCATCGCTGCAGAGCTGTCCCGATGCCATGGCGGATCAGGGTCACTGGCTCCGACTGTGGGTGGCCTGGATGACCTCCTAAGCCCACAGTGGCCAGGGAGCTGAAGGGCTGGGGGTTACTGCAAGGTCATGTTTGCAGTATCATGGTAATTTACCCAAGATTTAGCCACTCGGGCAGTAATTGTGGCAGGAACACTTAGAATAGGTCATTACATTTGTAACTTGCCAGACCCTCCTCAGCTCAGCTTTTGTTGGGGAAAATAAAAAGAAAGAGCTGTTGCCTTGAGTACTACTGAGCAAGACTAAAACTAGTGGCTTGCTAGAGATTGCCCATGAGCTTGATTTTTAAGAGGGTTAGCCACACTATGGTATTGTTCCTATGCCATGCTGACATTTAGTCCTGCCCAATACTACAACTGCCAATTCCAGCAGCTCAGGGTGGCGTAGCCCAACACCCTCTGTTTATGTACCCCCCCTCCCCCCACCCTTCCTTGCAGAGGACATTGCTTTGCCTCTGCTTGTTGCCACATCTCTGTCCTCCTCACAGCTTCTTCTTGAACGGTCATTGAGTTTGGAAATGCTATCCTTATTGTTTTATGGCCTGAAATAGAAATTTGTTCTCTGTCTGATCTTTTTCCTCACACTTTCTCTTTGCCAAATGGAGGTGAGAGGTAGCAATCTGTTTATAGCCACTCACTGCTCGGGTTCCTGTATTTCCCATTTATTTCATTTTAAAAAGTCTGTACATACATGCCCAGAAAAATGCTGACAAACTGAATGGCGAGTGCCAGGAGCCACAGCTCAGAGTGGCTTTTACCTGGATCTACACCTGTTTATTGGCAGGTACTTGGCAGGTGAGACTTAGAAAAACACTTGAACTTGGAGTACACCAGTAGGTCTCTGGGGTACCCACGTCCCCATGAGATTTCTCCAGAAGAAATAAAGCCACAGGTCAGGTCCTCCCCACCCTGCCACATACTGGAAGATAGGCCTTCCACCCACAAAAAAAAGATGAAAAAAAGAAGGTCACAGAAGGCCAGGCTGAAGATATTTCTGCTACTGGTACCCAGAGGCATAGTGAGATGTCTGGCTGCAACTTTTGCAGTACAGAGGCTGAGCAGAGGAGCTTTCAGAAATGGCAAGAGTCTGGTAGCACAAGAGTTGTCTTTGGCACACCTCTCCGTAAACTACGCCCATGCTTTTCAGTGTAGCCGAGAAGAAACTGGAGATGGATACATGCTCTCTGTGACTCGGAGCAGCTGGTAGGCACTGTGGAAGGAAGCAGCATCAGAGCTGGTGGCTGCTGAAGCGTGTTTGTGCTGGGGCCAGCGGTACTGCGCAGCTCTGCTCGCAAGCTGCAAAAACAACCAAAGGGCCTATTATTGCTGTTATTATTGGAGAGGTTAAAGAAAATGGGATGCATCCATTTTGGCACTTAAAAGCATTAATCTCCGTAATTTACCTTGCTGTTCTTGCTGACATGATTGATTTTCAAAGGAGTCTGCATGACTGCCAGATTTTGAAAATATCAAAAATTATTTTCCAGAAGCCTTCCTTTTCAAAATTGGTTGGTTAAAGGTGGCATAAATTATAGTCCTGTTGCTTTAATAAACAGGCTATTAACACATTGTGATAGCACAGTAATGCTTTACCCAAAGATTCAGTTTGTGATTATGCCATACAGCTTTATAATGACCTGAAATTTTATATTGAACAGGAACCTACATTGTTTTAATTATCTTGATGATACAGCCATCTTTAAAAAACTTGCTAGAAGTTGATCAGTTCAGACCCAGGTATAATTCATACTGGGCACAGGAAAATTACTTAAAAATATAATAGCACCATTGGTAACAATCATTGCTCCTGAGTTCTTTACATGCAATAAAATGATCATGTAATGTTAAGGTTGCCAACACTGGGGGATTTCCACTTTTTCCAAGTGGATAGAGCAGTCTTGTACAGTTTTGACATGCGTCTGTTCAGCTCAACACCAGGAAGCCTACCGCTGCAGGTGACAGCATAGCTGCCAGACCTGTTGCGTGACATTGCACAAGCTTCCTTGTCCACCTATGGAAGGTTGTGGTAGATGGTTAAGTGCTGGGGTAGTGCAGACAGGTTAGCTAATAACCAAGAAAGACATCTCTGGAGGCTCTGCGAACAGCTGGGACACATCAGAAGTGGTTTAGTTCAGTCTCTGGATAAAAATGACTTTTTGGAGTCCTGCCCTTCTTTATATTCTGTCATATTATAATAGTTTTTATTGTACTTGAACACCTGCTTGACCAGTAGAGGTGGCCTGTGAGTATTTTTACTGGGGAATCTGACTTTTTGTTCTTTAGTATAAGCCTGGTTTAATTTGAAACTAACTGTAATATTCTATTCATTTGCACTCCTGGTTTTGCTCGCCTGAAGCTGTGCCTGTGGAGTGCTTTCCAAGGCCCTACCTGCAGACACTGCTCTCACAGTCATCCTTTTACTCTGTTTATGATCTTTACAGGCAGAGGCTGTGTGCAAACTCAGAGTACTGGCTGCAAAGTAGTTACAGTGTTGCATACAAATAAATCAGTTTCAGCTATACAACACTGTAGCCAAGAATTTCCAAAGCATACTTGGAATGCCAGAATAATATAATTTCAGTAGAACTTAATGAGGCTGTACTCCAGAGACAGGTAGTGGGAATAACTATAATGCAAGAGCAAAGCTTTAGTTTCCTGAATCCTAAAATAGATTCATGGCTTTAATGGATTTTCTTCTGAATACATGTCAAATAAAAGGCATGGTTGTTTTAAATTTCTTTCTCTGCTGCATACCTCATATAATTTTCTCATCCTCATCTGTTCTTTGGCTTTTGCCCTCCTTTTATGACTTCCTCTCATGCTCCCATATTATATTAGTTCACAAAAGTTCACTCATAAAAATTTCAGTATTTATTTACCTTGTACAGCTTTCTTATTATATCCTCTCTGAATGTACTGTACATTTCTGATTCCAGAGTAGTACATGACATTCAGAACACCTGGGTGACGAAGTGCATGTATGTATTTGAGATTACACGCACACATACAAATGATTTTACAGGATTCGCTTCACTTATGCTTTTATAACAAACTACTGAAGTGTTTTAGCTTTTCTTCTGTTTGTCATAGGTCTTTTTAAACTAAATAAATATCATTGTGAATCATACATTTCTTCTTGTGTTCATCAGAATAATGATTCCTAGTGAAATCCTACCTTGCATGTTACATTTGCTCATCTGATGAATTCACTGAAGTTTTACTTCATGATTCCCACTTTGACCTACAGCCTAAGGTGTATTGCCGTGTTTTGTTCAGTAGTGAGTGTGCTTTGTTCTTCCAGTATATACAAAAAAGGTACTTTTGTATGGGGTATGGTCCTGTGTTGTATATGCAGTCCAAAGTGCATGTTGCAGTCCTCCAGGATGGTGGAATCAGGAGCAGGTAAAATATATTGTAGATATATATAATATACATGGTGTTACATATCAACATTTATCACAGTATAATATACAATTAATAAACTTATTATGTAAAGGTTTTATTTCATAGGTGGGCATATATAAAGAAAAGGTCAACAAACACAGTTTTTTCCTTCATAGATCCTGTGTGGTTGTGTGGCTCTAGAATAATGGCGAAATCCTCAGCCCCTGCTGCTCTCTTCCATTGCACCAGAGATGCAGGGTTTTGTCATTGGCTTATTTTTGATTTTTAAAATTGTATTCCAAAGCTTCTTGTACCAGGGTATGAAGGATTCTGCAGTTTGTGGTAAATTGAAGCAAGAGAGCAGAGGGCTTCTCTAAATGTTTATTGCCTGTGAGTGGGTGGCACTATGGGAATACTGGGGTTTGTCTGTGTAACAGTCCCATGTTTGTGATAGGTACACCTACCTAGTCCCGAGCACTAGCTTCTGCAGTTCTAGATTCAGAGCTAGTTAAGCTGTTGTTAAACAACTTTAAATTATATTTGACTTTTACTTTACATTACACCTTTTATAACTTTTACCTTCTGTTGCTGTCTGTAAGCAGCAAGGTGTCTGGACTGCAGGCCAGAGGTCTGGATTGAAATGGAAATAAATATGTGGTATTTTTTTGACTTTAGATTCTTTGGGTTTTGCTTTTCATCTATTATTCATTTTTTGTATTTAATTAAATCCACTCTTTCTGTCCCCTTAAAATTTGAGTAGTTTGAAAATGTCTCTGATTTACTGTGGTACCACTTCAGTGTAATGCCAGCATCATTTAACTTGTACATGAATAGTCATGGCTTTCACAAAAAAACAGGAGTGCAAGAGCCAGGAGAAAAATGAGCTGCCATCTCTCCCAGGCTGCCTGCCTGCATCAGAGGAGGTAAGGAAGGAATTCCAGGGCTAACTATTTTTTAAACCTAGCACAGCAAATACATCCAGAAGAAGTCATTACAAATGTCGGACCAATTAGTCCTCTCAAGTCATAAATATGATGCTGCCACTTTCAAAATCTTTCTGCCAGCAACAACCAGTAATTAAACTCCTCTCTTCTGCTCCCTTATGTAGCCTCTCTGTAGTGCCCAGAGGTCCATCCCTCCTTCCCTCCTGCTACAGGGCAGCCAGAGATACCCTGAAGCTGGGCACTGGGGCAGGTGGCTGCAGGTGGCTGCAGGTGGCCCCACAGTCACAGACCAAAGGGGCTGCGTTGGCCAGGCCGCTGGCCTAAAAGAAACCTGTGGGATGAAGAGGCTGCATCTCCTGACAGCTCCTTTCATCTGTGTGCATCAGTCCTGGTGCTGTGGTAGCTGCTTATTTTGCAGCGGATACAGTTAGCTCACTGCCAGCCTCCTGAATCCTGTTTCTTCCATCTATCTTGGCGAGCTGATGGGGATTTAAACAATATTTGACTTGGAGGTACTACAAGGCAAACACACAAGCCATCAAAGGCATGTTTTATAATCATGGGTTAACATGATTCTTTTATTTGGCGTTTGCCTGAAAGAAAAAAAAAGAAAAGATAAAAAATAATTTTATAAGCCTTATGCAGAACCCCAGCCTTCTATCATTGTGAATCTGTTTTCCCATGTTGAAGGGGGAACGTTTACTCAGGAGTAATAACCAGGTCCCGTGGGACTGCAGCGTGCTACTGCAGTCATGCACAAAGCAGTTGGCCAGGAAAGGGATGTTGGCCAAAAGCCTGGAGTCCCACACTTCAAAGGACACCTCATGGGCAATGGCTTTATTTTCTTTTTAAGAAAATGAGGTGACAAGCAGTTTGCTACATTGCTAGTGGTGCTGCCGAGAGAGACTGTCCTATGGGTGTGGAATTCTAAAGGGATGACTCTTATCTTCTCTACACGTGCTGTGGTGTCCCAAAGAGGTGGACTACATCACATAATAAGTTTAAAATGACCATATGCCCAACCCCATTACCAGGCCTAATAGGCAGCAGATGAGAATCAAGTTAGTGGGATGATGTTTCCTGAGGAGAGGTCATTGCTTATCTTTGTCTCATCACTTTGAGCTATTTATAGGTATTTAATCACTGAAGCACTTAGGGCAAAGCCTTCTTGGAGAAATCTATTTTGGCCTGGGTTACCTCCACCTGAGGTAGGTCTCATTTATAGCTTGGCAAAGCTCAAGAGCAGCACGGGAGATTAATGGTGGGTGGAAGGGACGCCTACAGGAATGACAAGATGAACGTGGCAGGCCAGCCCCGCTGCTGCCCCCAAACCGGGGTGACAGAGCCTACAGGGAACTCTTTGATCTGTTTCAGAGTGCTGTCTCTGCCAGGGTAACTGCTCTGAACTGCTGTTCTGCCTCATGATCATTTTGCTAATCCTGATCCCATGACCGTATGTGAAAGAGTGTTTTCCGAGTGCATGTGCAGCAGGGTGCAAGTAGGTCTAAGAGCCTGAGTGACAAAGCCTGCCCTCCCTAGTATGATGCTTAAACTGAGATGAATTCACTGAGGTTGGGAGGTAGAATAGGATTTGGTAGCTAATGCAAAGCAAACATTTCCTAATGCAAAGCAAGCAGTAGGTTCCAGCTGCAGAGGACAGGGCTGATAGTTTGGATCTTGCTTTAGAAAGTGTCAGCCTGATAACAGAACCTGGAATTAGGCACTCGTTGGGTTGTGCAACCTCATGGGTAATCTCAGCATCTGTTGTTGTAGGTGCCTGCCTAAAAAGTGTGGATCTGAGGGCGTGCGGGCTTGCGTGTGATCTTTATCACATTTATGCAGGGCTTAGCTATAGCTATAGAGATATTTTCTTCTTGGTTTTTTTCAGTTGACAGGTGTAACCTACTGTTCAAGAAATAAGACCTTTTGTCTATTGCTTTTTACCTTGCCTCCATGACTGCAAAGCTTTATTTAACTTAGCAGTGTCTATACTTTTTCAGTAGAGACCATATAATATGGTGTCCAGTTTTCGACTGCATTATTTGGAAATCAGATTCTGTTGTTTTCAAGAAAATCGGTTTCAAATGGGAGAATTAATTACTGTCAACACCTAATTCTAGCATGATCAAGTAGTAAAGAGTGGACAGGCCTGAGAAAGCAAATCCCTTCACTAAGGTTCCAAATTTTATTATTGTTGGGTTTCAGAGTTTGTACTTGCAGCAAGTCCAATGCTTGTATACATTCAGCTGCTACTTTCATGGCAATACCATGATCCGGTGACAGTTGTCCTTTCCAGTCTGAAGGAAAGAAACCAGTGTGGGATGATCAGCTAACATATTCATCACGCTCTCAGAGCCAGGGGAATGAGAGAAGTGGGGATTTTGCAATCAAAAGGTTACTGCATGACAGTTCAAAAAAGCACTCAGTAGGCAATTGTGGAGTTGCCTAAAACTACATTACTTAAATTATTGGCAAAGAATTGGCAAAGAAAAAACTTTTACATTAGAATTTGCAACTTTCTTTACATTCTGTGTTAAACAGCTCCTGTCCCCTGCTATGGTCCCAAGGCAGTGGGTTACCCAGGTCACGGGATGGGGCTCTGAGCTAAAAACACTTCCCAGCCCATGCAATGCTCAGTTTTTTCACCACGTGAGTAGCAGCTAACACCTAGGCCTGGCTTTCTCTTCATGCCAACATTTGAGATATAATCCCTCAGGAGCTGATCTTGGGTACTACTTTAGTGCCTCACTTTGTGACTGAAAGCAGGAGCTGCAAAGGACCATTTTTCCTGTCTGGTAGTTGATCTTAGTGTACCCGCAGTCTTGGTTCAGCTGCTGGCAGTGTTTCCATATTCTGACAAACCAAGATGAGTAGGCAGTAGAAAAAATCTTCTAATCTGGCAAATTCACTTGTTACTAAATATTAATAATGTACTCTACGATGCCCCTTGATCGGTTCTTTCATCTCAGAAAAGTCTGAAAGACCATGAATCCCATGTATTCAGGGAACAAGCATTTTCTTTTCTCAACAGAATATATGTTAGATTTGCAGAGCTACCTAGAGAAGGCAGCAGACTTCTTGAATTTTCTCAGTATTTTAACCCTTTTTGGTCTCAGCACTCCATTGCAGGTTCTCTTGAATACTGAAACACAAGAAAGGACATTATTTCCTGCAAAAGGAGTCTAGGGAACTTTCCCAGAGGGAAAAATATGAAGAAACATCATCAAAGGCTCAGTTTTAACATTTTCATAAACCAAGCATGATTCACCATGTTTATGTCTCCAGTTGGATGGGTGTGGGGTGAATGCTTACTAACCAGACAGGGGAAGCATCCAGCACACTGTTTATCTTTTCATCTTCCTTTATCAGTAGACAGTACAAGTTAAAACAAAAATTTAACTTCTTTCTTTAAAAAAAAAAAAAAAAAAGATGCCACAGTGTTTGGTTTAACAAGTGGTCACATGTTTTATTAGTGTTACCAGGGGACCAGAAATGAGTACAAACCTAGTTAAGGCTGAATATCATGGTCTGAGCAACAGCTTCCCTGAATAACCCTGTGATGTGAGCTGTTACACTTGGGTAGCTTAAGTAAAATCATCAAGTATGTTGTATTTATAGCCTGATGAGGAGTAAGTGCAGAGCTGAGCATTAATCAGACCAGGTATATTGTGAAATTCAGTGCTGTTATACCAAAAGATTACAAGTTGAGTGTTCCAGCAAGGTTCATTTCTCCCATTAAGTGTGCTCAAGATGGGTGGAAGATAAACTGCAATTATTTTTATCTTGATGCAAAGCACAAAATAAGTAGTGTTTTTTTCCTCTGCTTTGCAGCAAAAAATGTGTGTCTGTACTGAAAATGTTGCTGCTAACGATGTGATTGCTTCACAGAGAAAGCTCTCCTGCAGTCTCTGTGTTAAAGCAGGTTGATTTCCAGAATTGTGGTAGGGGCACAGAGTGTGGTAGGGGCATCTATGAAACACGGTATTATCTACTAACTAAAGCAGAGAAGTGGAATCACAGCTCTGGAGTGACATGCTTGCCTGTGGTTCATCACCATATGCAGAAAGTTAAACGAGCTCCTGATGTCCTTGTTTCTTACCTTCAAAATAAAGTTTATAATCTTTCTGACTTCCCAGTAACAAACTAATATTGGTAACATGTTTGCATACCCGAAAATGAGGCAACAACCTCTGAAGGGAAACCCAGCGTTATTCAGTTTCACTGATGTGCAGCACACAGCTACTGGTGTTGTAGCCCTTTGTGTGGATGAGGAGGTGCAAAAGGGTATCTTGGCCCATTCTGCTGTGTATCATAGCAGCGATTCCTGTCTATTGCTAAAGGATCAGAACATTTATTTTTACAGTTTTTGGTCTATTAAGAGTTGCCAAGTGAGGGCTGAAGAAAACTGAAGCGCTACTGGCCTGATGAAGGACACTGTGAAGGTCCTACACAGGCTTCTTGACCTTACCGTAGTCTTAAACGCTTCATCTGAGGAAAATCATGTTAGTGGGGTTCTGCTGCTCACGTCACTTGTCTTTTTTCAGATGCTCAGATTGTTGGGTTTTACATCACCTTTGGTTGCACAAGAATGGCCTCTTCTCAGCTCCTCTGAAGCAATTACTAAATTCTGTTTTCTTTGGTATTCTCTTCAGTTTTAGACACTAAGTAGAGGTGAAGCCAGGATGAACTCTTTGTCTGTATTTCTTCTTGTTAGAAAGATACCGGGTACCTGTAATCAAAGCAGGCCTGCTGGAGTGTGAGTGAGGGCACATATTAAATGTCTGTCAGAAAGGAGCCAACGCAAAAGGAAAACAGATTCATTCTGAATATCTCACCATTGTTCCCTAAATATAGGGGGAATGAATGTCCCTAAATGTGCCCATCTGACCTCTCTCTGCAGTCAGTTTAGAACAGGTCCATCTTTAAAGGGTAATTTTGGGGAGTTTTACTGAAAGCAGAACATGAGGCTTTATGTTCTCATCTGGACTGGTTGCCTCTAAGCCATGCCTTCCTGGTCCAGTCACTCCAGAATCGATCAGAAGTTCCTTCAAGCATGAGAGAGACATTTTTGGCCCATCCCAGTGAATTCATCATCAAACAGAGAAAGAGGAAGGGTTTTATTTTGTGAAGCCTGACCTGTGCAAATGTGTATTTCAGCAGGAAAGTTCACAAAGAGTGATCTGAGGTTTTACAAATCCATTTGAAGGAGACCAGCAAAAAGCTTGGGCTGATCTGTTTGTTATTCTGGAGATCACTGTTCCCCTGAGACTTCCTAGAGGGCATTATTAATGTTGCATGCTGTGAGCACTTTTATGTGTTAGCAGAAGTCCTCAGAGTTGACAACAGCTGCCTCTCATCTTCCCCTAACACTTCTCTACAATTTGGCCACTGAGAACTTCCTATCAGAGCCAAAAAGGAAAATAAAATCAACGGGGGAGGGAGAAACATCTAATTTAAACCTGTCTCCAAACTGTTGCTAGGTACTGATGGCTTAATACCCGAGAGATTTTGCTGGGAACAAATGCACACTGGTGTCTCACCTGTCCTTTTTGGTTAGACTCATTATGTCAGCCAGGAAGGTTGCTGTATTCCCTGGGAGAAGACTGGCTGTTCCTGGTGCAGGGACAAGTGACTCATGGGTGACTCATTGGTGCAGGAGAACCTGCTGGCAGCCAAGGACTCTCCTCAGTGGTGGCAGAAGTCCTCTCTGCAGCTCAGGCACAGGCAATCACGGCAAGCCAGTGCATGCCCGAGTGCTGTAGTGTGGCACGCTGATGGCAGAGACCTGGCTAAGCAAAGGAATCCCTGAGGGCACAGAGCGTGGCAACAAGTCTTCACAGACCTGATCACACAAGGTGCCTTTCCTGGTCTTGTTTCAGCTTAGTGAGGCCAACACTTCTGCAGGCTGACTGGCTTTATCCTTGGGATAATTTTTCTTCCTCTGCTTCGTTTGCCACAGCAGTGACACAGCCCTCACATCCATTACAGCTAGCAGGATACAGCTCCTGCCCAGCTTCCCCATGCATCCCTGGGGCTGGGCCATGGAGATGAGAAATGATGCTCCCTCCAGAAGCAGTCACAGTGGACAGGGCAGCCATTCATCCCCATTGCCTCTGCTACAAAAGGCACTCAGCACAGTCCTTTCATGAAGCGGATCAAATGATCCTGGGTTTGTTCTCCTTGGACCCAGCTAAATATGTTTACAATGACAGGCGTTTAATTCAGTGAGTAGTCCTGATAGCTACTATGAATTGTTTAAAGAGTAAAGCATAAGAGTTTCAGGCTTTGGTTATTCCTGCACAGGCGGTTTCTGGTAGGTCCTTTTCCTCTGGGGTTTAAGTCTTGCCTTCTGTCTTAATATTCTTCATGGGTTTGAAACTTTTCTGCTCTCTTTTCTGCTATCTGTAAAATATCTAGAGACAATTATTAGACTAGAAACTGGCAATAATTTGAGAAGAGCTGAAGGTAAATCATGCACACTGATGTGAGATCAGGAATTATTGATGTTCTTGCTGCAGATGGGATAACTGGCAATAGGAGAAAGGAACTGCTTTTTCTGATGTCACATGAAGAATCCCTGTGAAACTGATGGAGAAACAAGTAGTCAGGCAAGTGACAACTGCAGACGTGTTTTCCTGCTTGGGATGCTGAGGGTCACACTCACGTGGTTAATACATGATCCCAAAGGAGGAAAGGTTAAAGATAGCCTCTCTGTTGATCGGAGATGCCATCAGCTGATTGAGGCTACTGTAGTTCATGTGAGACAGTAGCACTGCATGCTTCCCTGTGTGCTGTCTTTGTGATACCAGCACATCCCCCCGGGTTGTCCCTTCAGCATGCCACTTGTCTTGGTGTAAATGTGGATGCCTGCTCTCCAGGGCTGGTTTGACACATGGGCCACTCTGCAGCAATGCCTGGGGCTGGCAGAGAGACATCTCTGCTGTTGCTATGGTGTGGCAGAGTGACTCTTCGCAGGAACCTCTTTGTTTTGCCTCTTAGCACTCTTCTCTGCTTTATGTGTGTTGGATGTGGAAAAAAATGTCCACTTGTGCCAAACCAAATTCTAATTCCAGGTGTGAAAAATAAAATTCTAGTGCCAAGTTCTTCCTCTGAGGGATGTCACCAGTCTCAGTGATATGTCTTAGGCCTCAAATGTAGCCCACTGGCCTTAGAGATCAAGGGGTCTATGTCCTGGATTTGAGTCTCTGCCAAACCAGCTTGAGAGGCTTTTTCAGTGAAAGATGTGGAGGACATAGGAAATTCAGCATGCAGTTTATCTTGATTTTAGGGATGCTATGAACACAGCAGCACACTGATAGCTTAGACACTCACTGAAGGAGCATTGCTTGTCAACAGCATAAAAAAGGTGCATGATAAAACTGGCTGTTGGGAGGGATACAGCAGGCAGTCAGCAGTGGTATTATATCAGAATAGGACTAGCACTGAGTATGGTCCCCCTAAGATTAACGTATGCTACTGTTACCAAGATCATTTTCCATGGTTATTAGAAAGCTGTGAAAGCAATATCATAGAATCACAGAATCATTTAGGTTGGAAAAGACCTTTAAGATCATTGAGTCCAACCATAAACCTAACACTGCCGAGTCCACCAAAGGTATCATTCAGTCATGGCTGATTGTGAAGCTGGTACAAGACACATTAGGTGCAGAAGCATACAAGTAAGATACGATTGGAACAGAGTTTTAAAGGAAGAAAAATTATGTATGAAATTATATATTTAGGTAAGAAGTGTACAAGAAAGCTAAATAGCTGCACTACAGAGTCTTTCTTCTACCTCTCATATGGTTCTGGTAGTAGTCTGTGAAAAGCTTCAAGTTAGATCCACAAGAAGATTTAGATATCAGATCAGCACTGTTGACCATTAAATCTAGAATTACGTCCTCAGAATTTGTCTGTTGGTGGCTCTTGGTCTTGGGAACACATGAAGTCACTAGGCACTTTTGCTTCTATCACTAACACCACTTGTGTGTCCAGGCTTACTCTACATGCAACAGTGATGGCTAAAAGATCTCCAGCCTAGCTTCAAATAAATTTGGCACATGTAATTGTCACACTGCAGTGCTGTGCAGAAATACTAGCCCAGGAACCTGAAGCTGTGAAGGCTTGTTGGGCTGACGCTGCTGACAGGCAAAATAGTCAGGGCAAATGGCTGCGGTGCAACAGCTCCCAGAGCACAAGCTCGTTTAGTGCTGTCTGCTCCAACCAAGAACAACGACAGGCAGGTGAGATGTGACCCATGTATCTGCAGTGGGACTGAGCAGAGCTGATGATGGTCTTTGCAGTGCTGTTCAGCTGGGTGCCCATCTCAGGTCCACGCTGAAAGGCTTTCACAAGCAAGATGAATTTGTCCTGCCCCTTCTTGCCCATGAGATCTGAGCTGATAGGAATTTTCTGAAAATCACTGTTAGATTAGGCTGCAGGCAAAACAGGGAAGATAGTGAGTATTTCTACCTGTTAAGAAATCGCTTAATGTTGAAAGCATTCACTCATTAGGATGAGCAATGTTTGAGTCCTGCCTTGGTGAAAAGGATCCTGGACCTTATCCAGCCTCCAAACAATTGCCCCAAGCAGAGTGACCATGTGTTCTGTGGCAGAGCTCGCTGGCTCTCCTGTGCAAAGCAGCATAATTAAATATGTATCACTCCAGTGACAGAACCGAAAAGATTCACGCTTGGGGCTTGAAATGCATCTAGAAAAGTTTGGGATCTGTTGCAGCACCCCTTTCTAAGTCTCAGTACTGGATGTGTCTACAAAGACTACCCAGTTTGATGCTCAGGATTCCTAACCCATCTGCACTTCTAGCATATGTAGAAAGTAGAGAAAACCTCCTTTACCGGTCTTCTGTTACCATGTAGTTCTGAACACCCTGGCCTGGGAGATGGCATAAAGGTTATTTTTGAATCCATAACTATGGATTTGCCTAACTTAATTCTTCTGAAAAACATCAAATGAAGGAAAGGAAAAATGATCTTGTGACTAAAGCAGAGGGCTGGCATTCATGAGCTTGGGGCTCTGTTCAGCTGTTCCCTGGGTTTCCTGCCTGGCCCTAGGCAAATCACAATCTCTCCATGCCGAAGTTTCCTCCTCTGTAATGTGCAGATAAGGGTGCCTAATTCACAGGGTTTGTGTGAAGCTAAAGTCATTATAATATTCTCCTATTTTCAGGAATATTTTTTTTCTGAGATTTGCACTCCTACTGGAAGCACAAAGAATTATTTTAATCATTATTGCTAACAATAATGATGAATGCACTTTAGTTTGGAATGTGCTTGCTCTCACATGTTTGTTTATAACTTCAGAGCATAATAAATAATTCTGTAGATGCAATCTCTTCATCTTGTTCCCCAGCCCTCTGCTCACCCGGCATGAACCTGCAGTTACACTCGCAGTCCTAGACCAGAGCTTCAGGGTTAGCTTGGCCTGCCACATTCCCTCACGGCATTTATAATCAGTAGGATCATCTCTAAGCGTAGCCTCCCTCAGCACAGTGTTACCCTGCCATGGTTCACAAGGAGCAGCATTTGAGAGGAAAGAGAGGAGCATCTCTCTAAAAAAGCTCAGCAGTAGTCTACATAGCTCCGTAGGCAATGTCTTTGCTCCACCATTTATGAAGATCCTACATCAACAGTGTTACCTGTAATTTCATGCTCCTGCAAGTGTGAAAGGTATTGCCCTTACCATATTATTGTGGCCACATGCACTGGTGGTCCCTCCTTCTCCTATTATATCACTCCTGTAATTTTATGTTTCCTCCTTCCCTCTGTTTTTTCCTGTCACTCTCCCTCGAGTTGTCCCACATTGATTATTTTTTCCCTTCCTCTGGTGTATCCCCCATCCTTTCTCCCTTCAACCTATGAAGGTAGACCTTTGAATTCTGAAATCTAAGATTATAGGGAATCCAAGCATGCTTTAATATGTTCACATAACTTGTAACTCCATCACTACATAACCTTAACGTTTCTTAATTATTTTGTCAACTTTTCACTGGTCTTTCATTTCATTAGTTTTACTACCTATTACCTGTTGCTCTCATTCATTGTCCTATTTAAAACCAGAGCCCCTTTTCTGTAAAAAAAAATTACAGCTGCATTGCTATGTTTGCTGCTATCCAAAGTCCAGTGATTAATTCCACTAAGAATGACTGGATGAGCTCTGGTCCTCAGTGTGTCCCTGCCTTGAAAAAATCCCAAGGAAATGGGGCATGACAGTAACTTGAGAAGGACAAGCTGCCAATATTCCCATTAAAGGCCTTTGCAAACTATGACAGGGACAGTCCAGATGAAAATTTGTTCTTTTTGGAAGAGGTGCACATGATGACATGGCCATCCACCTCTCATGTGGCATGGACATACATGCAGCAGGCATTGTGTGGCACGGAATAGGCAGGTCCCAGGAGACGAGGGGGACCACAGTCCCCAGCCACTGACATGTACTGCACATAATTTTTCTTTGTTAATGTGGTGCATGAAGAAGTCCCTACAAAGTCTTTTTGTCATGCTTTTGAACTCCTCTTTTTTTTCTAAACTGTATATCATATTTTCTACTATCAGTTTTCTCAGTCCTAAACAAGACACCATGTTAACATCTTTTTGAATTGGAGGGAAATTAATATCTCTGCCTTCTGTGAGCTGTTCACCCAAGTCTCTTGACTGTTCTTCATTTTCATAATTCTGCTAGTATGTCAGACGCTTTTAATCTCACCTCACAGCCAAAGAAATTGCTTGTCCTTGCAGACCAAATCTTGGTGACTAATCATGAACATGATCCGTTGTCTAGATCTGTCCCACAACATGTCCAGGCTGCATCCTGGCTTGTTTGTCTATTTGGGAAATCCTGGTTCTCAGCTGTTATTTTGTGACCCTGTTTAAACAGCAATGTCAACCACATTTGTTCGTTCCCTCAGTAAGCATTACAGAATCCCACAATACTTAACTTGCAAGCTGAGCACTGACACCATAAGGCAGAGAGTGCCCTGACACCATCCCAGAGCAAGATCTCTGTGAACAAGATCACCATGTTCTGGCCAGCTCAGAACACCAGCTCCCCTTTCAAGTTGCATCATAGAAGAAATAAGCTTTCTTTCTCTTTTATGTAGCAATAAGGGAGCAAAGAAGTCTCCCTTCTAAGAGCTAGTTTGAGAAGATCTGTCCTCCATCAAAACAGCTGAGTTACCTTGCTTGACTTAGCTTAGCCCAGAGCAATGATTTAAGGGAACTAAGTGTCTTGGAGGAGCTGCACCATATATTTTCTGTCCTTTGATTCCCTGTATGTAATTTTTTTTCTGCTAAGAACAGATGCCTTCCCAGCTGGATGCATGGGGCTGTTTTATAGGGCGACTATTTAGCAGCTCTATCCTGCTTTTTAAGTATTGTCTGCCTGAGGACATTTAGAGGTGGAATATCCTGAATAAGTGCAAAATCAAGGAAACAACCCCCTTCTCAAAAAATCTCTCAGGGATAAAAATAACTACAGATACAAAAATGAAATAGCTAGTCAAAGAAATGAAACTTCATTTATTTATTTATTTATTTATGATCAAGACATGTCTTACGTGTAATTCAGTTATAAAGTGGAAAGCACTGCTTATGCCATAGGTATATACACAGATGTGTTTAAATTCTTTTCCACTGCATAGACAAATACATGCAGTAGTAGAGATATACTGCAGTGTAAGGTGGTTATGGGTAAGTTTGCTTGCTGGCATATCTCTGAACAGGAAAATTTAAGTATTACATATAGAAGGCATCATTATTGTTAATTTATAACTGTAAAATAAAGTTATAGCCATAGTGTTCGTAAGTAGCCAATGCTATAATCAATACAGAGAAGAAATATACTTCTAGAAAAATGTCTGGAAAAGGATATCTCTGTATATATATCTTTAGTATGCTCAGCTCAGTCTTAGTGTTTGAGGGTAATACTGGTATAATGCCAGACTTTTTAGTAGTCATTAGGTACCTACACAGTACTTTATCATCATAGGTAAAATGGTGTAGCTAGAGGCAAAATTAGGTATTGTGTTTACAAAATACAATAAAATTTAAACATTTTATGCAATAAAATAATATTTAACATGGCTACATAGTACAAATTTTTCCTTGTATCTTCTCTAACCAGAATTGGATCTGGATATTCTGATCTTAATTTCTGCTCTGATCTTTATATACTTCATCTGCAGTACTGAAGATTTGAAACGTTTCCCACTCTTTCCACTCTCCCATTTGGAGAGAAAAAAGCACTGCATCGACATTTTCTTTTAATTTTTCTCCAGATTTCTCTTTTTTTTCACATCACACCTTCAGATGCATTCCCAGAAGAAAAATCCCTCAAAACAACAAGTCATCTAATCTGGTTTTCATATCTCAGTTGCTATTTCTGAGCAAATTATTTTGTTTAGGGACAGTTTGACAGCATGTGACACTGCCATCGGAAACCAGCAAGCCTCACCCACGTTTAGTGCCATCTCAGCGTCTTTATAGCAATTTGTCATGTCCTTCAAAAAACAGAAGTCAGATTTTGAGAATTTATATCTATTAAATGCGGAACCTCACAGACAGGATGAGTTTTTATCTTTTTTGGCCTAAAAGAGCACACTTGAAACACTGTAGAAGGCTTTCAGAAAGAGCTGGAAGGAAAGAGCAAGGAAAGCAGGCAACAGATAGCAAAGTTTGGAATTTGGTAACAGAAGCAGCAGCAATACAATAAACATTTATATATACATAATTTGTAATTTAATGGTGCTGTTATACCCATGAATTTGTGTAGAATCCAACAGCACAAAACCAAACTCATTTTAATAAAGACAAATTAACACAGCAAGATCCCATTGTATAATTACACTAAGGCCTTGATGAGTAACCAAAGGAACCTGATATCCTTTCCCTTGTGCTTCTTTGGGGACTGTCTTTTGTTGTACAGCTCAAACTGAAGTAATTTTTTTTCTTGACTATGAATGCTCACATTGATATTTCATAATACCATGGGTAGGTTATCTAAAACAGAGCATAGCTTATGACCTACTAGAAAAACAAGACCTGAACTCTGCAGGAGCTGTATGTGCATTGCCAAGAGACAATTTCCTCTGCTTCAGTGATGGGAAATCTATGGGCACATAAGATCTAACATGGCACTTTGATGTGCTGTGTTTGGTTCATATGTTCAGGCACCAGATGATTTTAAAAAATATATTGAGTTCAAGAGGGCTTTGAGCTCATGGTAAGCAGAAAGTCATTGACGTATTTTTTAATGGACATGGTTACAGTCTTGTGGTTTTTTTTTATAGCAGGCAGCTCTGGTAGTCACATGGCTCATAATTTAGAATTCATGCTACATGTGGGCTGAGATATATTGACAGCTGTAATATTTTTTTGCTCATGGCAGCCCTGATAAAAAATTTTGAAGTAGAGGGAGGTGTGTGTTGCTTGCTTGTGCACACTTTAACACATTGGAGTTTTAACACATTGGAGTTTTGAGAGAACAATATTATCCAAAAAAGAACTGCATAGACTATCCATCATGAAGATAATACTGTCTGTGGTGTTGTGCTGTGGTGTTTCAGAAGCAAAGCTTTCTGCAGCTTTACATTTAGCTGTGGGATCCCAGGAGAAAGGCCTGCACTTACAGCATCTCCTCACCCAGGTCTGCAGTCACTGGGAGTGAAATATAACTTCTAATTAGACAGCTTCTCTTGTCTAATTAGGCTGTAAGCTCTTAAAGGTGGAAGGTGTCATTTGCTCAGTGTTTGTGTAGCACCTCAGGATCCCAGTCCTGACTGATGCCTCCAAGTGCTGCTAAATTAGTAATGAATAGATTCTTTGCACATCCTTTGCATGTGAGCCATGTTCTTTAGTCTTGCTTGGCTAGGTAAGACATGGTGCTTTTCCTGCTCCCTAACTGGATAAACATGCTCAGCTGGCCAGATTAAATTCATTTCAGATGCAAGTAATATTCAAGGGTCTCTGTTGGCCTGTTTGTGTTGCTTCTTTTATTCAAGCATGTTCTCTTCAATAGTCAACTCAGCTAAATAGAGATAACGTAGGAAGAAGGGAGAGAAAGTGTAGTTGAGCTGGTAAAACAGGCTTTCCTACAGAAAGTAAGCTCTTCTTATCCAGTAAGCAGGACTGAAAAGCTTGATTCTCTGATATCCTGTGTCTTGTGACACCAGTAACATTACAGCAAATACCTTTTTCTAAGTATGTAATTTTTTCCATCCACTTTGCATTCAAGCAAATGCTGATTCAAAGAACCAAGAAAAAAAATCATTCTAACAGAGCATTCATAAGAGAAAATAATGAGTGAAATGGCAAGATAAAGGGGCAAAATGTATTCCCTTACATGGCTTTTTCCTATCCCAGCTGAAAGATCAGCTTCCATAATCATGTTATTTGATGATACCAGTTAATGAGCAGTATTTCTAACCTATGTTTAGGTAAGTGTTTCTGCTTTCCACACATTTTTAACCATGATGTAAGAGCATTGCATGAAAAGAGCACCGTGTGTAGCACAAGTGTACTTTTGTATTAAAATCATGTCATCAGAAGTACATCTATAGATACTTATTTTCATAGAATCATAAAATCATATAATCATTTAGGTTGGGAAAGACCTTTAAGTTCATTGGGTCCAACCATAATTTTACCAGTAACTGATACATTTACATAGCCTTCTTAAAGCCTGTGGGCAGATGCCTTCAAAGAGCCTGAAAATTAGAGAGAGTCTGGCAGAAGAGCAGCCAACAGTTGCATAGTTCATCTTGTTTTTCTGTTCAGGCAGCAAAGAGGGCCTGGGAAAACTCTCCTGGGTTGAAATTACAGCTGTGTCACAGAAATGACATGAACACAGGAAATAGTTGCCTTATAACTGCTTGCTGGGGTCCCAGCTGACTGCAGTGACATTTGCTGCAGCTTAAGTATGTGCAGCATACGTCAGGAGCAGCAGAGGAATGTTCCCAAAACCAGTGCTCCTTGGGCCAGCAATGGGTTTCCCTGCCCCATTCAGGCTTTCTGTGAAGAGGATGCTTGGAGAACTAAATGATTTTACAGGGGCTGCTTTACCACTGCCTTACTCTCTCCACAGAAAAGTATAACAAATGAAGGACACTTCTATTGTTTTTGTCAAAAAGAAATATGAAATACTTACATCCCTTTCCAGTTAATCAGATAATTATACATTTCATGTCAAAAGAGCTTCAAGTGATTGAACTGCTGAAAGTGGTAACCTCAATTATAGGAAGCCTCCAGGGACCATTTTACAGATGCAATACTAATAAATAATAATTATCATCATCATAATAGATAACACAGAGGCATGCCACTTGTCACTTGTCCTAATGACTGTGTAACTTGATAAGAAGAATACCATTGCTGATAGATGAGAAACACTTGATACTTTACTAGGTCAAATTGAAATTACTCTTTTAAAGAATATTTTGTAAACAAAGGAATTCTGTTCTCAGGTATGACAGTTTTGCATGCTTCCCACTAAGAAAACAAATTATTTGTGAATCAAGATGTGAGAAGTCATACAGGGCGAAAGAGGAATAGCATCTTACATAAAAAATCACAAGTGATCCATGTGGTGAAAACTCCTGTTAGAGTCGATAGTAGCAAAAAAATCAGTGATGGGCAGTTTTCATACCAACTTTGTAGTTCATTGTTAAGTCTAAAAGGAAAGTAAGCACATGCAAGACTGCAATAAAATAGGACTGATACCTGTAAAGATCGAAAGATATGTATGTGCATATCTCTATCTAGTTTGTTTTTCTTTGTAATTTAAGATGTTCAGTTAGATCATTGTTACCAAATGATTATCTAAAATCAAATGCTGTTACCTTTTTTTTAACTGCTACCACTTCTACTTTTATATTTTACTACTGTTATGGCTAAACCCAAATGTCTCATTTTAAACATTTTGCAAATACATGGGATAAAATAATCCCAGAATCTTAATGGACAGCTTTATGAAGCATATTGGGCAAATGTAAACCAAACATCACTAGTAACTATTTTGCAAAAGACTTAATGCAAGTTTCATTTAAGGACTATGTAAGTACCAAGCTAGCTATTGACATTTATGTGTGATAGTCCTTTCACTTCTAAATTTTGTGGTTGTTTGGGTTTTTTTTTTTTCCCCACAGCTTCAATTTCTCTGTTTAGCAGTATGAACTCATCCTCCTGCCAACATCCTGTAGAGGAGGAGGAACTGACTGAGGAGGGGAGAGAACCTGTAGGACTCTCCTATCACCCTGAAATTCAGTCAGCCCTGTCTCTCTATCTATAATGATATAAAGGAATTCTAATTAAGAGGTGTGTAAGTGTTAATTAGATAGCAAATCTTTGGAAAGCTGTCCCCTGGCTCTGAACTCAGTTTCACATCATTACTTTTTATTTCAAAGTATCCCAGTCTTCCAGATGAGAAAGATGACAGAGCAAAAATGCTGTTTTTACAGACACCTGGCTTGGTGTCTGTGAGGGTACTTCACAAGCAGTGTCATCTTTGATGTTTTATTAAAAAAAAAATAAAATCCTAATGGAGCTGGTTGTATGGTAGAGGGGAGGAAGCTAATGGTGTGTGGACAGAAAGGAATATCGAGGTGATATGGTGGGAAATGGAGAAAATGACAGGTCCCTCACTTCTTCAAATATACACACAGAAACGCTGCACTTCACAAACACTCCATAATTACGGAAAGATTTTGTAACACAAAAATAAACCCTTTAATTATATGTAGTGCTGGCTGCAGATAATGATGGGGATTTAGTTGGGAATGGATTAAAGAGATGTGAACATATTTTTTTCATTCAGGCGCTGTTTTTTCCCTGCCAAGCCACTAGGACAAAGTAGGAAGCACACGTGGAACAAGGACCCTCTCAGCATTCCTCTTCAGAGCTGGGCAGAGGCTGGCTCTGCATGGCGCCCCTTCCCTCCCCTCCAGATGTCCTCCCCACAGGACTTCGGCAGGGTGCGAGTGCAGCTTGGCTTGCGGCTCCCTCATGAAAGCTGACAGGATTTCAGAGCAGGACAGCACTGTGCACAGGATCAGATGTTGGCTGTCGCTGAATCCCTGCTCCTGGTCTGGTGCCTCTGCTGCAGGTGGAAGATCTGAAAAGGAAAAAAACCCAAAGGCCTGTACTGGCAGGAGTTGGGAGAGCTGTTGTTGGCTGTCCATAAATGCAACGGGTAATTGGTTCTGCTGAGCTTGCAGGACGATTCGTGGAGCAGAGAAGGCCATTAATACATTTTTCAGGGTGCAGTTCAAGTTGGGACTGATTTTCCCTCTTCTATGTTTAGACCAGAATGACATAGCTGATTTCAGTGTGTAAGCATGGGCTTACTGCTGAGTTTAGTGACCCAGTGCACTGAGATACCCCCTTCACCTGGGGATATGCTTGCAACTGCAGAGAGCAGAGGGAAGGAGAACAGCCTTTTCCTGCCGTGTGTGATGCTCAGGAGGGCTGCACGCAGGACAGTGCAATTCACATCTCCTCCCCGAACTGCTGCAAGTCCTGCCAAGGCCAGATCCACGGCCCACGCACAGTGGCTCATAAAATAATAAACCAGGTCCCCTGATGCCTGCTTCCACTGCCCCTCAGCCGTGACCATATCTTTTCTTGCTCCAAGCAGGTGGCAGTGTGGGAGGGACTCCATTCCTTTGCTCTAGGGTAGCCTTCTTCCCAAGTACCCCTCCTCCTGTATCTTCCTGGGACTCGCTTGACACATGTAAGGCTGTGGCATCGGCCAGCTGCCACCAGTGCTGCTCCTCAGCTGGGAAGAGCTGGGAGCCAGCAAATGGCCCCAGTCCTGCCATGCAGGATATCTGGGGAGTGAGGCTGAGGGTATTTGGGATCTGAGGTGACTTTTTGGGGAATGAGGAGAAAGGAAGCTCAGAAGGGGCAGGGCCTCCTAGAGGAGTGGCCACCACCACCTCCTTCCCACACCAGCACCAGCACCGACAGCGCTAGGTCTCCCCCAGCACCCTGCTGCTTCAGTGTTGCACCTCTCCTCTCCTTCCCTTCCTGTGGCAGGAGCCACACAGCCTGAGCTTCTGCCCTTAAGATCCCTGGAGCAGGCTTTGTCTGGCACTGCTGCGCTCCCCCTGCGGCTGGCTTGTCTGGCTGGGAACACCTCAGCCCACAGCGTGTCTGTGAGGAGCCATGCAATGTTTGTGCAATGCTCAAAGGGTCTTACAAAGGCCTATTTTGACACAGCAATGATGACGTTAATAAAGGTTGGTCAATCTTTATTAATTAATGGTGTTAACTTGATTAAATTCGCTGCAATGGCATCATTAGTTTTGACTTATTTTGCCAAAAGGGTAATCTAGAGATGATCCACAGTCACTAGAGGGAGAGGACAGCCAAATGAAACATTCAGGTTTGAATCGACTTAACGAGCAAGGTTAAGCCCAGCTTTGGACATCGATCAAACAGTCTGGCCAGGACAATTTATACCCTCCACTACTGTGAGGCAACCTGGCTTCAGTGAAGGTGAGACAGAGGTTTCCACCCAGGTAAGCTGATAAGTCCAGAAAACCTAACTGCTGCCTGGTATACTTAAAATAATACAGCAGCCTATGCAACAGTATGGTTTAGAAATACGTTATTTTATACTGCATTGCCTAATTCCATATAGAAATTGAAAGGGATGTTGAATGACTACAAATACGGTCATATTTATACACCTGTACAATGGCTGCTGCCTGAGGGCTTTTACTGCCACAGTAATTCCAAATAAAAAGAAATCACATCTCTAATCAAAATAGTCAGACCAGTCAAATATTTGAAGCACAAAGCAGGCCTGGGTGTGTGTGCCTGGCTCTGTAGTCAGTGCCAGTAAGATAGGAAGGGTCGGTGCTATTTTAAACACAACCATTAGTTACTTTTCCTGCAACACCCTGCTTGTACATCCAACCTGGTGCACACTTACTTAGGCAGCTGACAGATTTTGCATGTGTTTGAACTTTTATAACCCCTTCATCTGATGTGCTGCAACCTCTGCAACAACAAAAGTCTTCTTTCTCCCTGCACCCTGAAGAAATAAGTTCTCATTGCTTTTTCTAGAGTTAGGGATAATTTCGGTCTTACTTCCCACTTTTTCCGACTGACCTTTGTGGACACCTGCAACTCACTAGACCAATTATAATCCTTTTTTAATTCTTGTTAATTATTTTCCCTTAGTTCTCTCACACTGTCCTTGAGTTCTTCTCTTCACCTAGATCTGTCCATCTTGCTTGCTGATTCCTCTCCATTTCAGTGCCTGGCCGTATTTCATAACCTCCATTAATTTCAGAGTTTTTTCAGTCTTGACCATTCCAGGGGACCAGGATGACGGTTTAGTTCTTTTGACTCCCACCTGGCCCTTTCTCTAGGGGAAGAGATGTGGCAGCACACAGGAGTCATATGATTGTGAATGCTTTCGCTCTCTGGGATCACTTAAACTGTTTTCTTCCCCCAGCACCCGCTTTGCCCTTCTTTACACTGTTTTTGTGAAGCAATTTTTGCAGTGGATTGCTGCTGCAGGAGGAAAAGCCAGGCTGGTGCTCACTCTCCTGCCACCCCTCTGGGACACCAGGCTTCTGCAAACCCTACCTGCCTCAGGTGCCACCTGACCTCAGCCCATGCTTCTTGAGAACAGCAATGAGAAATTGTTAGTTCTTCTTTCCATTCAAATATCTCCACATGCTGTCCATGTGTGGATGGAATTTTAAAGCACTTCTCTGGGATGAGTAGATATATAGGAAGTACCCAAGACCATGCAGTGAATAAATAGGAGGAAAGGATGAAGAATTTAAGTCACTGGTTAGACATTTTTTCCTCTTCCTGACTCCTTCCTGTGTGACTACGTACAAGTCACAACTTTTCTGTGACTGAGTTTTCACTTCATTAGCAATGAAGTAATAATCCCTGCTTTCTAGGCATGCTGTGAAGCTAACTCCTCAGCTATTGTGTAGTGCTTTAGGATCATCACTCATAAAGGTCACACCAACAGTAACAGCAAGAGTCCAGGCCTCTGCCCTATTCTGTTTTAGTTCTCAGCATGAAGAACCTCCTGTAGAGGCTGACTAGCCTCAGCTCTTGTGATACACTTGCACTACTCATGTCTCATGGTGAAGAAGGCAGAAATAATGGTTTCCTGTTGGAGTGTCTGTATGAAGCTTGTATGTTCTAACCTCTTCCATACGTTATGTTGTGTCATTACTAAAAGACATGGACTTGCAGAAACACAAGAGCAAGAATTTAAGAAGTGGCTACCTGACAGTAAAACTGGAATTCCTCAGTCTGCATTTGTACAGGGGAACAAGTGGCCTGCTGTAGAGAAATGCTGAAGCTTCAGTTTTTTATTTCATTTGAATGAGGATTTTGTCATGATTTATATATCTGAATTCAAAGGAATCACTATTATGCCTTGTCCTGGGGTGGCTAATGAGCCTTTTCTCCACCGGTGGTGTATGTAGCTCTTGTCAGCAAGAACTGTAGTAACATGTTGGTACCAACAGGGAAATAACTCCTAGTGCTTAGCAGTACTTCTGAAGTGAAATGGGAAGGAGAAAGCCTTTTTATTTTATTCCTCTTCTCCTTTTGGGAGGGAACTCACAGCAGCTCACTGTGGCTTAGTCAGTAAATCCCCAGCTGGGATTTGAAACTCATGACATCAGGGAACAAAGCATCTTTGCTGTGCTAATGTAGGCAGCAATGATGTGTCATCAGCTACCACGCACATGTTAGTGTATCATGAGGGTTCAGTGCTGTTTTGGTGACAAGGAGCAACCTTATACTTTGGTACTATGTAAACACTAACACTATTCACAGTCTCTCTCCTTGTGTAATCATTCTCACATGCAAAGCAGCAACATGTAAAAATCATTCTGCTGATGAATGAATCACTTTGATCAGAACATTTTGTTAGTGTTTTTTATTTTTAGTGATAGAAGAAGCTTCTTTTGTATGAGAGTCACAGTCCAAGGAAGAAAAAACATGATATGTGTAAAGTGGCAACAGGAACTCATCCATGCAGTGGGGTTCCTAGAAAGCAGAGGGTAAGGAGCAGCACCCAGAATACTCCTTTATGGTATGGCTATTTTTGGAATGTCAGACAAATAGAGCAGGAACACAGAAAATCCTGCATAGGCTCATGTTACCAGTAAGCTTAGCTCTATTTTCCTTTCTTAAACAGTACCCAGCTGCCACGAACTGAAAAATAATGGCCTTTAGTTAAGAGCATTGAGAACCCCAGCCATTGCTCCGTGCCTCTACTTACTGAATGCTAAAATGTATATGAAGTTTTTATATGTGATTACCTGGTGCCAGCTGCTCAACAGAATCTGTGTTTACATAGACTTGTCGAGGTCTCATTCCCACTTGCAATGGAGAGAAGCAAATATGAGCAGCTCCTGTGTGGTGGTGGATGCTGTGTGGGAAAGCCCCAGCCCACCACAGAGTGCCTGCCTCTGCCAGAGCTGCTGAGTACCACACATATGGAGAACATACGACACTGTGCTGTGCTTCCATTTAGGTGTGGGCAACCTACTGGGAGGTTACCAGCCAGGCACTCCTAGTACCATCACCCTCAGTCACCCATGACCAGTTTCCACCTTACCTTGGTGGTGCGGGGGTAATGCCCTACCCTGGACTCAGCCATGGGGGGCAAAAGCCACATGTGCTGGGCCCCAGGTGACCAACTGCTGCTTACAGTTATTCCTGCTCTCCATGGAAATGTGTTTACAAGTGTCTTGAAGGTAAATATGCTGGTGTATTTTCATAGCCTAGCTTACATATGGTTTATATTTCCTGTGCTATTGCTTCATGTGAGTTATCTCATTTCTGTTCCCCTTCTCTCTCTCTCAATTGCCTTTGATAATTCAAAGCAGACTGTAGTTAAAGACTGATTTATACCCTTCTAAAAATCCTCTTACATTTTTATTACAACTCAGAGTATTCTTGTTATTACCCCAGCTCTCCAGGAATATAATTAACTACTTCAGAGATTTTAAAAAGTCATGTCATAGTCATTATTCCAAAGGGCTTCACCTTTACAACAGCACTTTTGAAGATAACGATGATCTAAGTAACTGGCAAGATTTTAATAAACTAGGTATTGAAACATAGCAGGAAGGAATCATCTTCTTCAAAGGTATAAATGAGACCTAGGAAGAGAAGACAAACACAAAAAAATTGTTAGAATGTTAGCTATTAACCCATCTGGGAAATATATCACAGCAAAGGTGAGGAAGTCAATCTGTCCATCCTTTTCAGAAACATTGTTATAGTATACAATAACATATGAGGGCAAACCTCATTTTTAAACAAAATAAAACTCCAAGTTAATCTTCTGCTTCATCCCAAATCATTGCCATTTCATCCCCTTTCCTTGAGTACATTATACGTTTCAGTGAACAGTGCAAAACTCCTGCATGATCATGATATTTGGGTGCTGCAGTATTACATATTATTAGCTTTAAATGACCCATTGCCCTGAAACAAATGAACATAAATAAATATTAAAAAGAAACAATATTCAAACCATTGTAATAGAGTGGAGGTGATATTAACTGTGTTTCTTGAGAATGAATTTGCAATTGTCCTGAGAAGCAAAGGTTGTTCTGCTGTAGTTGGTTTTGTCTGTTTGGTTTTTAAGCAATAAATTTCATGCCATTTTCTGCCAGGGAGAGGAAGAAGAGAGAGAGGAATGGAAAGGACATTAAGAGAGGTGCAGTTCAGTTTGCATGACAGTCTGCTGAGTGATACTCTGGTGATACACAAGCATCCAATCGAAGAGCCTAATTATTGCTATTTGTGTAAATTAGGAGCAGTATTTTCCTTTTCTTTTAGGTTTTATTTATGTGTAAAATGAAACAAAGAATTTGCAGTAGCATTTTTTTAGTTTTGCTAATTTTCTTTCACAGTTCTAAAACATTATTTGACTATGCCTTTGCATTAAAGTATTTATGTAACATTCACTTTTTTCATTAAGAATCAATGCCAGATGTGATATTGTGCTGTGACATTGTTAACTGAAACCCTAGGACTGTGTTATTAAGAGCTATAGTGCTCTGAGCCATTACTGTAGGGGCTGTAGAGAAATCTGTATTTAGCCTTCTTGTGGGCCACTGAGGACTTAACAGTTTCTGGAAATCAGCAACCAGCAAACTGTACTAGCACAGATACTCAGTGCTGAATACCATTCTTAGTAGAATACCATACTTAGTAGAAAATTCCTGGGTATCTTGCTGTGGCAGTAAATATTAGACATGAAAAAATCACCCTTGAGAAGGAAAAGGATTTTGTAGTTGAATTTGTGAGATAAATCTGGAAAAGGGCCTTTAATTAAAAGCTGTGTGTAGTAGAACTAAAAGACAGCGTTCAACATAATGGTACAGTCTTATTGGCACTTGACATAATACAGTAGTGACAGTCATCAGGGAAAGGGGAAAAGGGCAGTGTACAGATGCCAAATGTTTTTTGTGCTTAAGTTTCTACCTGTCACTTTGAAACTCTGCTAACACTACAAAGCAATGGCTTACAACCAGAAAGTTTTATTTTATTTTTCTAAATAACCCTAAAGAGTACAAAAATCTATTCACAGAGGCTAAAAGCATATAATTTACTTTTTGTCCTATGTATACTACACAGGTTTCACATTAAACAGTAACTCACTCAGGATTTTCAAAATGACGCAGTTATCAGAGAGGGTTTTTGTGATGTCTTGTCTAATGATAGAATGATAATCTATTCAGCAGCTAGAAATAGCCCCAACGAAACTATTACAGTGGAATAATGTACTGGGAAAGAAATAATCAAAACCCATAGAATTGGGAAGAAGCCTTCAAACAAAAGTGTTTTAACAGCGATTGTTCCCAGCAGAACTGTGAAGCCTGTCTGGCCGTACCTTCTGAAGGGGACTCGGAGAGGCACAGATATTCATGAACTTGGCTGGCAGCTGAGCAGCAGATTTCTGTACCCCTGAGGGAACTTAAGAAGCACAAACTGCAAAAAATCACCCAGAGAGAAATTAGAGGGTGAGTTACAAGCAGTGATAGCTTACAGGTTCAAAGGAAGTCTGTATACTGAAACAAATGCCCCCACCCTGCAAACCCAAAAAAAGTGGCGGGGGGGGAGGGGGGGGGGGGGGGGGAGGGGGGCGGGCTGGCACAGCCTTGCTTGCTTCAGCAACAGTAGGGACCATCAAAACATGTTTGTTTGCGGGGGGTGTGTGTGTGAAAAAAAAAAGAAAAGGATAGATTAGGGAAAAAGCATTTTTCATAACTAAATACAGTTTTTATCTGACTTGGCCTCCTTCAATGGTTGTGCATTAAAGCATTGACTTGTCCTAAATTTTGTGTAAGCCCCAGGCTGAGGAGCATGATTGTTTCATGAGCAGTGACACCAGAGATGACATTGTGAGGCCACAATCACCACTGAATATCCTGAGAGGCCAATATCTCATGTGGAGATCCTAGTGTTGGTATGGTAATAAACTGTTCCCATCTTGCATTCCTCAGCAGCATGGGATGCCAGGGAATAGGCCCTTCCCGAAATCCACGTTTATTTCTTTTTTTCCAGTTCTGCTTAGTAAACTACATCTGCCCAGAAAAATTCACAGTGAATTAGTCAAAGCTTCTGAAAACTGTAGAGTGAGCTATAGGTAGCATCAAACCTGCAAAGAGCGAAATCTCCTTGTCCAACTGATGTCAGCAGCAACAGATAACAAGCAGTGGTTTTTAAGAAGTTGCTTAGTATTGCCCAGCATCTGCTCTAGCCCAGTGAAAGAGATTTGGAAGAATTCTGAGAAATCAGAGAAGCTGCCCAGAACAAATATTTTTCTACAAGACTTCTGAATTCTGAAGGTTTTAGAATTTTGTTCAGCAGGTCTCAAAATAAACCAACACAATGATGACTTCAATGGCTTCTTAGGATAAAACACTTCCTTTCACGGTTTCCACTAGCTAGGTTTGAAAGAGCAAGGTTTGTATGTGTGTGAATGAATAAATATTTCATAAGGGAACAATATCTAGAAACTGACATGGCCTCATTTCTCACTGTCTCAGAGGGCAATGACACATGAATTCCTAGAAAAGCAAGTAGGAAAAAATATGTCAGTTGTGAATTTGGCTTACATCCTCCACATAACAAAATTCAGATAAGTATTTTGCTTAAAAACCTTAAAAAGTTGTTGAGATAAGAGGCACATCAGGCATTGATAACGCACAGCAAACGAAAAGCCCTGAAAAGCCAAGTTCAGGTCAGTACCTAGTGCCAAACCCCTCCACAACCACGAGAGGCAGGCGTGAGTTTTCCAAGTCTAAAAACCAAACCAAAACAAAACAAACACCCTTATATACATAAAAGAACACAGGAATTTTCCATGGGGGTGGGGAACAACAATAGAGAAATGATGACCTTGGGATGGCGCCTAGAGACTGAACAGCTTGACTATTGTATGGAAACAGCTGACTTCTGCACAGGAAGCAATCACTGCTGATTAGAGACTCCAAACCCCTGCCTCTATTTTTTTCTGTCCTTTTTTTGTACGTAATGCAAAGCTCCTGAGGCCTCTTCAGACTCTCACAACTTCACCCTCTTGCCTGGTACACCCGGGTGCATGCGTCATGGGCCGGCGGGGAGGGAGCAGGCAGGGACCCATAGGGGCTGTTCTGTTCCTGCACTGCAGCTCCCAAGGGACACAGGACTCAAGGGCACAGGGTCAGCCTAGAAGGCACTTTTGGGGGGAGAGTCTCTGCTATTCAGCAGCGAACCTGGGATCTGGCCTTCTGTTTCTCATTGACTCTGCAGGCTTGTTCCCAGGTATCCCAGAAGGAAGTTTTATTTTTAGTGCTTTTAATGTCAATTCCCCCTCTAGCCTTTTTTGTAACAGGTTTTATCGATGAGTTAGATGCTAAATTAATGCTAGATGGAACATTGTCAATTTGAGGATGAGCTCCTTAACAAAAGCATACTGTGCTGAAAAGCTTCAGCCTTTACTGACTCAGAGATAGGGATGTGGGGAACATAATGAAGCCCAAAAACAGTCTCCTGGAGAGTAACAGAAATTGTACGTTTAACTGCACACCCTCAGTTTTGTTAAATTGATATATGCTGAATGCATGGGGGCAAAGGACAATCACAAACACTGCAGCCAGCTGGAAGGAGGGCACTGGGGAGGTGTTTGCAATTCTTGTTGAATCAGGTAGGAAAACTAGCTCTTTCCAAAGGTACAGTGAGTGCTGAGCGGAGATGAAGGTGGAACGACAGAAAGGGGGAGGACACTGAAATGCTGGTTAAAGTTCCTTCCCCCACTTTCTACCAGTGCAGCAACTGAGGAGGAAAAGGCAGGGGGGACAGCAAAGCTGCAGAGTTAACTAGCTGGGAATGCTGCAGGGGAGAGCAAGCCTCGCTCCTCCATAAGCTGCCTCAGTCTCTACCTCTTCCTGAGAGCTCAGCCCGGTGCTGTTGTGCACCACAACACTGCCCAGGTGTTTCGGCTCATGCCCCAAAGAGGAATGCAAGTATCATGAAGAATTTAAGCACCTCCAGGCTTAACCAACAGCAAAGCTGAGGTTTTTCATATTTTAATGCTGGATTTGTGTCTGTGGAGGCAGCTACGGACTTAAGCTGCTTTAAATTTATAATATTTAGACTGTAGTCATGCTGACATGCTTTATCTAGTGACACACATGTTTGGTATTACACTGCTTACTCACCACCTGCCCAACCCAGGGTAACCAAGAGATGCTGTGACTATTCTGTCCCACCCTGGTGCTTTACAGATCTTCTGCTACATGACAGCCTCAGATGCTGTGGCCAGTTACTAAAGATACAGCACTGTAGTAAGCCGTTGAGATCCATGTTGACAAAATGTGGTGCTTAGTCACTGAATTTTACACAAAGTCATTGAGACTGGTATCAGCTAAAGGAAAGAAGAGACCAAGGGATGGTAGTCCCTTTCTGATAGGACTTCCCTTAAGGTACCGTTCTTAAGGCAGTTCTTTGTGGAAAAAGAAAGAAAAAGGGGGGGGGGGGGGGAGGGGGGAAGGAAGGAAGGAAGGAAGTAAAAAAAGGAAAGAAAGAAATAGAAGGGGAAAAAAAGAGAAAGAAAGAAATGGAAAGAAAGAAGGAAAGAAGAAGGAAGGAAGGAAAGAAGGAAGGAAGGAAAGAAAAATAAAAGAAGGAAAGAAAGAAGGAAAGAGAAAGAAAGAAAGAAAGAGAAAGAAAGAAAAAGAAAGAAAGAAAGAAAGAAAGAAAGAAAGAAAGAAAGAAAGAGAGAGAAAGAAAGAAAGAAGGAAAAGCTGTGGTACCAGAGCTCATTGATATCATGTTTACTCTTTTACTACTCTGTTTGACACTTCAGACTTTTGGTTAATAAACTGGTCGCATTCGTGATGATTGTATGATTTAATTTCCACCATGCTTTAAAACAGCACATTAAGTGAAAGCAAGTAGAAGCAGCTGTTGAGTCCTGGTAAGCTTGTGGGAGGATGGCTAAAGCTGAGACTGCATAAATAATAATGCAACAACTGACTTAGAAGGCTATAATCCTCCATCATCTCCTTTTAAACCGCTGCCAGGAAATCTCACCTTACTCTGCTGACCCTCCTTCTGTTTCAGGTACACTCAGCTGTCAGTGTAAATCTTTCAGGCACTCGCTTCTTCTAGAAAAATGGATTTGGGATTTAGGCAGATACCTCTTCAGAGATGCATTGAGAATAATGAAAAATACAGTGAGTCTCTGTACAGACTCAGGAATCAAAAGAATATTATATTAAGTATCTCTGAATCTTCAGCCTTCCAATACAGAGAGCTTTCTTTAAACACAGACAATCTGAGAAGCCCCAGAAAAGTTAGGCACATTTGGAAGTGACATGTCTGCTTTCTAAACAGTGCTGTATTAAAGATATGTGTTGCTATGAAAAGACAGTCATACTAAGACACTCTTAACTGTATGGTACTCTACCATTTGGGTTCCTTGATTTCTGCAGTGTGGGAGCAATGTATTTCAGCAGCACCAAACTTCTAAAATGATGTCTTACTCTCAGAAGCTTGGCAAATTAAAGTTTTGTTTTCTATTCTATTCTATTCATCACAACACTAATGACATTTCTAATATGACTGCTGTTCAGATGAAAGATGCTGAGGCTGGAATTTATTATACCTAGCTTTAATTACCTAAAAGTTACGGGAATAGCTTCAGCCTAAACCAGGATCCTTCTTCAGTCAACTTGGATCATGATGACAATTCATCCTGTCCCAGTTCAGGACTATCAATTCACCCTGAACCTCCCTGTGTGAGGCATTATGGTTCCTGATGGTACTGAAATGTTAGCCACAGAAAAAACGATGTGTTGAGTAGATGTCACAGTGCAGATGACCATATACATATGTCTGCCTAGTAGTGGCCATCATGGCTCTTTGTTCAGCAGTCACTCAGATATTTAAGATGACTGTTGTGGTGAAGCTTTAAAGCTTGCTCTTAGGGTAGCTTTTATATAATGTTCTTGAATAGGCACTGTATGTTTCTGCAGCATTACACACAGCAAAGGCCTAACTTAACTTGACTGAAGGCTTTGCGCACCATTGTAGTCCTCAGTATTATTAACAAAATTCTCATGGGCCATATTTTTTCCTAGTATTTGACCAAAAATTTCCTTTGGTCACTGGCCTGAGTTGCCTTCCCCTGGCTACAGTAAATTAACATTTTAATAAATCCAGAATCTCCTAATTTCTCTGATGTGTATCCTGCTGCCCTTTATTTAGCATACCCTGACCTGTCTTAGTAAGGAAAACAAAAAATTACAGATTTTAAACATTTTAACATTACAGATGTTAAAAACCATTTAATTCCTCCTTTTTCTCAATTTTTTTTCTTGTTACATTCTGTGGTGTGGTTTTCCTTTCAGCCTGCCTTTGCCCTGAGTTCTGATTCCAGTGGCTCTTCTCCAGCAGTATGGTGGGGCAGGCAGCCTGCCCTCCTACCTGCCTGCCCTGCCTGCTGTGTCTCCTACCCCGGCTCGGCCTCACCCCGCTGCTCTGAGTCCTCCCAGGAAGCGTCATGATGTCTGAATCCAGACAGACAAGTGATCAAGAGTGAAAAAAGGCATTCTTCTCCCTTTCAGACTGAATGGCACTTACTCATTGGAGGCAGATGGAAGTAAGGATGTTTTTTTAGAATGCCTGAATAGGCAGCACAGAGGGGATCCACCAGCAATATTTCTAGATATGAAAATTTTAAACCACATTTTGTTACCGAAGTGGACTGTGAGGGGATGATGCTGGTTTTTGTAATCTTCCTCCCACACAACACATCACACAGACCCCCATACACTCAGATTTTTGGTCTGGATTTTCCTCCCTTTATAAACCTCTCAGGGTGGTTAAGCAGCAGAGCTATCCCCAGCTGCCAGAACCAGCTTGTGATCCATGAGCTGGGCTCAGGCCTAATGTTTAGTCCAGTTCCTTCTTACCAGTCTCAACTCACTGCAGTTTGAGCCTTCCTGAAATACTTCTGGTAGAGAAATGCCAAATAAGTAGAGCATGTCTATCTCTTTCAACAGTACCCTACAGCAGAAAAGGGGATTTATTCCATGGGATTTGATTAGAACATTTACTCTTTAGAAATGGCTACATTTTGGCCTTATACTCCCATATTCAATTACATGCTTGCCCACATGGCAGACTCACGTGGTACTCATTTGTACTTGCAACCACCCTCGGTTTAGATGTCCCTTGTGGTTAATGACAAGGTTCCATGAACAACCAGAAGCCCTGCAAGTCACAGCCTGAAGCAGGCAACCAGTCTGTAGCCATATGACAAGAAAAGCGCTGCTGGGTTGAATTGCCTCCACAGTGTCTTAGTTCCTGGCCGAAGTGACTCTGTTAGTGACAATGTCCTTCTGCACTCTGTTTTTTGTATCATCCAGTCTCTGTCAAGTACGGTGAAACAACGTTGTGTAACACTCAGCAGTCCCCTAGCAGCTATAGTTTACCCCCATTTACAGCTTTGCTCTGCAGAGCTTAAACTGTTTAGCTCCATAAGTGTACTTGGCCTTTCCTTGCTGAGAGAAACTGAACAGAGCATGTAACATCACCATGGCTAGATGCAAAATGCTTTTAAACCCTTCTATTAATGACCCTACTATTCATATGGAGAGGGAAGGAGAAAGAGGAGGTAATTCAACATGTCATCCACTTCCACCAGAAGCTCCTGAGGATACTCTTATTGCTCAGGACTACTGTTTTCCGCAGCCCAGAATAATGCCCACCAGCCAGTACAATGCGTGCCTGCTTTAAGGTGCTGCCATCCATCCCTCTGGAACAAACAGAGGAAATGCATCAGGAGGCCTCAGCTGCAGATGGAAAGCACATCACCGAGCAGCACTTATGCCGCGAGATCCCCCAGATGAAAGTCGATTTCAATAAGCATTGTGTTTCAAGGCCCACTTCCTCTGACTCTGGAAAGCTTAAGAACGAACATCCCACTTGTGTCTGCCGACACAAAGGGCCGCTGTGGCTCGGGAGATGTTATCGGCCTTCCCGTGCCACGGCAGCAGCCTTCCAATGGCGTCTCCCAAGAATTACTCATTGTTCCCGGGGAGGCTTGACTCCTCTGGGTGGGATCTCATGGCATCCAGTTCAGATGGAAGTAGGTGGTGCTGGGAGGCCAGCCAGGCTCATGACAAAGATCTCTGGCTATGGGGGAGCTACACTGGGGGACCAAGCTAACAAAGTCCATAGCAGTCACAGGCATGGATACTGATTCATAAAATGCAGCCCTTTTTGTTGGTTGTAGTTATGTTTGGAGCAATCAAATGTCTTAATGTTGTGAGTCTCAGCTCCTAGACCAAGTCTCAGAAACTGAGATGCCCTTGTCCTTCTTTTTGGTTTATGCTCACAGGCACTATTAATTTCTAAAAACTCTTTCCCATAGTTGGCAATTTGGAGCTTGATTCTGCCATGGCCACCTTAAATGGGGAAATCAGGAGTGAACCATGCTTTTAAAGACCTTCATTTGAAATCCAGAGCTTCTGGGAGACACACATGACCCTTGAAAGGCTCCAGTCAGGTTCAGTTTGCAGAAGCCTCTTGTAAGGTGGATGCATGCTCACGTTATCCAAACCTCTTGTCTCTAAAATTAGAGCAGAGGTATAAAAAGCAGCTTCCCTGGGAGACTTCCTAGAACTGGTGCTTCCGGTGCCAACTGAAGATACTGGGAACAACCACTTTTCTCACAATAATTTGGCACTGTGGCTGCCAGATAGCACCTCGAAGCACAAAAAAGGAAAAGGAAAAATGATCTGAATATTTCCGGATTCCAGTAAATCTTTGATTTGCAGTCTGGCAGGCTCATGTTTGAACTGAGGAATTCATTTGTTCTTTTTTTCCCCCTTCTCTCTGTTCTATCATACCAGTATATCCATCTCTGGCTTCTCTTCCTTTTTTTTTTTGGTGTTGTTTTTTTTTTTAAGGAGCTCAGTGGGAAATAAACGGCAAAGAAAAAATGGCTTCCAGCAGTGATTTTTTACATATAAATGAAAAAAGATTGAAAACATATGTTTTGGAGAAGTATGGAAGAAAGGCTGCAGAGAGAGAAACACATAGAGCCTTTCCAAAAAGAAAAATTTAGTCTGCCTTCCAAGCAATGGAAATTCCAATTTTAGAAATTGTGCTACAGGCTAATAGTGTACAACATTGTTGGCTATGGCACATGGAAAAAAAGAAAAAACAAAGCTTTTGTAATTCTGTCCCTCTTGCCAGAGGAATGATGTGAAGCCAGTCAAGCACATCAGGGGGAAATGCTAATTTTCCACAGATACAGCTTAAGAGCATTCAGCTAATACTGGTGATGCATAACTATGTCTTGTGCCTGTGCCATAGAGGTGTATCATATCATTTGGTAAAACACGAACTTTTGAGTTTTCCATCAACGGCAACACTGCAAACTGCAGTTAACACCCCAACAATTGGCATGTAGGGAGCCTGGTGGATTAAGGACAGAATTTCATTGCATAGTTCTCCTAAAATAACATTGTTATTTTGTGTAGCATATGCTACAACTCCATGGCAACCAGGCCAGGGAAGATGGTGACTGAATGTTGACAATGATGCTGAGTTATCTCCTGATAACCTCACTTGCCCTGTTTCTGGACTGTGTGTCATGCTAGTCAGCTGCTGATGGCATGTTGCCACTAGCCTCCACCAGACAGAAGGAGAGGTTTTGAAAGAACTGCTGACGAATAAGGCCAAATGTATGCCTGAACTAACTTTTTAGTTTAGTAGTTCAAGAGTGAATTTGGCCTATAATTATGTTTAAACCACTTTCTCAAGGATGCTGTGCTGTTTCTGTGGAGGCAGGGGAGATAACTTGTGACACATGAGCACAGTCATCAGTGCAGATATATCCTCTGTGGCTCCTGGAGTATGCCATATGGCCCATGGAGAAAGAATGATATTATTAACAGCTGACATGATGGCAGTGGGATGTCCTGGATGAACAAAAAAGAAATCATTACAAATGCATGGCACAGAGAAATTCAAGATATCCCTGCATGAAATCCCCAGTTCACTTACAGGCGTGAAATACAAACAGCTTAACTATGCCTGAAGTGGCGCAGTTTAACAAGAGAGAAAAGAACAAATCCATAACTGTTTTCTCATGTTACAGACCAATTTGTGGTGAGTAATTCCTTATGCATGTCAGAGCAGCCCAAAAAGTGCCAATGAGTATTGTTTTCTTTGGCCATGATGGGTCAGTTCAGTACTTAGGGATCTAGCAGGGCTCAAGGTAGCTCTGGATGTACCCACTAGTGTTTGTCTACACCTTGAGATAGCCATGGAAGTCCAACAACATACAACAGTGAAAACTCCTGTGGCTGGAACAGCTGTTCTTCCTCAGAGTAGTCAGGGTGGACCATAACTACTAATCACAAGTATTGTTGTTTAAAATTCCTAAGTTATCCTATAATCCACTGCAAAGCTGTAGCTGAAAGCAGGATTTTCATTTGAGTGAAAATGTACAAATTAGAAAAAAAAAGAAGATAAATCTTTCACTTGTAGACAGTGCATGTGGGTGCCTTTGGAAGCAGAGAAATGCTTGTATGGATTGGAAAAAAATGGCAAGGGACAAAAACTGTTAAAAGCTTAATATGTCACCATACTTAGCATGATGGCTGCTACTTTATAGAGGTCTGGCCATGAGATATCCCTGGACTGAGCTATGTGAAGGCCAAGGGAAGGGAAACTGCAAGAACAAATTACTTCCCTCCTCAGCTGTGTCTGAGCATCTCCAAAGACGGAGACTCCCTTTTTAAAAGGAATCACATAGAAAAGATGAGGGGTAATGGGTACAAGCTACTTCTGGGGAGATTCTGATTGGACACAAAAAGAAAATTTTTCGCAATGAGAACAATTAGCAATTGGAACAATCTCCCCAGGGAAGTGGTGGCTTCCCCAACATGGACACTTTTAAGATTCAGCTGGACAGGTTGCTAGGTTATCTTGTCTCGATCATGCTTTTCCCAAGAGAGGCTGGACCAAGTAACCTTTGAGGTCTGTTCCAACCTGATATTCTATGATTTTATGATCTCTCTCAGTGCCTGGGGGACTTCATTGTTCACTCCTACAGGTGGTAGCAAGTTGGAGTCTTTGAGGCTTATGGGACTGTATTTAAGTGCCCCAAATTAGAGGCTAGATAGAAGTTAAATATCTAAACTTTGCACGCTTGGCACTGCCTAACTCCGACTGGTTTGTGAGCTGCAGGGTGATGCAATTTGGAGACTCCCAGTCAGTACCTATCTACATATTTAGGCATCAGACTGCATTGACACCTTTAGTTGACCATGATCAACTTTAGCCCCGGTGCCAAAGATAATAGTAAAGCAAACAAGAGTTAAGAAAAAAAACCACAACCATGCCTGGAAGGAGCTTCAGGAAGGGGTGGAGCTTCAGGAAGGCATCTCCCCCATTAACCACAGCAGCAAGCCCTTCTTCTGGAAAAACATGATCATGGAAGCCTCCTGGAACCACCACCAGAAGATACTAGCTTCTCACTTTGGACCTACTGATACTAAGGAAGTGACAGCTCTGTTGCAAAAAAGGAAAGAGCTCCTTTGGGAGCAGTACAACTCTTCAGTCAGATGGTGATAAGTACGGATAGCTTCTGGACCAGGCTAGAGGGCTGCCAGGAAAAGCAACTTGCTGAGAAAATTTATGTACTTTTGTCACTGTTCCTCATCTGCAAGTTGAAAGTGACTTCAAGGCAGTTCCAGACTAAGAAGGTCTGTGACACTGGCAATAGAAACAGACAGACATGGCACAAGTCCTTAGCAGAGCTAGAGAAAAAATGCTAAAACCCTCTTGCTAAATCAGCATGATAGATACAATTTTCTTGGTTGTGTACTCCTCTTCTTCCCCACCCAAAGCCATACTGATGACAAGAATATTTATTAGAGCTTCCTCATTCAGCATGTCTGGTAATTAAACAAAAACAAAAAGGTGGGGGGGTCTTGGGGTTCTTTTATCTGATTACTTACCTCTTTCCTAGTTGTTCCTTTTGTTTTGGAGATGCACGTTTCCAAAGACACAGCAGCTGTGATGGTGCATGAATTGCCCTTTCCTAGCTGCCACAGGGGATCATGATCAGCTGGCATCTGCTAAGATTGTTTATACTACTTGAGCATTAAAATCCTTAACAATCTTAAAGAGATGCATTGGGTCGAAGGAAAAACTAAGATGGTGTTTCCTCTTAGTTAATTCCATCCATTTCTGCTTGCAGTCTACTTCTTCACATCATTTCCAGACAGTTTGCATTGTCAGGAAAGAAATATTGAAGAACATTTTGTCATTGGCGTTCCGTTAGGATAAATCCAGGTTCAGGAGTGCATAAGCCCAGCTTTTCTGCCATGATAGAAATCTATTCAGCACAAGAAAGGGAAAGTGAACTGCTGGCTTTTTTTTGCTGCTTCTTAGCTGACTACTCAGTTTGCTCTGATCCATGAACCTGGGCAATGACTGTCTTGACCACACACAATGGAGATGTCAGGATCTTTCAGTAAAGATGTGTAGGAGGTCTGGCACATACTCATTCTTCTCCTCTGATCAATAAATATTCTACCATCTCTATTTTCTCAGCTTTGCTCCCAGCTCACTTGCTGCAACCATGACACCATAACTTACCTGGAAGCAACTGATAAACCTTGTTCCAAGACTTTCTGATGGCCTGTTGCTTTCCATGTGGTCAGTCAAGGCTTTCCGTGCTATTTTTAGGATATTGTGGTGTTCCAACCACCATAAGCAGCACATAAGGTTAATGTGCACAAAAAAATGCTTTAATGCCAAGTTTTACAACAGCAAAATACTATATATAACTTTGCAGGAGATAAGGCTAATTCAGCCTGATATTCGAAGGCATAAAGTCATCGGCAGTGAGAGCTGGAGAGAAGTGCTTCACTACTCCATGTGTAGCAATGCCTAATTGGGTAAGGACAGCACAGTTTTGTCTGTAATTCCATTTATCACCACGTTGCTTGTTACTACCCAGGCTGAATACCAGACAGGATTGACTAATAACTTCACCCAATGGGCCAAATCTATGTTCCAAAATGATGGTTATTTTTAGAAATGCAAATCAGTGCAAAGACTTACGGAATCAAATTCAGGTCTTGTCTTTACCTCAGAAAACCTTCTCAACTTTTTTTATTTCTATCATAAAATTATCATAAAGCTCCTATCTTCTTCTTTGATCGGTGTCAACACTTTGGACCTCACTACCTTCTCTTTACATAACACAGATTTGTTATTTCTTGCACAATCTAATACCAGAGCTCCCTCTTTGAGCAGATCTCCCCCTTTGTCAATTCCCCTCCTAAAGCCTTTATCTTCATTCAAGACCTTAGGCAATGTAAGCAGAGCAGCTTAGATGAGCATTAAACTCAAAAATTCTGTTCTTGGTTCTGAGCAAGCCCATGACCCATTTTGCACCTCATTTCCCTCATTTCTAAATGCTATTGGCAACAGTTTTTAGATTTAGTAATGATCAGAGCACAATAAGAACCACATACTACAGCGTAATGTTGGGTCTATCTGGCTGTGAGTATATTGCAGACGAAACAAAGTGGTTCCTAGCAGAAAAAGTGGTAGAATGTCCTCCATCCATGCAGCTCCATTCCAGTGTTTCCAGAACAGACTGGTACATTCACATGTTCTAGTAGTTGGCCCTGGTTCTCTTTGGGTCCCATGGGTTATGTCTCTGGCTTTAAGACATAATGATTATCCTTCTTGTGGGTTTTTTTTCAATTCAAAGTGATTGAAATAATGACAGGGTTGCTTTGCAGCCCACTCAGCTGGTGTTTTTGTGTCCTGGTACTGAGTACATGCATACTGTGACTTGAGGATACAGCCCATGAACCATTGCAGGGGACAAAGCCTACTGGAGGACTATGTAAGGCAGGGGAAGCAGCTCTAGAGTGTCCATAAAATACTTTTGAGACTGGTCCATTGAGTGACCTGTCACTCAAACTGTGCTGAGAAATCTAGTTGCAGTGTTCCAAACTGTACTGAGGTAACACTTAAGCAATGTAGGCACTTGTATGTGTAGTGCTCAGCTGGTCCTTTTCTCACAGACACCAGCGTGCTGGGGTTCTAAAGATAAAAGCAAAGGCTTATAACAGGAAGCTTTCCAGATTTATAGTCACAGTGGATTGGCAGGGGAAAAGTTCTATAAAATCCACTCACCTTTGAGATATACTTCGGTGTGTGATCAAGAAGGTAGACTTTGTCAGAAAGACTATCTGGAGGAGACCCTGGCATGTCTCATTCTCCATTTCTTTTGATGTGCATCTTTCAATGGAAAGGGGAAATCCAGAAGCTGGATGCTTGCCTGTGATGCAGATGCACCAGTGGGGTGTTGGACCAGGGCGATATTCTGCTGGGTCACGTACCAGTCAGTGCCAAGCTGCTGCTACAACAGAGAGGCATCAAAAAACTAACTTGAAAACAGTTTCCTGTTACAAAAGTTTCCTGCTAAAAAAGATCACATCTTTGAAGTTGCCAAAAGATTTCAAGTGGTGAAAGAGTCAGGTAATTTCTGAATTATCAGAATTTTTCAAGAGCTGTATTCCTTTAAAAAAAAAACAACAACAAACCCAAACAAAACACCAAACCACACGTCTAATTTATTGTATTTGGAAAAGACTACAAAAGTGCATCACTTAGATTTCATCTTGCCCATAAGCACTCTGTTTCCATGCCAGTTTTGCCTTTTACAGAGTTGCAAAGGAGCTGGGCAAATTCAAGTAAATATTTTCACCTTCTACAGAGTAGGAAAAACACTGGAAAAATTCCTGTAACAAACGCAAGCTGTTGCCCACTGTCCAGTCCCTTGTTCTTAGGGCTGCACAAAGCAAGGGGGTCAACTATGGAAAAGTAAAGCTTTAAAAGTCATGACCCTACCTTAAAATGACTGTGCTGTGTAGATCACTCTACCTTGACCAGGCCCTTTTGTAATCATTTATACCTGAGTCAACTATGTTTCCAGTGGTCCCTTAAGTTCACAACAGCTTTGTGTTGCCAGACTGTCATAGAGCAGTGGTAGATGGATAAATTTGATTCCAGGCAGTTAGACTCAAAGGAGAATTGGACAGAGTCCATCCACATGATGCTTGCATTTTAAGTGGGGTATCTGCTTCAATAAACAATGTATTGTGTTTGCTAAATAGGTTGGACTTCAGCTCAGGTGTCCTGGCTGAAGTGCAGTCTGAATTCAGTCTCAGCTGGGCAGGGAGGACTCCAGCACACAGACTGGCTTTTGGACTGAATTGACAGTTTCTGCAAGAGATGACTACTCTGTACTTCATCATAACAGGGGTGGGTCTGGTCCAAAGGTCATTGAGGCTAATGGAAAAGCTCCAGCTGAATTCAATACTCCTGGAGCAGGCTAATGTGTGGCGTTTATACTTCTCTTCCCCCCCACCCCTACACCCCTGCCTTAAAAAATTTAGGTATCACTTTTCCTGTGCATAACCATATAATTCCTATTTCTTATGTCTTGTTTGTATTTGACAAATATTTAATAGCCCTTCACAGACTGGGCAAGAGTGAGACAGAGAGGAAGTGACCAGAGCTATTAGTCAGCTTGGGGATATTTCTCAAGTCCTAGGGTGAAAAAAAATGCAATTTGTATTTGTTGTTCCATACTTCTCATCTACTGTCATCAAGCTGAAGTATTTGCCTTATATTGCTAAATCAAAAGATCTTTAGAAAGCTTTGCAGATGTATGTTTGTTAGTCACTGTTTTGTGAACTCCCTGAACATGAGAAATGCTAGCTTGCATTTGCTTATATTTAAAAAGCAGAGCATTTTCTTCCAAAAGGAAATGTACATGTTTATAAAACTGATATTACTGTATCTCTCTTAACATTGTTCCATGGGTTTCTTCCTCACCTAGAATGTCTCTCCTTGGACAAACCTATACATTTTCCACAGCCTTTTTAATCTGCAAAGTGCTGATTCTAGGCCTGAAAGATGCTGTATTTGTTGTTAAAATTAATCAAAGAAAATACAAAAAGCATTTTCCTTTTTGCCAAAGCATGATGAAGAATAGATAAAACAGTATATTGTTGAAAGATTGCTATCATGGTGTATACCAGTCAATTGTAGTACAAATCTATTACACATTAAAGAAAATGTCAAAAACAGTAATTCAGAGAAAGCACACACACATGAAACTCAGCACTGTCTTATTATGAAAGTCAATGATTTCTTACAGCTTAAGGAAGCTGATGTCCAGAAATTAGATTTTTGCTTTGCTGTAACTCTTAGCTCTCTGTAAATGAACACATTGGTACTGTCTTATCATGATGTCTGTGAATCCATTTAGTGTTATCCAAGGATAAGGAAAGGTGTCGTATGATGAAATGGGCAGATGTAAAATTCAACAGCCTGGTACATCCTTTTTCTTAGTTACTCTGTAAGGTGCTGTACTACTACCTAGTCACATAGTAACTGCTTACTGATCCAGGTCCACATGCAGGTCCACCATGCTGGCTTCATTGCAGTGTTTCAGGGTTTGATTTGTTTCAGTGGAGGCTTTGACTTCTCTCCCCCATAAATTAATGCCATGCACCCATGGTGCACCATTCTGCATGTGGTTTTGCATGGAGAACTCTGAGTGTGGAGGATCATGTTCACACTTTGAAAGGCCTGTGAATTTTGCTGCAATTTTCTTTTCTATTCATTAGACTTCCTGGAGTTTTCCCAAGAGGTCATTTTTCTACCTTCACTTCCTCAGTTTTGGGGGATTATGTGCTGCCTAGCAAGTGCAAAACCAGAGGTGTGAGACTGAAACCATGGGCAGAGACTCTGTTTTCATCCCTTCTCATTGAGACGGAAGAGTTGGTTGTAGGGCACAGGAGAGCTGTGGGTGGAGTGTTGTAGGGTATGGGGAAAGTGGGATGGGCAGGTTTTTGACCCTTGCTAGCAATTTCTGTTTCCACCTAAAGAATGTGGCATACCTTGGCATAAGTAAGATGGAGTGCACTCTCGGTTACTTTGATTCCTCCTATCTCCTGAAGTCTTACCCAACCTTGTGATGAGGAGAAAAAGAGCCTGCTGTTATCAAGGGGAATTACCTGCTATTAATGATGAAAAAAAAAATGGATTTGACAAAATAAGGGGGTTTGTTCCAGTTCCTGAAACAATTCTGTCTTTGTGGTGGTTGGAGATATTTATTGCCAAGAAATTGTTTTTCTCTATATACATAAGAAATCTTTCAGACATGAGGTAATGTGACACCTGAATAACAAAGAGCCAGGTTTCACTTCCATTAAAGCAATGGCAGACTTTCCTCTGACAACATTGAAATCTGAGGGAAAAATACCACTATTTGCACAATTCTTTCCATTTCTGAAGGAAATCGGAGTGCTTCTCTAACATAGGGAACTGATTTTGTGGTGAAAGAGCACTCCTAACAGATGTGTTTTCCTTTTAAGCTGGTTTTCTCAAACAGGTATAAGACATTAACATTTTGACCACCTTCTGTTCTTATGTTCTAACATATACGTGCTTTTTTGTAAGTTGGAAAAAAATGGTTGCAATGGGAAGCAATCTCTAATTATATTTAACATTTGTGGCAGTTTAATGGACACTACAGGCTCTTATAACACTCTTGTTTAGGTTCCACTAAGTGGCACAAATGGGTACACCTTTCACAGGCAGAACTGCAGTCTTACATCAACAGTTGTTCAATGAGGAGGAAATAAAGCTTTTTTTGAGGGTGGCAATTTAACTTTAAAACTTTTTTCCTCCCAATCAGATGAAAACACATTTCAAAATCTATGTCTGTTTTCTTGTTATTCCCACTGGCAGGCTTAGCACTGAATAATTCAGCAGACTTAGTAGTCTATGCCAAGTATAACCCAAAATCCCCAGACTTACAAAACTCAATTTCAAGTTTCTCACTTTAAGCAATACATTTAATAAATTATGTATTTTCCCTTCTAATATGCATTTTCCAATGGATTGCAAATAGCTGAGACATTATCCCCTGATACTATTCATTTTCATATTAAAGGAAGAAAAAAAGCTGAATATGGTATAAATATTCCCCTAACCAAAAGCTTTACTGTTTTTGTTTTGTTCTGTTGTTGTTTTCTTTTTTTTTTTTTAATCTAACCCTGGGAAAATGTGGCCATACAGAAAAATTATTCTGAGTTCCTGTAATCTGCACTAGTTACTATTGCATGAAGAAAATGAGAGGTAAACATCTAATTAAATGTGTAATCATCTCTTTGTGTAATTTGCCAAAGATATAATTTATTCTAAATTTACTGAGAAAAGTACAGAAGAAGGAATAATCAGCACAGCCTGGTAATTAGGTATGTGTCCTCTGGCACATGGCCTGGCATATTTTAGACCAAAAGTGGATCTGAGCTGTACATTTTTGATGCAGATCTTGACTGATTATGAACTCTCCAAAACTCAGGGTGTTTGGCTTAGGGTGCTGGCTGAACCCAGCGGGAAGTATATAGCTGCGCCCTGCACCCTGGTCAGATTCCTACATCTGTCAAAATGGGATTTCAGATTGAAGTTTAGCCTTATCATACTCTCACTGATATATACCACAGAAAGCAATTAAGGTGTTGGAAAATCGAAGTGATTGTGAAGCTTCAGGGCTTGTTAAAACTGCTTGTTATCCTCCTCAGGAGAAGCAAAGATAGGGAATAAAAACCCATAAAGAGCTATTATGACCTCTTCTGACCTCTCATCTTTTGCCTATGAAAGAGTCAGGAAATACACAAGAGCCTGTGTTAGTAACAGGCACACGTCCTTGTGGGTGAATCAATTCATTTCCATTAGCACCACAAGTGGAAGCAGAGCAGTGATCTAACCTACAGGGGCTTTTATCAAACAGCTTGCCTTAGTCTCCTCCACTAAGCTTTCTGCTTTAGTCTCTTGCCAAATTAACCTTGAAGGTATAACATGACTTTCTAGACCTTACCCAGTGTCTGCAAAGGAGTTGTTTTTAATTTTTAAATGTTGTAGCAGTGGGAGTGAAGGACAATAACATTTTGACATCATTAAGTAAATAACATGTTGTTCTTCCTTAGAATAATCTTCGGGTAAGCAAGAACCTGATCATTGTGCTGGGTGCTTTGTGACCATATCCACAGAATGAGTAGAAATTATACTATCTGGCTGCACATTCCTGTAGTCAGTTTATAAGACACAGGTTATTCTGGGCAATACTTACCTATAGAACACAGCAAGACTACTAACAGGGCAAAATACTACGCTGCACATAGCCCTAAATCTCTGTGATGACAAATGACCTCCAGTGATGTTACTAGGACCAGTTGTACTGGAGACACTTTTTAAAGGGACAAGAGACCATCATCTGGCCAAGTGAGACCAAAGGTTTTGGAATCTGCCTCTTGAGGGAATGTGATTGGAAAGGTGCCCTTGGCAACAGGGATAAAAGAAATCTAGAAATAGTAGAAACAAGAGAAGCAATTGGAAGGTCTGTAATGGGGAAACATTCTCTAAGACGACCAAGCACAAAGCCTGTGTTATATCAACTATTTGACAGATTGGCTGGACGTGGCATATGGAAACATGTTGTAGGAATCTGCACAAAAACTTAACTTTTCCTTGAAAAGCATTTTTATGTTAGACAGGACTCTTACGTTCACTTTGTTCCATAGCACTAGCAACTGCAACTTTGTCCCATCTGAAGCAAATAAAAAGAAAAATACTTCATTGTCCTTTGTCTTTATTTATAACTCTCAGGTATATTTGAGAAACACTTTATGTGGCAATGGGAAGTAAGTGGCCACTTATCTTTTCTGAGAAGAGCCACTTGAGTTGGCTCAGCTGATTCAGTCCTGTGGAGTTTAATGAAACACAAAAGAAATTTTTCTATCCAGAACAACCATCGTAATTTGCTGCTTATTTGGAAAGAGCTGCTATCTTTCTTAAGCCAGCTTTTTAGTATCATAAGACCTTCTCTGCTATCTTGAGAAATATGTTTTTTAAGAGCATATAAACCAAAACTCAAAAGATTGTATGAACCCTACTTTGGAGGAAAAAACTCTATGCCTGGAATAACAAACATTTTCATGCCCTCAAGGCAGGCAATATTCAGAGATCGATGATGGAAGAAATAGTGAAAAAAAGGGGATCAGAAAGTAAAAGGATCAGAACCCACCAAGATTTTTCCTGCCTGTGTACAGTCACGTGGGTCTCTGTTCCATAAGTCAGCCTCTCTCTGCTTCTTCCTCTGTCGATTTAAGCTCACACTACTGAACCAAGTCCCCATCTCCCTCCTGAAGATCTGGATGGTGCACAGCTATGTGGATGCTGCTCTGAGCAGAGCCTCCCCTCATGGCCCCTGATGCAGGTCAGTCTCCCTGGGCACAGCAACATGCCTGTAAGGCTTCTGAATTCAGATTAGAAATAGGATCTGCTCCTCCTTCTTCATATCAACAGTGATTTTTCTTGCTTTCAGAACCAGTTAACAGATGGAGGCACTGTCCCACAGGGAAGAGGGGATCCCCTCCTATCTCCCCTTTATGGGAGCTGTGCCTGCTGTTGGAGCTGCCTGGGCCCCAGCAGTCACACTGGGAAACTTGCACCGTGAGAGGGCTGAGGGTGTCAGAGTGGCCGGGTGAAAGGCTGGGGTCTGCAGGACTGCCCTGAGGCAATAAAAGCATGCAGTATGAGTGCCCATCACCAGCCCCTGGCTACCACAGCTCACAGACACCGGCAACCCGGGCATGTAGAAGACGCTAGAGAGTGTAAACCAGCCTAATAAAAGTCATAACTGAGCTTTAGTTAATATATGAATAGATAAATTACTGGCCAGTGAAAGATGTGCAAATAATTTAAATCCAATAGAAAGAAAAAAAAAATACAATTTGACACTCTCAGCTCCACAGCTTGAGGGGAGCAAGGAAAGATGGGGGAAGGCAGAGCGCAGGGGAGGAAGGGGATGGAGAGGCCTCAACCAGCATAAGCACCATGTAGTGTGAAAACTGCCCCAGAAGATACAGGGTCTCCTGCTAGAAAGAAACTATTTCTTTTAAACCCACAAACACATAGAAAGAAACAACTATAAAGGCTGAGAAAGGCAGGAAAAAAGAAAAGGGCTAGCAGGAAAAAATCAGGAGGAGACAGGCAAAGGGAGCATGTTCCCAAGCCATGGGAGGAGGAACAGTTTGCCCAGCACATGTGGGAAGCAGCACATGCATGGGGCACAGATACTGCAAAGGGAAAAACCATTCCCCTGGCCAACTGTTGGAGATGTAAGCAGACATGCTGACAGGCAATTGGAGAGGAGCCAGTGCTTATTTTCCCTGTTAAGACTACTGCGACATCGTCTGTTACACTCCGATTTCCTTTTTGAACATTTGCAACTGTTTGTTTTCTCCTCCTGTGTGCCAAGTTTATAGTGACATTTTACACAACACTCTTCTCCACCACTAAAACGCTGGAGAAGAGTCTCACAGAGAACCCAGGCTCAGCCCTGCCACATCCAGAGGGGCCAGCACCTGGGTCACACTGAGTCTGAGACTCCTTTGGCCCAGGAGAGTCACTTTTCTCAACAAAAGTATAGTAACATCAGCTTTCACAGTGCGATGGGAACGGTAACCCAGACATTTCAGGAGCTGCTTTCAGAACAACTGGATGAAACCAAGCTACAAGACCAGTCAGTTCACTGAAAGCCTGCTACTTTTACTCATTCTGCTAACTGGATGACTGAAAAATGACTACAAAGTTACTGAAAATTGTATTCATTTTTCAAAATGACTGGTATCACTTGTAACTCGTCCAGATGTGCTGAGAATAGGAAATTGCTTGGGGACCATTTTTGCAATGGTGAGCTGCATGGAACATAACTTGTCAACATAGTCTCTCCTCTTTACACGGTGAATTAGACTGAAATAATAGCTGAAAACACTAAAAGACAGACAACGCATCAGTGCCTTCTTTCTCAGCTTAGACTACCTCTAACTTTGACTTCACACTTTGAAGGAATTATTCTCCTACGCTAGGTCTGCTATCACATAGTGATCAGTGGCAACAGTGTCCTGAAACTCTCCTTAATGTTCTGTCAAACCTGAGAGGGTTGGAAACAGCCAAAAACTGTGGGGAGGGAAGAAATGCGGGAAGAGGATGTCTCTGACGTGTGGCATTCTGCTTCAGCAGGTGTAGTACAAGATACCAGACCAGTCATTACTCTGTAGCTTGTGAGGAAGAAGAAAAACCTACTCTCAGTTGGCTTTCTTCTCACCAAGAGAGCACAAGAGCAAGGGGTTGTGTGTCCCCTGCACTTTCTGCAGCCGTTTCCTCAGCCCCACTCCACCACCCTTCTGGCTCCATCCCTCCTGGCTCAGCCGTTAGGTGAGATAAAAAATGTACCTTGTGAAAGGCCATGTCCTTTTGTAACAGGCAGAAGCTTGTCTGCTGTTCACTAGTGGGCCAGACAGATGGCTTTGCATCATGAACTTGCTTGTTATTGCAATGGGTTAAAAAAAAAAAAAAAAAGCCAAGAAATTTTAAGAATATGATTGAAGAATAGACTTACATAGCATTCAAGTATGTATTATTTAAGGAAATACTTGGGTAAATATTGAAGTGAAGCTCAGAACTGTCAGATCCTGAAAGTACCTAAGCTCCCTGACAGGTTCATTAGTCTGGTTTTCTAAGGAAATAAGTTCATGAGATTGCACTGGCTGTCTGCCTCCTCATGAGAGCTTTTAAACCCTTGGGACGATTCACGTCATGCTTGCCTCAAAGGTAGTTCTGTTCCTATGGATTTTTGGAAAAGTTGAAGGCAGTGTAACAATCAAGCCTAACAGAAAGCCAGAGGCAAGAGGCTTATATATACAAAACATCTGCAATTGTTTGGTAGTTATCACCATTTTATGTAGGAATCCCACCTGTACAATGTAGTCTTTGCTCAGCTAGATCCCACCGTGTATATTGTTCCACCAACATCCTCTGGTGATTCAGCCTGCAAAATATTTACCAGAATGTGTCTCACACGCCGACAGATGAACAAACACCTTCCTAAAACAGTTGTGGCTTTCCTTAAAAAATACAGCCAAATGGGGACCACTGCCCTAGTCCACTTTTAATCACATTAGCTTAGTATCGCCACCTTTGCCCAGCAAGCAATGGACCAGCAGAGATGCACTTTACAAAGTGGTTTGCTTTCCAGCCTCTCCTACTAGTTGGCTCTAGGTAGCAGTTCATTGAGCAAATCTCAATCACACCAAGAAACTCCTAGGAGACTCTAGGAGACTCCTTTGTTTTTTGACTACCTTGAATGTCATTTTGAAGCAGCCATTTGTCCCCCTGTCTATCCAAAGAGTCTAGGGGTCTAACATTGCATTGCAAGGCAGGCACCTAAAATCTAGGTATTGCAGCACCTAAAGGACATGTCAATATGGCACTGTCCTGTACAGATGTAGCCTGTACCTGTTATTTCAGGCAGCCCTAGGTTGTCTTGGTGGTCAGTATTATCTTATCTTTGAGGGTCCTCCCAGCACTAATGGAGGCCAAAAGTGATACCGCAAAGAGCTGGGTCAAATAATGTAAAGCTGAAGTAACTAAGGACAGCGCATCAGCTGGTGAACACTGCAACAGTTCCACCATTTCTTTAATAGAGCTTAATGTCAGTTGAAAAGAGGATCTTGTTTCTTGGTGATGTAGAAGTGGTCAATGCCCATTTTTCTTCATATCCTTGGTAGAAAGATCAGGCAGAGCTCTCGAAGACTGGCTTTGAAACTTTTACAATGGCATTCTGAAAGTGGCGGCTTCCTTATTAACAATAGTGTTTTAGTACTATACACATACAGTGCTAGGTACACTTTTTATGTACATACACACAAATATACACTAGCCCTTTGTATATATACAAGCAGACAACTTTAAAAATAAAATTTTCTGTGTTTTTTAATAAATCGAACCATTAATTACGTACTTACAGACTCTGTGTGCTGTTCTGACATTAAGGTCAGAGGCAGCTTCGAAAATATGCAAAGTACATTAAGAATTTTCCCAGACAGATTAGGTACATACTTAAGTTTTATAAATCTAGTCTTAACCCTCTTTTTCAAATCTCCTTTTCTAGGAACTCCATTAAAGCATGAAGAACAACAGTTTGATTATAGCTGCTGTAACAGAAAAAGCTGCGTTACATCCTGGTATCATGCTGTTGCTTTTCAGTGAGCTCTAGAGCAGAGAAGGTTTGATTCAGAACCTTAGGGCCAAATTTTGTCAGGTGACTAGAAAGATGCCTCTAAATGCACTCACTCCCTTGCCACAAAACTGTTGTTATGGCATGATTTTAAAAACCCAGTATCCGGAAGTCTTGACAGGTTGTGTGCTGTGGCAGAGAACCAAAGCTACCTGCTGTGTGTAAAAACATCAGGGTGTCTGTACTTAGGTTTGCCAGTGGCGAGACTGACTTCTCTATATCATTTCTCTCATAGCAAAAGGCCTGAAGAACATAATTGCTGAGGCCTTCTGGAAAGGCAAGGGTGGTCGTGCTGATGTTTTTCCTTGGAGTAGCAGTGTGTTTCTGCACGAATACCCTGGTTCTTCCCTGACTGTGCTTTAGTTCTTCCCTGACTGTGCTTTAGTTGGGCTTGCATTGTGGTGGACTAGGAAAAAAAGAGGAAGCTTTAATTTACTGATCACCTCCTACTGCACAGAATTACATGCTGATGTGGACACAATCTGTAACGCCCTGGAAAGCCCTCCTGCACACACTGGTGTTACATTTACCTATGTAAGACTGGAGATGGGTTAAGCACTGCTTTAAAAAAATAACTTATTTGCAAAGGGTGTGGGCAACTGAGATAAATACTGTCTGAACGGAACTGTAACATGTCAAGCATGACTTTATGTTTGTATTTTTTCATGCTATTTTACTATTCTTGGATTTCTGAATTCCCTGTGACATAGTAAGCTATGCCTACACTGCTGGAAAGAGAGACACAGGCTGCAGATGTATGGCTAGTCTGTTTAGGAGTCTGGTAAACCAGCCTGTCTGAGCTCTGTGCAACCATGACTGCTTTTCTATAGTTTTGGAGGTTAAAGAACTTCAATGCAAAGCTCACTCCAAAGTCCTTCGACTGTGCCACTGTCTCTGCCATCAGCGCAACCTCATGTACGATTCAGAGAATGCTCTCAGGTTTCAGTCCTAAATGGAGCAGAACTGATCCTGTGAGGGAACAGCTAAGAAATGAAAGCAGACATGACGTTGCAGCAATACATGAAGATTTCACTGTATGTGTGCAATTAAATAGTAGAAAACTTGCCACAGGAAAAAAAAAAGTTACATTTTATATAGCTGCATGTCCAGTTGTAGATAATTGCATACCTTCAAGATCAAGTTTCTCATCTGTATATACTACACAGAAATTTGAACACAAGTGCCTCGTCATTTGATCCAACCATTCTTATGACCTAGAACAGTGCAAGCAAAGGAAGACACATGAAATTAGAATCATAGAATCATAGAATATTTTGGGCTGGAAGGGACCTTTCAAGGTCATCTAGTCCAACCCCCTTGCAATGAGCAGGGTACACCCCTGCAATGAGCAGTTAGTGGTAGTCTGAGCACAGGCCAGTTTCAAGAACTCTACTGAATTTTTCTGGAACCACGGCAACAATATTGTATAGCTTACCTTACAGATTGGCTGTATAGTCTGGTGTTCTGTTGTGGTGATGTTATAAAATTCATGGTATCTTCATTTCATACTGTTTCTAGTTGGGTGCTTGACTGTATAATCCTGGGCATTCTTTTTACAATTGACTAGGAGACCATAGATTCATAGAAACATGGAATCACAGAATCATAGAATGGTTTGGGTTGGAAGGAAGCTTAAAGATCACCTAGGTCCAACCCTCCTGCCATGGACAAGGACATTTTCCACTACAAAGCCCCATCCAGCTTGGCCTTGAACAATTCCAGGGATGGAGCATCCACAACTTCTCTGAGCAACCTGTTTCAGTCCCTCACCACCTGTTCCAGTGCCTCACCACCCTCATAGGGAAGATATCTCCCCATTTGCCCCTGGTTAATACTGAGAATTTGAACTTCTCTTCAGTGCCTCTCTGTCTCTAGGAACAATTTTTTCCAGAGTCTGTAATGAGTACTTTGGGTGGCAGTGGCTGCTGACAAGCATACTCATCTATCTTTCCAGTTAGAGGGGTTCACACAGGAGTATGTCCAGTCTATGAAAAATGTGAACATTTAAAATTTTATTTTTAGCCCAAAATGGACAAAATGACATTTCAAAATGTCCACAGAATATGAAAAGGGTCTTATAAAATGCTTAAGTCAGAATGTTTCATTTTAACTCCTTGTTTCTACAGAAGTCCATCAGATGCTTTGCACATACGTTTATGAAATTTTAGAGAAAGGGTCCAACGGTTATGTACCTTCCTGTGAAATATTTTGATTTCACTAAATCATCACTTTCTAACAGAATAGTTTCCTACCAGAACAATTTCAAAAAGTTTTATTTTTGGTTCCCAAACACTCTTCATCATTGTTTACTGAATCTTTTTCTCCTATACTTCTTTGGAAATCCCATTGTTTTTCTTAGTCTAGTGCTTGGTTATGATTTAGAATGTTTTTCTGGTTGACATGGCTTATCAAACCAAATATTGTGAAAAATATGTTGTTCAAACTAGTCTGTACCTTTGGATTTCTAATCCTGTTAGTTAATAAGGGCACTGCACTTTCTTTCTCTAAACCTCTCTCACCCTTTGTTTGGAAGCAAGGCTATAGCGCTACTTTTTTAAAGGATTAGAAATTCATCTCATAAGTGCGTATACTCGTTGTCAGTTAATTACCTGATGATAACGCCAACAAGAGCCAGTTCTAGCAATATTTGGCCAGAAAGTTATGTAGTACAATGAATAGCACAAAAGAAAACATACTCCTGCTGTTCTGTGGGCCTTTGATTTGTCCAGCCTTTGCTTTCAAGTATTTTCCAAAAGCAAGTCATGGTTGTTATGTAAAGATCAGACTTGGCTCCTTGCTAAATAGGTTGGGGTTTGGTTTTTTTGTTTCCTGGTTCTGCACTGTAATTCATAATTGAATTTAAGAAAGGTTTTGCCAAACAACAGTCACATGGAGAAGATTTGAATGCTTCAGCTGATCTTTGAGTCTGGGAGGTTCTCAGAGACGTTGTTGAACTGTCTGGGCAAGCACGACTAAAAGAGCTAAAACTTATGCTGCTGTAATTCCTCCCCCTGAAAGACAGGCGTATAGTGTATCTCTTGCTTACCATGTCAGTACTTTTCTCCTTACAAGTTAAAAGTTTCAGAGTTTCAGCCCTGAAGTGGCCATTGTCTCCTGATGCAACACAACATACCAGTGCAGCACAGGATATGCTGGCAAGTATTGGGGTGGTGGGCTGGAGGGGAGCAGGATCACCTCCCGCAGCACATCCTTAGTGCTTGCAGTGCCGAACCTTCCCTGTGTCCAGCTGCACTGGCTGCATGGGACCAAGGAACCATTGAGAAGCTGCCGACGCTCTGCTGGCAGCATTGAGCTTCCTCAGCTGCAGCAGGGGACCAGGAGAGAGAAGTTAAAGTCTCTGTGATTTCTGTCAGAAATGAAGCATGTGGGAGTTTCTGAGTGCCAGGCACTTCTGGGCAGAATACCACCGTGGGAAAGGCAGGGAGGAAAGGCCTGTCTCAATTCTCAAATAAATTGTTCATTACCCCACTCATGAGGCCACGTAAGAATCACCCTTCCTAAGTTTTCCAATCTGAATGAATTTAAAACAAAACTACTTCAAGATCCCCTACCACCTCCGCAACTTTATGCACCTTTGTTCCTTCTTTGTGTATAGCTACCATTTATGTTATAGCCTTATATACTTTGCTTTTGAGAGTGAAGACATTGAAAAGAGTGGAGCCAACAGAGCTGCAAGGAATTGCTTTGCCAAAAAATGCACTCAGGGAGAATGGAAACTATTTGTGAAGTTGGATCTAAATCAATAAATAGTTTCAAGCAAACAAACAGTTTGCATTTGAATCAGTCAGCTGATGCTAATTACCAAAAAAACCCTGAAACATGTTCGTGGTTACATTTTCCAAAAATTTCAGCTTCTGTTTTTGAAACAGATCTAATTTTACTGGGTAAAGTATGTCCCAAAAGAAAAAGTGAAATATCTCATTTTCAATTGATCACAGTGTTTCAACATAGCAGAAAATGAGGTTAGTCAGCTATTTCATTAAAAAAAAAAAAAAACAAAAAAACACAAAACCAAAAAAAACAAAAGGAAAAGAAAAAAAAAGAATGAAACATGAGGAAAAATCTGTTGTGAGCAGCCTGGACCACTTGAGATTTTTCAGTCCTAGCTTGGTTTCCCAGAGAAATACAAGCTTATGCGAGTGCTCTGTATAACTGTGTGCACCTTGCCTAATCACCACCAACATTTTTTGGTGATCACTGTTTCATTTAAAGCTGTCTTGGCTGAGGTGCAGATAGGCTGCAACTTTTTTAAATTATGGAGATGAGTGAGAGACTTAGGCTCATTACAGCAGAAGACAGGTTGAAAAAGAGGAAGAAGCACCATGACGATTTTGATTGAAACCCCACCTAGAGCAGCAGCACAGATTTTATAAGGCAATGAAGATGAGAGCTATAAGACTGTCTGTCCATCATGAGCTGCCATGGCTTCTGCCACAATAAAGCGGTCCCATACAGGGTCAATACTAAACACACCCTTTGCAGCCTCCTCACCTGCTTTTGGTACAAGATACCAAAAAATGTACTTTTCTTCCTCCAGCACAGCATGAGAGTTCCACTTGCATGGATTATTGTGATTTATAGGTGACAGAAAGCATGTTAGTAAGAACAGGAACTGAGATGGATCCCTGTTCCCCCTGTACTGACACACCCACATGCATTTACTGTGCTTCCTTGGCCAGATTTGGTTAATTCAAGACTGGTTCAACCTAGTTCAGCTACTAGGAGGAAAGGATGATTTACTTGTATATGTTGGTGAGAAGACAGAAATTAATAGAATTCTGGTAAAAGGTCAGTCACCTGCAAGGCAAAATTCAGAGAAAACCAGACAGCTTTTGATGACTCTCCCAAAACCCCAGTCTTCAAAGAGCTCTTGAGTTCACATTGTACATAAAAAAGTTTGCATAGCAAGCAAGAGTTGAAGGTAGCGTTTTGCCTGCATAAAAAGGAAAAGTAAGCGCATGGCATTCTGTACCTGCATGGAAGTGTGGCCACATACTTGTTTTTGTGACAGAAAACCACTTTCCTAATCAGTGCAACCATTTTCATCATGAAACCATTGTACAGTTTTCCATTCACAGGAATCAAGTCACGCTGACTCTATACCAACAGCTTAAAGATCAGCAGAAACAATGAAGAGAATCGACCTTACGTAATCCTCAGCTGATGCCTGGGTTTGAAGTCGTGCCCAGTGCTCCCATGCCAACTTCAAAACAAGCTCTTTCAGGAGGCTGTACTTCTATTCTTTTTCCAGATGTAGCTCTGGGGCAGGTGAAAGGGACTCAAGAAGTGAAATGAGGAGCAGCCACTAGAATCTTTACCGTACGTGCCTTTTGCAGCTCTGGGGTTATGCACAGTTTTGTTATTATTCTATTTTTATTCATGGTTTAAATAAAGGAACAAAATATCCCTCCTTTAATTCAGTTAACATTAGACAGGAAGAATAATTCTTTGCATCGTGTTCAGTGGATATGCATTCACTCATATGCTGTACTCTTTAGCTTCAGGCTTTTGCTATGCTTCAAATTGTTTACTGGCATGGATTAACCAACAGAACTACATCCATAAGCCCTTCTCTGCCCTAGTGGTAGGTAGATTTAGCTTTGTCAATATAAAGGATTCTTTTCTAAAGCTTTGCAGCTCACCTGTGTTTGCTAAACACCACTCTTAAGTCCACGTTCCTAACCAGAATTGAGCACTATGTGGAAAAGCTGGTTTTGGGTAGAGTTAAATGCCAGTGGACTTCTGTACTGTGCAGATGGAGACATCCCCACTGCATTCACTCACCAGAGAACAGTGAGCTGCAACCGTGTGCAGTATGACTGCCACTAGAACCAATTTTGTTCATGGAGAGAGCTGTATGGCTTGTGGAAAAAGCATTCACATTTCTTACGAAAATTGAATCACATCTCAGCTTAATGTGAGCCATCACTTATTCTTTTCTCTTCCATTAACATACCTGCAGCACATCTAAACTTTTATTTGGATGCAATGACCATTATTTTGATTGCTTTTATTGTAACTACTGCACATTTACAAACCTGGATGTCCACTATGTTTGCTGCTGTGCAAGCAGAATAAAAAGACAATGAATTTACAACCTGTGTACAAAGAAAGGCAGAGGAGAAGAGGCGTGGTGACTTGAGCTTCCTGACCATGCTACCACTAGTGACTGACCTGAGATGAGGGATGGCAGCTGCTGGGCTAGGATGACACTGTTGCCACTAGAGTAGCATACCCCTCCAGGGTAGGCACCCCTCTAGGTAACTACTACAGCTACAGTTGGTAGCTATTACCCAGCCCTACAAAAGTCTCCATGAGCTGTAGCAGAAGCCAGTCTGGTTTTCTGGTGAAGGCAAAAAGTAGGCAATAAAATCATGGTCACTTTGCTGCCTGTGGAAAAAGACTTAAACTCCTAAGCAATCTGGGTGATTCTTCATACCTTCAGTAAAAGCTCATATTTTGCTGAACACATTGAAATAAAGCAGTCATCAACTTGCTTTATTTTAAAGAGAAGAAATTATTTTTTGCCACAAGCCATGAAATGTTTCTGTTAAATAACAAGAACAGAAGGTATGACATGCAAAGCACTTTAGTGTGTAGGTCCCTATTACTAATTTATTATTTTAAGGATTGCAGTGTGAGTACATTTTCACTGACTTTTAATGATTCATAAAAGGACATCTACAGTAGACAATTGTTCTCTTTTTGGAAACTTGGTACTATAAAAAATTTAAAGAAATGCAATTTAACAATTAGACCATCAATTTAAATACCTAGCCATTGGTGCCAGGCTGTTGTTACAATGAAGGTTCTTCTGTTGCGTCGCATCAATGTGATTCAGATGAAGTTTTACTACTGAATTGCTTCCTCCCTCCCTTCCTCCCTCCAGAAAACACCCTTTTAAGGTCATTAATTTCCATGTTAACCCCAGAAATCTGCAAGCTCTTTCTTCTTGTAGTATATTATTGCTTGGGTCTAAAATAACCATGAATAATATTTTGGAAAACAAGGAATAACTGCATGTATAAATGAATTTGCACATCTGCTTATTCACAGCTTACTGAACTTATTTCCCTTGGTTGTCCAGCAGGCTGTGAGTATCCAGATGCTTCTATCCCAAGTGAGAAAGATGGATGAGACCACCTCAGCTTTCTTCCTGTTCTTCGTGAGGTTTTGCAGCTCTCCTGCTTTACATCAATCACTATGAGCTTTTAAATGGGTGGCAGGGCAAAAGACAGCAGGTGAGACATTGTGCTGTATGCTCCATAAGTACACTGGGAGGCAATGTGGCAGGCAGACAAAGAGCCAGGGCTTTGGCAGTGCTCAGATGGTCTGAAGTAGCCAAAACCTGGCTCAACAAGGAATTCCTGCAAGATCAGCTGGATCCTGCAGAACTGGTATGGAGAAGTGGCTCTTGCTCCAGGCCAGCTCTCTACCCTATTCCCTCATGGAAACTGTACATTAGGAGAGAGACTGAACACAAGAGGCATTTGCAGGGTAATAGTTCACTACTACTGTCTTCTATGGAGAGGATGTATTTATCACAGACATGGTGTGTGCAATACGAGCCCTACCTCAGTTCTGCCCCTTGCACATAATAAATGGGCTGCTGGTAACTGCTCCAAGGTGTCAGCACCTATCAGCTCCCTAAAGATCTCGCTCTACCTGATGGAGGCTACCCGCAGAACAGAATCTGGTCATGTTTTTGTCCTCTAAGAATCAACACTTTTCCCTAATTTTCAGACCAAAGAGACTATTCTGATTGTGACATTTGACCTTCTAGATACCAGGGGCTTAAATAAATGATCAGGGAAAAACTAACTGACTGGAACAGTTAGCTTCATTACATGGTAAAGCAAAAGCATTGATTCCAAGAAAAGGTAGATTTACTACTTTGTTTTCACATATAAACCAAAGGAAATCAATCTGCCTAAACTTGTCATGCATTTTTTATTGAAGATATTTTATGCTTATATATAAAAATTTGTGTCTATACGTATACACATGACCTATTATATATCAGATTCTGACCTACTTCATAAAACAAGGATATCTGAAAATCTGTCTGTCACTCGTTAACTGTCCTTTTCCTTATATATAAAAACTTATGGCTTGCTTGTTCTTAGTATTCAGAGATTTCAACTTCAATAGTAACAAAAATAAGTTACAAGATTGTAGAGGAATGAAGCTGGGTTAATTATTATTGATAACATACAGCTGTGGGCTGGCTTCAGGGTCGGTGGGTTGGCTGATGTAGACAAGGTGCAGCTGTGGCTGGTTCTGTGAAGAGGTTGAGAGCCAATGGAGAGGGAGCGGCCAAGGGAGAGGAGGAAGAAGCAGAGACAGAATGTGTGCCCTGGGTGAGGAGAGACTAGGAGAAGGCAGCAGAGGGACTGGCACAAAGAGTATGTTGGTATGAGATAGTAAAAGACCTTGTTGCAGCTGGCTAGCTTTGAGAGTGCTGTGACATAAGATCCAAAATGTTCCTTTTCTAGCTTGCATTTCACTTCATAATACAGATACACGTAGGTTCAAGTATAACCCATCTAACCAGGCTAGATGGCACTTGAATAATGTCAGTTGTCCTTTTACAATTTTCTACTTTGAAAAGTATCAATTTTTAGGTCCTTCTGAAAGAATGTAACTTATTTCATTAAATATCTGTCATTATTCAAATATACTGTGATTTGTGCCTGTTATCACCTTTTTCTCTAGTGGAAGAAATCATTGCTCTGGTAATAGAAATTAGAATTCAAAACAGAGGAAAATGTGAGTAAAGTGAAACAATATGAGAGTCTTAAAATATACTGCCATTTAGAAACTCATTTGAAAAACAAATATTTCTACTGTTAAATCTGTAAGAATAGGTAATACATAATTTCTTATATATTGATAGCATGTGGTACTTTTATATGTAGGTGATGGGTTTGATTTGTAAATAAAACTGGCTGATCATTTCAGCTGTGGATATCTCCAAGCCTCCTATGACCAAGCAAAAGAGCACAGATGATAAAATATCATAAAATGGACCATCTGAGATGTACCATGTCATATCTCTTTGTGAAACCCATTTACTTCTGAGGAATTGTGGTGGGAACGAATCTACTTCCATTCAGTTTAGTAAATCTGAGCACAACTAAAAGTACATATAACATATAGCAGTCATGTGGATGTATGAAGTTCATGAGATTATTGCACTTATTACTACCAATAAGATGAACAAGTCCTTTTGTCCCACTGACAGAGGCTAGAATACTGATATATTTGTAAGACATTGAAATGTGCTGCAGCTCTCATAGGTAGTGGCTGTAAAAAATGTCCCCTTCCTTGTGTCTGTCTGAAATCTCTTTAAAATAAAATGAGGAGCCCTATGATCTCCCCAATGTTTGCTTGCTGCAGCACTACAGTGGAACATTTGTTAATACATTAGATACTGTCATGATGGAACTCAGACTATATTCTGCCAAGAAGAGGGGTTGCCAGGTCAGTCTTCTGATAAGTACATCTGACTTGCCTCAGTACAGTAATGGAAAATATGCTAATTCACGGGGTGACTAATTACCCCTTGGGAAAACTTAAGCAACTGGTCTGAACTGTCCTGTAATTAAAGCCATCCAGATAATGTAAATAATTGTCTTGTAAACATTTTGCATTGGAAACTTTCTGCAACTACTTATTCTGTGGCCTGGCTTTGCATTTGCCAAACTCCTCAACGCATTTTAAGCTCATTAAGATTTAGCTCTTGCCAAGGACTTTCTGTCCCAAGTCACCCAGCCCTCACAGGTGGTAGTTCTGGCTGGAGGCTTGAACTATAACACTACTAACTATTCATAGCTGAGGCAGCAGCACATCACATGTCTGTGCTCCCCAGCATCAGCAAAACTGGCAGCGAGAGAGGGGCAGACAGACTTTTCAGAAGCACCTGAAACATCACCTGAAACTATTGAGAGCTGGAAATGCAGTAATGGAGGGAAATAAACGTGGGGAAGGGTGGGGCTTGGGGTGCATATACATGAAAAGCAAGGGGGGTACTAGGTGTAATGGAAGTCCGTTACTTGTTACTTTATTTCGTAAAATCTTGTGTTTTGTTTTCTTGCCCCGTTTTTCTCCAGAAGTGTCCTTCAAAAATGTTGTAAAATGGTGAATCAAAAGACTGTTAGCCCCAGTTAAACTTCAAATCTAGAGTAATAAACTCTGTGAGTGGAGGGAATAGTAAATAAGTACTTCTATCACATGGAATACAGTTTTTTGTCAAGTGGCCTCAGTGATGCTGGGAAAAATGCTTTTACTGAAGATTTGTCATTGATCACAGTATTTCTCTATGTGATGTGCTTTGAATACATGTTCTAGACTTCTGCTACTGGTCAGTGAAACATGAAAGTCTGTGCTGTTTCCTTCCAGCTTCCCCAGCTCTTCCCCTTGCAGTACGAGAACAAATTCACTGGTGACCATAGAGGCTCTCAGATCTCCTGGTGATGACTTGCAGAGCTCATTTATTAGCTTATGAGCTAATAAATGGCATTGCCCTTGGAAGGGGCTTTGGCTTGTGCAGAACAAATGCCACTAGAGGAGGAGAAAAAATTGTAACATTCAGTAGCTGCTCATCAACTTAGCATCAGATAGTTCAGGCCCTGAGCGAGGCAAAGCCAGTGTAATCTGTAGTCGTAATCAAAAAAACTTTGCCATAAGGCATAGACCCAGGACAGATAGGATAGAAAACTGTAATTCTGGAATTTGCTGGTTTCTTTAACACTTGAGTTTGCAGCACAAACAGATCTGTATGCATGCGTGCATGTGTGTTTTGTACCAGAGACTGGTCACAAGAGAGCAGTGAGCTGAAATTCCAGTTGCATGGGAGTTCAGCCAGATCTTTATAACAGGCAAACAGCTGGACTGCAAGACATCATGTTGTGTGGTGCTTGGAATTCAGTCCTGAATCTGAATGCATCTGAGCTGTGGAGCTTCAGTTTGCCTCACTTATGAAGTAAATGCAGTTTCCAGAAGTCATTGGTTGACGTTCCAGAAATTTAGTCCTTTGTGTACCCACAGAAAAGGTACAGGAGAGACCAACACACAGATTTCCTTGTGCATTATGCTGAGGTGTCCCTTTCTCCAAAACTGGGATTTGGCTGGGAGTAGACATCTCCCAGGAAAAAGGGTTGGGGAAGATCAGAATCTGTGATTTGCCTTAGTTCCCAGCCTTCTTGAAGGTCTCAGCAGAGCCTTTCAGAAAGTTTGAAATGTTGACTGGGAACTGCTCTTTTGCTGAGGCTTGGCTGTCAAAATGAATTGCTACTTATCAGTATACTCCTTCACCAGCAGTTCCAAAACATCTGACAGAACTTACCGCAACTGCAAAATGGGGAGAAGAGCACCACAGGGACTTGGGACTTTTTTCTGTTCTAACAGTTCATATTGCTATTTCTTCAGTCTCAGTGTTAGGACGAGTTTGTAGTGTATAGTCACAGAAGAGAAAGTAGTCTCTTACAATAATCCAAGATGGGACAAAGACCCTCTTATGAAACCCTATAAGGGGATGAATCACTCGCTAGAAGTGCATCGCTGCCCAGCTAGGGACCCTAGGCTAGCTGCCTGATTTTTTGATGGCTGCCATTAAAGGAGTTGAAACCAACCCCTTCTGTTAAATATTCCTCCCTACAGAGGTTCTGCAGGGGGCTTTAATAGCACTAGAATGTTATTCTGAGGACTTATGGTGAACCTTAATTGAGTAGAAAACCCTCCAAGGAGGTTGATACGGAGCTGTCTCAGTAGGCTTAGGTTGTTCTAGCATGACTGAGCTAAGCATAGTGTCAGAGGTGGACTTTCAAAGTCTTCACTTCTTCTGTAGTCCATAACATTTTATGTGCTGGATCTTGATCTTACTGCATTGTCTCACTCTCAGGAATTTCCATTTAGAAATATTTCTACTGAATGAAATGTCAAAGGCAAGGGTTATATATTTGCTTTTCAAACTGATAAAAGCTAGCTCTTCGCGAAATCTATGAAACCAGGGTGGATCCAACCCCAAGTCAAATGACAGAGCACAGACGCCGCGGCACTTTGCCAAATGGTGAAGGAGCTTATATCTCTCCAGCCTGTCTTAAAACAGGTGGGGGACACTGAAGTCCTTTCAGTTCCACCTCTAGATCTGTGCTTTGTTAAAAACAGAAACAGTAGAAGTGAAGCAAGGGAAGTGGTTGCAGTTTGGGGTACCAGAAGTACATATAAAGGGTGTTTGTTAGCATTAGATACCTTTCCAGTCCAGAGCACAGAGAAAAGATGTAAATGTCTTAGAAGAAACTCGGTTTCTGTTCCTCTGTCTCTCCTGCTGGTTGCCAAATGTTGTGGAAGCCTGCCTGAGTCTCTGTAACACTAAAGCCATTATCTAAATCGGGGGCAGCTGAAGTTGCATTCATATGTTCATTAGAGCTATTCTGGCAATAGAAAACGAAAGATTCTGAGGTTAGATTACATCAGAGAAGAGTCCTTTTTCATTCTCACAGTGCCACTGAGGTTATATCAACAAGGCAGATTGCCTGTTCTCATGTTAAATTAAACCAAGCAGAGCTGCATACTATGGCAATGAAATACCTCCCAGAACCCTAGCTGTTTCTCTTAAAACCACCTGGCTAATCTGCTCTGCGCTCTGCCTGTAGAAGTCCTCATGGTGGAAAAAGAGCCTGCACTACAGGAATTCTCCTGGACTGCTGGCTACCACCTAGAAGGATGGACAAAGGGCCTGTTAAAATGTATCTCATTTCTGGTTTTGGGGAAGGCTGCACAAGTACTGCAGAAACAGTTAAATTACTTTTAAATCACCAAACATGGTACAGTATCATCATTTGAAAATGATTTTTCATGTATCTGGAAAACTAGAATTTCTTCCTCCCAGATATATTTTCCAAGATAGAGAGGAACCATGTTTCTGAATATTTGCAGTGTAAGATTTGCTTAGTTTTGTTGTGGTTTATTTGGCATTTTCTTTATTTGCCGTGTGTCTTGCTGTCACATTTTGAAATTATATTCTTCCTCATTTTCATTGACAGAGTTTGAAAACCCAAGGAAAAGATCAAGTCTCCTTAGTGGCAGGCAATATAATAACACAGAGGGGAAAAAAGGAGGGGGGAAGAGTGTTTTACAAAAAGCTATAAGGTAACTGGAAATCAGGAGGCAAAAGATGGGTACATCCAGAATAATAGGCCCAGTAACACAGTACTGATCAACATGCCTTGGATAATTGCCTCAGCCCATCAGCAGCTTAGCCATTGTCAAGTTTTCTGTAAAAAAAAAAAAATTACATGGGAATCTGAAGAACAGTTTCTGGTAATTCTTTATTAGAGAACTTCTTAGTGTGAAGTACCTAATGCAAAGGGTAGCATGAAGTAATGTTCTCATTCCCAAGCAATTACAAATCAAAGAGAAAGGACCTGGGTAGTCAGTGGATGACAGAAATGCTGAGAAGGGAAGATATGGAGTCAGATAGGAGGGAGAGTGGGAAAACTGGAAAGAAAAGAAATGAAAGAGGAGAAGCTGATTATTACAGCCTGGGGAGTGTGAGAGAAGAAATGAGCAGCAGAAAGACTATCAGGTAGGTCTAGGTGTTTAGCATAGCCAGCAGCTGAAGGGAGCAGGTCATGTTGAGTTCAGTGGTGCCAGAAGGTGGTAGAAATGAAACTGGCTTTCAAGACACAATGCAAAAGAGCAGTAGGCATGAGATGATGAAGGTGTTAAGGGGACAAGCCATGTAAGGGGAAAAATGTAAGGCTGGAGAGAAGCCAGAGCTAGCGGCAAGGTGAAGAGAGGCCAGGCCAGGCAGGGGTATGGGATTTGCATTTGGCTCGATAGGAAAGAGGTAGAGATTGCAATGGAAAGGGTAAAATGCAATCAGAGCCACAGAGACATGATCCCAAAGGGGAAAGGAGAAGGGCAGTGAAATGGGAGAAATGAGAGAAGAGGGAAATGGTGAAACTGTCGGTAAATGGCAGGCAGGCAAGGGAGGGGAACATGCTGGAAATCTTTCAGTGGACACGTCTGAGAAAGCTGACAGAGCTCAAAGCTGCAACAGCAGCAATTTCCTGTGTTTTTCTATTTATAGGTATCTTATTCGAATGACCCAGATAAAATTGCAGTGTTCTCTCCACCTTACTTTTCTAGTACAATATTGACATTTTTTTGTGTGTATGTGAAGATGACGTGCACGACTAAGAAAAAAGTATTTCAAACAAGGAAATGACATTAATTGTATGCAGCCCTTGCTGCTTGTCCAGATACTTGGTATTTCAGAGGTTGTGTCTATTGGAAGAAACTTTTGTTTGGTGCAAGTGTATCATGTTGAACGGTGCATGGAAAATATTTTCCCCCAGAAACACAGTGGGAACTTGCAAAATAACTCCTAAGTATTTCATACTTGCAAATGAACCAAACCACCAGGCCAGATACACCACTATACTGCTTCGGTTTTCCACTGCATGAAATCTACTGGCACAAGCAGACTTTTGCTAGCATACCACTGGAGTAATGCAGGAGAGATTCCCACCTCCTATTTGCTTTAGTGGGGCATTTGCTATTGTATAAGCTTGTGCCATTTGGAGTTTTTAAGAGATTTCTGGGAGCAATAAGTTGATAGATGGCTTTTGCTTTTTAAAACAAAGAAACAAACAAAAAATTCTCCAGTAGTTAGAAAAACCAAGCTAGAGAGGAGCAAATACTGGAATGTGCAGATTATAGAGCCACATTTTTTCCAAAGTGTTTGGTTTGGGCTCATTATAAGCAAAACTGTAGCCACAAAACCTGAATGCAAATCAACACATTAATATACAGATCAGCCCTTGGCCAAAAGCGACACTGTAAAGAAGAAAACCAAAATCCTAAGGGGACTTCTCAAGCCACTGTGCACTGTGTCTTTCTGAAAGACAATTCAGTCATTAAGCGCACTGTTGGCTTGAGCATGCTTAAAAATGCTGCTCTACATGAACCCAGAAAAAGAGGTATGCGAGCATGGCAAGATGTCACTACAGCTGTGAATCGATATACCATGAACTTCACTAGAGAGGACCACTTTGAAGAGCAGCAGACAGACAAGTTTTTCACTGCTGTTACTTAGTCTGGCATGTCTTGTCTAAGATTGAGAAGGGAGGGATAGTTTTTCTGAGAGAAACCCTGACCTGAGACCACCTGTTTATTCATCTCTTTTAGTAAGCCATTTGTTACAAGCCTACCCTCTATGTACATACGGCTGGCCTTCTCACTCTGTTATAGACCATTGTATAAGTTCCCTGTTAATATCATCTGCCTTTTGGGTGTGCTGGGACAGATGAGCACCACTGAGGAGACGGGTTGCTATACTGTGTTTGTAAATTCTGCTATGACTCTTCCACGGCTTATTACCATGTTTGAATGCATGTTTAATGCTGGGCAAAGAAAAATACAGAGTGCATCAATGCCAAACCAAGAACTGAAACCACACGCCCAACACCCACTAAGTTATGTGATTTTAAAACATATGATTTTAAAGAATAGCCATGCTGAGTTTTGGGTTTTTTTTTGTTTTGGTTGGTTTGGATTTATTATTAATTGAGGTTTCACATATTTTGGACTTTTCAGTGGTGTCTCTAAAACCTCTTGGCTTTCACTTAAATGAAAGTTGAGATTTCTCAGTAATTACTGGACTTCTCAGGAAGCCTTTCAGAATAATGAATTGTAAGGCTGACTCTAAAGTCAGCAGAACTAGTTACAACACATCCATACCCTAGAGATCCAGTCTAAATTAGAGCCAAGTTCTGCACCAAGCTGTAGTGGTATGAGTGTGGAGTAGCAGATATATATATTTACTCCACAAAAACTGAAAACATATATATACTGAAGTGAGAAGATCCAGATGTATTTGTATGGGGATTTTTCTGTAGTGCTAATTAAAAAAAAAAAAAAAAAAAAGAGAGAGAAACGGGAATAAATAAAGCTATTTTGCAAAAACCCAGACAATTTTCCAATTAAAAATTAATTGAGATATTAACCAATGATGTTGCCCAGAAAAAACATCATAAGCTTGAATGTAGCCTTGAGCCAACAGTTGTTACATCAGTCTACTGAGGGTGTGTTCATCTCAGGAAATCTCGCATATTGAAGAGACCCAAGCTGGTAAGTTCTATACATTGTGCAACCCAACCTAACAGGATTCATTAACTGGAGAATGTTCTGTGCCAGCACTTGGCTGACCATGGCTTTTGAGCTTGTTTTCAACATGGTAAATGACCTGGCACTTCTGGTTCTGGACCCAGCACAGGAGATACGAACTTGGGCATTTCTGCATTTCCCATACCTTAAATGTCTGGTTCACAACTTAGGCATCTAAAACAAAGTCAGCTAATAGTCTCTGTCTCTTTGCTCTCCTTCACTTCTGGCGTCTGGATCCACAGTAGCTGTAGGCCATGGTCCCGTATTCCTTTTTATCCCCTTTGGAAAACCAGACTTGGTGGGAAGCAACCTTTCCAGTATTTATGAGTAGATGCCGCTGCTAACCTCTTTGCAAAGGATGCAGTAAGCAAAGAAAACACCTGGTGCTTTTTATTCTCACTCACATAATGCTAGCTGTGTATTTAACCCAAAATGTGCTCAATATATAGGTTGACTTTTCATTTTGTTGCTGTCAATGGCTTTACAATTGGATATATGTATGTAATATGAGGTATATGCTATCTCTTTCTACATGAAAATCATCACTGCCCACCATAACATAATATAATATAATAACATAATATAACAAATATAATTAATATAACAAATTGATATTATATATTGTTATATGAATGATATGATGTGACGTGATATGATACGATATGATGATATAATACTGACTCGCAGCTGACACACTGTTGCTTGTTAACTGAGAAACCTCTCCAGAACAAGTCAGATAGAGCATGGAAAAAAGCAGTGAAATGAGGTTGTGGGTGAGTAATGGAAGAGACACTTCCAGGCATGGAAGATGAATGGTCATTAGAGAGTAAGTGGAGATAGAAGTGTTTGTTTAGAAGCCCCAAGGATTCCTGGCTGCGAGTTGTCAGTGCTGAAAACATGTATTGGACAGGACATGCAGAGTCAGCTAACGCCTGTGCCAGTGCTTCACAAACAAGGTACTTGAGCACTGGTAGGTATGTGGTTGGAGGACTGATGAAGTCCACTTGGCTTCTACTGGCTGCCTCATAGCTTGCTGATATTTTCCCTCCTTCTAATTATAACTTAATCTCTGTCTGCAGAGCTGCTTTCTTTGCACACTGTCCTGTATTTATATACCTCTATAACCAGGATGATTATAGCATCCTAAGTGGAATATCTGGCCCTTGGTCCCTTCACACAGTGTTGCTGTGCTATGGTGAGGACAGGGTTGGGTACTAATCCCTTGCAGAAGGGCTGCCGCTTCAGCCTCTTTTCCAGATCTTCTTCAAATACATATTTCAAACAGCCTGCATAAATCAGACCACCTCTAGGCTTACTGTTCAGTCTGCAGCTGAACTTGTTTTTCCATTTCTGCTTACTGAAAGCTGCAACAAGACACATCAGCCAGCCAAATGATAAAGTCTTTACCTCATTCCTGTAGGTATTATTTTTTCATTTTCTAAGGAATAACCAGGTATTTCTATCTTCGTCAGGGGAGGTGAATTACAGAGGCAATGCCTTTTCTCCCTTCTCTCCTCTCCCTTCCTGCCTCCCAAAATGAGAAACAAAATGATTCCTATTAAGGTAATAGCAGGTAAAACAGGCCCCATCGCTGTATGGTACTGGCTCGGAGCATGCGGCTCTGCACAGAAATTGCCCGGTTTATAGTGTTGTTTGCCTTATATTGAGGGACAGGAGATAGATCTTCAGGATAACTTCTTACAAAAACATGGACTTCTATGGCAGAGCTAAACAGTAAGCTGCCTTCTAAAAGTTGCATATAAATGAACCCCATGACAGTTTGCATTACGGTTATAAATATAAAAGGGATACAAAAGGTCTGACCTGGCACCCTGACTGGTTTTTGCAAGTGTTATTTTGCATTCCTACAAGTCAAGTGAAAATCCCCGAACACTGGCTGAGGTCCAGTGATATTTCCCTGTGCCCTGGCTTGCCTCCTTGGCTGGGTTTGCAGCACGATGGTGCACTGCAATTGGTGGCTTTTCTGAGCCCATCCAGCTGACGAGTGTAGCCAGGGAGCATAACCTGGGATGGCAGCGACTTAGAGCCTTGCTGCGAGGCAACTGGCAACGAGGGATACACGTGCCCACAGCACTCTACATGTGCACCGAAGACAGCCAGACACACACCAGGCAAACTGAATGTTGAGAAAATGTGTGATCTTATTTGGGTGGCAAGCAAAGCCATCTGGTTAGGGTTAAGAAAGCATCTGAAATGCCAGGACAAATGTACCTATTCTGGAAGAGGTTCACTTCTTATTTCAATGTGACCTTCTGGACCTGTTTTGGAGTCGTCTGCAACACAGTATCCGGTGTTTTGCATCTGAAAACCAGAGTTTGAGTATTGTACTGAGAAACAAGTTGGAACTACAGGACTGGTGGAGGGAGTCTTACACAATGTGACAAAGCATAGGGCTGGGCGTCTGGAAAGTTGCTTGCAGTGGCACATCTCTGATGTTACCAACACCTCTGTGCCTCTTGGTTCCTCCCTGGTAGGACTGCCATAGATCTTGAGGGACATACTCATTCTGTGGCTTCTTTGGAAAACCCCTTGGGACCTGCTGAGCAGCTCTCTCCTTGACATATTCTGAGTATCACCCTACCATGGCAACTCTCAGAGCAGCACAGGCCAGCAGCATGGGCCACTACTGCAACTCAGAGAAGAAAATAGGGCCACAGGGAGTGGCCCTGAAACACTTCTTCAATGATATTTTATCCTCCCCCCTCCAGCCACAGTTACTGGATTCCTTCACATCCCTTTGACGCAGCCACTGGAGCTTTCTATGAATTTCCAGGTGTAGTGAGAGCCCCAGCTGGCTGCAGTCTTGTGCCCTTTTCCTAAGCCTCAAGGACACAGTGTAGTCTTTTCTGTAACTTGTCTCGCGGCCTCAAAGCAGGCTGGGTTTTTAATGATTTTATTTACTGATTGTAAGATCCCCACTCCACACCATGCACAGAAGATGAGAAATGCTGTGGCTGTGAGGTTGGAAAGGATTCTTCCCTTGAATATATACTGTGGAAAGCTATAAGACTCCTCAGTGACTCAAGAGTGGGGGCTACACCACTGTTTGGGCTTTCCTAAGAAAGCTTTCTGCTACCACAGCAGCCAGGACTTCTTGAGAAAGAGGTTGTTTCTGTGTCACAGGAAGAAAGGGTCCTACAGTTTGTCATTAAGATCAGGATAAGCATTCAGGTCAGAAGTTCTTAACATCTTGACATTTATCACTAACAAAACAAGGAGAACGGAGTCACTTGTAGTCCAAACTCTAAGAAAAGAGGAAAAAACCCCAACCCTAAAACTAATAAAAGCTTTTTCTCATGTGCTGTAGTCTGGTTTCAGAGAGGAGGCTTTGTGAGACATTGTGTAACTGCAGCTTGTGAGTGGCAGAATTAAGATGACTTGATTAAACATGCACAGCAAACACAAGCTAGAGGGGAAGGAGAAATGGATAGGGTATTTTGACAGACATGGGGCAGCTGTGTCCTGTGCTTCTGTTCAAGAGCTATTTTAGTTTGCCTGTGGAGCAAACAAGGCAGTACCTCTGAGATGAAAAACTCTTTTCCTGTACCTTCAAAATCAGAAGGTTTTAATGTTTAGGAAAAGAGAGGAAAAGAAAATTGTTGTGTATCTAAATAAGCCACCATTCTTGATAGAAATAGTAAACAAAGCAATGTTAGTTTTAGGATTAAGGAGTCAAGGTGTGTGTGTGCTGGTATACAGATCATTTCTGAGCAAAGAAGCCTTTGCTAACGCCTGTGAGCTTTCACAAGGGAGCAGAGAACACCCAGCTCCCTGCCCTCACTGGCTGGCCATGCCTGGTGACAGTGCAGTGATTTACTTTCCACTGTAGCAACACCCCAGGACAGCTCTTCACCAGGCAGTTCTCTTGGTTTGGTCTGGCCACATTGCACGCAGTTAAACCAGCTGCAACTCCCAGCACAATTAAAAACTCTGATTTAGATCCTAGGAAGACACTACCTTGCTATTTTAACCACCCACTTATTTTTATGCTAGCTGTTACGCCAAGGCATGACTTCCAAACTCTTCTCTGCAGGTCAGACAGGTCCCCCTGAGGGCAGGCACTGGCTAACAGGGCTGTCATCGCTGGCTGTCCCAGTGCCAGCAGTGGCACCTGCTATACACCAGAATGATTTGCAGATACCAGCAGGCAGGTAACTGAGGAAGGAGCAGTTTGGTAAGGGAGATGCTGTTGCAGGCTATACTCACTGCTTTCCAGCTGCCAGTTTTTTACAACTCATCTAAATAAGCCCTGCATCAGCAAAGACATTATAGGTTCAGTGTGACTATAAAATGCATGTGGTGCCCAGGTGCTGGGATCTAGCTGCACTCCCCCAGCCATGTAGGTGTCCAGTCGGTGCTGAGCAAGCCTCAGCATGAGCTCAGTCAGCACTCCTGGAGGCAGATGTAGTTCTCCGGACCACAGCAAACTTTCTCACCTAAGTTGCTGACTCAGGATGCTTCAAGACGGTGATCTCATGTCCCTTTTCTCTAATCCTCTCTCCCCTTTCAGGAAGCAACTGTTTACTGTTTGTCAGTTGGCTAGCTGGTTACGTTGCTGGTTTTGCAATCAAGGGCATCATTAGTGGTTATGCTGCGCCACAGATCTACTTGTACTGACCTTCAAAATATTCTCAGCTTAAGGGCAGTCTATGATTACAGTCTACAGAGCCAGTGGGGGATAGCATTGTATTCTACAAGACTTCACAGTGATTTGACATTTGTTTTCATTCCAAACTGGAATGGAAATTCAACACCCTCAAACTTTCTGTGTCACTGAAATTCTTAGTGTTACATGAAGGAAAAAGTTGGGGTTTTTTTCTATAATGCTGCAGCATTTGCTAAGGTAACAGTGTTTGCCTTCAGTAATGCTGAAACATTGCAGTATAATGTTGGATAAAATTTATATGGATTAAATATATTACATATTAATATGTTAAATTTTATTTAGTGATACATTTAGATATATTGACTTCATAATGAAACATGAAAATATATCTAAAAGGGGAATTTAAAATATTTTGAGTGCATCAAACATAATTGGGAAAATAAAGACAGCACATTTAAATCTGGTTTTTGAAATGTAGTGGAATTTAACATAATTTTTCAAAATCACCTTTTTGACAAGAGGCATTTTTTTGTCTTCTGTCCAAAAGCTATGTCTAGTTCTAATCAGATGATGTCCTAATTCAGCTAAATAGAGTATCTTACCCTGCTCCTTAGTGCAGTAGTTCTTACCTTCCCTTCAGCCACTTGTTCCTTTTCCTGTAGCTTCTGGTGACTGTTTCTGGGTGCAGGATGGTGACCAACAGTCTTCTGCGGGTCCCTTCAGTTGAGCTCTGTGACAGACCTTTACAGCTCCCTGATGCAACACACTGCAAAATCAAGGAAGGGCTCCCAAGTGGTGAGACACTGGAACAGGTGGTGAGGACAAGGAACAGGTTGCCCAGAGAAGCTGTGGATGCCCCATCCCTGGAAGTGTTCAGGGCCAGGTTGGATGGGATTTGAGCAACCTGGTCTACTGGAAGTTGTCCCTGCCCATGGCAGGAGGGTTGAAATTAGATGATCTTTAAGGTCCATTCCAACCCAAACCATTCTGTGATTCTGTGGTTCTATGAAGTTGCCCACGTACCAGCTGTTTCAAAGGGCTGTGTGACTCACTGCCCCACAGCCAAGGGACTCATCCCCATGCCCTGGCCTCACCTAGCAGCAGTTTTGCTGCTTCTCCTTTTCCCACTGTTGGCGATGCTGGTATTTTAAGGAAATATTTGGGAGCTCCTGTGGCAAGATACGTGTTGAGACCATTCACCCACTTTAATTAGTGCAGAATATGTCTGACTTCAGACCTTTGCTTCAGGAAAAAAAAGTATTAGGCCAGCATTCAGCACTAGCATACACTCTTCTAATTAGTTTTTGTTCTGTGCTGAAAATACAGTCTTCTAAGTCTATGGCATTTTACAGTGTGGGCCTCTGTTGCCCCAGAGACTGCTTTCCTCGAGACACAGCAGTTGGTTGCAGTAAAGAGACTAGGACATGCTTTCCATGGATAAAAAATCCTATGGCCTAGTGTCAAGGGAAAAAATAGGAATGCTGTGAGAATTTCTCTCCGATGGCATCCAGACTGGCTATCTTTCTGGAGAACCCAGAAGGTTTATCCATTCTCTTGGATTTTGGGGAAGAAATATATAAAACATGGTTAAAGAAGGTGATTTTGGAAAGTGATTCTAGGACATTATCATTGCATACTTTGCTGCATGAATGTTAAACCTTGTGAAAATGCCTAGACTTCTGGACAGGTGCATATTGTTTAAGTTAGTATTAAAAGGAGATTAGGAAATGATTCAGATATGTGAGTTTCCACTCCCTCTGCAGTGGAGTACCAGATTTACAAAAGGTTTAATGCATGACCTCTTGTGATGGGTCTCTTGGCATTTGTACATTCTTGCTTGCCAAACTGTTTTAAAAGGAGAGGAAAGATGCTTGCTGGGTTTTTTGCCCTGGAAGTACTATTAATTTTGATGTTAAGGAGTAGGGTATTATAGGAAGAGCATACGAGATCACCACACTGACATCAACAATATCTAAAAGAAGGAAAAATTGAGACTAGTTAGGGTTGTGGCAGAGTTCAGAGATAAACTTACCCAAGCATGAAAGGGGGCATCTCACGTGTTTGCATTCAAGATAGGATATGAAATTAATAACAGGTTAAATCCAAATTCAAGCAGGTATTTAGAGATTTAGGCATTGTGAATAAAGGGAGCATCTTTCTACCTGTCTGATACTTAAAGCCTTTTGGAATGTGTTTGGATATTTTGCATTAAACAGTCAACGAATAAAACCCATAAAGGTAGGGACCTCTCCACTTCAAGAGATCTCACTGAGATACAGTTATGCTTCTGCAGCTTGCAATCACTCTCCAGCCTTGTGGGCTGCCTCTTGGCCTGACAGTGACTAACCTTGACCAGGAGACACGTCACCTTATTTCTTTTCCTGCCATGGACCATCTTCTGAGGATGTGGAAGGTGACACCCTGCTCCCCTCAGCCTCAAGAGACCTGAACACACACAGGTCTTTGCCTCCTAGGTAAGTTCTTAAACCACAAGCATTCAACAAAAATAGGAGTGACAACATCTCCTCATCCAGCAGCAGCAGCAGGCATGGCCTGTAAGAAAAGAAAAGATGACTGTCTGCGCTTGAATGGGTGAATCAGGTGCCTAAATTTTGGAAGCAGCTTCAATATAGAGTTTCTTCTTCCACCTTGGCATAATATTCAGGATGAGCCACAGGAAAGCTGAAAGTCCCTGAGAGTGACAGGGCTTCAAATGAATCCCACTCTTCAGCCTTTGCCTCTTGGCTGTCTTACGGGCCCTGGTGTTGTGTGTCCAGTCTCCTTGCCTCTAAAGTCCCTGTTTGTGGCACTGGGAAAATAAGTGGCTCAGACGTGGCTGTGAATTCCACTCTTATAGCCAGGATCTTCAAAATTAGAGGGTGACAGTGTGTGGTATTGTCATGCCTATATCCCTTTAGTTCTTAGAAGTAGAAAAATAGTCTCTGGAAACAAATGCTACCATAAAACAGGTGTGGGAGTGGTAACAATTTTTTTCCCTGCTGACCAATATATCTCAAACTGTCGTTTCTATTAAATAAAAACTACTGCAAACATTTAGGTACAGTGATAAAGGTAAGCCACTGTAAACACATCATAATCCAAGAAACAATGATGAGCCTCCATATCCCAACTAGCTGCTCCTGAGCATCAATTTCTCTCCCAGAAGTAGAACTGAAAGAAATTCAAAGGGAAAGACACCACCCTTGTCTTTTCATGCCTTCTAGAGTGTAAATTTATTTCTGACATAAATTATCTCTTTGATACTTTGATACAAAACTAGAAGAGCATAATCCCTAGACTAGAATTTCAAAATGTACAGTTTTAACGTAGTATAAATGTCTACTACTTCCAAAAATAAATTCTATGTGTGGGAGTCACTATTTACAGGCTGGAGCTCAAACACCTTATCAACTGGTATCACTAGACAAATTTAAGTCTTTTCCTGCAAGGTTCCATTTTTTGCCCCTCTTTTCTACTTTCCTCCTTTTTTGAAATGCTTCATTTTGCACGTTTCTCTTTGTTGAGCATTTTTTAAATGCTTCTGGCAGAAACATTTTACAAGAGGGGAGGATGCCCCGGGCTTCTTCCCGGAAACAAGGAGACTGTGTGTGGGGAGGCTGCCGCCAGCTCTGCAAACCTTGTAGCTCTGCATAAAAAAAAAAGTCCCTTTTTTTGAGTAAACAATGGAAATCCATTATTTACAGACCGTATTGTTAACATCTGTGGCAGAGAAGTCTTCTTATTGTATGCCTGTAATGACAAGGGCAAACCCAGCACAGGAAGAAGGAAGGACCAGCCCACTTAACAGAATGAGATTTATTTGAATTGATTTTAAAGCCACCAACAAACAACTGATAGTTTAGCTGATGCAGGACATAAACAAATAAGAAACATTGAGGATACCTACATGATATTCTGGCTCCATCAAAATGAGCAGGATGTTTGACATTGGCATTATGGAGTCACGGCTGAGTTTCTAATCTTTTTTTTCCTTAAAACAAACAAACAACAACAAAACCAAAACAAACAAACAAAAAAAAAAAACCCAACCAAAATTGCTCAGCTTAGATTGTAAAAAGAGTGTTAAAATGATAGTTTTCTGATCAAATGAGGTACTAGACACACATTTTTTAGACTTCCAGGGTATGTAACTATAGAAAAAGAAAAAATACTGTGCTAACTGTAAAAAAGGAAAGCCTATGATAACTTTACAGACCTTGGCAAGGGACATTTCCTCATTGCTACAGGCTGGCTGAGCTCTTGGCCTTGGATCATCAGTTGTTTCAACTACTCATTAGTGCTTTTCACGTCAATTGTTGTCATGGCCTTGTAACTGCACCTAGGGGAGATCGCCTACTGTTCTCTACCATGTTGCACTGAAGGGTCTTCCCAAGGAAAGCCCTGCAGCTGCTGTGATATGTAACTCATTCCAACTCTGAGGCTCCAAAAAATATTTGGGCCAATGTTTGCTGCCATTTTTTGACAGAAGACTGGATTTGTAACAAAATTCTGTATTTTTCCCTCAAAATAACCCCTACTTCAGCTGTTGAAAGCAGTGAGGATTAGAGTAGAGGTTTGGTTCTCTCCCTTGTTATAAATTTTGTTTTCACACCGTTAATCAGATATGATAATCTGTTTGTACGTACTTGTATCACCAAACCTTTTCCCTACTTTATATTGGCTCTGGTAGCAAATCCTTTTGCAGACAAAGATACAGTGTGCATCCCCTCTGCTATAACTTTCTCTTCTCTGCTCACACTGGTGTTCCCACTCCCTTAAGGCTGGCCCCAACCACCAGACATTTTTCATGGGTTTTAGACAATTCAGACCTTGGTGTAACTGGAGTGGCCGATTACTGTTCCCAGCACAAGATGGAAAAACTTGAATATGCCTCCGCAGAATTCAATCCCCAACAATTTTTTGTTTATGATAGTTGAAACTCCTGAAGAAAGCTTACTTTTCCCTATGTTTAAGAGAATTCACAGAATCAATTCACAGAATCTAGGATAAATGCTTTTTTACATACTAATATCTCAAATGGTAGCAGGGAGCTTGTAGGAGGCAGTGGAAGGTTAGCCTTCAGGAACAGTATATTGCAAACTACTCAACTTTGCATCAGTCAGAAGAAACATTAGTAATAACTTCGATATCAGAAAGCAGATATCAGATGGTGCATGATCACTGGCTAAAGCTATTACTAAAGCTATTGCTATATACAATTGTACTTAAAACTAAGCCAAGAGTTTTCCTTTATATCATTGTCTAAAATGCAACTCAGAGAAGCACTCATACCTTGAAAGATACGGAAACATTATTTTATATTCAAGCCTTTCTGTCATTGTTACTAATAAAATAATGCTTCTGATGATTATTTCCGCATTTAAGCAAATAATATTTCTGTAAAAAAATTCTTTGAATATACATTGATGGTAAAGTATGACTTTTTCTTTCCTGTACAAAACCTGTCACTGAACACTTTTCAGTTTTCATTCAAATGCAATTAAAATTGATTCAATGTGAACATTTTTGTCTTGGGAGGTATCATTTTAGTGTTCTAATATCACTTCACTGTTTTCCTATCTTGCTTTTCCCTGAGATGGCAAGGGAAAGCCAAATTAGAAAGCAAAGAGCTGAAAAGCCTCCATGTCACTTTCATTATGATCAATGCAGAATTGAATTGAAATTATTTTTTTTGTTTAAAGGTCACCAGTTAGAAACTTCTAAACATCGGTGAATACATATGAACAAGCTAAAAAAAAAAAGGTTTACGTTATTTTTTTTTTTATTGCCATCTTTCAGTCAGCCAGGAATATTCTCTGTGACTTCAACCAGTTTGTCACAGAAAAGCCTCAATTTCAGCAGAAAAAATGACGAGGCTAAAAAAACTTTAATTTTATTACTCACAGTGAGCCATACAGTGTCTTATGCAGAAGTTCCTCTGTACAGCACTCTATGAGCCTGTGAAATTTATTTGCCCAGCTTCTACTGATTTTTTTTTCCCCCTTTCTTGCTGATTTTTTAAGGAAAAGATCTAAGATGAAGATATTTAGCAGGGTAGCTTGATTTACTAAACACAGATTGTTACACAGACAACTATGTATGGCACAAGTGAACACACTCGCTGTATTCATCTGAATAATTCTGTCACACCAGAAGTGGATCTTTCCTGGAAATGTTAGCCAAGAAAAATCTCTCCAGCAAAAGGGAGTTTCTAGTGACTGACAAAACAATTATTCAAATTGTACAACCAAAAAAACTAGTCAAGACATAGACTCACAGAAGCTGGAGATGGCTTGGTCATTTAGTCTGTTCTTGTAACAATGCAAGATTGTTCCCTAAACAGCATTTCATGCAATGCAGATGTTATCCAATCGAGGCTGATTTAAAACAACCTAACATTAGAGTTCTCCACTCATTTTGCTTGGGATACTATTCACAGTTTAAAAGACTGTAAGAAATAATTGTTGTTATTCAACCTACAGTTCCACTTTTATGTGTAAAGCATGACTCTCAGTGCACCCCAATGATTCAATCTCCTCTCACATGATTGACTTCATGGATATTCTGGGACAACATCATTCAAACCCATCACATTCCTGCTAGCCAGGCTGAATTTATTTAGCATCTCCAAGCAGACCAGAAAGCAATGTCATCAAATATGAAGGAAATAAAAAGAGAAGAAAAGATAAATAAATTAATTAATACAAGCTCATACCCATATTCCTCAACAGATTAAAACTTTGCCTGTGTGGCCTAAGACAGCATCTGCCTATCTTTTAGCCCAATTCTGATTATAGTCAGAAAGATGTTGACTGAGCTAAAGCTGTGTAAGTATCAGCAGAAAAGGCTCAACAGGCGACCACGGCAATGTCAGCTGCTGTTTTCATTTGCAGAGTTCACAGTCAGTGACCCTTGATCTGTGCCTAATCCCAAAGGTCCAGTTTCCCCAAGCATTTATTTTTAAAATATTGACTTAAAGGGAAGGACAAAAAAATTGTGGAACATGTCGTGAACACCCATAGGAAAGGAAACGGTTTAGAGACTGCTGTGACTGCCAGCAAATCTGCAACATTGCAGAACATTGAAAAGCTTAGTCCTCGTTTCTGACTACTACCAAAAAGGTAACATGCTTTGGCGCAGACAGTGACACTGCTGTCCAAAACGGTCAAAGTGTAACAGTGGCGGAGTATGAAGCAATGTGATGAGAGGTTAACATCATGGCTTTCCCAGTGCCAAAGGGTAGGACTTCACCTTTGAAGGTGAAACTATCCCAAAACTGGATCCTCCAGTAGTGGGCTAGCAGCCGGTGGTGGACTAAACAGCAAAGAGCATCTCTGTGCCTCTCGCTGTTGGCTGTTGGGCTTTGCTGAAAATTGTCATCCTGAACTGTCCTCCACCCCTACATACACAAAAGCAGGCACATGGTTTTCCTGTAGATACTATTTGCCATGTCCTATAAGACCCCTTAGAAGAAATAGCTGGGTTTTGTACCTTTTCCAGCAGAATAAATGTAAACCAGGAAATTCAGGGGGTGACATTTTTTCCTTTGAGTAGTTCTTAGAAGTACAGAATATAGCCAAATAAAGTTCGTGTTAATGATGGAAAGCTTTAGGTTCCTGTGGCAACTCATATTTAATTGCCTTAATGAAAAGAGAGCAAGAAAAGTTATAACATTTTCCAGAAATATAGTCATTTTTTTCACTGTTACAGCAGAAATCACTTATATGATAACTGCACATAAATTATGTAAACTCCTTCAAATATTAAAATTAACATATAATATCTTGAACTTTATGTGAAAATTGAGGAAGGTGATGTTCTTTCGGCATTCTATAAATGCACATTTCTCATTTTAAAAGAAAAACCACTAATGATGATCGTTTCAGCCTAGTTTAATCCATTCCGTTTTCCCCAATGTAACCAAGTGATCTGGTCTTTTAAGGGAGCCTAGGACTGACACTTGGCTAGGTCTAGCATAGCAGTCTTGGAAAAGGAGTAAGTATAAAGTCAACTGGAAGTAAGCATTTGGTTAACACCAGGCTTGTTAGGAAACAGAAGGGTAGCCTTAGGTTTGTAGAAAAGAAAATAAAGGAAAGGCAGATTTTGCTACGAGTGCTTTGATACAGACTGGGAAATCCCTGAGGAAAATCAGCTAGTACAGCCCTGACCACGGGAAGAAGAAACAAATCAGCTGGAGTGAGATCCACAGAAGAATTTGTGAAGGAAACAGCAAGATTTGTTATGTTGCTGCCACAGCACAAAAGGAAGGGGGGAAAGGGAGGGTTTATTCTCAGAGTGGGTAGACCTGTTAAAAAGGGGAGGAGAGTGTTTTGTTGGGGCTGGGTGTGGGGGAAGAGGGAGCAGGAAGACAGAGAGCAAAAAATGAAGGCTTTGAGGGAGAGGAAGAAACTGGAGTTTATCTGGTTTCATATAATACTAATTGATGGCATGAGCTCCTGTGGCAACCGTTAAGTCCAGGCTGCACTCTGGCTTAAAAATGCTAGCGGCTAGTAGATGGGCAACTGAGACAGCAAAGGGACAAAGGAGCAGACTCTTGAAATTGCTGCTGTGTAGCTGTGCTTCTGCTGTTACAAATGTTTTAATTATATTTGTGAAGACCTCAAGCTTACTGTCACTGAGGTCAGGTAAACTTTGACACAGACTTCATCTGGCAGATGCACTGTAGAGTTAAATGACACCAAGTCACGTTCACTTGGAGATGAAAGCTTGGATGAGAAGTTCGTATTTACCACTAAAATCCAGTTAATGCAAAATAAAAATCAGTCCAAGTGTCCATATCCTGAAAAAGATGGAGAGCAATGGAGTTGGTGTACTGCCTCATCTTTCACAAAGCTTTCAGCTCAAATCTGATGGAAAATGCCATTCCTCTGGTTTTCATTACTGCCTAAGGACAGGCGTCTTTCAGGCCCCGTTTCTGCAGCTGACTCACATCCTAGCTGCCTGGCTTTGACCCTTAACGTCAGATTCATAATAACATAATTAATAACATAAATTGATTGCCCTATGGAAGTAGATTTCAATCCAGTAGAGGCAGCATTGGGAGGCATATGGCAAGAAGCCTGCAGTAAACTAATCTACCTCTGACAAAACCCCTCCTATCTCTCAGTGCTTTAACTTGCCAATGCCTTTGTTTTTATCCAGTGCTTGAGCATTTCACTTGCATTACATGTGTTTAGGGAAGGGTAGGTTTCTGTAATACTTCCTCCGAAATCAAATCCCCCTGTTTTCATTCTGGAAGTGAAAATCCCTCCTAGAAATTCTTTCCAGCCTCTCAGTGCCCTTTATAGGTACCCTGCGGCTGCAAGCCCTTCGTAACACAGACCCTGTGAGTTTTGACCCAGCTGTCCAAACACGTGGATGACCTGGACAGTTACAATCGCTCAATGCTTTTATCTGTCCCGCTTTAGCATTTTGGAAACAACTCTTCATTTTCTCCTTGTTTGTGTCAGAGTAAGTTTGAATCAGCAGCTCTTCATCACAATACAGCATCTCTAGGAAAGACAGTAATAATTGTTAAGGGAATGAAGCAAGCAAGCAAGCCTGTGTTGACAGGTGCATATAACCCAAAGGTTTGGTGTTACTGTGCTGTAACAAAGAGGGAGAAAAGAGCAGGTATTTTTTTCTTTTAGTTCTAATATTAGAATATCCCAAGGGGCAGACATAGTCTCTTTAGAACAGCTATAGTCCTTTTTAGATTTTGATCCCCTCTGCAAATGATTCAGAATGTGTTTCAAAATTTGGTATCTATAAAGACTTCTTCATCCTCTGACTGCAAAATATAAATAATTTTTCAAATATATTCTGTTGAAAAATGAGTCACTATGAAATAGATTTGCACATAGACTGATCACCTATTTCATTTACTATTCCTTTACAAAGGCAGAAGGGGATGAAATGAGAAGTATCAGTCAGATTAACAGGACAATTTAAACTGAACTTACTCAGAAATGAAAGTTCATGCAGAAGAGACAAGAAGTTAAAAAACCCAAAGAATTCTTAATGACCTTTTCTAGCTAAAATTCCAGCATGGGCAACTAATTCAGATTTCAAAAATAATGTAGATCATGATTTTCATCTGGCTTTGCACCACATATCTTTGTTGTGTTGTTAGTGTATCATCTGCTTCCTGGAGCTTCATGAACAGGAGAGATGTGCTATCATAATATAACTCTGCTGTGAACTGTCTCATTGCATTCACATTTTTCCCCACATGGGGTGGCTTTTTGGTGGTTGGTAAAAGCAAATCACGCACACAGAGGTTAAAACTACACAATGCTTTCTGTTAAAAAGCACTACATAAAGGCAAGCTATTCATAATATCTGTGTTATTAGAAGTGTGATGTCACTTTTTCCAGTCAGATGGTGCCTGATCTAATGTCCATCCAAGCTGATGGAAAGATTCCCATTGATTTAGTGGATACTGGATCAGCCCATAACACATAACAAAAAGAAGCAAAGAAAGGAGACTGCAGGAAAATCCTTAATGTGCAGGGTTTATTCTCAGTGCTTCACAGAAGCATACATGTTGAGGCTTCCTAGCATTGGTGTTTTTCCTCAGCCATGAAGGATCCAATATGTGGGGAACTGAGGGAGCTGGGTCTGTAATCCAGAGCTACCTTGTCTGCCAAGTGGATACACCCATTAGTTTGGGACGTGGGCTGTACCTTGGGCCCTGAGGCACTGCATTCCTGGCTCTTCCATGGCCTAGCTTCAGAAGGAAGGTGGGGAGATGTAATCTTCTAAACTATATGAAATCTTGCAGCTAGGGCACCTTCTCGGGATGTAGGAAAGGGAGTTTCAACTGCAGAGCCCAAGGCCTCGCATTTTCTTAGGAAGAAAGCAGGTGGATGAAACAGATACCATGATCAGTTTTGGAGGGCAGGGAGAGGGAGGCTTTGGACACAATTCACAAAGCACCTCCTAGATCATCCCTTGGAGCATCTGCAAGAGCCTGGAGACCTGTTCCAAGGCAGGTATCGGGCTAGGGAGGCAACTAATGAAAACAGACACCTACAAAGTAAGGGGGACTGCCTGGTGCCTAACTATGTGTTAGGTTTGTAAATCTGGGGTTTGGCAGACGGGCTCTCAACCTAGACATGACCTTCTCCTAAACTCAGTGTTCTCATAAGAGATGCCCAAACTCAATGGACTGTCTTGCTGTCTTGATGTTCCTGGTCAAACCTTTGAATGATTCTCAAAAGACAAACCAGACAGGTCTTACCCAATCTGGTTTTCTTGTGCTCAAGCAATCTCCAGCAACCCAAAGCAGCAAATTAGCCTGTGTGATCCATCTGACCAGACCATTCATTAGACAGTTTCTGTCTTCAGAACTCACAGGTACATTTATATGGGATAAGGAATCTTGCACTAGCAGGAGGTGATATTTAATGATAGGTCTCAGCTAAGCCTTGTGTTAATCATTTATGCAGATCCTCCATTTCAAATATTATTTCCATCTGCCTATGGAAACTCTCTGTGCCTATTTCCTAAAGCTGTATTTTCACCATCACTCTGTCACAGCTTTACTTTGGGAATATATTGCTCCAGCCAGGAAAATCATTGGGGTAAAAACCAGAAGATCTCTTTTTTTCTCTTATCAAAATAGCCAAAATGGAATTGAGTGCTGATTGTGATGCTGCTAATGGGAATAATGACAAGAGAAGCAAAAGAGCTACATTAGAATAGCTAGGCTGGCTACAGATGTAATGTCCTTCACTTCATCTGATGCGTAACTGGATGAAAGAACTCCTAACTAAAGTCTCTTTATCCTTGTGCAAGCTGCTGTGAAGACTGCCCAACGTGTGACTAAAGATACAATCTGAGCACAGTGATGCTGTATTCCCAGGAACAAGGACAAAGTTTTAAGATGACAAATTTGCATACTTGTATCTGAAACCAGAATCTGGCTTTCAGTATCTTGATCACAAGTGACATATTAACAAGGAAGCATCAACATAACATCAATCGCCCATTGTGACTTTGTGTGCCTGGCAAGCAGGAGCCTCACCCTTTCACCTGTCACTGAAAGTGATTTGATATGGAAATAAAGCTGAAATTCCATGATGCCATCGTCACAGTTATTCACATTGACTTCAATAGCTATTATCATAATAAACATAACTCAAACACCAAGTGCTCGGTCCTGATGGATTGCTTCATTAACTAATATCTGCAGGCCATTACTGGCTTGACCCCGTACAGTGTGTGCTTTGTCCCCTTGAAAGTAACTCTTAAGCAATTACCTGGTTACTAATGTAGTAGTTGTTTAAAGTTTAAATGAAGAAAGTTTAAAACTTTCCTTGGAAGTTCAGCAAGTTTCTTGCAATCCACTTTTTTTAATGTGTTAAGAAAAATCCTTCAGTTTTAATAGTAATTGTTGAGAGTCAGATGACCCACTGTCACGCTGCTCTGAAGATCATGGGTAGATCTGTACTGTATAATACACTTCAGGATCATCTGAAAACCCTTTTACACCAGTGGACCAACACAAAGTTGGTTTAGTAGAAATGTAAGCCATACTGTAAACATTCACAAAAATCTACATTCCTTTCAAAATACCAATAAGCATTTAATAGAATTAAAAAGTGTTCTTCTAATTAAAAGCAGATCATTCGTCCCACAGTGCCAAAAAGTCCCTCTGTGACTATAATCATTGTAATAGGGTCTGCAGTTCTTGCGGAGCTGGATGGCTGGAAACCAGCATATTTAAGAAAGCAAGTCAATCCACAGGTCTTCCCAGATATTCCAAACTCTGTTGGCTGACACATATGCAGTTCCTCAAAGAATAAATCAGTACTTACTACACTAAAGCCAAACCAGGATACAACACAGGACACGTTGTTCTTCTTTAGAGTTTCCTCAGTTCTCTGTGTAATCCCGGTCTGTCTGTCTCGGCTTTTCCTGTTCCTGAACCACACGGCTTTTCTGAGTTGCAAACAAAGGATGCTCAATGCAAATAAAAAGATAGGCAGATAATGATATGTTCTAAATATTTGGTATGGGTGGGATTTTCCCCACCAGCTGACGTAGGGAGAAAACAGATAAGGCACATTTGCCCCAGCAGCCAACTTGGAAATGCATGCTAGCCAGCAGAAAGACTTTGATTTAAAGTATCAGAAGACTATAAAAGTAGTTCAAAAGGGAGATGAGTAAAGAGAAGCCCCTGCCAATAGTCACTGGGTTTGATGTCAGATCATGTATCCTGGATCCATATTTACTGTTGTAACAACTCCATAAAAAGCTTTTCAGTGCTTTAAGAATCATCTAAGTGGCATGTGATAGCTAAGAGGACCCAGGAGGAGGGGGCTGAAGGATGGAGAGATGAATGGAAAGGAGAAATGTGTGGAAGGCCCAAATGTCTGTCTCAGTACAAACACAGCTAGCATGAACCCCTTGACCTTTCGACTTGCCCACAAATGCTAGATGTTAAATCCTTTGGGAAGCAGTGCAGTGGTTGTTTTGTTTGCATAATTAAAGGAAGTTTGCATTCTAATACCTTCATCTGCGGTGGTGTCACCAACCACTGAAACTCTAGGAGCAAATTATGCAAAATGGAGGTGTGACACAGCTTCCTGATCTGGTCATTTTGTGCTTATAAGCTATGGCAAGTCTCTTAACATTACATACAGTTCAGTGCCATGTATGAGGAAGGACCTCAGGCTGGAATGTCATCCTCAATGACAACTTGCTTAATCAGCCAATTGAAAGCCCATGTGTTTGACCCTAAACTTCCTTGAGAGTTCCCACCATCCATCAGGAGGTAGTCACAGACACAGGAAGTGATCATCCTACCAAAACAAAACCAGCTTACAATGGGACAGTCTTAATAGGCTATTTATGCCACACAGCACTGAAAAATAATAGTAAAACCACATTGATGAAGAGAATCAAGCCATAAGTATTTTTTATTATCAGTTTAAAATAGATCCATTTCATCTTCATGCTACTTCATGCTTTGTGTTTTCATCCAAATAACTAACTTCCTGAAGTTGATTATGCAGTCATTTTTACTCCCTGGGGCTGAGTTGGAACAAATTGAGATAGCTAGTGAAGTCATCACAGTGTGCATCCCAATGAGTGGGTAACAACTGAAGAGCCTCTTCTATTTATCTGGGACCTAAATCACTCTAGGAAGTGGACTGAAAACAAGCTCTTAAAATGAATCCCATGTGATTGCCTAATTTGTCAGGGTTGCAACTACACAATCTAATATGACAGAAGCTAGTTTCTATAGTACTATACTATAGTTTCATTTTTCCCTCTGGTTTTCTCCCTTTGTAGTCTGTATGTAATACAATTTAATGGTCAAGCTAGATAGCCCTGTGGATCTGGCTGTACTTCCAGTATTAGAGCCTCCAAATATTGTAGGCCATTTTCAGATTTCTGTGGTGGGCCTAGCTGATGTGAGTGGAAGGTGCAGGCGCTGAGAACACCCAGCTGGAGGAATTCAGTTTCAGACAGAACAGATCAGGAGTAAAAAAACACCTAGAAAGAGAGAGAGAGAGAGAGTGTCTGTGTGACTGTGTGTCTGTGTCTGTGTGTGTCTGTGTGTGTGTTTTAAACCTGAAAAATAATGAGCTTTTATCTTGTTTTCTCTCTTGTTAGGGTTGTGGCCTCTTAGAAGAGGTTTCTCCATTTAGCACTTAGGCTTCCGTTGGACACCACAAGGTGAGTAGTAGAGCCAGTGGCAAATCTGATGTTGGGTTTGATGTGACCACAGCCATGCTAACACCTCCATTAGCAGCCACAATCAAAAGATGAAAGAATAAAGCATGAGTAAAAACTGCTGCTGCTTACTTGGCTTTGTCCTAACTACTTCTCTGGCAATGGCCAGCCAGAACCTGCCCTTGAACGCAGCTGGCATTTCAATGCCCCTCCAGCCTGCAGTAGCCAGGTAGGTGTTTTCCTCCAGGAGAGGATGACTTCCCGGAAAAGCAGCCTGTGGCTTCACGCTCCAGTGCTGCTCCCAAGGGCTGAGCAGTCACCAGAGCAGTGTGGGGAGCCAGGAAGCCAGAATGCCCCGGGAGCAATTCAAATGCCTACACAGAGGAGTCTGAGGTCACCTTTGACTGTGCCACTTGATATTCCACTGCTGCTCCAGAAGGGTCTGCTGTTGGACATGAGTTCTAGCTGAGTTTATCTCCTTAGTACCCTCAGGTCTGGGCACTTGGATTGTGTTGTGATTGTCCCATGTGGGTAAGATTGTCCTTCTCACTGACCTTCATCCTGTATCTGTGCTCTTTCATAAATAAACCTAGCCAGACAAAAGGACCAAAATCTTGATCTTTGTACTCTGTCATCTTCACTGCCTTCCAGAGGTTGCCAGGCAGATCCCAAAGCCTGAGGAGATTATTCCCATCCTCACCACAAAAACTTTATGATCAGCTTGGGAATTGCAGCATTGTCTTTAAATTTGCTCTTTATACTCAGCAGAGCAGGAACAGCTGTTTCTGGTTTTTGATGGTGTACCTGACATATGCTTGGAAATTCCAAATGGTAAATAAAGCAAGCCTGTCGATTCTGTGAAAAAGTTCGTTTGCTTAAAACGCAGTATTGTATTGCAGCATTTTTGCACAAGAACATTTGAATTCTAATGAAAATTATCCTCTTCATGGGAAGAAAGATGCAAAAAAAATTGGTTGTTTCAAAGTGACATTGAGAAAGGAAAACATTTTCACTTCATTTCAACTCACAATGTCAATTTATTATTTCAGGAACATGTTGTAACAACACTCTTTTGGTCCAGACAAAACAGTTCTCTCTGATTCTCTTCTAGCTCCTCCACTTCCCATATCTCGATCATTTGTCTAAAAAAACAAATTCCTAAAACCAGCAATAACTGTGTAAAATTTATTAGGCAGCCTAGGGAGACACTCTGGATTTTGTTCACATTCTGCTTTAACTCTGACTAAAGCTGATGGGAATTTAACCAGTAATCTCAACAGGAACAAGATCATGTCCTTGTGGTGGAAATGTCATGACCTTCTTCCATAAACTTGCTCATGTAGAATTTGTTTTCTTTCAGACTGTGTATGCATTTGAAAGCTATTCCAAGAAACAACGGGACTGGGAGAACTTCCTTCTCCTCTTTTCCATAAAAGACTGTCTAATGGGTCTCTCTTTAAACTAACGTGGGATGGGATGGGATGGGATTTACCTAGGTTTCCAAGCTCTTGTAGCCTGTAATATGCATCACAGCAGCAATGTTCCTAGCACTAACAAATACAGAGAGAGTAATTGTGCCAGTTTTGCAGCCTACATAGTTGAACAGAGAAAAAGAACAAGCAGAAGAGGAGTTTGCATCAAAGGCACACAAAAATTAGGCATGTCTTCTGTATGTAACTTTTTTATGTACAAATTCATAAATCCTGACTACTTTAGAAAAGGAGTTTGACAGTTTGACTTTTAACTATGTGACAAATCATAACAAGGTAGTTAAAGCACTGCTGCCAAACCTAGATTTAGTTGCTGTGAAACTGTGCTATTGGTTAACAGTTGAATTTCCTGCATGTGAGAAGCAGAAAGGTGGCTGCTGCTTACCTGTCCTCTTTTCACCATAGTGAAGTGTGACAGAAGATGTTCCTGCTTACATGCTGGTCCTGGGTACCTGCTATGTCCACGCAGCACCATTGGAATGCCAGAGCTTTGACCTCAATATCTTACTTTCTGGGAGAAGGAGGTGCTTCAGATGTTACACCTCGTTTATCTGTGTGCAAACGTTAGGTAGTTTGAGGGACTTTCTGGAGTATAAGAGCTGGATGTGCTGTCATGTCAACATGGCTATAGTGTAAAAATGAAAGAAGGGGATCTAAGAAAGGAGTACTGAAGGTAGGTAGAAGACAACTAGGATCTTGAAGAATCCTTGGCTTTGAACTGGAATAAATACAACTAACTGAAAGGTGAAGGAGGATGAGGATTTATTACTGGCTCCCATGTGTATGATTCTTCATGACCTCATGTGTTCCAGTAGTTACAGGTGCTGCCTAAGTGGCGACTCACAAATCTCTCCACTTCTGACCTTCTGCCTACTGTCCAGGCTCCTATTTCTGGTTGTCATGCCAACATTTACTACAGTTGTCCAATACTTGAATTTTAAAAATTCTGCTACTTTTTCCCTCCACAACAGACCTAAATGTTTTTCCTCTCCAACTACATTTCTAGCTGCTTTGCTTCTTGTCTTCCCATGGCTTCAGGCAGACTGCTTGCTTGGGATTTTTGCCCCCCTGTGTGTTTTACCATGCATTTCCTCAGTGTGGGTGCTACCTCCACTTTCTCATGCACTAAACTTCTTTCCTTTTATTGTTCAGTTACTTCTTTAAAGTGTTTTTATTCCACCCCACCTCCACGCAACACTTGTGTTTCATTGCATTGGAACCGCTACTCTTGTCTTTGTGGCTGTCTGACTCTGATTGCAAATGCCTTCAGGCAATTTTGAGTGCAAGAGCGCAGTTGCAAATTCAGAATTGCACAGTGTCAGTTCTACTTTCCTGCGCTGACAATATGCATTTGCTGCTGAAATGAAAGACTTCCTTATCTATGATTCACTATTTCATATCTTACTGCTTTCTCAGACATTACAGGAGTTCAGAGATGAGAAGTTTTCCCTTGAATCTCATTCTTATGCATAAGCTTCAGGAGAAAAATAGCAGTTTTCTTTAAGATACGGAAGTGTTTGGTTCAATACCTCATTAAATAGTATGGGCAAGCGTATAACGTGTGTTGTTCTATGAACAATAATACATTAGTCACAGAAGACATCAGCAGTTACTTAAGGCAACACATTTCCTTGGACTTCTCTAATACTAGCCCCTCCCTATGCATTTTGCAACTATTTCCTGTTCTTTTACAGGGTGATTGACCCTTTGTACATTTTAGGTATTCTCATTAAGGACATTATTGAACCCATATCTTAAATGTTAGAACAAAAGACTTCCCAAGAGGTTCCTAGCTGTTCTGGCATGAGGCATGTGACATTAAGTGATTCTGCACTCACAGCCTGGAGACATTGTGCACCATGTAAACGTCCTGCTGGTAGTTTTCAGAACGAGGTATCAACACACAGCTTCAAATCAACATGCTTCAAGTCTCCCTTTCAATTTCACTGAGATTAATTACCATTTTTAATTGCCAAATCCAGAGAACTGTTCTGATACCTGCTGCATTTGAATCATACTTTTGTTCGTGCCTGCATAGGAGCTTCATTTGCTGCCACAGACAGCACCCAGTACTGCAAGATATCTTCCTGCATTCTCACATGGGAAGTTTTGGGCTAAGTGAAGGAAGAGAGATTGCAAAACTACTGAAAATCAGCCTGGCATTAACTTCTCTGAAAGGAAAGACAACTTTGGAAGAACTTTGATTGACTTGAGGCCCATGCTAATTTTCTTTCCTCCCAGTACTGAGGATTTCATCACCTTGAGCCTGATTAGCCGTGCATAGTAACAGGAAAAAGAATTTCCCTAAACAGTCACAGAGCAATCGCCATTTTGGGGGGAGGATGTGTAGGGGGTATAAAACAATTCAGAAAAACTAAGTGTGTGAAAACAGCTTTCAGAAACACAATTATTCCCCTTTCCACCACCATGTTTGGTGTTGGTCTGCCTTCTGCCCTGTCTGCTGTATTGGACCCTCTGTGCAGCAAAGAGAGTGACCTTTGCAATTATACAACATCTAGTACATCTGGAGCGCTGTCAAAATTATTTAGTTATGGCAGAAACTAAATCAAAATAAATCAGGAATGAATCTGTGCACAGAACTGCACACTTCCCATTCTCCTGTTCTGGCTACACCTACAGTAAGCAAAGCATAAACAGCAATAATATTACTTTATAGCAGCAATATCGCTGACTAAAATATGGAACAAAAGGTTCATGAGTGCCTATTAGATTGTCTTTATGTCCACAGAAAAAGAGTTTACTGAATGCAAGGTTAGAAATCTTTTCTCAAAGACCATTCTTGTCTACTCCTTAATAAGTAAGTAATAAATATTTCCCCAATGCAAGTGCTAAGCAAGTAGATCCTCAGTAATACATAAGGACCAAGCAAGAATGTCCTGTCTGATACAACCTGTACTTGATGCTTATCCAAAGCCTTGTCTTCTATAAAGATGAAACTGTGTGCATATTTGCATCTTTGCCTACATCAAGAGTGTGCTTTTGAAATGGGTCTCCCAGTCATCCCACATGCTGAATGCTATCATATTGCAAATCATTTTGGGTTGCATGAACCAGACTCCTGAAGGTCCTCCTTTTGACTGCTATGGGTGTCTAAAATAAAGAGTGATTTACCCTCTGGAAGCTCCTGTTCTCCTCAATTGACTATGCAGGCAGACGAAGTTGCCTCGCTCAGATATAGATGACTGACTTGACAGACTTATAAAGCTAGGAAAGATAAATCCTACCCTAGGCATCTAAGTCTAGGTAGCATGAAATGCTCTTTGTTCCTTTAAACACAGTCACCAGAACAGACAGGTTTAATATATCTTCCCGTTTCTTTTTTTTGGCTTCATGGTGCAGAACATACTGTTGACAACATGTTAAATAATGACAGGTAGACAACTCTTCTCACAGGGATGTGGCTGAGTCCCCTTTGGCTCTCAGAGAGCTCAGTGGTTGTCTGACTCCTCTGGTCAAATCTCACGGAAAAAAAAAAATCATCTTTCTAAAAGGCACGCAATGGCAAGTCTCACATTTACAACATCTGAATATTTTTTGCATCAGGAAGTGACAATGGATAATGCTTATACTGCAAACAACTGGCATTGCTCCCATGTCCCCAACACTGACCTTTGGCCAGTTTGCTTCGTTACACAGACCTGTGGACTCAAAACTTTGCCATCAGCAACAGGCCAAAGCACAACACTGTCATAAAACACCTTACCATAAAAAACCCACATAGAACAAAATCCAGCCTTTCAGTGGTTAGAAAAAAAGTCCATGAGGGTGCCGGCAAGGCCACCAAGGAGTGCCCGCGAGGGTGTCTCTCCTGTTGGTGCTCTGACCAGGCTCTGCAGGTTCTTTGGGGCAATCAGCAGTGATCAGCAGGCTGGCAGCTGCAGGGCCAGTCAGGCACATTGGCTTCTGTTCCCCATTTTGCTCCTACAACAGCTTTTCCCTGTCTGCCTCTATAAGTTTTTCACTGCTCTGACTCTTCTATACTATGCTATTTTTAATGGTTTTCTGTTACTTACAGGCAGGCCCAGAATTATGACTATCAAAAGGAACAGCCAAGGCCACGGACATTGCCTGGGAGTTTTTTGAGCACGCACCCCCCAGATCAGATGAGCTTTCAGTTAACTTGTCACTGTAATTTTTCTGTTACTGTAATTTCTTTTCTTTGCCACTTCCTCCTATGCTACTTTTATCCTGTGGCTCAGCATTTATGGTCATAACATCTAAAGGCACATAGATTAAAAAAAGAGAAAAGCAAAAAAAAAAAAAAAAAAAAAATAAAAGCAGCTACAATTTTTGTAAAATCTGGTATTTTGCCACATGAGAGTTGACATCGAAAAAAAATGTGTCCTTGTTGCTTGAACCGGTTCCAGTCATGAGAATATCAGTTCTATAACAAGGATCTCAGTCAAAATCATACTCAAGTTTTCCTTGTGGCTTGCCACGTTCAGGTAACAATGCACCCACCAGGTTAACTTCTAATAAACTCCACTTCACTTTGTTTCACAGCCCTTTGAAGGAACAAGATGTGAGTGCATTTCCAGTGATGAGTTCAAGCCTCTGATTGCCTCTAATTTTCTAATGAATCTGAGGAATATTTTCTGAGTTCAACTTGAGGATTTTCCATTTATTGATGAAATCTGGGTCACGGCATAAATGTGTTCAGCGGTTGGACTTGGTTTAGTGGCTCACGTTATGCTGCCTCCAGGGCTCACCTGTGCTAACCTCAGCCACAGCCAGGAGCTAAGTTCACAAGACATATGGAGGACAGACAGACAGATTTCAGCTGTCTCACTTCTTCACAGAGAGAATACTTTTCCCACCCAGCCCAGCAATCCTTCTCCTTTGTCCAGGAAAGTCAGAGAGTGAGAATGAGTTAGGGTGTTCTCTAGAAGAGAACTCTCTTTTTTCTGTGTCAACATCCTCACACATTACAGGCAACCTCTTTTACACAGCAGCTCTCTTCTGCAGAGACGCTACGTGTGGCTATGTTATTGGTCATCTTTCTTCTCTTTTTATGTTTTTCCTCCACTGTTTCCTGGCTTTTGTCTTTATCTCAAGAAGCATGTATAAGGAGACTGCCCTGCTTTTTCCTTGGAAAAACTGAGTTGTCCTGTGGTAAAGGTAAAAGTTGCAACACTGCAGAGGTTAGTTATCTCCCTGGCATCTGGCAGGGCCAAGAGAGAATGGCAGGCTGCGACCGGAGGCAAATGGGAAAACAAGTGAGAAATGCGGGAGGCATCTGCCAGTGTTCTATGGGGCATCTGCTAACACTGAAGACCTCTAGCCACTGCACTCTGGCACTCTTTCCTAAGTAAGAAAGTTCCCTAAAAATAATGTTCACAAGCTTATGCTGCAAATCTTTGGGGAAAATTCAGTGATATGAAGAATGCTTTAGCTTTCAGCTGACCTGAATTTGCGCAGCATCCTATTACTTCACACTGCCAGTGAGCACAAGTTCTGATTCATGGTTGTTCACAAGCAGAAACGAGGAAAATTAAGAGTAAGCAGTTACAGAACAAGAAGCTTGGCATTTCGCTCCATATGATTAGCTTTTGTCTTGTTGCCTGTGCATCCTCAGAGTTTATGGTCCAAAAGATAAATAAATCTTTTTGATATTGCCCTGGCAATTACAGTTGTGCTTGAAACATATTTTGATAAAGCAATGGACAACTCTGCTGCACTAACCTCTGTCAGCTCTGGGTGTTTGTTTCTTGCACTTCTAGGTAAGTATTTGGTTTCTGACTGCTCATCTGACCATACAGTAAATTCATCTTGTATTTTGATGGTTCAGCTGTGGTGTGGATTCTTGGCAGTATGAGAATTATATAAGTGGTTGTTTTTCCAGTACTGAAACATGAATGGCATGGCAGGTCCTACCTGCTGAGGCATCCATGCCAGTGGGATGGGCACTGCTCATCATCAGCAATTCTAGGATAGAAAAAGAGTAAGAAAACAAGTCACTGTTTTTGCAATGATACTTGCTTTGACTGATCAGCAGGATTTAAACCCATGACCTTCAGTGCCGTAAGATGGATTACTTAATTAACGTCATTAGCTAGTGGCAGAAAGAAGGTGTTATGCTTTAGGGAGACTGGCAAAGAGCATATGTGTTTTATAAACCTGTCCAACCAGAATATTAGGACATCATAAAAAGACACTGACAGTTTCATTAGAGTGCTGTTTTATGTTTACATAATGAGAGTTTTAACATATCTTAGGTTTGAAGGGCAAGAGGAAGAATGAGGTGTTTCCCTAATAGGGAATAAAGGTTTCTTTTTTCCTCATATGGTCCCATTGCTAGAGGAAAAGAGTGTCTGGCTGGAAGCAATCCTGGACCGAGTCCGAGGGAAAGTCTGTGTTACACAAGACTTGCAGGGAATGTGGACTTCCTACAAGAACAGCATCCAGGCTCCCTCCCATACCGATGACTGGCTGTGATCCACTGGTAATTTTAAGGAATACATGAAAGACAAGGAGGCAAATACTTAGGAAAAAGAGCACAAAACTGCAGTGAGGACTCACTCCTTTTCCTTCAGGCTGGGCTAGTAAGACTTTCTGCAATTGCAGGCTGTGAGCATCAAAGAAAAAAAAGCCAACCGATTACTGCTGCCAGACTTAGGCATCGTCTATTTAAATCCCCTTTAGCAATTTACTTGTAGTGCTGCAAAGTCCCAGGAGATTTTATTCCATGGGGACTTATGGCAGAAGCAATAGAGATGAAGAAGAAATTGTATTCCATCTCAGTTATCATTAATGAACAAAGGTACCCAAATGTGTCCTCTGATAAAGGCTTTTTGTCCACAGCGGGACTCAAAAGGGAAGCAAAGAACATGCAGCTGTTAGGTACATTGCTGCTCTGTGCACAGTAGGGATTGAATTGAAGGAAATGCATAACCTAGCCAGCCTGTGGTAACAGCTTCCACCTAATTCCCAACCAACCCTCCTCAACTTCCAAGCGCTCACTGGGAATTTTGGAACTGACTGATAGGTTTGCAGGATCAACCTCCTATATTTTTCTGAACATCTTAGAGGGATTCTGGCTGTTGTTCCCCAAAGAGGCTCCTTAGCTTTTCCTTTGATTGTTTGACAGCCAATTCCAAACAAAAACCAGTGCGTATGCGAAAGACAGAATTGCACCTGCAGTCAAGGTGTATTAAAACTGGAAAATACAAGCCAATATGTCAATTGAAAGCTCTCAAGAAAACAGTCCATAAACCACAACAGCTGATATCAAATAAAGAACAACACAGCTATATAAAGAAGAAGGTTGGCTAGCATAATTGCCAGAAAACAGTCATCATTGATGGAGTCTGCCAAGAACAGGTGATGTAAGAGCCGGCAATGAATGAAGCTGTGAATGTGATGTCTGGCAGTATTTCTTGAGAGATGTTCACAGCATAGCAGCTGGAGTCTCACAGAACACCATTAAAAAGAGATGCCTGAGGATAAACCTGTGCAGTCTGACTCCTGTGGCCAACAGGAAATGTCCTGCTTGATTTCGTTTCTCTCTTCTGCGCATCTGGCTTGAGCTGGACTGAGCATTATATCATGTGCAATGAATCAAGTCCTCTGAGACATTCCTGGCCCCTCAGTTGTTTGCTCCATGTAAGGTGACAAAAGCTGGCATGAAGAAAAGTGGGGAAAACAAAGTGTGCCTGCGTCTCAAGCGATTGCAGTGCATGGTCAGTCATGTCGGTGCAAATGTACTGTCATCAGCGCTATGAACTGTTAGCAGGGTGAAAGCACATCACCCACTGCGATCCCTGCTGTGACCTGGAGGCGGGGAGCCGCTCAGAGAGCTGGAGGGAGTGACGGCCACTTATTTCAGGGCTGACGGAGCCTCGCTCGATCCCACCAGAGCCTCTCTGGGCAACAGTAATCCAGCTGTGTTTGCACCACAGTGTTGTTACCTGTGGCTAGAGCACGGCCACTTCGTGTCAGTTCACCAGCGCTTTCGCTCTCAGTCACTCAGCCATTTGAACCTCAGCCCTGGGCAGGCTCCATTCCTTCCTGTCGCCTGGTGTGCCCCGGCAGCCTGAAATGCTGGAGCTGCAGTTTCTCTGCCAGGACACTGTTCAGACTGGCATATCTATGTCTGACTGGACAAGCCTGTTGTCATCCTTTCCCCTTCTTGGCATGTCCCGTACCTTGTTCAGTGCTTGGCAGCTCGGCTTGCTGTTTCTGGCTGCCCTGCCCTGCGAGCAGTGCCAGGGGCAAAGGCTGCAATCCGCAGCAGCCCCAAGCAGCATGGGCAGAGCCTGGCTCGGGCTGAGCCGCCCGGGCACTCCGGCAGGAGGGCTGAGGGTGATGCAGGGACACTTCTTGAGTGGGTGTTTGGACCTTTGTTATCTGTGCTGCTCCAGAGGGAGGAACAACAGGGCACTGAAATAAAATTCAGGGATTGTCAGTCTGTTTCTCTGGAAGCAGGATTTTTGCTCCCAGCATGGAAATTCATTCTGGTTTTATCATCCAACCAAATGGAAAAGGAAACAAATATTTAGAAGGTTTCAGGGGAAGTAGAAAATGTCTTGAGAATTAAGTGGACTGAAGGATAAGGAGTCTCTGTCGGTGAATGAGTCAATGTATCCTTAAAGCAAAGTTTAATGCTTAAAACCTGAAGGGTTTTGTGAAATGAGATCATGGTTTCTCCCTATTTGGAGAAAGCACATTCACATCCTGAAAAACAGCAAAGACCAAACTAATGTGCATTACTTGGCAAGTGCAGCAGACAAGCCAGATGGATATCCAGTATGCTGCAATCCAAATGGCAGCCTGGATAAACCTCTGCAGCTGGGCAGGAAAAAGAAGAGCATGGGCCAATACTTGCCATGCATATGCTCAACAACTGCTGCATGTCTTCCACAGCAAAAACATGCATTGCCAAATGGCCTCCCCAGTAAGGTGCCACAGTACCAGCCATGGCTGAGGAAAGGGCTGTTGCCATGTGGGTCCAGAGTGTGGCACATGTGACTGCATGCGTGCCTGCAAAAAAGCTCCGTTTTTCTACAATGATACAGTTCTAGATTATGAATAATTTAGATAACACAGTAATTAGGGCCATATAAATATAATCTAGACAGAATATGAACTCTTTCCAGCTGAGAAAGTTCCCTTTGGACAACGTTGAGCCACGTTGCCAGTGCACCAGAGCTTGAACAGCTCATGCATGTATGTGTGTCCTTGTGTCCCTCTGAAGGACCTTCAGTCCTCTCAGCTGTTGAATTAGCATCTTTCAGTAGCACTAAGTTCATTTTTAAAAGCAGCTGATAAGTAAGTAGGAAAAAACCTTTCCACAGACAGAATATCATCTGTGGAGTCTTATCTGTGGAGAGCAGTATCTTAGGAGACACCTTCACCTAAAAAATTGTAAGTCCATGACACACTTTCAAGTAGTCCAGAATTTTTCTTGTATTCTCTTATTTGACTTTTGCTTCTCATGCCAAGACCTCGGCAGTCAAATCTTCGTTTGCAAAATGATTTTTTGGGGGGGCACAGAGGCAGAACATGTGAGCTGCTTGTAAACACTTCAAACGCTATGCAGCATTTCCCTTCACTGCACCTGGTGTAGGTATGCGCACCACAGATCAAAGTCCTGTTGCCCTCCTCTAACAAATCTGTCTACTAGGGAGCAAAACATTCCTTAGCAATAAGCACCCCAGTTTTGCACTAACTTAGGAAATAGCCATGCATCATTGCAGAAAAACTTGTACACCCTACAAACATCTTAAAGGCAGAGCATGGCTCTTCATTCTTAAATGAAGAGCTGGACAGAGAAGAATATAGACATCCTTAGGATGTCTATCTCTAAAGCAGTGCTGAGGACTTACCCAGAATCCAGTGTATGGTACCAGCTACATGATCTCTGAGACAATATGACAGAACTGAAGGAGTTTGTAGATGGGTGATGGGACTGAGCAAAGGCTCAGAAAGACTTTCTTATGTTAAAGGAACTGAAAAGATTGGAATTTTTGACCCTAGAAGGCGGCACAAAATACAAATCTATAGGATAATGAAAGGTTGAGAGATGATAGGTAGGGAACATCACTGCTTGTGCAAAAGCAGAAGGGCATTCAATGAATGGAGAAGCAGCAAGCTCAAAACTGGTAAAGGACTTTTTTTTTTCTTACCATGCATAACTGATTCCACAGTAGTCAAGAACCTACAGAAAAAGAAGAAGGAATAAGCATTTTAATAAATATCAGGAATTTGCTTTGTTTCTACTGGCAGAGTGTAGCACCTACCCATTATGCAACACAGATTAAAAAAATGAAATTAAACAAAAATCTGCAAAGACATATTATAAACACTGTGTCCCACTTTGCATCAACATGTTTATTATCATTGGAGTTTAATAATTTTATAGCCATTTGCATTGCTATGAGGAAGAAATTTCTTCAGATGAAGTTAAGAAAACATGGCAAAGAGGAGTGCTTGTGCATGCTCAGTGGCATAGCACAAGGTCTTCTCTCTGGGTCTGAAGCAAATTCATTTTGGTACTCTGTCAATATACTGCAATTCTCTTAGGAATGTGCTATTCCTTCAAAAATGGTTTTGTTTCTGACTGCTCACTGAAGAAAATGTACAGAAAGAGGGGACATTCACTCTACAGCATAACTGCTACCAAAAAAAAAAAGCAAGCAAGGCAGATAATAATGACCTTGGAAAGCGTTCTGTGTGCTTTTTTATTTTCTTTTCTAATTGAATACTTAACAATAAGTGATGATCTCTGCCTTGACTGGGGGTCCGTAGAGCATTCTGGTGGCAGTGTCAGATAGCGGAGTCTGCCACACAAGATAGGGAAAAAAATGTTATTATCTGCCTTTTACAGATTAGGGACTGAGGCACATGGAGATTAATTCAAAAGCTGAAGCCTGCGCTTGAGTCAAGAGCTGAACCCAGATCTCTAGAGCCCCATTAACCATAAGACCAACATTCATAACCTCAAACTGCGTTGTCAATGTAACAATCACAGCTAAACAGAAGACTTAATTCCAGGTCTCCAAAGAGCAATAATAAAGTATCCTTCTCCATATTATTCCAGTAGTGCCCAGAGACCCCACATCTGGTTGACGACTCTGTTCTGTTGAATACTACATAAACTCAGCAATGCTTGGCCAACCAAACAGCAAAATACAAGTGAGGAACAGACACTTCATATTTAATCCTATACAATTAAGGATTTATTTCATTAAGTTATGCACAAAGATTTCCTGTAGTCTGTACATAGAGCAGTTCTTTGATGTATTATTCCTTATGTTGACTGTACAGTCTGTTCAAAAGCATGCTGATATTTTTGAGATTGGTTTCCATCCTTTCTGGCCATTTCAGACTTCACATTGCAAAAAACCTGCTGAATCATGTTGTGCTTGTGTGGACAAAAAAAACATGTAGCATTATTTTGAAATTTTTCAAGTAGAACACGTCCTCAGCTCTTCTTTTACTTTTTTGTCCTGTGATTTAAAAGGTAGGGTAGTGTGCTCTCCTCTGCGAATTTGACATGTTTCTCTTGTTAAGTCTGAGTTAATACAAAGACTGATAGGCATAAACTCAAAATATAAACAATGTTTCCATTATTTTACTGTGCCAGCATCAGATATTTTGTCCTATTTGGAAAAAAAAAATGCTGTTTTAATGAAGAACTAGCAAAGATTGTCACTGATTTTACAGAGTGTTCATGCTTTAACTGGCAGCTCTTAGGTGAAAATTAGACTAAAGCATTGCATTTTCTTAGTCTGCTTTTATGTAATATAACATACTGTAATGCCATATGGCCTTTGTTATGAAACATTTGTGGGTACAATTCAGCCACAAAAAAAGACTATTCTGAGTCAGCCTTTCATTTCCCCTTGGTACCCCCCTCTTCATGACTTAAACACATTTGCCATGTCTTATTATCTCAGTCATACACATCTTTACATGCCAAGCTGTAACATTTGGCTGAGAAAATAATTTTTACTCTGCCCATAGAGTCACCCCCCTGGGGACTGATTACCTTTGGGGATGCTCACATTGCAAGTTCATAGTCAGGGGGCTTTGCTGTAGCATGGGTGGCTTAAAGGCATTTGTTTCTTCTGTCTGAAGTTATCTTGGTAAGACATGAGTGGACCTTCCAAATGTGACCACATGAGTACAAATGGCTGGAAGCACACCTGACACCAGCTGGTGACTGGGCATGCCATCTGGCTGGACTGAGATGGACTTGCAGCAGCATAGGACATGCATCCTTTCAAAGGTAGATCTACCAGCGGCTGAAGTGCTGGAAATTAGACAAATCCCCAAAGCCATGAACTGCTTTCATTGGAGTGCTTCCTAGAACACAGTAAAGGGCATTATAAAGAGAGATTAATGTACCACTCTCCACCAGAAGATGTGCTACCCAGAGACCTGTATTCTCCTTTATGCTGCTGGGGCAAAATAAGAGACACCACAGGGAGTGAGATCCAGTGTCCTCTGTCATGTGCTCTGAGAAAGTGCATTCCCAGCAGTCGCCACCAGTTAGATTTCACCAGACCCTGGCTATTTACATCCATCTAATTCTGATGCTCTGTTTTTCCTAGAATGGTGTTTAGAATTTTCACCTTCCAAACGTGTTTGCTATGTTCTTCAGCCTCAGAGCAGTAGGAACTTTGCACCCCCAGCCCCCATGCAGCCTGGCTAATGGCGAAATTGTTCCTGAGTGGGAGAAAAATTCAAGTCATGTCATTTCAGGTTCTGCAATATGATATACTACCAGCAATACGTAATGAAAATTCATCTCATGTTGTGAAACATATTGAACTGCTAAAATCAACAAAACACTGGCAGGGAATGTTCTTTGAGGTTATCTTTAGATTGAACCTGCTTGGACTTTTGACACCTACTCAGCAATGTCTCTTGGCACACAAGAAACATCTTATCAAAATGCTGAAAATGTTTAGTCAGTAACTAATTTATTCCCTTGTAAATGTCTTTGCTTCCTGAATTCTCTTCCCCTCTCTTTCTCTCTCTCTTTTATTTAGCGTTTGGACGCTCAGCTATAATTATGTAATAGGCAGGAGGTGATGTTCTTGGGAAGGAGATATGATTTGTGACCTGGAGAAAACTTACCTCCCTGTGCAAGAGGACAAAGGTTTTCATTTAAACGGTCTTTCAATAAGTTTTATGCCTTCAGTATATTAAGTTGTCAGTTGTTACTACTGCAATGTTATGTGCATTTATTTTACACAGATATGACCTGTAGTTTTGCTTACTGGTGGGCAAACTTGTCATTTTTAAGGAACTGTATGCATTACATATGCATTACATGTACTTACATGAGTGTGTTATCTAAAATACTCAGCGTGACAACAGTACATGCTCATGCTTCAGTTATTTTTCCCTGGCTCTTTTGCAACAATCGCACAAGCAAAACATACGCATCCATGTTTGCATAGATAAATATTTTTGTAAGTGCTGATGTCAGAACACATACATATATACATATCCAAGTGTTGCAAAGCAATCAAGATATATACAGATATATAGATATATGTTAAAGGTGAATATGTATTAGCAACCAGAGTAATACCATACAGGATGACAGCTTTATAACTCCCTCTCTACATATATTCATGTGTTCACACAAAGCTAGGCAATCTGTTTAATGGAAAATAGTAGAAGTCGAAGCCATGTGAGCCATTTCTTAGTATAAATCGTAGCACATGACTACCCAAAGCATGCAACTGCTCACACAAGCTTACAACTGTACATTATGTTTGGAAGCTAAGAGCAGTGTAAGAAACAAGTCAGAACTAAAAAGGGAAGAAAAAGGTGGAAGACACAAATGGGACATCCTGTGTGTACAACAGATCTAAATAAAGTCTGCTGTGTGGGAGCACAAATTCATATAGAGATGCACACATGGAATTAACGCACATACAAATGAGACTGTGTGGAGTTAAACCTACGAGTAGTACTATAACCTCAGCTTCAGACTGATGACTTTTTCCAGAATATAGATTTATCACCTACTTAGTCATTAGCACTCGGCTTTTATAATTGCAATTCAGCACCCTCACAAAATGCAATCATACATTCTTTCCAAGTCCTCAAGCTGCCTTGCCTTTGGATTTTATTTCTGCAAGTGCTTGTTTCATGTATTCTTTAAAGTCTAACAGTCTGACCCTCCCTACTTGGTCCTTGAACTTCTTCCAGACAAACCAACACAAACCTAAATCCTAAACAAAAGACAGTACAACTCAAGTACACAAAATATTTCAAAAGTAAAAAGACAACAGAGATATATCTTTTTTGGCTGTAAAATCCCAGCAGGAAACCTAAGCTAGGTCTTTAGCAGAGCAGCCAAAATATTTATACTTCAATCTGAAGGTGTGAACGCGCAGATACATTTCCAAGGACGAAAGCAAGACTGTAAATTCAGAGCTCTTGGGACCTGCTACAAAGAAGAGTAAAAAAATTCCCCTTAAATGTTGTTTCTGCTAATCAAGAGAAAAGCAAGGATGCTTTGAAGGTTATAAAGGAAAGCATTCCTTGTCCATAACTGGTAAGCTTACTGTCATAGAGGAAATCTGTTCCAGAAAGGGTTTAACAGCAGTCAAGAACATACTTCTTACCGTGAATAATTATAACACTAGACTTCACCTAAAAAAAATAATACTAGAGATGAAAGGTTTTGAATCTCATCATACACCACATGTGAGTTTAGTAGAATTCCCATGTTACAGAATTAGAGAAATACAAACCCTTTCGGCTGCAACAGGGTTGAAGCAACAAAGACAAGTCTTTAAAGTAAGTGAACAGCTTTATGTGACTCTTCCTTCTTTAGCCCAGCCAGCTTTATTGCAAGCAGGCATTGTACATAAACCTTATTGTCCCCAGACAGGTTTTGTTGCGGTCAGTAGCCGGGAGGAGCGATACTCCACTAAAGCAGAGTGGAAGAGGAAATGAAGGAGAATAGCACACTAGGAGGAATTTTTATTGAATTCCAATTTATATGCCTTGACCTTAAAAAACAGGGTGCTATTTCCAGACTGAATCTCATCAGGAGGGATGTCAGCCCAACAACCCCTCAGCACAAGCAGATTTAGACCCTGGCCCTCTGAGCAACGGTGCAGACAGCTGTCCACTCCCATGTGAAGGGCACTGCCTTTGTTCCTGGGGTTTGCCTCATGTGGTTTCCAACGCAGGAATAAAGTCTGAGGCTTTTTCTCCCATTAATGTCTTAGCCTGTTTGGTCTCTGGGGCAATGAGTTTTTAAAAAGAAAGCCAAAAGTTTTCTCTGTGTAAAAGAATCCCTTGCCAGAATGGGTTTACTGAGTAGCATATGCATTATTATTTCATTAAAATGCTTCACTCTTCACCTCTCTACTCTATTGTAGTCAGGCTCCCTGTAACTGTTCTTATTTCAATATGTTCTTGTTCTTCTCCATTTTCCTCTCACTTTAATTGACTTTTCCCCCTTCCTGTTTCCTTCTCTAACAGAGCAGGGACACGCTAGCATTTTACTTTGTATGAAACTTCCAAATATACCCTATTTGCAAAGGTTCCTCTTTAGTAGGAAGAGGGAAGTCAACTTTCCTTATTATAGCTTCCATTAATTGTGCTTCAGCAGGTCACAGGAAAGCTCAAGATATGTGCACAAAGTTGACTCTGTAAATCATTAGTAATGGAGATGAAATCTTCTCCTGGAGTCTCCTAGAGGGAAGTGATTACAGCAGTAAAATATCATCTTTGCAAGAAAAAATGTGTAATAATAACTTTGTGGGATTTCATATTACTGCTGTAACTTAGAGATGAGCACTCAGGTGTGTCAAAAGCTTTAATAATGTATGTGTAGGTGGCAAATTACCCATAAAGAATCTACTGAATTGTGGATAATGTTCATTTTATATTCTTAGAGATAACCTAAACCTTTGTACAGATGTCACCTCATGCCCCATGTTCATGACATCTAGCAGGAATACTGAAAATACAGTGTGCTGGCCACTTCCCTGAGCATAAGCATTCCTCCTCCTGCGAGGAGTGTGAATTCCTATGGAGACAGGGGATGAAGTACATTTAATAAAGGCATATTGGCACAGAAAAAGCTAAACATCATGTCAGAGGCCTGCATAAGTCTACCATACAACATTTCTGTGCTCCATGTCAGAGTGAACTTACTGGAATCACTTTGGTGTCTGATGAATAAGAAACATGAATTGGAAACACATAAGTGGGACGGAGGCTTGCAATCCAGTCTCTTTACCTGCAAATATTTTGTGCAAAGTAATGCGAGATCCATTAATGCAGCAGCTGGATTCCTGCACTCCCTGCTCCTTCCACTGGCCACCAAAGTGGAGTCTCTCTTGCCCTCTCTGTCCTTAGGAACATTTGGTTGTTTCATGTTAAGTGGAAGACCTCTGACAGATAAAGGTTAAATAGCACAAAAGAAGCAAAAGTGCAGTTGTTTATTAAGCAGGACATCTTAAAAGTAATCCATGCGATGGGATGTTAGAGCTTTTGCTTTTAATTGACAGCTGGGTAGGAACTGGTATTAATAGAAAATAAACAGCCATGAGCTTGCATGAAAAGGAAACCTCTCCCTACCCCTCTCAAACATCCCCAAGCCTCAGATAGGATGATATTCATCCCCTCATAGAATTGAGGCCAAGATTTTATGTAATCTCATGACGGAAATATTTTTCTGTGCAGTGATTTTGGAAAAGACACAATGTCCCAGTGTTGCAAGACCACAAGATTATCAGTCTTTTACATAAGTTTTAGATATGAACACACCTTGAACTTCTGTATCCTCCCTTTCTTTAACACTTGCCACCTCTGATAATCCCTTACCTCTTCCTGCTGGGGCTCCTGGTTGCTACAGCTGTCTGTTTGAACCAGACCTTTCCCCAGCCTACAGGGCTCAGCTCGGTGCAGCAGTGTCATTTCTTCTGTCAAGCAAAAATGGAGCTGCCAGTGACCAGCTCCATTACACAGCGTCAGGCTGCAAACCGACTGTGTTGCTTCTAAATGAGGCAGCAGTGTCTTCTCCACCACTTTCCCTTTTGTCGCTGTGTAATTGGAAAGGCAACATCAAGTCGGAGCTGGAGAGTCTGTCCAAGGTTGGAACAAACCTAATCACAGCTGTGCTGGCTAGGCAGGTCTGCCAGAGAATTTATATCTTGGCTTTAAAACTACACTGTTAACAGAAGTATAGCATATATTCTCAGGACAGAAGGATATTTTAAAAAATTTAGAACGCATTTGGCTATTTTTAAGTGGCAGAACTAAAAATCTGTCAACAGATTACACGTTTTGGGATCCTTCATAATACACAAAAACTTTTTTGTATAATAAAAACAAAGACAACTGTGAAGATTTTGGAAAAAAAATACTCATATGCTAGCTATTTTTGTAAGAATTATCATTTTGCACATTTTATACATGGAGAAACACATGTATACTATTCATACTTCTGAATAGTCATACAACATTCTGGGAGAAAATTAAGACATTTTGTTTGGCTTTTTCTATTTGTTTCTATATGGTTTGTGGCAGGAAACCCTGGAATATATTATTCTGATCTCTAAACACCATGCCCTTGAAAGCATTAGAGGATTGTTATGAAAGATACTCCCTAGAGCTCAAAATGCTTGTTTGCACCGTGCACAGTAAATCCAATATAGTAAGTTACTAAATATAATGAACTTGAGAGACTCGCCAAGCTCTTTGTACGCTGTGTTTGGCAGGCAGATTTTGTCCTTGTCTCCTGCTAGGGCCTTAGTATGTTTACTGATCGTAGTTTGTCACCCTGAAGTCAAATTACAGCTACGTGGAACTGCACCTTCAAGCCACTTGGAAATTCCAGCTGAGGCAACACGGCAGGACACAGTCTCTCAGCTGCGTTTTCCATCAAGAACTCAGGAGCACCAGGGTCCCGGCCACCAGCTGGCCAACTCCCAAGTGAAGCTCAAGCTGTTCTTCAAATAAGCTGCTACTGGGATTCTTTCTTTCCCTACCTGCCTCTGTTACAATCACACAATGATTCAGCCTGGAAGCTGTTTCATTCTCGGAAGCATTCTGGGCCTGGCCACCGGGCAGGGCTGAGCAGTTTGCTCTCTACCTTTCCTTGCTGATTCACCGATAACTAGATCTAGAGCGAGGCAGGCTTCTGAAAGTTATTTGATCTCCTGGGATGTAGGCTGCTGGGAGCAAAATCAAATTAGAAACAGGAAAGACTTTTCCTCAGTCGATGTCTTCATTTCATGGTGGGTAATTTTTTAAGTGCCAGGTTCAAAATCTTGAGCATGGAACTGCCTCAGATGTGGGCAGGAGAAAAGAAGCAGCCCCTCAAGCAGACCTGATCCCCTGGGGACAATGCCTAAAATGTCACTCGTGACAAAAATTTCTGGACCTTCCCACACAAATTCAGTCTGTCTGATTTGAAAACCAATAGAAGGAAATATTCTTGCCCAAAACATGCAACCACACTCACAGAGCTCACTGACACCAACTGTCTGTCTGCTAGATGTTGTGAGCTGAACAGATTACCAGGAACAGTTGTGCCTGCAGGTCTCTATGACCTAAGGAGTAACTAGACACAAATAGGTGCTCATGAATGTGTAAAGTCCTGAGGAATATCTAGAAATGTAATAATCTATGCCAACAAAAATTGTGGAAGAGAAAATATCTCCTGTTCAGTGCTTCCTGGCACAGGAGACCTGGTCAGAGTCCTCAAAGATCTTAATGCAACAGCTGCCTTGCACTCTGCTCTCTGCTGTTGCTTTGAGGCTTTTTTCATGCATCACATGCAGCTGCAGGATCTAGCTGCCTGAAAACAGCTCTGAAAAGCTCTCCCAGCACACCTCCTGTTCTCCTGTCACTGTTCCCCTGCCAGAGGTGACTTTCCACTCCATTTGGAGAGCTCAGCTTTGGTCAGCAGGAGCCACGCAGGCCAGCCCAAGCGGCCGGCACTTGATGGGAACAGACTGAGGCAGGAGCCACTTCCCAGCCAGGCCATCTCTTTGGAAAACATCTTTAATGGTAACTTATTGCTTGGGGGAAAGTTGCTAAAATGGTGACTTAGGATATGAAACAATCTTCTTATTGGAAAGTGAAGAGCATCTGCGTGTATTTTTGAACAGGGCTTAAATAATCTTTCCTATAGTAGTGGGGGTTTTGCTTGCATAAAGAAATATGCAACAAAACCAAGTGCTCACAAAAACTGCAAATACAAACTGATGCATATATTATTTCACTGCATCATTAAACCCACACAGCCATTGGTTAACAGACCAAATTGCTATTTCTGTTGACCTTGAGTGGAAGACAATGAACAAGAATAGACTTTTAGTTTCTTTCTAAAAGAAACTGGGACTTCCCTGTTACTTTTTGTAAAGATTTATCTCAAAGCTTAGATAGTGTAAAACTAAATACCTGTTTATACAAAATTTTTCATCAACTTTTGACTATTATTTTTAAGAAGTTTCATAATTCAGAAATTTCACATCTTATAAAGTCACTGAGAATTTCCTCAGATTGGAAAAGCAGAAAAAAATATCCCAAATTTGCTTTTTTGTCCTAAACAAGACCTTTATTTTAGTTACCTAAATCTGCTTTGGCAGTTTTAAAGTGGAAAAGCTTTGGGTCTTTTAATTGTTTCAATTTAATTTCCAGTTTTTATTACACCTCTAGCTGTACTGATTTTTATGTGTTTATTATAGTAGTCACTTTAAAAATACCACCTTGGGATGCAAATGTTCTTTTCTATTCTCTGCATGGTCAAATGCCTTTTGTATCCTAAACTTTATGGAGGTAGTCTTATGATTAAATAGATTTAAGGAAAGAGCATGCACCTGGCTGTATGTAATGAGGAGCTGATTGAATGATATTGATGATGTAAACTCAGACGCCAAGTGATAAAGTGCACTAGGGCATCATATTCCCTACCCATTGGCTGTGTTTTATTTCACCTGCAAACAAGTAAATATGGCAGGAGATACATCTTGCCCAGCTCCTGAACTGAACACCTTGCCAGGAGTAGCTTGGTAAGCGTGCAGTACCCCTGCGCTGACTTTGCTGCCCACAGGCCGTCAGGAGTACCATGCCAACTCTCAAAGGAGAGCTTATGTGAAGCCCAGTGGCCCATCCTGGCCTATTTTTCCTGCAAAAAGATGGGAGAGAGGCACAAGCTCTTGAGAAAAGGAGTCGTCTCTTTTCACATTCATCCCTATCCTCAGAGCTGAAGCCACTCAGCAAAGTCAAACCCAGCATCTCCTGCAGACTCTGAACCACAGGGCATCAGTGAGTACTGCTGTGCTGCCCCTTGGGGGTGGACTGCGCTGGGCTGAGCAGTAATTGCCTGATGAATAGATGTGAAGATAGGAGGTCAGATGTATGAGGAACCGACTGGAGCCTTCATCCCAAGGTCAAGTCAAACCTATTGGGAAATATTTCCCATGTTCAAAATAAGCCACTTTGAAAAAAAAAAAAACCCAAAAATCTCATGCTGGGCAGTTTCCTCTGCCTCAGTGTTTTCTGACTCTGAGCCAAAATGACAAATTCCTTTCGGGTTTCTTTTTTTTGCATCTTAAGGAAGAGTGGAGCAAAAAAATGCAGACTGCACAAGAAACTGAGTTTATATGAGTTGGGGTTTTTTTTTCAACATTTCAAGTCAGTGTGTTCCTTGTGATTAACTGACATTCCACTAAAAATCCGTACTCTTGATTGGCATCTATTTGAAATGAAACTGCAAAGCCAGCTACCACTGATGAGAACTGTGATGCTGGTTGTTCTTACTGCATCCAGAGCACCTATGCGAATGACATCACCAAGTACCTAAAAGATCTGACATCACCACAAAATTGCATTCTACCTTCTACTAAAAATACACCCTCATTATTTCTGTGGTCTCTAAAGAGAAATTGATTTTTTGTGTCTCCTGTGGATGCTGCAATGCTATTTCAGTTTAATGCTTTTATGTCTACAGCAGCCAATTGCTTTGACCCTGAAGTCCTTCTTGCAGTGCTGCTGACTTGCTGAATCAGAGTTCGTTCACATCCTCCTGCCAGATAATAATATGCTGAATACAAAACTTGCTACAGCAGCAATACAAAAAATGAAATGAGATAACACAAAAGTAAATATAAAGTAAAAGAAAATCATAGAAAAGACATAAATTAATAATAAAAGACCTGTCAAGTTCAAGTAAGTGTAAATGGCAGTGTGACTTCATATGCCACAAATTTTAAGTATTGCACTTCATCCCTGAAGTATTCATATGAAACCTGTCTTCTCCTGATCTTCTATTGATAAGGACACCAAAGTTGGGGCATTCAAGTTGGATTCTTGCATCACCTTTAATTACTTCCATGCGATGTTACAACTTCAGAATATTATAAAATATCTACGTGGGGATGGGGATTTCTGAATCCCTCCTAATTCCAGTTTTGGAGATGTAACCTCTGCATGGCTGTGATCTTAAAGATATCCAAAGGTACTTGAGGCATTATAACATTAAAGGTCTTGAAGTATCAGAAGTTCCATTTCTTGAAAGGAAAAAATGCCAAAAGTCCTGATGCTACCAATTAAGCAATTTGGACTTAATTCCTGGTTGGATGCCCATGCTCACCAGTGCAGATTAATCTCTTGCCTTTCTTTTCCAAGTACATCTGCCACCCGGGCCTCCCTGTTGTGCATTCAGCATCTGACATGCTTGGTCACACGACAGGAGAGGGGTTTTCCCCTGCTGCAATTTAACATTGAAGGCACCTCTCAACCATTCCAGCTGATTCATTGTGCCTGGGCTCCACCTGACCTCTGAACGGGTGGACCTGTACACTCATTCTTGCCTTGTGTCCAGCGGGTGAGACAGTTGTACTGGGAATTCAAGGGATCTGCATGCACTCAGCTTTCTTCCCTGGCACCTCTGTCGCTTGAGGGAGTCATCCTGACCTGCTTGCTTAGAGCACATTTAATACAGCACTGATTCAACCAGCTGCTAACCTCCACCCCGGTGGAGATTAATCTTCTCTGAACCAAAGCACATACTCGTTTCTTTTTCTGAGTCAACTCCTTTAAAAAAGGAGCTCAGAGGAAGGTCCTGCCGTGCCTGTTGAAAGCAACATGGTGTGCAGCTGGAGCACCCCAGAGGCAGCCGTGTTCAGTCCCTGGCTGCCCCTCTGAGAGGTATGGGGTGAGCTCTCCTCGCCTGGTGGGACACAGCCTCTACCACAATCCATCACCAGAAGGTCAGCAAAATGTCCTTCTTCATCACCTGCTGGCCAGGGGGTGAGGGAGCAAGGTGGAAGGGCAGCCAGGGAGAGAAGGTGGGAACACTGAGATGTACCTGACTTACATGCCCCCAAATTCCCAGCCTGTATCCCTTCCTTTCTGCATCTTTTTCTGAGTTACTTGATCTTCTCCATACAGGTCAGGGGGAGTCTGGATACATAAAGCAGGGCTTTGAACCCTTCTATAGGCACAAGGTTTGTGACCCCAAAATCCTGCTGAGGATCTAGGCATCAGTTTCAGCATACTTTCCTGATAATGACAGCTATAAACAGGCTCCTGCACAAGATGGCCATGCTACCTTGCTCTCCATTGGCAGAAGTATAAAGAGCGAAATTCATCACGGACACTAAGACCTCCAAATGCTGGAGTGTGCTTGGATGCCTCCCTACCCCAGCAATAATTTCAGAGTTTTCTTAAACTTGCACCAATCAGATCTTCAAACCATGACGGAGGTCTCATAGCTTTTCATTTATTTCTTCTGTGCAGTGCAGCCAGAAGCAGTGCTTGCTTCTGTTAGTGCAGTGAATGCAACCTGAAGTAGAGTACCATGAAACTCAGTGGGAGAAATAGAGAATTTTTTCCAGAAATGACTGAAATGAAGGTTTATTGGACTTCCAAAGGATTCTGGCCTTCAGACCCCAAATAAGTCTTTATTGCCATATTATACAGCTGAAAGAAAAGATGCTGCTAGATAATAACAGATAACTTGCAGACCTGTATGTACAACCTGAATTTTAAGAGACGTCAAAAGATCAAGGACTATCACTGTATACCAGCCACAAGTGCTATATCCATTAACTCCATTTTCAGCCTTACCTTCTCCTCCTGGGTGGGCTCCTCCGAGATGCTCAGCCTCCCCCTGGCAAAGCCTGCAGTGACACGTTCCCCTGGCAGTGCAGTGACCTGGCCGCTCCTGGGGTGCCCTGCGGCACAGAACCCATCATGCACCTAAAGGCACCTCCAGGCACAACAGGGTTATGGGGCCAGAGCTCCCCACTGCGCTCCTCAGCAGCCTGGAAGGAGGCAACTGGGGGGTCACAGCTTATTCACAGGTGGGCAGGGGAGGGTGAGGAAGGAGAGGCGGTGCAGTTCTCTCCTATCTCAGGGGCCGCTCAGTTTCTCATAGTGTAGTTACCACACTGTTACCTGGCGTACGTACAAAACAGTGACGAACGCTATAGAGTAGGGCTTTGGTACACAGCTACTTAGGGATACAAGGGGACCATTTAAGTCAGATTCTTGCCAAAAGCAGCATTTTTACTTCATCAGATCTTAACAGGACTCACAGCCACGAAGTGCCATCCGACTCCTACCACGCCTGAAGTCAGTTAATGCCTCGTGCTCACAAGCCATGTGGCAAGGCCTGCACTGCTTCTGCTTTTGAAACTGGTGGATTGGAATGGAAGTCTGCCGTGCCTCGATGCTCAGCAATCAAAATAATTCTTCCCCCAAAAAAAGCACTTACAAAAATCTTTTTTTGTAGCGGGAGTTTTTAATGGAGATTAAAGACTGAGCTTAAGCTGTCTGACAATAGACTGCATTCAAGGGTTTAGCATACAACAGAACTGAGTTTGTGATGTTACTCTGTCTCAGCTTCTGATGTTGCAAAACAAACACACCATGTCTAGCTTCAGAGCAATTCCTGAAAGGCTCATATGGCTCTTTTTCAGGCACTCCTGTCAGCTTCCATGAGCTTTAGGATTTTGACTTTCTCTTGCATGTCACGAGTTCCCTGATGAAACATGGGTTTCTAGACAGTCATGTTCAATATCTTACTTGAGGAGGAGGAGGAGACTATTTTTCTTTTCGTAAGAGTAAGAAATAGAAGGAATGGTGGGAGGGAGAACAACACATTAATCCAGGATTTACTATCACAACAAGTAAGCAGTGTTATTTTAGGAAGCTGTTCAGACACTGGATTCCTTCAGTCTGTTAATTCATTGGAAGTAAATTGTGAGCTGACCCCTCTCTCAGTATGACGGTCACGCTGGGCAATCCTTTTCTTGTCTGCACACACATGGGAGCAGTGACCTTGAGCTGCAATGAAAGCCACCCCGATGTTTGGAGGTATAACTGGGTATAAATGACTCACTAATCCTTTAATACTTCCGTTCACAACAAGGCTCAAGTCTAAATGACAATGACATGATCCTTTTTCAAAATGAAAGGGATGAGTTCTTCTTGTCTGCTCCCCACTGGCTTTGTTGCTGTTGTTCTTAAAATCTGAATAAGATGGTGGCTGTGGAGAAGCAAAACAAGGAATAGAAACTCTTTAATTTGTTCCAGACATGTCTGATGAGACTGTCTATCTCTCACCACATGATCTTGCATCTGTAATAACTAGTGTCAGTGTATTGATCAGCTGAGGCAGCTGGAGTAAAGTCAGGCTTCTACCACACATGGAAAATCTAACAACAAAGTTTGCGGAGGAGCTGGGCCGGGCTCTGCAGGGCATAGTCAGAGCTGAGTTATGCCCTATGGAAATGCAGCATTGTTTCCCCATCCCATGCAGGGGGTGTGTGGCTAACAACCACTCACTGTGGGAGAAGGAGAATGGGAACATGCTCTAGGACTTGCTAGTTTGGTTGTGTTGCTGAGGAAAATAGAACACATATCAATGGCATAGCTCCTGTGAATGACGATGCTGAAAGAATCCTAGTCTGCCTGAGTCACCCGAGTGTGGTCCCACATAAACAGCAGGACGAGTGTGCTGGAAAGAGAGATCCTGGTCAGCTAACAAATACAACCACACAAATGAAATCAGACAGACTCAGGCTGGGAACTAACCACATTACCAAAACAACCTGCAGCCTGTAAACAGCTGAAAATAAATTTACGTAGGGTTCATGCTGACTTCTGTAATGGGGAGTCTGGCAGGAAACCCCAGCAGAGGATCGAGTGGCATGCACAATCTTCCCTGGCAGCACCCCACAGGGGAGGGCTCCTGCGGGACAGCTGGGGACACTGATTCAGGGTAAACCCCCCGCCAGCCCTTTTGTGCCTTTTGGTGGACGGAAATTTCGGCAAAGATCTAAGAGCACCATGATACTACTTCTGTGAACGGTGACTATGCCCTGAGTGCATGAAGGTGAGATTAGCTCCAGCCCTCTACCCTGCTATTAGTACATGTGACATCAGATCTGCAGCATATTATAGCAATGTATTAAGACTCCATAAGTACTGCACTGACTCAGACATAGCTAGTGTATATTCAGTGCACCTCAGAGCAGAGGCTCATTCCTCTGGAGGTTCCTCTGTGGCCATTTTTAGTTTATGATGTAAGAATTCAAGGACAGTCTATCAATGGATCATGAAGACAGTCTCCTTATGCTTTATTGGTAAAGAGAGGTTGAGGTTTTTCCTTTTTAAATATAATTATTTTTGTTATTGTAAGATTAGCATGTTCCTGTTTGTCAGACTCTTAATTGGAGTTCTAGGGTACGTTTATAAAAAGTCACACTACCACCACTAATATGACATTGCTTTAATAAATGCTATTACTCAGCCAAGTCAATATGATTTTATAGTGCTTGTGACTCAGAGGTACTTCAGAAACTTTATCCACTAGTCATGTCAACACTGCATGAAATATCTAAAATACTTAGATTTAGATCAAAGCTCACATGCCAGCTCAGATCCTACTGGAGATCACTGAGTTTAGTTCATGTTCTTAAAGAAGACGAATTAGAAAAATTTGACATTACAGAATACTGGAGAGTATTCATTCTCAATAGGAGTAAAGAAAAATAAAAGACTAAAAGTGATAAAGAATAATACATTTCCTTTGAAATCTATATTTACACAGCTCTTTTTACATAAAGACTAACCCAAGACTGCAGAATGTCATGATTTAACAAGCAAGAATTGCTAGTCCTACAACCTCGGCGTGGTCACCTGTGCAGTGGAAGGAAGCAGACCTTTAACAGCACGTCAGAGTACTGTGGGTTTGAATGTAAACTACAGTGTCTCTGAAAATGTGGGGGAATACAGACAAAAGGAAGCTAATAACCCTAAATAGAATTTGGCCAGGAAATGAGGCTGACTCACTCTCCCATGAATTATATTGTCTTCTTCTAACTTTTCCTACAAAAGATTTAAATCTAGCAGCTTACAAGACATTATCTGGGTTTAATTGTCATGATATTCCCTTATTAAGCAAGGAAGTTGGCATGTGAAAGGACAGGGGCAACAGAGTAAAACCAGGCAACACAGGGCAAAATAAAATGCAAAACCCCAATTCCCTGAAGTATTTGTTTCTGTTGTGCCTGTGTCTGTCTATGGTCTCAAGATCAGTCCTTCACCCACCTGATGCAGTGGCAAAACCAACTGTGATGACAACATTGCAATGTTGGGCCCTGAGGTTTCTCTTCCCCTAATATTCTGCTGCTAGGAGAAAAGTCCATTTGAATGCATCTCTACGGGGATGTGCACAAACTCCAATGGCGAACACCAAGGCAATTGTGTCACAAATCTTTCAAAACCCATTAATGGCCTGGAGATACAGCTTACATAATCTTTGTAGCTGTTTCCAGTACAGCACTCTCTTTCTGTAGACCTGTGCATATTGGCTGAAGTCTTCCAAGCACTGTCATTGCAAGGTGATCTTTAGGAATATTAATTCAATAGCTGTAGGGCTAATAGGGCATTTTGGTCTCTAATAGAGTCCTTATCAATGCTGAAAATAGAAACCTGAAAACGTGTTATCTTGCTGCCTGTATCTGAATCAATGAAGTGATCCAATTCATTTGTTTGGAGCAGCTTGGTCACTGAGCTGTGAAGCTCTGGCTCCAGCTTCTGATATGTTTCGGATGTTTTAACTGGAAATCCTTTTAATGTGCCAGCCCATATTCAATTATAATTATCTTGCAATATATTCATCTTTAAATTAAAACAATTGTGTGTAAGTAGAAGAAATTGCTATATCGTTATGATGGATAACAGTGAACAAATGAAGAAATCATAACAGTTTATGCAATGTTTTCCTTAAGATGATTAACACAATAATTTAAACTCAATCACTGGGATGTGTATTCACAAAATTAATGCTGTCACTAGATCATTCTTTTAACACAGAAGACTTTGCAGACAGAGACACTAAGACCATTTAAAACAGGAAGAAAGTTAATCTTAGATTTAGTAGGTCAGTTAGATTACCAGGGAGGAAATTGTTCACCTTTGCTTGTTGAGGTTCTAGAAATAGCCCAGACCTGATATAACTAGTGCTTAAAAATAAAGCCATTTGCATTGACAGCAAACCAATCAAGTTATCACTGCGAAAGAGGGAACCCTCTGCAGCACCCTCCCAGTTTGTACCTGGCGTGACAGAGTGAAAAGGAGACTGTGTGGTCCAGCTTGGGTATACTGAGAAACAAGCAATGTAAGAATAAGAACTAGCTGAATAAAACTTGCATCAATGATAGAAGACTATTTCTGTGCAGTGTTTTGGGGAGGAATTATACTGAAATAGATCAGTTCCTTGCACACCATTTGCTATCACACACCTCTTTCTCAAGGCATCTTCCCTATTACCAGAAAGGTCAGCTATTCACACCATGTCCTTTCATGCCATTTTTAATCTACTATTTAGTTAAGCCAAATATTTAATTAGAGATTTCAATATAAAAGCAATTAGCAAGCTTCCTATGTACAAGCCATAATTATGAAGCAGCTTCATAATTCAGAAGAATGACTAATGAACAAGATTTTGTTGAAATTCTGTTTAAAGACTTCTGTGATATGTTTTAAACTGCTGATTTATTATTTACTCATCAGCCCCCGTTAAAAACAAATCAAATCCTCCCAAATCTCTTATTTGTAGTTCTTACTTTGCAAATGCCAGCATGTCACTTTGTAACACAGTGACATCACAGCAGAACAGCATACGTGATGGCATCGTATGCCTATACCATAACATTGCAAAATAAAGTTTTTGTGAGCAAGAAAATAGTTTCCAGGATATTAAAGTGCAATTTCAGGTTCCAGGATGTAGACTCGCCTTGGTAAAATCAGGGTGATCCTATAAAAGCTGAGGCTTCAGCCAAAGCACTTATTTGTAGCCGGATACTTCATAAGAGCAGAACCAGATAAACAGGAAACACTCTCTCTGTCATCTAAATAATGAGCAATCTCACCAGACTTCTATTTGTGTAGAAGTCTTGTAATTAATGATTTATGATTATGGGGTTCAGGTGAGAGGTAAGAACCACTTTGTCTGATGACTGAGAGGTAAGAGTTTGCGGAGTAAAATGAGGAAGGAGGGATGGAGCTGATGGAGGATGGGGCAGAGGAAGGAGGAAGAAGCAGATGAGTGCCGAGGGAATGCCAGCTGGGGTGCAGAACCTGTGAGCTGTGCATACCTGTGGCTTCTTGTGTCACTGGAATGGCGCAGCAAAGAAGCAGGTAAAGAATTTAGCTCTGCGTCATTTACTTTATATCTGGTAGCATCTCAGAAAACTCTCCCCTTGAAAGCAATTTCAAAAAACACTTACAGCACCTGAATGCAGCATCTAAAAGCAATTACAAATACCAACTTATAAAGGAGTTAGCAGACACTCAGAAATCTTTCAAAAATCAGAGATAAGGAAATGCTGGCTACATTAATTTCTGCCTTCAGAAATCAGCTTCTCCAGCCACCACACATCTTTCCAGGCTGCCAGCTGTCCTACCCCCCACTTCATATCCATTTTAGCCAAGGCGTAGGAAAGAGATGGAACAGCCATTTTGTCCTCTTCACATCTAAAGCAGGAAAATCTCACCTGAGTCAAAATTAATTCAAGGGTATCCATGCAATCATGCAATCAGCGAGACTGGAGTCAGATGGAGGCTGGATGCTGTGTTCCAAGCCCCCTCCATGCCACTGTCCCTCCACCCCTGCCTCCCTCTCTCTCACTCCCAAAATTCAGGCATCTCCAGCAAAGCATCAGAAATGGTCTCCAACAAGGTGGCGAAATACATCAGATCATCACTCTGCCTTTGTAATCTTTGTAGACTTCACCACTCATTAATATGTAGCCTGGTTAGGATAGACCAAGGTCATCTTTATACATATCCTACCTAGTTTTCCCACAAGTAATACCCAGTCTCCCAGCTGCCATTATGAAGTAGATTTCTAGAGAAGCTACAGACAAAGCCTGTCCTTCTGGGCTGATGTTCTTGGTGCTATAAAATAAGAAACTACCAGCTTCTTCCCTTCTCAGATGCTCTTTCATTATCACCTTCACAGTAGGGAGCTAGTCAAAACTGAATGTAGGTAAAATTGAGCAGGCGCAGGCAGAAGAGTCCTTTGTATGCCAAATGTTCATTTATCTAAGGCTTCCTGAATTGGCATGGTGCTCTTGAATGAAATCTTTGTCTGCTACAGCAGAAAGCAGCCATTTATTGTGCCTTTGGGAAGGGTGTGCTTGAATAGAGTAGTGGGACACTTTATTGCCATAATGTTATTTTCACTTCAGTGCTTTAAATAATCTGAAAGTCTGCTAGGAAAAAAAAATAAACACCAAAAATTGTAGCTTATATTGTCCTGCATGGAACTGGTTAGGGTATGTGTCCATTCCCGGGCAGTAAGCTTAAGTAAGCTTCATTTTGTTTAGAAGCAAGACCAAACCCCCTGGAAAAGGCAGCAGGTATTTGCTTTGTGGAACACAGCTCCTTCCACAGTTTGAGCCATATCTCACTGAAACCTGAAACCCCAGGAACCTTCACATGTGGTTTAACTGGGCTCTGTGTCAGGCCAAATTGGTGTAATTTTCTAATAAAAGACCTAACTCACCTAGAAATCCCTCCTAAGTTTACTGGGGAGAGCATATGTCGTAGTCTGGATGTGTCCTATAGAGCAAATCATCCTTTCTACTTTCAGAGCTACATACAAAGCTTATCTCTCCGATTTGTTCTTCCATGAGGAGTTACAGAAATACAAACTAGAAACAAAGACTCCTAAGGAGAAAAAAAGGTTTTGTTTTTGAAAACTCTTAGCTCATAGGAAAGATAAATGAACTAGTGTATTAAGCAGTGGCTGGCTGGCAAGTAGGCAGATAATCTAACAGGAAACATTTGCAGTTCAGGTTTGTGTATCCAAATTCCAGTGAAAAGGACAGTACAAGCCTGGGGACTATGACAGACTGAGTACTGTCAAGAGCACAATCAGTGTGACTCAGAACACCAAGAACTACAGACTAGAAATAGCTGCACACCTGATGTTGTGTTTAATGGAGAGCAATCTGCTGTCTAATCACTAATTTTGGGAAAGCCTGCCACTTCTTCAGGAAAAGAGGAGTACTGATGCAGGGCCAGGCACTGCTTCCATTAATACTAACGTCAAGACATATAATTATTCCAGTGGGGGAAGGATCAGGCCCTTAAGTGAAGGCATGAAAATGTATCTACATACTAACGAAGCAGCATCAGCAGGAAAGAAAGCCTGTTGTGTGAAAACAGCTAATTGTAAATGCAAGTCCAAAAGAGATTATGCATTTATGTTTGCAAAAAGACAGGCAGGACATGAAAAACAAGCCTTTTAGCCAAGGAAAATTGATATTAATTCAGTTCCCCAGCTAAGGCACCTGTACAAACAATACCATCCCCAGGCAGTTAAAACAGAGGACTGCATAGCTAATAGGGTAATGTTGATTAACACCTGACCACTTCACAGGGAGAGAAGAATAGATTTGGCAGATTTGCAAGATGAAAGGATGTCACCTAAAAAGCCATTTCACACTCAATGCTTCTACAAGAATATTCTAGATTTGAACAGCTTTTCTCAGCCAAAAGTGGAACATACAACTTTTTGTGAGGTTAGAAAAAAAGTTTTGATTTGGTAAATCTAAATATTTCATTAATTTAATTTTTAAACAAACTTTGCTTCTAACACAAAGCATTTTTGCTGTAATCCATGCTAATTTGTTAACTAGAAAAGTATTTTGACACAAGTGGGGGTTTTAGCAGTTTAAAAACATTCTCCTGATGTTTTCCCAATGTAGAAATTTAATTAAATCAACAGACGCTCATGAGTGATTTCAATATCAGCTTGTTTTTAAGGTTCAGTAGAAGACTTCTCATCAGATCAACTCTGCTCCAAAAAATTCTAGGACAAGACATTTTGACAAAGTCCTGAGAAAATCAGTTACAGCTCCTGGAGACCTTGCTGCAGCAGCTTACATCACCAAGATCTTACAGGTGGTATTTGGCTCTTCTGTGGAAGACTAAATTTGGAAGTGCCCCTTAGAAACATGTAGGAAAGTGAGACAATATCCTTTTTCCCCCCTCTTCTCTTGTTTTTCTTTTCTTTTGTTTGTTTGTTTGTTTTGTTTTGTTTTTTAAGGGCAGCAAGTTTCCTTGCCCAGGAGCTTTTAAGTCCACAGAAAACATGCTTCATTTGTGATGTATTCAGCTCTGGCGGTTCCACTTTGGGAGGGAAATGAACACTGTGTGTTGATCACTGATATTAAGAAAAAAAAAAAATATCCAGGATCTAAAAAGAATAGCTGAGGGGCCTGCTCTTACCCTATTGCTAGGAAGACTAGAGATTTGTGGACCAGAATAGTTTCTATCTTATATTAAGGTCTGTAACTAGATTGACAGGAGTTAAAGTAATCAAAACCCTTTAGATGTTTTTAGTATCACACACATATATGACCTACCTGACCTCAGTTTAAGGTTAACTTGATGTTTATTACAAGTTAATTTAAAAGGAAAAGAAAACCAAACCCCAAACTATTAGGTAACTGTCAACAGCTGAGCAGGGCAGCAGCCTGTCATGCAGACCGGGGCTTTTCTGAGCCTCTGACAGCCAGCTCAAACCATCCCTTGGCTGCTCAAAGCAGCCTATTCACAGTTCGGCAAAACACAGACGGTTTTTATTTACAGCTTGCCAGTATCATCCAGACCAGCAGCTAATTGTGACTGTACTATTTTCATGCTTGATCTTTGCTGAGCTATAAATGATGAGCCCCGAAAAAGTATTTTCCCTCATACATGTAGACAGTGCATCTTACACTTGCACTCCTCAAATTTCCAAGCAGTCACCAAACAGTGCCAAAAGCTCATTAAAGATTATGGACCATCATGAATCATCATGAAAGGATTTTTGAGTGACCTAGGAAAGCATTTTATGTAAGAGACTTTGTGGATTGAGGGGAAAGAACGTAAGTAAGCCCTTTTAGAAAAGGCAAGTTTGAAACTAGGTGTAGGACATTAGGACTAAATCTTGGAAACTGTGTTCATTTCAATTTTTTCCAATCCCAGCTTCTCTGGGTGAGTCAGAGAAATGCTAGCAAGCAGCTGTGTGAGAGACTACCCTCAAGGGAGGTAAGGAAACACTGCAGAATACACTGAATACCTCAATCAACTTGGTTTCATCACTGCTTAAAAAGAAATTGCAGTGCAGGAGCCTACCCCAGCTTTTACGGGTGCTGACTTTTTGCAGGACTCTGCTGTTAATTAGATTTGCAGAGTAGAATAGAAGAGAGAGAATTTATAGAAGACTGTGGGCATGGAGATTGAGATATTTGAATTTGGTCTGCAGGAGAAAGGAAAGAAAAATAGGAATGAGGAATTATCATGCTAGAAAGATTGCTATGTAGAGCCACATAAGGCTGCCAGTGGAAGATAAACCCACGAAACACGTTAAAGTAAAAATAGGCACAGAAGGAGCCCACTATAGGAGAACAGAATTCTTTTGCTTCATATAGCAAGAGTTTTTGGGGCAAGAACTGTGCTTCTTTACCACTACTTATCTAGATGAGTACATAAAATTCTATTGTCCATTGTATTTATATACTTATTATCCATGTTGTTAAGGATCAACCAGGAATGAAGATCTACTGTCCTAGGTACTGTGTGGATGAAGAGGAGACAGTCCACACCCTGAACTGCTTACAGTCAAAACAGACAAGAAGCCAAAAACCAGGGAAAGGAGATGAAACACAGAAATCCACAGCAGCAAACACTGTGGTACTTTCACTGGTTTCACTGTGGGCAGGGACAGGAATGTGGTAAGGGAAAGAGAAAGACAAAGCAATGGAGGAAGAGAGAGAGAAAAAGGGCAGGGAGGAGGGAGGGGAGTGGAATCATCAGGGGCAAGTCCAGGGAACACGGCAATGCAGAGCCTTGGGCAGGCATCACAGAAAACAGCTGCTTGGCACCAGCTACTCAAAACTGTAGAAAAATATTATCAGTGTCTGTAAGGCTCATCTCACGTTTTCCGTGACTGTTGGCACAAATGCCCAGTTACGCCCCCAAAGGCCACACATTTGGAAAGACAAGAGATCCCAGTCCTACAGACAGATACGAATGTTCACTTACACGTTTCTAAATATGGAAAGAATTGGAAACATTTTTGTCTGTGTATCTTATTCTCCAAAAAGAACGGGGTTGGATCACACAAAATTGCATGGAAATCCCTAGAAAATTCGTGAAATTGTTTCAGCTAGGGAAAAAAACAAAGGAATGTGTTTATTTAAGTTCAAATGTTTTGCTTTGACATTTTTAAACAAAAAATTACCTGGATTTATTTTTTAAATTAATTGGATTAAGCTGTACCTTAATTTCATTGGGCCTCAAATGAATTTTTTAAATACTGACTAAGCCTGAAAAGTTGTTATATAGTGTCCTGGATGCAATATGAGCCTAAAGGTATTTGCCAACAAATGAAGGAATGCAATGAAAAATTTGTGGTTGTGCTAAGCACAGTAGTCAGAATTTATCTTTAGTGCTACCTTTTAACATATATTTTACATAATACATTGCTCTTCCGTTCATTTTTTTAAGGTGATTAGACAGATGAACAACTCTTCAGTTGATCCAGAAAATTCTCCTTGTTCATCACCAGCTACGTTTACTTACCCCACCCTCAAAACACACACACTTAACTTACTTTGAGCTTTTCAGACACTGGACCTTTTCCCTCAAACACTGGAAGAAACAGAACTGGCTATGTTATTCTGCAGATTGTCTGGTTCAAGGTGAGAGGAAAGGGAGCTCTGGAGTTGAGTTCTTTCTGTGGAAATTATCTCTCCAGAAACATTTTTGCATAGAAAATTAGGGGTTCCTATGAAACATCTCAGCATTCCTCTATTTCCATGTTTCACACATGCAAAGGGGCAACTTTTAAGGAGACATTTCCAGCTGTGGTCAGAGACAATACCCTAATTTACAGCCAGGAATGAAATCAAAAGAGAGTATAGCACAGACCGCATCCTTCAAGAAAGCCTGGTCGGCAAGCCAGCAACAGCATGCCACCCCAGCTGTAAGCAATCCTAACCCACAGCCAAACTATGCAGGGCCTAAACTGTGCTCTGCACTTGGCACAGCAAATAGGCAATCTAATGGGCAAAGAATTTACAACCTAAATTTAGACATGCTGCTACAACGACAACAACCAACATGGTCATTACAGACTAAGGGAGTATGAGAACCACAGCCTTCACCTCAAAAGGTAACTGCTTGGGCCTGGCACAAGTAATGTTTTGTTGATGCTTCTATTCATTTTAAAGATATCATTGAACAAACTCGGACCTCATCACAATAGAAACAATCTTTACTGGGTGGTAGAAAGAGAGGGGAGCAATAGCACTTGCTCTGTGAGTAAGACTTCAAGATCCCTTCCACTATGAACAGGTTAGGGACGGGAGGAAGTCACCCACGCTCAGACCAAGGACACAGTCGTTGTGACATAACTGTGAACAAGCACAGGAGGCACTTAAAGTTGCAGTCTGGAGAGTTACAGAAAGTCTTTCAAGCCAGTACAAGGAGTCTGAATGTGCTATGTAGGTTGTTAGGAAACCAGTAAGGGATTCAAAGGGAAAACAGGCTTGGATGAAAAACACCTTTTTCTTTTTCTTTTTTTTTTTTTTTTGACAAACCAAGAGGCAATGACGAAGACCATAGAGAAAACCACTGCAATAATCATCCAACCACCAACGCATTCCTGCACGATATCCATTGCAGGTTTCTTGCACAGTCTAATCAGGGAGGCTTTATGGCAAACATCCCTTTCCAAACATGGACCTGGGGCAGGAACTTGGCTCTTGCTGTGCTTGCTACACAGAGACAGCAAACAGAAGCAAAAAAAAATGTTTTGCCTTGCTGCAAGTATTTTAACATATTTTACCAATATTCTCTGCATGAGAGGAGTCAAATAAGGTGACAAAAAGAATGTCTGATGCTACCCAAGCTCCAAACACACTTCCCTCGTGACTTTTCATAGTTGTTGCTTCAGGTGTATATATAACTTCCTTATCAGATGTATGCACACACTTCTGCCCACCCACTTTGGAAATACAGGTATCTAGATCAGTGTGAAGATACAGGTGAATGTGCAAAATGGTTGGAGAAAGTGAACAAATAATGTACAGATTCATTTGAAATAATTCTGTTCACATTTTCAGCTTCAGGAGCTCAACTTTACATTAAAATGTTAGTTTGGCTGCTTCACAGCAGGCTTATGTTCAAAATGGCAGCTGACAATTAAGTAAATTATTAAAAGTAAAATGATGGGAAACATAAGTCCAACATACAAACCAAAAACATACTACCCACTGGCAGTAACAATTTTTTTTAAGATAGGTCTTCTATCATATAACATCCAGGTTCCATTAAATTGAAAAATAAAACTGAAAAAACCCTAAACAAACCACTTCCTCAGGTCATGCACAGTGCACTCATCTTTCAGTCATACACAGTAACAAAAAGAGTGTCTAATTATTCCAAAAAGAAAACTAGTTCTCTGACAAGAGAACCATGAGTGACTCTCACAAAAATATTTGGTGGGGTTTACAGAAGCTCATAAATCTGTAGAGATTCACCATGAAAAGTACACAACTGAGAATTCTCTTCCAAGTGGACAAGTATCTCCTGCTTTTTTGTTTGCCAGTTCTCAGAGATAAGCATTGTGAGTTAACCTGTCATTGCTATAATTTTATGTTTTTCTGAGAAGTATCTCTTTTACCTTGCTTCTAGAGATAACTTTACTTCACTCTTGCTTTAGGACCAGATTTTGTCTATCCTCTAACAGGGCAACAGCCTGGAGGAGCAACATCTGACCTAATCTGCATCTGATTCGGTTGTTTTAACTCACCTTGGAGTTAACGGTGAGGAACAGGTAACTCCAGAACCTGATTCCCCTTGTCCATACATAGACTTCTAAAAGAGGCATTGGGTCCTCAAGAACAGGAAAGGAAAGGGCTCCTTTCTTGCCACTGATTGGACAGGGGAGGACAGGGAGACTAGCTAAGAGACCAGAAAAAAAAAGATAATAGTTAAGATGCTAGATATTAAATTTTAGATACAAAACAGAGGTGCAGTGTCTTGAAAAAAGTTTTCTTCCATGCTTCAGAAGCAGAAATATTTTGTCCCCGACACCATGTTCCTTCTTTTTTTTTTTCATATTATAACTCCACAGCATTAAAAATTAAACTTTTTCCTTTTTCTCAGGGAGAACAATTTTCAGGATTTCAAAATGGAGATGAAAAGGTATCCAAAAGGACAAAAATTGGAATAAACAGATGTTCTACTGATATAACTGGGCTCAGCAGAGGAGTAATGCGATCTAAAGAACATCTAATGACAATCAAAACCACATCTGCAGCTTTTTATTCATATATCTGCTAGGGAGAGAGAGAAAACACAATTGGTGCAGAATCTGAGCCCGGTGAAAAACAAAAGGATTTTTTTCCATTGCCTTTTGTGAAAATTGGATTAGACTCTTGGTGCTCATAACAAAACATCCAGTTTATTAGAGTATCAGCTAGCAAAAAAAAGAAACACGATGGGAACATGTGTACATTTGGGAAAATTGAAAAGCCTTTCCCCTTTTGTTCATCCTCAGGGTCTTAATTTTAAATAACATTATCTACAAGCAACTGTAATTCCACAGCAAACACCACATTGCAAGCACTGGCCACTAAAAGTCTCAGAGGACAGAAGAGGGGAAAAGCAGATAACCTGAGTGAATGACAAACCTCTGTTCGTTTACCAGGAATCACAGGAAGCATTTCTTTGAGCATGCACATGTTGAACTTTGTGTGTACTTACCAGCTATCTTATTATATACAATTATCATATACAAGGTCATGATGGTATTAAATATGAAGTGCTATGGTACCACACCCAGGTACCGTGATATCTCTGGCATGGAAAGGCCTGGAAATAATCTGCTGCTTATCAGAGCTTTGAGCAGGGCTAGACACTGGTCTGAAGGAGGGGGTGGGGAGCTGCAGGACATGTCCTGCGACCCCATGAAAGCCACATTTGCCATCCCTGGCAGTGCCACTCGAAGGGGAGCTACCAATTCTGATGTCTCTAAATATTCCTTGTAATTCTATGCATTTTGTCTTTCTAGGCAGGATAGAAAATGAAACTTTAGGCTGCTTTTCTTAAAACTGAGCTTTGATACCCTGTGACAAACAGCATTTTGGTGAAACTCACAGTTTGCAGCCAAATAGGGTGTGCAGTATCATAGCAATGTGCACTTTTCTGGGCTACCTCAGCAAAGCAAAGTATGGGATGCACTTCTTTAAAGCTTGGAAATGAGAGGATGAGCATACAAAATCTTTAAATCACTGTGATGCACTGAAGTACAGCCTAACAACCTTGCTTGCAGGTTATTACAGTGTGATGGTGATGTGAAAGTTTCTAAACACTAATCAATGTAGTAGTATTCCTGTAAAGCTCTCATTTTCTGTGTGAATTTTAAGATTTTGGAAGGCAATGTTCTACTCTGTGGCCACAGGCCTTTCCAAAAGAACATCTGCTTCCAGTTATTCAGTCTCAGCTTCCAACCTGTATATTATAGTTTGATATGGAGAGAGAACATGTATGGAAAGAGTGGGTGCTTAGATCACAGTTCTTAACTGAATCACCTTCAGGATACGGTTAAGAATTTTATCTTAGTTCAGAGTGAATCAGGATTAATTTTGTATAGTGTTTTATATGGTTTTGTGGTATTTGTATGGATCATTCATTCTCATTTCTGGTCTGATAAGACAAGTTGTCTTATGGGCTCTTGTCTTCAGATTAACCAGCTTAAGTCACGTACCTTTCATAGTTTTAATAATACATATCACTAAAGACACAGGAACAAGTTCTTAGTGTCTTGATGAATTATATTGCTGCCCATCACTCTCTTAGCATGTTGAAATCGACAGCACACAAAATGTGAAGGTTTTGTCTTTCACATACTGATTATTATTTTAATGTCTGCCAAGATAATCAAGGAACTGTGAGAAGTCATAAGGCTACTTTCTCATCACATTATATTAATTATTCCTTTTGTTTGTTTGTTTGTTTCCCTGGAGCAATACCTCTATAAATAAACATTTGATGAAGAAGTGAGACTTGTTTGAGAGAGGTCCAGAAGTTTTCATATTTCCTGCAGATTTTACCTGTTTGGAAGACACAAATCCACTGTTTTACATGATGTCAGGTTTGCAGCAGCTTTGAAAGGCCACCTCTAGCAAATGTACTGTCTATATCATTCACTTTCCCTTCCTGTGCTCTAAAAGGAGACATTGAATGCTTTGTGGGAATTTTCCTGAATTCCTAATACTCACACTCTTCATGATTTTTCCAGATTAAATAGATTAAGTGACTAGTGTTCATTTTGACCGTATGACTGGATCTGTCAAGAATTGGCAGTGGTGTATGTGTTCATCTCAAAATACCTCCCTAATCAGAAATCACTAAGTTATTTGAGGGTACCCCTATGAAACACCATGTTGAGTTGAGCAAATACTCTGTTTGAAACCCCATATTCTGAGTTCATGCTGCCCAGATCCTCAAGTGCACTGATGTGCTTAACTTCACAAAACTGAGGATTAGCTGTTTATCCTGGCAGGCATTTCTAGCCATAAGCCAGAGGAGTGGGTGCAGACAGAGAATGAGTTTCTTTTCCACTTTCAGAAATAAGCATTTGAGCTGAGAAGAGAAGCACGCTGAAAGTTTCTAAAACATTCTGCCTCATGCCTTGAGGATTTATCTCTGTATAGAGAGCCTAAGGCGTTTCACTATGTTCTCAGGAAAGCACAGTCTTGGCTCTGCCCTTGTGCACATTGGGAGCCCATGGCTTCATTTTTTCAAGCCCAGTGATCTCTCTGTATTTCTACCTGAGGCTTCTGATGTGCTTCTGATAAGCTACAATTACAGATGAACAGGTAAAACAAGAACTCAAGGACATTGCTGAAACGCTGGGCTCAGCATCCCTTACTCCTCCCCTTCTGTCATTAGATTTGTTTTTCTACATTAAGAACATAACAGCAGCTCAGAAAAAAGTTTCATAGACCCGTGCCTTTCTCTAGTCTACTTACCTGGAACTCATCAGAGAATCTGACTACTTTCCATTTGCATGAAAAAAGAAAATGTTAACATCCATTGAGAAACGTGAGTTAGATAGTAGTAAGATGTATTCAGATAGTACAGTAACGATAGGCAATAGATGGATGGATGCATGGATGGATGCAATTGATTTCTGCAGAGTTTAGTTTCCAATATGAAGCTTTATTTTTCACTTCCTCCCATAAACTGAGCCTGAAGTGGAGATGGATACATTTTCCTGGCATAATATATTACAGAAAGGCCATAGATTTCATGGTCATTTAAAGCCAGAAACATAAAAGAAAGATGCAATCCTGTCCACCCTCTCATTCCACTTCTTGTTACCACCTTCCTTCCCTTCTACCACACCTGCACCTGTGCAGCACACACTAAACCAGATCTCACAGGTGATATGGACTAAAACTAACTGGCACAAAAAGAAAGGGTGCTTATCTCTCCCTCCCCATTCCATCCTCTCAATCTAGTTGTGCATAGATCCATAGCGATTTTACTAGCCCAGAATGTCAGGCTGTAATGAGCAATCAAAAGGCAGACGATAGACAGGGGAGAATGATTCTTCAAGCTATCTGCCTACATATCTACCTATGGCAGGACCCAGGGAGGGTCCAGACACAACCCCCATAACTGGATGGCCTCTTTTCCTGCTCACCAGATGTCTGCAATTCTTTTTCTTACAAAACTAAAATACTCCTTGGTTTCTTTATGTAGCTGCATGTATATGCCTATGTGTGGAAGTGCATAAGCGTGTGTAGGAAACCCTTTCAATAAGAAGGTAAACATTTGTGACCCCTATCTGGTGAGAAATTCATTCCAGTATCTCAACAGGGTTGTTTGGGAGATTAAATCATCACTGCTGGAAAATGAGGGCCATTGCCAACTACTTTGAAAGTAGGTGCTTTCCCCAGGAAAGCTGGGGTTATTGGATACCAAATGGTACAGGCACGCAGATCTGCAACACAGACATCAGGGCTCTTGCCCTTTTCTGCCACCAGTCCCTCCCTGCTTTGAACACGTACTCCCTGTCACACAATGCAGCAGTCTTGTGACTGCACAGCTTTTCTTCTCCCCCACATCCACACTCAGGTTTCACCTAACTCTGTAATCTCCATCAGGTCACAAAAAGTGAAAAAAAAAAAAAAGCAAGTTCAGTGACAATGGTAGTTGCAAAGCAGCTCACTTACAAAATAACATAAAATGGGAGCCCTGCAGAGCTCAGTACATTCTGTCTCATGAATACCAAAGGAAGAGTCATTAGGGTAACCATCTGGGTTCACTTCATTGTCACCTCTGGTGCCTTTTCATACAAGCCTGGAGTTTAGCTGATTTCTGATAACTCCAGCCTCAGTCAATGGGCAGGCCATTCCTTCCAGAGGAAGATACCAACCTCACTGTGAAGGCCTGCCTTACCTGCACTACTCTTCAAAGGCTGAAAGCAAAGTATACCTGCATGCAAACAGCAGGTCTGAAAAAGCTCAGATGGTGCTGGCTAATTGCTTTCAGCTAAGTGATCCCAAGCAGGGTGTCCTGGTAGCACTTAATCTTGCCCTTCTAAATGAGCAAAGAAAACCAGAAAGAGCCTATTTTAACAGCCCGTGTCTCTGCTTGGTGTTTGAATTAATGAGAGCTCTGAAATGCATTCCTACTACAGGTAGAAATTAGGAAGAGATCACATATGCTCAAAAATATTCATCCAGTGCAACATCCTTGTTGCTGCCCTGCAGTATAGGCTGATACAGCATGTGAATAGGAAGGCACCTTGAAAGAGTAGGCTTTGTTGTTGATATATACATGTGTGTGTATATACATCTATCTAAACTTAGTATTTACTGCAAACAGAGCTCAACAAATCATTTGCACTAAGTACTTTCCTATGAGTATTATTCTTACCTTCTGTTCACCACTTACCCATTAATGCTTTTGCCATACATTTCCTAGATTCCTCAGTATTTGCACAAATGACACCTAGTCAACACTTGAATTATCCTACTTCCTTGGAGCTGCTTGGAAAAGCTACCCATTCATCCTCTGAACCAAACAAGGAGCCAGACAAATCACCAGGACTCCAGATAGTAAGGCTGTCTGCAGAAGGAGATGCTTCCTCAATGTGTAGGGCAGACAGCAGTAGTAAACTGATGCTCAGCTGAAGCCATCTTCCTATTCAACCCCCTACTTACTTGCTTTCTCAAATCCAGAATCAGACAGGGAAGATATCCTCTACCTTGAGGCATGAGGAATCAGCCAAACAGTGGCTCTCATTCCTTGCTGCCAGGTGGACTGGGGGAAAAGTGAAGCTGACAATTGTAAGAAAGAGGAAATGCAATCTATTAATTTAAAAAAATCAAACAATGACTACTGAAGGAAAAATCTGTATTGTTTCCTCAGGTCTGTTTTCAAGTGCAGTTTCATTGATGGACTTGGTTACAGCACAAGCCACTCCCTGTACCCTTAAACAACATTTAGGTCATTGCCTCACCTGAAGTTCAAGAGCTTCTTGAAGCAGTTTGCACAGCAATCTTGTTCTCCAATCACCTTGTCAGCTACATTTACAGAACTCAAGTGTCTGTAGAAACTGCCCGCAGGTACAGTTGGATCCTGCATGATTAATCCATGCTACTGAAATGACCTGAGTCGGTTTGCAAGCTGTGCAGAATCTTACCTTACAAGGAACAGAAAGAAAAATTGACGATGTTTATGGTAAGAGAAATAATCTCCAGGTGTTGCATTGCTAGCCAGAGAGTTTACCATACAGTCCTCAGTTTACTTCCCTGCAGCCAGCTCTGCAACTCACCCCACCTGCAGTGCCACAGACTTCCAGCAAGCCTTAAAGCACCTCTCTGTCAACCCCAGGCATGGTCCACAGTCCACCTCTGATAAGTCCATCACCTTTCCACAGAGCCCTACAATACACTTTGTCCCAGTCCCTTGAACAACCCTACAGCTCAACTCTCACACCTCTCACATCCTCAGCATATTTCCCCTTCAATGCATGCGCAACCCCCTACAAAGCTCTGCACCCTATGTCCCCAAGTCCTACCTCCTTCACAGTCCACTTGCCAGTCAAGTCATTGCTAGAGAAACAGCTAGGTGCCAGAATCTTGGGAGATGTGTATTGCTGGCACTTTTTTGAAGTCCACGATTCCTAGGTGCTTGGTTTGTGTGCTGCTAGTTGAATGAGCCTCCAGCTAGTGCTCTGGGGCTGCCAGAACAAAGCATTTAACAGCATGCCTAACTTCAGTAACAGAAGCAATGGCATTAAAGGCAACAGTACTATTCATACACTCATAAATAAACATCTGCATCACTGCTTTGCCAGACAGACTGATTTCATTCAAAAATCATCCTTACAGATGAAACCTTTAGTGTCTGAACCTTTCTCCTGCTGTTTTTAATAGAAAATGTCCTCATTTAGAAACAGGTCTTTCCCATGCACACCACAGGAGAAAGTAATTATACGTGATAGAAGTCATGACTTCTAAGAGGAGATATAAGGTATCTGATTCCCTGCCTTCTTTATAGACTTATGCTCAGATCATTGCTGGCTTAATTAACTCTTAAATTTTAATTATCCGGTGGACTATAGATCTGAATAAATGATCTGATGAACAAATCCTAGCTTTTAGGTCAGCATAGCAAAACTATTTTTAACATAAGAGGGAAGAATTGCTCAATGTAACTACACATTTCAAATCCCTGGTAGCCTGCTTTGACCATCCGATTTCATTAAAAGCCAGAGCTGCTCTCAGTGAAACAAGTCACATGCTCAGGGTAAAGGGAGACGCATGACTCTCTTGAGCCTTCCTGTGGTACTTGTATCATCACACTCGGTCCCTATATAATCATGCTGCCAGTAACTGTCACGTCTCACATGCTGAACATCAGACTAGGAAAGCAGATGTTGGTTGCTTTGTCTTTTCTCCCCTTTCCCCTCCCCTCCCTTCCCTTCTCCCAAATGTCCTGTATCACAAACACCTGCAGAGCAGCACCCTGCTGCTGTGGTCCCACCCACCGGGTGCAGCTGGTCAGTGGGTCACAGATCAGGCTGACCAGCTGCCTACAGTGTGGGGAGCTGGGATGTGTAGGAGAGGCCTTGGCAGCTGAGTATTTGCCATCTGAGAGACTGTGTGTCCCTAGGACCTTGCAGGAGGTGGCATCTGCCAGCCACTGCCTGGGCCTGATGTGACATGGAGTCACCATACTGGGGTAAGCTGTGGGGCTAGCTGCTTTCTTCTTTGGGGCGCTCCAGGATGGGGCAGTCTTGGGCTTCTTGGGGCAGTGATAATGCCCTGATTCCCCTTTCATACCAGTGTCATCCCACTGGTCAGCACAGCATAAAACCAACAAAAGCAAGCTGCAGTCAAGGCTACTGTCTTCTCCTATGCCATATATAAACAACATATGAATATATAAATAGAAACAATATATAGGAAAAAATAGAATATATATATATAAACAATAAATAAATATTTAAAAATACAAAGGAATGAACCCCATGTACTAAATGTGTCTAGGAATTTAGCAGCCCAGCCTGTGCTTCCGGTGAGATTCAGTGGTACTAAAACTATAAGCATTTTGACATGTCTACCTTAAGACCCTTTGAAAAAAAGCTGAAAACAAAATTTTAAAAAGCTTTAAAAAGATGAGGAAGTATTTTTAAAATTATGTTTTCTTAAATGGGTTCCGAAAGCCATCTGAGGAAGAATAGCCTACATTCAGCTGAGATATGAGTGACAGTGACAGATACCCTGTTGAGGTGGTGGAGGCGAGAGGCATGAGGTTAAGTGTGGTGCTGATATACTCACTGGGAAAGATAAACAGGTGCAAGTGGGTTTAAAGTAGAAAACCAGTGTGACTTCCTTTGAATTTGGTATGCAGGGGATGTGCAAACCAGGACAGCTTGTGCATTCAGGGGCAGAGAGGTCAAGAAAAAAAGAGTTTGACAGGACAGAAAAACAACTTGCTACACACACTTGAGTCTTCTGTTTGCCTTGCCCAGCATCCCTGATGGCAGCTTCACATATTAACCACACGCAAAGGTATGCTGCTACGTAATGTGAGGTCTGGCCAAGGGCTGCTGCTGTCATGCCTATCCAGAGCAGCCATGCCTGCATAGGTGACCTATGCACAGGACAGCATTTCCTGATGTGATGCTGACAGCTAGACAATTTTTTACAAGCCACCTCTTTCCCAGGGTGTTGCCCTTGGTCAAGTCTTGAGTTCATTGGGAGCAGGAAGTGCGCAGCACTAATGCAAATCCATCCACTTTTGTATGAATGTAAATGTCTGTCTCAAAACAGAAACTGCTCAAAGACATCTGTAAGATGCAGGTATTGGTTCCATAAATCATTTTGCTGGGAAGATTCAGTCAACCTACTAGAAGACGAAACCTAGGGCTGGGATCCCTCTTGCAGCCTTGTGCACTGATCCTGCATGCCTCTGCATCCGAGACAGTCCAGACTCGCCTTGTCTGTAAGGGAGAGAAATGGGTGCTCCCGCGAGGTGACTCCACTTGACCCCAAGCAGGTGTCTGCAGTGGGGTGAGGAGGTGCCAGCAGCCACTCAGCTGTCCCTGTGCCACCCCTGCAGAGGCCCTGGCAGAGCAGCAGGGGCTCACAGCTCACCCTTATCTCCCGCTGGATCACAACAGTAGCCCTTTTTATCAGATTCCAGCCACTTCCTCTCCCCACCCGCCCCCATCACTGGCAACCCTCATGCTCTCTCCTGTCCCCACCACGGGGAGGCTGAGGGAAGCAGGTGCCCCGCACCAGGGCAGCTTGCACTCACGCTGTGATGTGCAGGCCTGGGTAGCCATAGCGTGGGCCATTGCACAGGCTGTGGCGACGTGGGGTGCAGGTGCTTTGGGCAGGCTGAGATGGGAGCCAGGCCCTCTGGCAGGGGGCAGAAGGCCCTCCCCGCCAGGGCAGCTAGGAGGGGGGTCACTGAGCGGGCCAGACCCACTACTGGGTTTCCCCAGCCCGGCACACTGGTGTGGAATGCCACCCTGCAGCCTTGCTGAGCGCCTGCAGTGCCTCCCAGCCCTCTGAAGCCCAGCAGAGAAAAGGGCAGCCCTGATGGGCCTCGGCCTGCTGCTAGCTGCCCTTGCCCAAACGCTTCCTTTTAATAGCTGATGTAGTTGAATTCTAGCTAAAATCACTGTGATGGGAGGCAGGGATAAACCCACGGGCAAGCGGTCAAGTGATTAAGAGCAGAAAACAAAGCCGGGCCTGCAGCACTTCACAACAAGTCCAGCAGCCCGACAAGGAGCTCTTTGTAAAGAGCCAGGCAGCTCCCTCAGCCGCCATGCTGCCGCGTGCTGCATGCCATGTGCTCCAAAAACCACCCCCTGCCCAGGGGCCACAGTTTCGGGTGTTATTGGAGCGTGCTGGTATTTCTGTGGGGGCTTCTCTCCCCTTCCCCCTCCCACTTCTTTGTGCCCATCCCTCGCCGCTGCACCCCACCGTGCAGTACCCGGGCAGCACAGCAGCCCTGCCAGCCTGGGCAGCTACTGATTCATCCCCTGGGCTGCCTGCAGCCGGGCTGCAGCGCGGCTCCTCACCTCTGGTGGGTTCCAGCTTTTTGGCATTGCAGCATTATTAGCTGAGTCTACCAGAGAGGCTCGTGCTTTTATTGCAGTTGTCTGTCCTTTACTCATAAAAGCACTGCCTTTTCATCTTCTTGCTGCTCTGCTTGTCAAGTTGCTGGTCAGACCATGAAGGAAATGCCTACTTAGGCATCAGGGAAGGTGACATGGCTGTCAAACATGCAGGCAATTCAACATCACGTGGAGCTGCAGGCTGGCTGCAAGAACAGAGGGAAGTGCGGATACACAGTGACAAAAGTAATATTCTAGGAGCTCAGACTGAAATGTTAAATAGTTTTTAATTTAAATTGAGTTAATCACTGTGGAACTGCTGTACTGCCACATACACTCACCGTTCTTCATACTTGGTCCCAAACTCAATCTACTGCAGCAGCACTGAGGATCTCTGCTGGGGTCAGGGATTTCCCACACGGGAATACAGCATTGAGAAGCATCTGTGCAGACTCTGATCCATCTGCTATGTTTGCATACTTGCTCTGTCTACTTGCTCTACTGTGAGTCAGACCCAAGCAGTAAATCCAACATGCCAGCGTATACATGACTACTGTTGCTGCAGGGATTATGTGTTGCATGTGTGCACTTGCAGTGGTGTAATCATCTGCATGAAAACATATGGATGTTCTTGACCAATATGCAGATATGAAGATTATAATCACAGGAAGTGTGATTATGATCAGGAAGTGTGAAGGGGTCCAGAGGAGAGAATATGAAAAAACTGTACTCGGTTTAAGACTCTTTTTCTCTGCCTTATAGTGTAGAAAGCTATTAGTGTAAACGCAAATAGGACCTGCAGAAATTTCCTCAGCCGAAGTCTAACAGCATATTGCAATCAGACACACAGCTATTCCTGAGGAAATACTTCATGCCTTAGCTGATGTGTGGCACCAAACTAACGTAAATTATGCAATTACCCACCAACTGGTTATCACTGAACTGATAGTTCGTACAGTAGTAGCTTTCACAGCTAATAACTGAAAATAGAATGAGACCTCACGAGCTGTGTAACTGTGCACTGTTTAAAATTAATTTCTATTACATGGTAGAATGGGTTATATTTACACCACAGAAGAAGATACCAAACATATTTTTTGTGAAAACAAAATTACTATAATTATTTTGATTGTGTTAACTAGAAAATGAGATTTTTAATTTTTGTAAGATAATAAGAGGTTTTGAAATACATAAGGGCACAGAAAAGTTGGATAAAAAGAACAAATGTGCCTTTTTTAATGAATGCTTATCGCCCATCATGAATGAATAAAGTCAGTAACAAGATTCTCACCCTGGAATGTTGGACACAAAAGTTAATTATCACTTTGCAACCTCTTAAATATGTCTGTAATATTCAAACAGTCCAGATCCAGCGATCTCTACATATGATAGCACATTGCAGATGTTCCTCTCCCATGCTTCTCCACATGCTGATCAAATGATGCTTGCTGTCTTGGAAATATATTTCATCCACATGTTCCCTCCATCCTCACCCACTCTTCCCAAGAACAACAACAGAGAGCTCTGCATGGATATATTAACAGTGAGAAAGTGATGACTGGTTACATGAGTCTGGACTTGCTCAGACTCACAGCTGGCCAAACAAACCTCCCTGCGTGCTGTAGCCCGCTCTTCTATTGATGAATCACAAGCAGCAATTGAAGTGTTTAAAAGCAATAAACTAGTTTCTACTAGCCTGTGTTTCAACCCGCTGTTTTAAGGGGGATGTGTTGGAGTGGGTAAAGTAGCTTAAGCCCTTCTGCTTTCATTAGCTCTGGCTGGTATCAGGTGGTTTGTTCATGGCTGCAGGGCTGACAAGCTTTCCTATTTCCGTCAGGACTGCACCCTGCGTATGTTTTCCTCTTCAGTAGTCACAGAACTTGTAGGCTGATTTGAACCAAATTTGACAACCTTCAGATACACTGTTTCTTCAAAGTTCCTGCAAGGGTCACAAGAACAGGTAGCTATTGGAGGGGTTTATTAGTGAGGCTCAGACCTTCAGAAACTATGGCTAGTCTCTTCAGAAAGAAAGTCATCTAAAAACAATGAGTACAAGTCAGGTTTCTTACAGGGCTGTGTCTCTTGGCTGTTCTAACAGGCCGATATAAAGGTTTTCTGTCCCCTGTCCAGATTCCCCTGTACTTTTTCACATTCCAACTCCCCTCCAGAATAATGTGCTGGCAGTAAGAGCCTTTGAAGGTTTTATTCTTATCTCAAATTTGATTCAAACTGAGTAGGTTCAAAAGCTAATGGGAAGCAGAGCTATGTATACAGACAGATCACTTAAGTGTGTTTCCATTTTTAAAAAGACTAAAAATGTAGATGAAAGAAACATACCAATACTTCTTGGTTCACACCAAAGATATTTTTTTTTTCTTCTGCTCACAGATTAACTTCATTTGTGACAAAAGGTTTTGAAAAAGCCCAGGTATTTCTCATAGGCAGTTTACAGAAGTGACCATATGCTGATATTAGTTTTAGATTTCTTCTTCCAACATAGCCTTTCTTTGTTTCTCACTTATCTGGCTTGAAATTTCAGAAATCTTTAAGCTTCAAACTCACAGAAGGACTACCATGAACAAGCCCATAGTTATTTGCTAGTCTTGGGATAGGCTTCTCAAACAGTGCAGGGGAGCACTGCATCCTGCAAAGTGGATAAAACAGGAGGGAAGCCAAGCTGATGGGGCGAACTGACAATTGAGCTAAAACTCCTGCATTCCACTTCTTGCAGGCAGGTCTCAGAGCACTTTGATTTAGTATTCCCAAGCCTTAATTTACATTAGAAAGGATATGTCGGTGCTTTTCCTTCAAATACACTGAATGGACATTACTGTTTTCTTCAAAACCATGACTGATGTTGGTATTTACCTGCTTGTAAAACGTCCTTTTAACCAGAGTGCTCAAGGGAGTGCCATAAGCAAAGATTTCTTCCTCTGGAAATCTGGGGTTTAAATTCCCCCAGGCAGAGAAAGGACAATTAAACCTGTGTCAACTGACCATAACTCGGCTGGGCATTTTCACCTTTACCATGTACATAAAGACCTTTTTATTCTTCAGCTATGTTTTAAAAATTATTGCCATTGCTTTTTGAATGCAGTGTGGTCAGTTTCAGATATTCTCAGAACACCTGCGAGATTAAGTTATTAAGAGGACATGATGGGAAAAAGTTCCAGTTCATTGATCCTGATGGGGAACAGAAATAAGACAGGCTTCAAGTTGCTCATCGTGGCCAGCCTGAGAGACTTGCATGAGGAGTTTGGGCATTGTCAGGATTGACCAGTGCTGAGAAGGACTTTCTGGGACTTTGTTTTAAATATTTAACTTGGGAAGTGATGTTCTTATACTGGCCTGAGAGAATTGTTTGAATTCCTACATGTCCCAAAGACTATCGTTATATTAAGTGTTTCGGCTCTTTGGAGAAAAAGCTCTGCACCAGATGCAAAGAAGAGACAACCAGGTATCTGCACCCTGAAGGCCCCTGGGACAATGAAGAATTCCAGCCTGCAAACTGCACTGCTTGCTGAAGACAAAGGAAAAAACTCTCAAGATCTCTGCCTGGTTATCTTTTGGAGTAAAAGGCTTTTCCTACCCCAAATCTGGCCACTGTTGTGACCCTGAGTATCAGAGGAAGATACACAAAACAGAAAGCTGAGACTATGCAGTGCCTTCTGTCAGTGATCTAACCCCCACCATTGTCTCATTTCCAACTGGTGACCAAAGTCTGATACTTCAGAAAGGGGTAGGTGGGTAGGGAAGTAATCAAAATATATCTCGAAGGCAGAGAGAAGGAATTCTTTCATAGCCTGGAGGCAATTATGTGAGGTTCTCACCACTGATTTCAGGCTGTGATTTGGAGTTTCTCCCACTAAAGGCCATTCATCAGTGATTGGATCTTGTCACGCCTTTGTCAGTAAAAGTTTAAAGCTCTCTACTCTCAGATATCTATTCCTCTTGTTAACAATTGTACAAAACACCTAAATCACCTCAGGCTTCTTTTTTCAGTAAATTGTGGTCTTATGTCTCCCTTTCTACAGTCTTCTTGGCAGCCCACAAGCTAGCTTTGTGGCTCCCCTTTGAAACCTCTGCAGTATTTCCTCAGCCTCCCTTAACCAGCAGGGACCAGAAATGCAAGCCAGCTTCTAGCAGTGGCTAACTAACACCATACACTCCATCTCTACTTCTGCTTTCTAAATAACTATAAATACTTTTGACAGAGCACTTAAAGCATTTATTAAAGGTAGCAGCAATAGTGTTCCTGGAGGTAAGCCTCCACTGCACTCCCAGTTACTCACCTGCATTCAGGAGGTACCAGGGTTCAAACACTGGGTTTGCACAGGCCTCTTAGGCAATCTTAAGAAATTAATTTGACCCTTCTCTGTTGTCATCACTCTTACCTCATCCCCATTTCTGTAGGACATGTACAATACTTGCACTGCTCTGTTTCCACCTCATTATATCTGCAGGCACATCTCTACAGATGATAGCTTTGCCTGCACTCTGAGTCAGCCGAGTGAAAGCCTTCTCCAGGTTGGAAGCTGTTTAGACGTGTTACTGAAGGCTGTGCCCATACTGATTTTTCCTGCTTCCCCATGGAGAAAAAAAGGCACGTCAAGGAGTTGAATTTACTGCTGCGGGTCTCCTCAAGTGAAAAAATCACCAGTGCTTTCCAGCACACTGGGAGACACAGAGCCCTGGTGCTGAAGCAGTCTCCAGTCTCACATTTCTTTTGTCCAGCACCTAATCTCCCCATGCTGGGTCTCAGCCCTCCTGGGTGGCTGCACAAAGATTGCCTCACAGCAGACAGATTGACTTCTCAAAACCAAACGGGCTGGCAGAGGCAGTCCCTCCCCTGTTGCTAACCCCACCCTTGGAGAGAAAGCATTTCATTTCCCCAGGAGCTGGAAACATGATGTCCCTGTGTGCAGGGAAATGCTGTCATGACACAGCACCTGATCTCCTGTGTGCCCAGCTGCCCCGAGAGCTCTCCTGAGAGTCACGTCACGTCTGCTGCAGAATACCCAACATCTCATATGCTGCCCCTTTCCCTGCAGTTGCAAGCTTTTACCTTGCAGCAAGTTTACAATGAAGTACTGTATATAGTCAGTCTATAAACTTAGAATGAATTACATGATCCAGTGGCAGTGTTGTGGATTTATTACAGCTGGGTAATAAGATTATTATCTGTAGGTCCAAAGTGCTAAAAGCAACCAGCCTTGTTCCTAAAGCCTTTGTCTTTACAAATAATAAATAGTAACAGTGTGAACCAGAAGCCTCCTCCTCCCTCCATCACCACTAGCAGTGGGACAATGCTAACTTTATGTCTTTACCTTTAATAATGTTAAAATGATAGCTAAGCTTCCTGACACACCTGATTTAAAGTAGATATAGGAGAGTGACAATACTTCAAATCGTGGGTATATCCAGGCACTTTTGCTGCACAGAAGTAGAAAACATTTAATGCTTCCTATGACTTGCTGTGACTTCCCTACACTCTCCCTGTGCAGGCTTCTGAACCTGTAGTAGCATTAGAGCAGGGTTATGTCCCTACAGCAGAAGGGATGATAATTAAAATGGTAAACTGGTGGAGGAACATGTAAACTAGTAAAATTCTAGGGACAAGTTTTTTACATTGTTCTTGAAGCATTGTCTAAACTCATTTATTCCTTCATTTATCAATTTAGTCATTTATTTGTAAGGTTTAAGCCTGGGATTTTCTTGTTTAATTCCTCTGAGCAGTCAGCCACCAAACAATCTCTACAATGCTTGTTGGAAATATATGTCTAGACATAATTTAGATTAATTCGCCATAACAATGCTGTCAGTTTGAATATATTACAATGCAAGTGCATAATGTGCAGTTGAAATGCAAACTCCAAACAAGCTTTGCTCTGACCTGCCTGGTGTGTCTTAATATACTGTAATTATTCTAGCAGGAAAAGAAACGGGGAGCATGTTCTTCCCTGAGTTAGATGGGGAAGCATTTACAGAGTTGTGTGGAGTTCAATGAGTAAGACTAGATACATACAGGGGCTGATCCTACAGTGCTGCATGGCTTCCCCTTTAACAACCACTGATACCCTCTGATTTTTTTTCAAAAGGGTTATTGAGAAAAATCAGTGAACATCTTTTTAGTACTCATCTCCAATAGGTGCTCAAGACAAGTTGTCTTGTTGTGCGGGTGTGACAGTCTGAGACAGCTGGGCTTCCTATCCTGATCTTCAATAGTTTTTTCACCACTTAAGACTCATCCCTGGGTGCTTGGCTTGAAAACAGCACGCAGGCAGTAATTGCTTTAGAAGGCATCCTATCATGGTATGCTTAAACATAACTGAATAGTTCTGAGGTCCTTTTCCATGACACTTACAGAAAAGTCTCTGTGTAGGGTCTAGCCCTCTTTACTAAACTGGTCTGAATGTGTGTCTAAATTTCTTATTCCTTCTGCTATTATTTAACAAAATAAGATCACATAAAAGCAGCAACTTGAATGAGAGCCAGGCCAGGCCAGGCCAGGCCCTGTGTCTGAGAAATTTATAATCTGTAAAGTATTTTAGGGTACATTTTAATGATTTTTTTGATGCTTGTGTAGATCTTACTGTTACAGAATGTGAGAAAATATTACAGCTTATTATATATGGGTAGTTCCCATCTAAAGACAATTCAATTTCCGTACAGCTAAAGACTACATTCAACCCATCACACATGCAATACACATTTATGACTCAGTGGAAGAGGCAATTAAAGCCCTTTGTAGTAAGAGAGAATGAGAGTTTCTAGAAGCTGCTGCCCTGTGTAGTTGGCCACATGGAAAATCATAGCCACAATCAAGGCATACAGTCTGAGAGGTCTCCTTGCACCTCTTGAAAGCTGCAAAAGAAGAAAACTGATGGTAAGAAAAGCACAGTCATCTTCATCTGGGGTGGAAAGTCAGAGCTTCTTATGGCAAGAACTCTCTCGAAAAGCAGTCCTGGGAATGGAGGGCAGGGAAAGGGCTGGTTGCTCTTCTTTCTACTGTACTTAAGGTGATAAGCCCCAGCAATGACTGGGATTGCAAGAAAGGGAAATGTCAGATGTATATAGTAATTTTGTACCCATAGCTAAACCAACTCTGGCTGAATGTTAGCTGGCTTACAGAATCATAGAATTAATTAGGTTTGTCAAGTAATTGGCTGATATGTGTGCATAAACATGTATATATGTATGTGTGTATGTGTATCTACACTGGCTCTGCTCTATAATATGATCTGATTCTCTGGGTTCTCCCAGAAGGCATTCAATTCCCTCTGCTGCCACCTCGGTTTGCACAATATGTGGCTGCTTGACATCTCCCAGAACCATGTCTGACCCAATTTACACCTTAGGAACTAATAATCTGAAATTGTGATACAAGGAGTGATGAAGTAAAGCTCCCCAGCCCCCTCTTTTCCATATTACGTGTCCCGTAAAAATAAGTTTTAATATTAGCTACCTACTCAGTAGATGGACAAATTTTACAGTTTCAGGGCAAATGAATCTGAGGCACATAAAAAGCTAGATGGCAAGCTCCAGGCCACACAGGTTCTCTGTGCTAGATATAAGCAAAGAATCTAGGACTTAGGAATCTGGTGTTATGTTTTGACCAAAGTCTTTCAACATCCTCCTCGAAAGCATATGGTTCAAAAGGTGTGAAGGTCAAAGAAAGATCAAGTCTAACCTGCCCCAGGAAGGCTTCTCACAAATTATGTCTCTTGGAAAGAGCAAAGAAATCTGTTCCAAATTCATTCTGATGGCATGAAATCACTACTGGCTTTGCAGGTATGAATCTAAATAAGCAGTGCATGCCAGCCCTGCAGTACTGCAGACTTCTCACATGCCTGCCTACATAAAACCCTGCAGGTAAAAGAGTTACTTTACCCAGAACATTTGGTAAACCATTAATCTAATTTATTCTTGCATGGAAAGTTAGTCTTACAAATGCTCTTCCCCCCACCTTCCCAACATTGAACAAATCACCTATTAACTACCTGCTTTCAGGTACTTGAAAAACATACTCCCCTTCCACATTTTGGTTGAACTTCTCAAAAATACTGCCTAGGTTTTGTACAGTTGTCTTCAGCTTTTCACTTCAAGTATTCCAGTACTTTTGGAACAATATTATGACATGAGCACATTAGAAACTCTACAAAGCTATATTATTATGCATTATATATTATACATAAGGTGCAGGATTGGTCTAATCAGATTACCACAGAATCATTTGTTTATAAGTTCTTTGCTGTGTTTTTTGAGACACATTGCATTTTCATACTCCAAATCCTTTGGCTGTCGGTGTCTAAATCCTACAGGATATTTCTGAGCAGTCTAAATCCTGTTGATCACTTCTGAGTAATTATTTCAGGTAAGTACATTTTAGCATGAAACGCCATAAAAGCCTCCTTTGATTCAGAATGAGAAATAGGGAACTTATTGGGACATGCAAGGATCCATGGGGTCCAGGGAGTGAGTTGTAATCAAGTAATGTATTTTGTAAATGTGCAACCATCTCTTATCAAATTCAAGTTTGTAGAGAAAAAAAAAGAGATGGGGAAAACTGCAATAAAATGAAAACTCTTTGGGGCTTTTTTTTCTATTCTTTTTAAGTTCTCAAACACCTGGCAAACAGAACCAGAAGTAAAATTTTCACACAGTTTCTTTTCTAGACATTTCCTTTACTAAGCCAATTTTACAGTCAAATGAAATAAAGCTTATAAACTGGCCCTTCTTGCCGCTATGCAATTACTGAACATTTAGCTCAGAGATGCTTACAAGAGCAACAGTCCTTGCTCAGTTTTCCATGTCTCTTTCCACCTCTTTCTCGCCTCACAAGACACTTGACAGACTAATTGCCAAGCATGACAATATATCAGACTGATACTCAGGCATGTTTACACCGCTTGGCATGCCGACTCAATAGAAAACGTGCTGGCAAGCAGCAGAGGCAGCACTCTGCGGGCCGGGGGCCTCCCATAGACGGAGTTTGTCCCAGGACACTCAAAGAGTTAAAAACCACACTTTAATCTCTCCATACTATCACAGGCAGTTAATCTTATTTAAAGGAACACATTTTGCCTGTAGACATCATAGCCTGGGGGTGTGACCAGGAGAGAGGTGCGCAGAACAGAACAAGAGTGGCCGGAGGGACTTTGCTAGTGCAGGGCAGAAGGGAAATGCCTGGGAGAGAGCTGCCTGCTGCCTCCCCAGGCTGGGACGTAGCACACAGGTGACCTCCTCCTCCAGGTAAGGAAAGGAACACCTGACTGTCCCCACATACCTCACACCTCCCGCTCCCACTCCTGCACAGTGTCAATGAAGTCATCCCTCTAGCTGCGTTGCTCGGGGAGCAGCTTCAGTGAGAGCAGGATTTCACTAGTAATTCTCAAAGAAGAGAAATAGTTTGCTGCAAGGAACCAAGGCTGATGCCTCTTGGTAATGTTTTAGAGCCCCCTCCCTCACCATGCGCTGCAACATACCTTCTGCTGATACAAGAGCCATGTACACTATAATTCCTGCAAAATCACCTGAGTGTTACAGAGAGATTTCATTCTCTAGAAGGTGATTATGAAGTACTTGCTAATTACAGGAACTGCATTAAAGTGTTTCCAAAGAAAGTATCAGCATAAGGGCAGAGAAAGCTATTCCCAAGAAGTAACATATTAGGCTACTGGGCTTTTCTTTTTCCTGCTTGCTGAGCATCCTCCAGCAATATGCATTTACTTTAAATTTATTTATCTGAATGCATTTGAATTTATTATTGTCAGTAAACTTCTATCACAGGGAATTATGGTGCATAATTTAACTCAAATTTTGCTGCCTGGTTGGAAGCGGTCAGACAAGATGCAGATTTTAATCCCCGAGTGAAGAATGCAAGTATTTCCATAGCAAAGCATTCATGTTTAAAATAAAGTCTCCTTGAGTGTGGGTGTTTATAATTCCAAATTCCTTTAGAGCAAATATTTGTCTCTATAAAATTCATTTGCAAGAGGTTTGACAGGATGTGTGTGGAAAATAAAGGTCAAAACCATAAAAGTGTACTGGAAAGAACAAAAGTACAGTCCTTGAAGTATGGGGGTGTGTGTGTGTTGGTGTGCATATGTTACAGGTATGGGCTATTTTGAAAAAATAACTGTACCTGTGTGGATATAAATGTGCAGTTCAGAAAATATATACATTGTAGGTTGTTACTTCCTTAGCCCACAGAAATTGTGTGTGTGCATATACGTGCAAGTGTGCATAAAGGAGGGGGAGAGGGAAGATGAGGGGCAGAGTGGGAGGAAGATAGGTACAGAGTCAGAATAGTTTTTTTTTTCTCCCATCAAGATGATTATAGTGTCCTTAGAAATGAGAGGGCTCTACTAAAGATTTTCACTTCAAAGAAAAGTTCTCAGTGAAAGCTCATCCTCTCTTTCTCTCATTAGTAGGCAAGAGAAGTCTTTAACATAATTGATAATCTAGCATAGAAAAGCAGAGGAGTGTATTTCCCTCCCAAGTCAGGCAAAACATTTCAGATGCACGTGACTGTATGAAGTTAAAGAAGAAAAAGAAGCAGCAAGACTATGAACACTGATCTGCAAATATTAATGCAACTCAGAAATACTTTTGACTATTTGAGGGTGACTATTTGGAGGTAACCTTTAATATAAGACTCCTGTAGTAGTTTCATCTCTGGTGTCAGTGTCTTGTTTTCTCTACCAAATGTTTTTGGGTTGGCTTTTTTTCTTAAATCTGCATTTTAATTCTCCCAATAGACTAGCTGTGTGTGTGAGAGGGAAAAATCTTTCTTACCTGTCTCGTGTCTAGATATTGACAATGGCTCCATGTGGTCCGTCATGCCCCAAATGCTCCCAGCCATCTGCTGAATGCCTGCAGCTTTGGCACACCGTCTGCAGTTGCAGGTGTGCACTGAGGCAGATCTCATGGGTGCCCACTGCTCATCTGTTCGATCTGGGTTGAATCCATCCTGCACCCTCAGTGTATAGTCAGGAAGATGCACATCTGAGCAATGGAAAAGAAACATGAAAAACACTGAGTTCCCCAACCCAGCTTAAAAAAATCACATCCAGCAGCTCTCACTTCTACAGTGCTTATGAATGATTGAGTCCTATTCCAAATTAAAAGAACCCATGCTGAATATATTATCAAGTTTTTAATTATCCTACCTGTTTAGGGCCAGGTTATAACCTAAGAGGTTCACTTTATTCAATAAATCAGAGCCTAGAGAAATTCCATAGCCTTTTGAATAATAGAATCATGGAATAGTTTGGGCTGGAAGGCCATCTAGTCCTACCCCTCTGCAACGAGCGAGCAAGGACATCTTCAACTAGAGCAGGCTGCTCAGAGGCCCATCCAACTTAAACCTGAATGTTTCCAGGATGGGACATCTATCACCTCTCTGGGCAACCTGTTCCAGCATTTCACCACCGTTCTTGTAAAAAAAAAAATAATCCTTCCTCATATCTAATCTAAATCTACCCTCTTTCAGTTTAAAGCCATTACCCCTTGCCCTATTACAACAGGCCCTGCTAAAAGTTTGCCCCCATCTTTCTTATAGGACCCCTTTGAGTACTGAAAGGCTGCAATAAGGTCTCCCTGGAGCCTTCTTTTCTCCGGGATAAATAACCCCAACTCTCTCAGCCCGTCTTCATAGAAGAGGTGCTCCATCCCTCTGATCATTTTTGTGACCCTCCTCTAGACTCGCTCCAACAGGTCCATGTCTTTCCTGTGCTGCTGGGACAGGGGCCCCAGAGCTGGATGCAGCACTCCAGGTGGGATCTCACCAGAGCAGAGTAGAGGAGCAGAATCACCTCCCTTGACCTGCTGGCCACGCTTCTTTGACTGCAGCCCAGGATACAGTCAGCATTCCGGGCTGCAAACATACGTTGTTGGCTCATGTCCACCTCTTCATCCACCAGTACCCCAAGTCCTTCTCAGCAGGGCTGCCTTCAACCCGTTCATCTCCCAGCCTGTATTGATAATGGGGGCTGCCCTGACCCAGGTGCAGGACCTTGCACTTGGCCTTGCTGAACCTCATGAGGTTCACATGGGCTGACTTCTCAAGCACTTCTTGAGAATCTTATCTAAGAGATTCCACTGGTAAGGTTTTATTGATTTCTCCATATGTACTTGCTCTTTTCCTTTTAATATGCTGTATAAATGGATTTTGTGGCAGCTTCCTTTCCAGTGCTGAATATTTTACAATCATTGGATTTAATTAGCTGCATTTTTCTGTTATTACATGGAGGTAGAAGCTACTATTTAGTGACAACAAAAATAAAGACTAAAGGAAGTAAAAAAAAGCCAGCTCTGTTTTCTTTTCCCCCTTCAAGGAAGACCCAGCTAGCACAAAGGGGAGTTGCAGGTCCTTTTACTGCCACAGCCTAAAGCACAAACCAGACACCAATGCTGACATAATGAGCAATTCTGTACACTTGGGAAGCTGTCATTCAGCTAGTTTGCATTACAAAAAAGTAAGTTTTTTAATGGACAAATATGGGTTGAGAGATGCTAGGTCTAAGGCACTACTAATCTGTGTCAAGTAAGAAATCAGCTTTCTAATATTAGTTGCCAAGTCTCCTGGCATAAAGCAGTGTGAATATGGAAGAATACTTTTTCCTGTTTTTCAATATCATCCCTGTGGTTGCCAAAATATATATGAACTGTAGAAATTTTATGTGCCAGAGCAAAAGAATGAGGAAGGACAGGCTGATTTACTGCCTGTAGCAAGCTAGCAGGCATATGAAATGAATTTCTATGAAATATAAGAAGAAAATATATGACATTTTTTGCAAAGTCATGTCTTGTAAACATGCTGTAACTCCTAACTTATACTGTCCCACCCTTTGCAGCACTTTTGTCAATCACATTGCAAATATAAGCTGCACACTTGCTAGTTTTATCTCTCCTAGTTAGAATGTGAAATGCTATCAGATCACAACAGTAGCAATTTACATCTGTTTTAGCCCAAATGCAAAGCTTTAAGGACTGGACAAAGCCAAAAAACCCCTGTGAATTATACACACTAACTATTATTTAAGAAGATCTTTATTGCATTTGCTTTTCAGTTTATGTAACCAAACAACTTCATGCTGTAAATCCATAAGCACACAAAATTTTCTTTCGGCTCACTGTGGTACATGAGAACTCCTCAGTGTAAGTGATGCCAGGAGTCAGCTTGTCTATAGGCAAATTGTGAGGTTTCTAGCACTTAAATCTAACACTCATTTTAGCAGTTATCTCAGCATGTTTGTGGTATAATAATTTAGCAGTTCTGATTCAGGTTAGAAGAGGGAAATGATACCTTTGTCTATTCCCAGTCCTTTATTGTGGTGAATTATGGACATATGACAGTTACTAAAATATTCCCTGAGGACTGTAGTAAATGAAGTAAATGAAATAAAATAAAAATAACAAAATGTAAATCATCTTAATTCTTCTGAAGTCATACAGGACTCATAGGAAACTATTAATCTATTTCATTTCAAGCCTGCAAAATTGAATAGTAGGGCTGCTTTTTTAATCCAAAAAAAGGATTATTTTGAAAAACATACCATATCAAAGGTTGTTACATTTGGAATGAAGCAATTTCCGCAGGACTGCAATGTCTTATTTCACTTGTTACCTTTTGGTGGCTTCTCCAAAAATTAGAGAATTTTAAAGGTATGATACAGAAAGGCAAAAATAAAATGCAATAAAAAAGGAAAATGAAATACAAGCAAGCTTATTTTTACCTGTATTTTTTAATTTCACTCAGTGGTAGAGAAAGATAATAGAAAATGGGAGGAAGAGAGGTATTAAGTCCATTCCTGCCTGAATAATTCAATACAACATAAGCACTGAAATGAGGGGTTTTTTTTAACTTGCAGGCACAGACCCCTCAGAAAAAGTAACTCTACCCAAAAACTTTCAAAAGCCCAAGGAGATCAAAGACAGAGAGGCCACTAGGAGAGGATAAGGCTTTTTCCTGGGTGGAGTGGCACCTGGCTTGCAGGGTGATCCCAGTCCCTGCTCCCTCATATGTCTGCCTCCCAGTTCACTCGCAGAGGTGCAGTCACCTGGATCAGTGCTTGCTGGACGATGACATGGAGAGGGGAACCTGGAGTTCAGGTGATGGTTGGCATCAGGCTGGCAAGTACCAGAGAGGCAGCTGAGCACATCTGCACTTTGTTTTGTCTTTGCTACTCACAGAGTAGTCACTCTCGCTAAGCTCCCTTATTCACTCTTACAAATGTGACCTTCTCGGGGTTCAGCTCATAATTGCTTGCATTGAATTTCCATAAAACTGGGCAATGAGCAAGACTTCATTTTTCATGTAGCTCCAGGGAGTGTCTAAAATTGACATTGAAGCTAAGTACACTAGATTAAAAGAAACAGCCGTATGTAATAAGTTCCAAGTCACATTGTTGTAACATCAGAAGAACATTCTGAAAACAAGAAATCTTTCCTGAATTCTGCAGAGGTTTAAGGCTCAATATTTCTCATCACTAGGTGGAATTCTCATGCATAATGACAGGAAGCAGCCAAACTTCAGCATATTTCTCGTAACTACTTATAGAATTTAGATTCTATTAAACATATCACAGAATATGTTATATATGATATAAACATATCATGTCTATCCTGGATGAAGCCTGAGCAGTTGCTGATATTTTCTGCTATTGCTTTTATGATCCTTATGGCTCCTGTTTGCCCTGACGTCTGGATCTGTATCAGGTGGCAACCTCCTTTTTCATTACAAGGTTGATCTGGCCTCCTTTGATCCAAATTTCAGATGCATGGTCCTGAGGCTGGTGTGATAAGGTTTGACCTTTAAACACTGAGCACCATCTAATTCTAGATGGTTATCTAGCATTGACCTGAGATACACCAAACTTTCTTACCTACCCCTTGACCTTGTATCTCAGAGGAGACAGTACTGAGCAAAAGTCAGATCTATCCATATCGAAATTCAGATGTAGGAGGCTGATGGCAGCTTCCAGTCAGAACCCTCTCTGCTTGGACATCTTTCAGATGGATACCCTTGGATACTGATGTATGGATGTGAATGCCAAGCCTCTAACAGCACCTGTTACAGCTTTATGTTTGAAGTCAATTTCTTAAGTGTAACATAACCTCAAGGACAAGCCAAAACTGGTGTAAAAGGCATCTGTGCTGAGTGCATCTGGAGTGTAAGAGTGCAAAATCCCGCCTCCTGTAATAGCAAGCTGGCTGGTTGGAGGTGATCCTCCATACTACTTACAGTAAGCCCGCAAAGCTGAAGACGTCTGCCTTTGGATTTAGCTATTAATGTGTTGCTGCAGACTGAGCTGCTAAATTATTATCATCTTTAACTCTGTCATGAAGATGCCCTTGTAGCTCCATATTCTCCTTACGCATGTTTTCAACCTATTAAGATAAATGTCAATGTATTTTGATTTTATTTTTTGCCTATTTCCCAACTGGTGGGACAGGAAATATTAAAACCAGCAATTGTGGAGATGCAGAAGGTATTAGAACATCTCAAAAACTGGATGCTTGTAATCTGAAGGAAACTGTTGTGGTGCCTCTTTCTAGGAAGCAGTACACTGAAAGTGTGAGTCTTTTTAGATAGCCATTCCTTTTCTAAGAAATTAAGTTGAGAATATGGTCCATTAGAGTCCATATGGTATTCAGAACAGTTCAGGTTCCCTTTACAAGCCATCAGAAAAATGTCCCAGGTGATGAACTGGATGCTTGTTCTTCTAATGACAGATAAGTAACTATTTGATTTCTTTTGGTATATGTTACACAATCTATTGATTGTAGTTGAGTTATTTCTTATTTATTTTTCAGAAAAGTGAAGCAAGATAGGGACTTACTGGGTTTTGGTTTATCCTGAATGCTGGCAGAGTCTCAACACCTGCATTAATTTGAACACGAATATCCTCCCACAACTACACAACAATCCCCTGTCTTCCCTGCCCTGTGCTTGTCCATCTGCACTCAGAAAAGATGGAAGTCAGCTATTAGTGATTTTCTAATAATTCTCATCAACTGTTACAGCACCAAGGGTCTGTCCCTCAGGAATGACTTGCAGGAAGATTTGGAAGGTTATTTAGTGGGTGGCAGTATTTTAGCCTAAATTCTATGTAGCCCCAATTCAAGCCTGCCCAGATCCCATGAAAAACTCAATCAGATTTGAATATTATCAGATTAAGTCTGAGTCTTCCAGTATAGGTGATAGAAACAGTGACCTTGCTCCAAGTCAGAGTTAGGTTAATTCAGCTGTGTAGCAATTGGTAGGATCTGTCAGCAAGTGACAAGGTGACCCTTATTGGTTCTCAGTAGTGTGAAAACTGATGATTTGAAGCCTTTATTCCTTTCCTTGTTGGACATCTGAGAGGGTCAGAGTTTGTCCTAAAAGCACTGTCATGCTGCATTGTGTCCTCTCAGCTGTTCTGTTGAGTATGCATATGGGTCTTACTCCATTAATAGGTGGTAGATATGTATCAGTATGTTAATGATCTCTGGCTCTGCGTGTCCATCTTCTCTGACCCATGTCACACGCCAAAATGTGTGCCTGCACAGATTTAGTGTCTGCCCTGTGAGCAGTAGCTCTCTGAGCCCCCCTCTAAATAAAACATGAATAACATCATGGGATTGGTGGGACAACTGTCAATAGTTCCACTGTGCAGATGGTGCCACTTGCATTTAGTGTCCAGTTCTCTTACACTTATGAGGACCTTTGAGGCTGCTGCTGGTGAAAGGGGTACGAGCCCTCCTTGCAGTCTCTGGATAGGTCTGCACAACATACAGGGAGATTACTTTGTCTGTGCTTTGAATAAAGCAAACACCAAGCAGCCATGGACTCATGGAGCAAAAAGGAAAGATGTAGCACTGGATAACAGTGCTGGTTCAGAGCCTCCATGTGTCTGCTGGTCAATAACCCTGAACATGGTTGTAACTTGCCTCAACACACAGCACAGGTGTTGCCTCACTCACCAAAAGTTTTAGTCATTTCAGGAGCAGGCTACCTTTGTGCTCCAGACATCTAATTCCCTGCAAAATTGAAGCTGATACAGCAAATAGCCACCTCTGTCTTAAGTCTTAGTACATTGAAGTAGTGCTTTGATGCTTAGGTTTGGCTGATGATAAGGATCTGTGTGAAGGTTAAGGTTTTGCTCTTATCATGTAGCCCCTGCCTGGATTTTAGAGCTGTTACTGAAGAGGCAGTTTTGCTTTGGCCATGAAGACACCTTAAACTTAACTAAAGACATTCAAGGAAGCAGTGAGTAGCTGAGAAGCTGCTTGCATTATTGTTATTTTTTAAATTCTGTTTGAATGTGCCCAAGCCCAGATTTGCTGTCCTGCTAAATGTGGTATGAGTTGTAACACTCCTCTTGGCATGTGGGAAAGCAGAGGATAAAAAGTAGTATATTAAATGCTTTTATGTAGGAAACTTGGTGAATTACCTGTGGTTCCAAATTAATTTATGTAACATCAAAGGAACTGCATATAACAAAATCATGGAGCCAGCAATGGAAGTGTATAACAAAAAATGAAAGGATTAGCACATGAAATACACACTGATGGATCAACTATCACTGGATGATAGAGAAAGGCCTAACATCATGCAAGCTATTTATACAATTTAACAAGGTCTAGGAAAAAAAAAACAACAAAAACCTAATTGCAAAATGTTAAGCATTTACAACTTGCATCTACCTGAAAAAACATATGCCCCCAAATAAAGAATTTGGAAGTTTGGATAGGTTACACAACCCTGACATTGTCTAATGACTGCTAACTGAAACCAATGGTACGGTAGGCTGAGATAATCAAATGCTGACAGATGTGCAAGAGCTGAATGCAAAGCAGGTTTCTGATCTGTAGGAATTTTTGAGATATCAAAGCCTACTCAGGACAAAGAGAAAAAAAAAAAAAAAAGAAATTCTGTGTGATGTCAATAGTAAAAAATATTGTTTAAATCAAAACATGTTTTTTTTCCTGATAACTGAATTTTACTTTTTAAGCCATTTTCTTGATGTATTAATGAAAATTGCTGAAGCAAAAAGGAATTTTATGTCAGAAAAGAAGACTTTTCCTTTAAAGAACCAAAAAGATGTATTTGGAAAATTTGGAATTTAAATTATCCTGAGATTTACTAAAACAAATCCTTTTCTGTGAATAGTTTCGGTTTTGACATATGGAACTTTGTAATGAAAATTGCTTTTTACTGGAAACTATTTAATTAGTTTTTACCTTTCTTTCCTTTCATGGCAGTGTCTGTTTTATGACATTCTAACATAATAAGAATTCTCTTTAGATTCCCAAAGCATTATCTGAATCATTTTCCATATGTTAGTTTGATTTATGATAGGTTAGAAATTCGCTAATTATATTTTTCCAGCAACATCAGACATCTCTGTGTGTTTGACCAAGAATGCAATTTGTTATAATAAATTACCTTAATAGCAATGATAATAATGATAGTAGTAGTAGCAGTAGTAGTAATACCAATAGTAATAACAACAACAACAATAATAATAATAATAGTACATTAGCACTAATGCTAATTGTTACTCTATATTTTTTGCTATATCTGAACCCAGACATTTATTATAACTGATCAAAGGAGTTTTTTAGCCTATCCGGAACTTTATGACATACTGAGAGATGCAGATCCATTTACCATAAATTCAGCCTCTATGAATGCAGAATTATTGAAATATCAAAGAGATAAACATACAATTACTGAAAAACCTTGAGGGAAAAACACAAATCACAAGAAGAAAATTGAAGGCAGCTTTTCTGATGGCACCAGAGTCCCATCATTGAGATTTTCAGAAGACTGCAAGTCCTATGTAGGGATAAACAGACTTTTAGAGATACCAGCTTCTCCGGTGGAGAACAATAGGGACACATCTTGTTCAGTGCTGTGCTCAAAAGCATAGAAGTGAATGTCTGCGTCACATGGTCAATTTATAACATAAGCACTGAAAAAAGTCACTAGTATTTATAAAATGTAAGCACAGGAAAAGCTTATAAATAATCCAGGTTAAAATGGTTCCATTTTTCAATGGAATATGGCAGTTTTTCCATGCAGAGGTGTGTCACACACAGAAATTCATTTGTAATGCCAGCTAAATGCTAAACCATATTACTGCTGATGACTACAACTGTTACTCAGAAAAACACAATCTTATTATGGAAGAGTGTTTAATATGAAAAGGCTGAAGTCATCTGGCAAAACAGCTTCATTTGGGGTGTTAATTTTCTCATATCTTGGAAGTTTGTTTCATTGTCACAAAAGGACACCCAGAAAGTGGACCAACACATTTTCCTCACACTTCCAGACTACAGAAAATTAATGTTGTGGAAACTGAATGCTTCTCACTCCAGTGATGTGAATATTCACCTCATGGTTCAATCCTAGTATCAGTGACATGGAAACAACACCCTTAGTGTGAGCTGCAAGTCTCCCTGCTTTGGGCCAGAATTACACGGCGTTGTCAGTGATTTCATGCCCATATCTGTTGATATCAATTACAAATACTTCTTCCTTCACTGTACTACGTGTAACTACCCTAGGGTTTCTATGGAACTAGAAGTGTAGAGTTGCTCCTTTCCTACACCACCCGATAGCTACAGTATTCCTTTGTAATAGGAAAGGACATAGGAAAAGTTGTAAAGGGAGCACAGCTGATAAACTTCAGCTGCATTATATGTGTTACTGTATAAATCTCTCTGGCCTGTAGACATTGGACATAGAAATCCAAGAAAATTAGATCCCTGCTACAAAAGAGTCCTAAACTGGTCTCACTAGTGCAAGCGTATAGGAGAAATACCAACAACTGTAACATTCAAAGTTATCCCAATCACCTTGGCGGTGATCTTCATGGATAAGTGTGAAGTAAAGCATGTTACAGGAGGGAGAAGGTCATAAGGAGTGTAATTTATGCACCTAATTACCTTAGGAACAGGTTCATGAAGGTCTTTCCAATGATGTTTTTTCATTCCAGATGTTCAGTGCAGACATGCTCATACCTTGTAGGCAATTACTAGATAAGCTCTGATAGGAAGTGGCAGAAGAACCTTCTGCAAGGTAACAGTGGCTTTCTGTAAGAGGAAAAGCATTAAAGAACATGCCACACGCAGAAGTCTGCTGAGCAAAGTAAAAATCGTGAGTTGATATTTCCCCTGGGATTCTGCACAGAACAGTCAAAGCTTATCAGGCTATCCAAAACTGCATTTCTGTTTGCTTTTCCACCTAAAGGAGAGTGTTTCAGTTGAGTTTGTCTGGATTTTGAGAATCAGGCAATAAGAATCACTATTCTGGGAAAGCCTGAAGAGATGTGATTACATGATGCTAGTCAAGGAATATAAAAACTACTGCAGACACAGACACAGTCTGAAAGCACAGGAGAAGCATCTGAAAATGGAGTCATTTTTCTGCCAGAACAATTATGGTGTAATCAAAGTTTCATTATAAATGAAACTGCAATTCCCTCATTGCACATATGAAACAATTAGTGACTTTAATTTGCTTTGCTATAAATGGAGGTTTGCTATAGCTGAGTTTACTGTGAAAATTGAGTCAGGTAATTCAGTTGTAACATTACCTGAATGTTTTCAAATTGCCTGTAGACAAATATTTTCTGGTACAAGCCTCTTTTGCCTTTAAACTACGAAAAGCATAGTTTTCTGGAGAGGTAACTTACTCCCTTTCTCCCTGACAGTATGTCAAATATTCATGTGGACCCCACTGCTGCTTAGCCCAGATCTTTGAAGCAGACAAAAACTGGTTGTCAGACCTGAACATATAATGCAAGAATCAGCCAGCATTGCCACTCAATTTGCCCTTTTGCAGGGCTAGATGATGATATGGATTATCAAAGTGTGTGTGTCAGTGTTACTCTGTGCCTTGGAGAAATACCACTTGCAAACACTCCTACACAGGCAGCTCATATCTTGGGTCTGACTGCAATGGGAATCGGCAAAGTTACAAGTTTGGGAGAGAAGTGATGCAGGCTGACTGGATCTTGGCTCTGTCTCACCTACATGGCAGCCACTGTAACTGAACCACAAGTGGGTTGTTGCAATTTTTAGATGTTATGAGCAAATATTAATAAGCTATTTCTTCATGTCCCCCTCCCCAACCAACTGAAGGAGTGAATGAGTAATTGTGACTCATCAGATACTTCTAAGGAATCAGGTTTCTTGGGAATACTTCTAAGTTGCTGTTGATCCCATCAGAGTCTTTTCCTCATCTCTGTGCCAGTCATAAACAAGCACATTTTAGATGGACTACATGCTACTGGCTACATGCTGTTGACTTTGGGTGTTTGCCTTGTTTCTGTACGGCAAGCCAGAGTGAAACAACAGAATTTGAGGTCCCAACTTAAATGTAGTTATTTACTTGACTGGAGCAGCTGAAAAACTTCCATTCTAGTTGATTGTTTTTTTAAATAAACAGAAGATTTTCTAGGGTACAGGGAGTGTAGAAGCACTGACCTAGAATACACTGTAAATAAGAATCAAGAGGGAGATGTCAAGGGCCAGCTGACTAGGGAGAGGGGCAGCAAAAGCTGAGGGTGATAGACACTGCGTTTCATTAGGGCAATCCAGTACACTTTGTGCCTAACAGCTCTGTGGTATGAGTGAAAAAGGTGGTGGAGCTGAATCATAGAATCATAGAATGAGAATCATAGAATCAGAATCATAGAATTATGGTTGGAAGGGACCTTTAAAAGTCATATACACTGACAATCATATACAGTACAACCCCCTACAGTGAGCAGGGACATCTTCAACTAGGTCAGATTGCTCAGAGCTCCATCCAACCTGATCTTGAATGTTTCCAGCGATGGAGCCTCTACCACCTCTCTGGGCAACTGAAACAACACCCTGGGAAGTGAGCAGATGATAATACTAGCTGATGTGCAGACAAAAAAATCCCCCCAAAAGTGAAGGACAATGAGAGCTCAAACCTAAATACTGTAACAATTGGTAGATTTTTTTTTTGCCTAGAGGGATGGTTGCTATAATTTGTTTCTCCACCTGCTAGTCAGAGCGAGCAGATTTCCACAGCATGAGAACTCAAGCATACATGCTGAGCCTGCTGAGGATAATGAACAGCATCTCCACCTAGGGCCTGAGTATACCTGCCCATAAACCTGCCCATAAACCTGCCCTTTACAGCACTAGCAAATGTCCTAGAGAAGTGTATGTCCTAGATGTGATTATTTTTTTTGAACAGAATGAACAGATTTAAATAAACCTGCAGTAGAAACCTTAGACTGCCAAACCCATGCAAAATGGCAGTGTTTTCCACAGAGCATGCTTATTTTCAATGTCATCTAAAACCAGTAATGATTCCATGTTGGAGGTATCAGTGGTGGAAGTGGAGACCAAGTCTTCTGTGGGTAATTAGGTATTATTCATTATTTAATTCCTGTCCTCTCAAGTAAACAGGGCAGCCGCTAACCCGCTCTCACCCCCAAAACACCATTAGTTCATTTAAATCTGTCCCAGCTTGGACCTTTATCAATGTCTGTCTGCTCAGGAGCTGTATAGTTCTTAAACCCCCTTCCCTGAAAATGTTATCGCATGGTTCTATCCTGGTGGATAGCAGGGGAAGTAAGAATGAGTGGAATATAGGCCTTTATTTCAAAATTAATGCTTTTTTATTTATCATTTGCAAAGGTATTTTGTAGGGCCTTTACTTCCCTGCAGGCCTCCCTTCTATGTGACAACTCTGTCTGTTGGCCTGGGTCGCACACCCAGCAGTGCTTGGCTGGCAGCTGGGAAAACGCGACTGATGCGGGGCCGTGGCACGAGCGCTGTGCCGAGCCAGGTGCCCGTGCTGGCCCACACGCCGCGGGTGAGCGGGCAGAGCTGCAGGGAGCGGCACAGAGAGCGCATTCAGCCCCAGCACTGGCTCTGGCAGGCTCAGCCGTGAAGGCACTGATGGGGCTGAAGAGAGGTTTCGCTTTGTGAATGGATTCAAGGGATGAAAAAAGGAGCAAGGGAAAATTATCTCGATAAGGTTTCCATAAAATTCAATTTTTTCCCCTAATGCTTTTTGGCTACCTATCTCTAAAAACATTACAGATCAATCAAGATACAGTTAGGAAATCTAATTAAGTGCCTGCAGTAATAATGATGACCTTCCTCTAGCCTGTTTTTTCTAGATTGGAATTTTCTGGGAAAAACAGAGTCCTGGCACAAACAAAGCATCTCTGTCTATTCCAGTGAAATTCTTCTTGCTTTAGAACCAGATCTCCTTTTTCTCTCTTTTGTGAATGTCAGTTTTATTTTATTTCATGGTTTCATGTATCGTTTTATTTTCATCCCTCCTCTAAGTAGTACTCAAGGAAATGAGACACCTGAAATAATCAAACAGCAAAAGTCAAGTGTGCAAAAATTAAACCCAGCTACCTACTTAGGCTCTTTAGCTAAACTGACTGATCTTGGTCATGGAAATTTTCACAGTTTGAATTCTGCTCAGGTCAGCAGCAAGCAATGCTCATTATTTTCTGGTGATTGTTTTGTGGCCTATAGGATATAGATGGATATTTTCTTCCTGTGGAATAGGTTTTACATCTCCAGCTCTCTGTAGGCTAGAAATGGGAACTACATGTGGCTGCACAGAAGGGGATTTCGGCTCATCTATGAAATATGGAACAATTGCTTCCAGGCCTGGAAGGATTTCAGACTATCAGACCTTCAAATTGCTTCTGATACTATGTATGAATAAAAACTGTTGTAAGCCATTTTAAAGAAGTTTGAACTGCCAGAGAGCGGCTAGATCTCTTTTTCTGTTCAGCCAGCACAGGCTGTGAAAGGCTGGCGTAGTCAACCGGGTCAGGCAAACGAAAGGCTGGAGTGCTCTGATAGAGGCCAGCCCGCTGCCCCTGGCCATGTTGTATTTCTGGGCAGCACTCTTCAGAAGGATCTTCTTTCTTCATCTCTCACAGCTGAGGAAATCCCCCTACCCTCTTCTTTCTGCCTTCTTACAATATTGTGGGTGTTATGCTGCTGCAGGAAAGTACCATAACTTTCCTAGGGTCCTATCATGTTTTAGTGTTTCCATAAATAAAATCAAGTTTGACCATCACAAGTCTTTTTCAGCACTGTGAAGAGCCCCTCAAAATACCTCTCAAAGGAGAAGGCTGAAACACCAAGAGTGGACACAGTACTAGTTTTGAGCAAGCTTCCAAAGTGCTAAATATACTTTTAGTTCTCCACAACAGCTTTATGTATGTTAGTCTTTTATTCCTAGGCATTATATCACCAGCTTTAATTTCTGGTATGTGAATGTGATGATTGCATGTTGGGGCTGTTACTGTGTCACTCACTTCTCCATTCCTCTCAGTAACTGGGAGAGAAAGGAGCGAGCAGAGATGAAGAATTGCAGGAAAACCTGGCCATCAAGCAGCACCATGCAGTCCATATGGTCTTGAGTTGCATATGGTCAGGAGCAAGGGTAGCAATGGAGCACAGTGGCAAGCATAAATAGGAGCTGGAGGACAAGTGCTGCATGAGGGCTGATGTAAGAGGGATGTCCACACAACAGGATTACAAGGTAGGTGCTGACAAGGCTGATAGCCAGAGGAGCAGCCAAGGAAAAGCCAAGAACTGCCCTAAGGCGGAGCTGAGATGAAAGCCCTATGAAGACTCAAGTAGTGTCATTTCTGGAGATAGAATAAGAACTGGAAAGGTCAAATGCTCATTCTTCTCTCTTCAGTTTTCATTCCTACTATCGTCTGAGCTGTTCCAGTGGTAATCTGTGAAATGAGCTGTGTCCTTCTTCACTGTTGGATAGCAGAGTAAAATATCAGCTATAGTTGCCGAAAGCTATCCACCTTTGCCTGCCCACAAAGGAAGGGAGGGGAGGAGCACTCACTGACTGAGCAGCTGCATAAGTACCCATAACTGGCCAGATACTAGAAATTATCTACAACATGTGGTTTTGGCCCACACCAGAGATGTAGGCTGTAGGCAGCTTTGAAAGCACAGCAAAGGGAAACACATGAAGAGCTGTGATACTAAAACTCAAGACTTCACATTGAACATTCTTCTTAGGCACAGAGAAAGACGATTCAGGCTGTTAAGGCTGTAGCTGATCAAACTCATCAGTATAATTTACTTGTTCCCTGACACATCCTGGACTGATTTACCACCAGTTACCTGTTGCATTGCACTTGTAAGCATTTAAAGCCAAGGCCAGTTATTGGGATGCTATGTTCACAAAAGGCATGGCAGAGCAAGACTTCTGGTCCATGCTTAGTGCCCTCTGCATACTACGCTAATCTGAGTTTATACTACCTCTTCAAGAGTGTCTGTGATGAAAAAAACTCCATGTTTTCCTATGGGGCTGCCTTACAGAGATTCAAACACTACTGTGTGTTTTGCAGCTCTCCAAAATTTTGCAGCTAGAATATTTGTGCTTTTCTTTCCTCACTGCCCTAATAAAAAACTTACTTTATCATTGGGTGAGTATATGACAGTTTAGTGGAGACTGCTAAAGGTTGTTAAAGCATGTAGGTCTTGTTCAAAGTACTTGGTACATCTGACAGGCCACCAAGTTGATAAAAGCCCTTGGTGTTTCATGACAGTCACAATAGAGCACCACCGAGGGGGTTGGCTTGGCTCAATTTCTTATTTTCCTACTCAATTTTTATGCCTTTTGATTGCAGTTAGATTCATTGAACATGGAGTTTTACGCTTATTTCAGGTTTAATTATGAAGCTGTGCTTTTGGCACCATAATGAAATGGAGCATTTTTTCTTAGGAAAATCTCTCTGGCCTGAAATCTTTGTGTACTTGTATGAAAACAGATATGTAGTGTTCCCCTTTTGTGCTTCTTTAAGACTTTTGATCTCCTGTGGTAGATATAAGCTCTGCAGCCATCGAGACACACTGCTGGTATCTGTGGTAAAAAGTTTGGAAATAAAATCCTTTGAGGTCACAGAGCTAATAGGATTTCAGGTGAGAAGAATTCTTACCAAAATATTGATATCCTGGAGAAGCCAGGAGGGCTATGTGAAACAAGGGTAGTGTCCTCGCTCATTCCCCTCACAGTAGTGCACCTGCCTCAAAACCCAACTCCTACAGTACTTTAAAACTATCAGGCTATTTTACAAACAGTTGAAGTTTTTTCTCTCAAATAGATATATGCTTAAATTAAGTGCATAGTCTGTTCAGCTGCAAAGAAGCCAACACCCAAATAAAATAAATGGCAAAAAAGTTCTGGAGGCCAAGGCCCTGGCACCAGCACCCATGAGATAGATTCACAGGGACAGCCACCAGCAGCAGCACACGGTGCAGGCTTAGAAGGCTGGAAGGAAAACAGCGTTTCAGCCAGCAGTCTGGAAATCTTATGGAGGAGGTCGAGGCAACACAAATGCTTTTGTGAAAGAGGAGATAGTGCCGAGCTCTCAGGAGAAATATCTGAGACTGAGAGACAGATCAAAGCTGTGACTGAATAGATCAAAGATCTCAAAAATAAATGTATGTGCACAGCAAGCTGCCTGGTTTGCCCGAGTGAAAGCCATTTTTCAACAATAGTATCCTTGCATATCAGATTAGCCAACAAAGTATGTGATGCTCAGAACAGAGTATTGGGAGATGCCACCAGCAAAAATTGGATGCTCACCATTATCTACTTCTCTACCTATAAGCACCAGAATATAGTTCTGACAGATCCAAAGTGCAGGAGAGGATTAATGAGAGATTTTTCTCAAATGGCTAAAGACTGAGGGACAGGCTGCAGGGTGGAGGTGGCGGTGCTATGCTCAGGGAGGCTGGGCTAAGGCATGTTGAGAATTCCTGATTTTCTGAAAAATCCCTTCAGCATGCCTCTAGATGGGCACTCTGAATTGCTGGTCAGTTTTCAGAGGCTGGGCTGAATTGCGCCTTGGTAAAATCCATTAGTCCCAGACAGAGGAGGAGAGTGGAAAATTCCCTCTGTCCTTGCTCCAGTGACAATTAGTTATACAAAATGGAACACTTCTGATCAGATATATGCTCTTCAATCCACTGCTTCAGACAGTCCTGTAAGGACTCCCAAACTCAAAATTATGCTTTTTGTGTTGCTTGGACCTTGAACTTGAAGTGGGGCTGTACCTTCCCTCTGCAGTTTTGACCAGAATTTTAATCCTGCGCTCAATAAATATTTCTCCATCAAAGTGCTATTGTAACCACTGCGACTGCTGCAATTAAAGACAAAGGAGAAAGGCAGGACAAGGATGGGATGGGATGGGATGGGATGGGATGGGATGGGATGGGAAGACAAGGCAAAACATAGGCAAGGCAAGGCAAAAGGCAAGGCAAAGCAGGGCAAGGCAAAGAGGGAAGGGAAGGGAAGGGAAGGGAAGGGAAGGGAAGGGAAGGGAAGGGAAGGGAAGGGAAGGGAAGGGAAGGGAAGGGAAGGGAAGGGAAGGGAAGGGAAGGGAAGGGAAGGGAAGGGAAGGGAAGGGAAGGGAAGGGAAGGGAAGGGAAGGGAAGGGAAGGGAAGGGAAGGGAAGGGAAGGGAAGGGAAGGGAAGGGAAGGGAAGGGAAGGGAAGGGAAGGGAAGGGAAGGGAAGGGAAGGGAAGGGAAGGGAAGGGAAGGGAAGGGAAGGGAAGGGAAGGGAAGGGAAGGGAAGGGAAGGGAAGGGAAGGGAAGGGAAGGAAAGGAAAGGAAAGGAAAGGAAAGGAAAGGAAAGGAAAGGAAAGGAAAGGAAAGGAAAGGAAAGGAAAGGAAAGGAAAGGAAAGGAAAGGAAAGGAAGGAGGTTTTGAATTAATAATGTGACATTTACCAAGAGAATAGTTCCCTTAAGAAATTCCAAGCCTAATATGAGTGCAGGAAAATTAAATTGTTTACAAACAAGTAATGAGGGCTAGAGGTACAAAGTAGGGGAAATATATGTTACTGACTTGAAAAAAGGTCATATCCTACAAGTGCCTCAACCTGGGGTCTCAATGAAGTGCAAGGGTGAGAAGACCAGTGGGATTCTCTGGGGAATAGCCATAGCAGTATGTGTAAGTTTATAGTTTCACCTCTACATGCAATAAGGAGAAACCTGTGCTGGGGTAGGATATACAATATAGGTGCTCTTATTTTTCAAGAAACTTCAAAAAACGTGATGAAAGGGACAGGGAAGAGTGACAGACTACCTTCAAGAACTAGTGAAAACGGCTTCCACTGAAAAATAAAAAGCTCAGTCTATTTACCTTACTATAGAGATGCTTGAGAAGTAATCAATTTACAGTAGATCGGTATACTCAAATGTACTTTGTGCTACAGGGCTGACCAATCTCATAGAGAAAGGCTGGTCAGAAAAATATGACTAGAACCAGAAGCCAGGTCAATATTAGAAATAAGGTCCTTTCTTGAATCTGAGTTTTGTTAACCTGGAACATAGGATGAGAGGAAGTGATTAAGTCTCTATTTTATTTTCCAGACCTTGCTCGAAGATACAGCTTAATTTTAAAATATTTCACATTTTAGTTAAACATATATTATTGGGTTCACTGGACTTTGTGAAATTTAACTCAATTGAATTTAATAAAAAGGAGGTTAAACAAGGTGTCCTTTCAAGATCCCTTTCAGCCCTGTTTTTCTGTAATGAAGTAGCCCTTCCGGTTTTAAAAGCTATATATCTATGTTTCTATGGAAATATCAACAAATTTGTCTGTGTCTGCTTGGTTTACATTTATCTGCATCACATGTGGTAAATGCACTTTATCAGGAACTGCTGGTTTCCTTTAAGCTCATTGAACTTCACAACGAACCTCTAGTGCTTCTCTGTCTACAACATGTCCTGTCACATAACGCAGTGTTGTATTGATCATTGGATGGGCTTTTTTCCAAAGTACCACTGTCTAAATTGTTGCAAGAAAAGCAACATAAGAAAAACATTTTTTTAATTGACCTGCGACTCTTCTTGTTTCACTCAAAGACTGTCAGTGTATAAAATGAGAGCTATCCCTGTCACTCTCCCAAGGGAAACATATTGCCTTTCAGCACTTCTTTCCCTGAGCCTTCCTCCTATCCTTTGTATGGTTATTTGTGTTCAGCTGCTCTGCCTGTGCATCCCTCTCTCTCCCTCTCTCTCTCTCTCTCTCTCTCTCTCTCTCTCTCTCCTCTCTCTCTCTGCTGTTACCAAACTGCAGCTCCCACTGGAATTTGCACAATCAAAACCAGCTCTCATCTGAAACAGCAGTGAATCACACCACCTGAAGAAGAAGAATAGCAAATTGAGCACAGTAGCCTTGCTGCTTATATAGCGTGAGGTACCAGTAGAACCCACAGGATGGAAGGACCTGGGTTTATGTGAGACTCAATTAGCCTGAGATCTGCTGCCTGTGATCTGAAAGCTGTCACAGGGTTTTATAGGAGTGTGTGTATTTAGGGGATGTTTTTAAGAAGCTAATAGTGTGCTGCATCTAAAAGCTGGAAAAGGCTGCTGCTTGCTGCTGCTGCTGCTGCTGCAGTAGCTGGTGCAGCAGGATGAATGTGTAAAGGACAGCTGCCCGAGCTGTGCCGGCGAGTCTCCCGTCCTGCTCTGTCTTCATTAACTGAAGGGATACAGAAGAAAACAGATGCACTAAGCAAGTGCCACACTGGATCTATCACTGTGTACCCTTCACTGTGGAAAATGGTCAACAAAGACATGAATGGATTTCCAGTCAAGAAGTGCTCAGCCTTTCAGTTTTTTAAAAAAAGGGTAAGATTTTCTTTTAATTCTTTCTTTTCACTTTCTTTTTTCATTGTTGCTATGTTTGTTAATGTGCTACAGCAGAGAGAAAGTAATTGAAGAAGGAAAGTGTTTTAATACCAGTCTCCTACGGTAATGAGCCCATGGCATAGGTAGCTCTACCAAACACCAAGGGCAATAGCACTGGAGGCAAAGGGGAGCTGGGGATGGGGGACGGGGATGGGGAGACCAAAAGGCATTACGTCAGCAGTCTTTGCTGTGGAATGTATATCTCAATCACAGCTGACCATAGGGCTTGATGCAATACAACCAGCTATTGAGACTGGGATAATACACTCTAAAACAAAGTGCAGCATTGTTGCAGCGGATCTCTGACTCCTTCCTCCACACCCACCGAGGGGTATGACTCCCCCCACACCTTTCATTCACTTGCCTCAAGTGCGGCATTACCCACCTCCATTCATCATCTGGCAGAGTGGGGGAAAAAGAACAAAGAAACATTTGTGATCTCAGCAAAATATTTCACAGCTTCTAATTTGCCTGTAATCACAATTAATTCAGGAAAAAAGAATAAGACTGAGGTACACCTGGATTTGGTTTTCTTTTATATACTATAACTTAGGCAGATATGTCAGGATTTAGAAAAGATCTGCTATGCGTTATATTTGACTGCTGATTTCCTTAAGGAAATGTAAGTGTAACACTCTACCTCATCACTTCAGTTAAGTCCTTTCTCTTTCTTTGACTCTTCTATAGTGACAGTGCTGCACATTTTCTATGTAACTTGAGCAAGAAAGTAATTTCCATGTGGCAGCAGGACAGGTATTCTGAGTATGCCTGGGTAGACCCAGAGAAGCAGAGCATCAGAAAGAGATCGGTAGCAGGGACTTCCCTGTGGAAAGGATTTCCTGAATTATTAAAACGACAACCCTCTTTTTAAACAGACTGGAGTGGGAGCAGATAAGCTGCTCCATTCACTCGTTAGTTCATTCATTCATTCATCTCCATTCATTCTCTCTCTTCATTATGCCAAGAATATGGTCAGTTCATTTAACCCTTCAAGCAAAGAAAGTGAAGCCTACCCCAGCTACTAATTTGAAAATCAGGGTCAACCCTTTCTGGGCACCAAGATGCCAGATTTAAGGGCAGACCTGGAAAATGCTAGTAGGGTGACTCAGAGGTAAAAACCAGTGTTTGCTAACGTTTGTTGTTTCCAAGGTGGTTTGTGGAAGCCTCAGAGAGATAGCCCAAACACCACGTAAACTCAGCCCATAAAAATGGTTCTCATCCCAAGCAGCTTCTCATTTAAGTATATTACTAATTGGTACATGTCTGTTTGATACTCAGCTCACCAGAAAGGTTTTTCAAAATTGCTTGTAGGTTTTAACATAAATGTATTCTTAAAGAGGAAACAAAATTGTTTGCAGCTCCTGTATGAGGTTAATTATTGGCAATTGTCTTCTATCTCTGTTTAGAGCTAAGACAAGTTATCACTGGAAACCTCTACATCATTTTGTTCTAGAAGCAGGGAAAACTGTTTTTTTTTCAGAGCTATACTGGTAATCATTGAATTTGTTTTTGGAAAAGATTGTTAGTTGTCGTCATATTTGAAGAAACTGTCATGGTGATCCAGTCCTGGACAGTGGATCAGGACATATAGCCATTTTTAGTTTCTGGGGGTTTTCATTTTATCAGATGTTGCCTTTTTGCTATTGTGATAAGGATAGATGAAATCAGTATAACCAATTTAGAGACACAAAGGAAGGAAATTCCCTCCCTATACATTTCTGTCAATAGATGCATGTGTTCACTGGTGTTTCTCTTACACCCATTATCTTTCTCCCAGAAAATCCTCTACATTCAAACATTAACCACATTGTTCCTATGTCACGTGTACAAACAAGAAAAACTACATGTTCATAATGCATTGCAGCTCCCAACAATATATCTTGCATTTTCTGGATTGGTGACATACTGCATTTAACTACTGGGAGGGCAGGCAAAGATGGTTAGAGACAATTTGTTTCCCTACCAATGCTCCAGACACTCTGGCTGAACAACCACCAAAATCCTGTGCATATGGAAGCATAGCTGCCAGCTATCTTGATTTGAGTCTAGTGTGTGATGTTGTTTGACAGTTTTCATCACCACAGCACCAGCACACCACAACCAACATCAGCAACCTACTAGATGAATCCTACATTCATAGTGAGAGGCAGGTCTTGCCCTGCAGAGCGCAGCAGACCTGACTGCAGGGTGAGGTATTTCTATCCCCACTTTACCGACAGGTGACTGAAACCCAGAGAAGGAGATTTGTTGTTTGCATACTGCATAGGCTTCTCCCAGATCACCAACAGGGTCTATGACGAAACAAGGGATGGGGCTCCAATCTCTCCAGTTTAAAATTGCTGTGTCTGTCTCCTCATAAAGCTCACATTTCTAGCACAAGTGTTTTTCAAGTCTAATTCTAAAAAATCCATACCAATCTAGATTAGAACACCCCAAATTTCAGGAAATGCTACCATTTTTTCAACTGGGATTTTTTTGGCAGAAAGTACCAGATGTATCTTCATTGTTTTCATTTTCCATAGAGCCTTATGTTTTCAGTAAATTGCAATCCTCTGTTGCTCTGGCCAAGAGTGCAGAAAGGACTGGCAGAGCTCTGTGGATTTAGGCTAGGCTGAAAGTGCATTCAAACATTGACTTGAATTTGAGGACCAGATTTTTTTTAAGCCTAGTTTATTCTCTGATGACAAAGCACTGACCCTCTGGGATGCTGCCTGCTGTGTCAGATGATTCAGGGTATGGGCTAATCACATCCGGAGGTCAGAGAACAGGAAGGAAAGGCAGAAATTAAAAGGCAGCACACTTAATTGAAATAAAAAGGAAAATAGAAACTGCAGGTTTTGCAGAATACCCTGTAACATTCACTGCTGGTGAGGTTGGAACAAACAGATAGGGATTTCATCCATGTGAAGCCTGTGCAGTTTGGAAGAAAACCTAACGATTTAAAATGCTTGCCTTTTTTCCTTGCAAGAGGTGTAACAACTAATGTGTCTAGGATCAGGATGATATTTTAATAATTAAATACTGCTTTTTAATTACTGAAGACACAAATCTAAAAAAAGAAAGGGAGAGAAGAAGATGAGACATATATAAGTACAAGGAGGGAATCTGAAGTTACTCCAAGGAAGATAAAATATAAACACTGTTGTTCACATAATCTGAGGTCATGGATCAAAGGGATCACCTTCTGACAAGGCTAGAAGATTAAAAGACATTATCATCTCATAGCACATAATTACCTTAAGTTTTGTTACCATCCTTTTCCCCGTCCACTGATGTTGTGAACTGGATACCAATATGAACAGTCCATTGACTTGGTTTGGCTACAAATGGCTGGGAAATCTTTTTTTTTATATACTAGCAGCATTTTGACTTTCCCGAAGTTCAATTAAAAGGTTTTGTTAATTGACAGAAGTGCCATCCCTCTGTTGTGAGGGGCTCACAGGTCCCATCCTTCAGAGCTGTGCAGGATTACCCACAGAACTAGACCGTACTGATTCAGAAGATCATTGAATGTGGTAAACCTGCAAATGCTATCGCTGCTCAGCCAACAGGATATCCCAGGGCAGGTATCATTGCCACCTACTGCCATCCCTGCCAGATGGCTTTGGAAAGTGGGGCTTGCAGTATTTGCACTGCCTTCTGCTGCTGCATTTACCTCCCTTATGAAGACTTTTGGATAACATTTTGCAATATATGACCTCTCTCATCTTGAAATAACTACCATGTGATACAACAAAGCTAACATGGTTAAAGTAGGACGAATGATGAACTGCTTGCGTCATTAAACACTGGCTGATGATATGGTAACCTCAGTGAACATGGAAATTCATTATCCTCTTAGGTCTGGACCAAGACCAAATATGAATTTATTCAGAATATGAAGAAGATAAATGACAGATAAATGGGAAAAGAAATAGCTGTCTTCCATAAAAGGGAAAAAAAAAAAAAAGGAACAGGGCATGTCTTAGGAAGTTTATTGCAGGGATTAGGGGTTTGCTAGTCTGAAACCTGATAAGGGAAAGAATATCTGTAATCCTATTTCACTGAGAATATTTACATTAATTAGCAATTTAGATCAAGCTAAATTAAATGCACATGAAGGAAGAAAGAATCCCTATCTTTGTTTCTATGCAGTTTTTCCACACATATAGTTTGTGGAAGCCATGCCCTTCTTCTTTCTAGGTTGATATTTTACAGCACTACACACCAGCAGCTTTCTCCATGTAGAGGCTAACTCATAAACATCATCATGCATGAAGCTGACAGCTCAGCTTGCACTAGCACTCAAGGCAATGAGCTGCTGAGGGGACTGCAGAATTACCTGAATACCATTTTTAGGATTACAGTAATTTAGTGATACAGAAAGCCCTTGAAATCAGTACTTCCAGCTGACCTCCTACAGAGTATGTTCCCTCTGTAGATTGTGCTGCAGGTGGGCTGCTGTCTGCTTTGCCACTTTTACAGGTCTAGAAGTCCATTACAGGCCTGGAGTTACCCTTTTTTTAGGGTAATTGGGAGCTTATCTAGACAAAAATAAGCAAAAGCCAAAGCTGCTTGTACATTAGGAAAATGCCAACTTTATATGGGATGACTGCCACTTTCCTTAGCTGCTTGGGCCAATGTCATAAAAGTACATAAATTTTAAGGGTGGTTTCCAGAGACAGGAAACCTGTCTGACTGACTGCAAGGGAGACAGAATTATATTGTTACTGTTGTGTAAGAGCCTGGAATGAAATTAATAAAAAAAGAAAAGACATAAGGAAGGATGGAGGAGAGGAGAGGAGAGGAGAGGAGAGGAGAGGAGAGGAGAGGAGAGGAGAGGAGAGGAGAGGAGAGGAGAGGAGAGGAGAGGAGAGGAGAGGAGAGGAGAGGAGAGGAGAGGAGAGGAGAGGAGAGGAGAGGAGAGGAGAGGAGAGGAGAGGAGAGGAGAGGAGAGGAGCGGGCAAGGAAGGGAAGAAAGAACAAGAAAGAGGAAAGTCTTCTTATTCCTTTCTCCCTTTCCTAACCTCTTCCTTCCTCTTTCATAAAAATGTAAGACTGGAAGGCATGTCCAGGCTTTTTAAGCTTGTTATCTTCCTAAACATGCCTCATAATTCCTACCACAAATTTGTCAAGCTGCTGCTGGAAATTGCCCAGGTCTCTTTCACCTCTTGGAAAATCACCCTGCTTGAAAATTTAGGAATCCTCCTGTCACTTACAGCCTAATTTTACACATGACCCATTTATTCTCCTTTAAGCAAAAACTTAAATAGCTCTTGCCCTTCCCTCATATGTACAACCGCGGGTGTATTTCTAGAGAGCAGTCATTTCTTCTCTCAGCTGTATTTGGTTAGGCTAAATAAGCCAACTTCACTTAGACTTTTAGGATAGACTTTCCATCCCCCAATCACCCTAGCACACAAAGGCAGCCATCACATTTGCTGGCCTGGAGATCCCTTTGGGATTATCAAAGCACCCGTATATTTCTCTTCCACTGTGCTTCCTCATAGATTCCACTTCACACTTCTAACCTCCATCACACTCCTCTCCTCCCACTCTGGTCCTCTGTTGCTGAGCACGTCTCCTGGGTGTCACTGGTGAATCTTAGGAGCACAAGGCTAGATTCTGTATCAAAGCCACCTCCAGTACTAACCTTCTTCTTGCCAATACCTTTTAGCTTGTTCCTTTCTCTAATAATTATTTTTGTAAGAGTACTCTTATCTTCCATTTTAACTAATTAATTCCCATGTGTTATTGCTGTTTTACTGAGATACCAAAGACCATATGGACTAGTTTATCCGCATTTGCTTCATCAAATGAAGTCATCAGGCAAGTCTGACGTATCGGTAAATGTATGTTGCATTTTATCTCATTTTCTATTGAACTCTTTAAAATTTGCTCTCTCTTCAGATGTGGTAAGTTTTGTTTCTGTACATATAGTCCCATAAAGCTTTTTCTCCCATGCTATACACCACTCTCCTCCTGGAAAACGTAGACCACAGAATTTATCCTAAGATATACTTTTTATCTCAGCTCGGTCCTTCTGAGAAACAAACTTCTTCTTTCCTCTTCTTTTTAAATTTCAGAAACTGACTGGATTTTTCCAGGCCCACTCACAGCTGTTCTACCACTTTCAGGTCCTCGTTATCCACCATCACTAATGAAATAGCAATGGTGGGGGGAGGTTCCTTTGAGAGCCTGCTCTGGCTCATTCTTTTCAAGATCAGATTAGATATTGCTTGAGCCTGAATAGTGCTTTGGTCTCTCTTTATTACATGCCTTCAGAGTTGAGCATGGCTTCTGTTTGGGGAAGGGCCAGCTGTGAGATCTCTGAGTCCTCTGCCAAGTGCATATTAACACTGTTTTAAAGGCCACCGAGTCTGGAGTTAAATTCTTAGAGCAATCCTACCTCAGACACAATGTCATCACCGCTATCATAACTCAGCTCGGCAACCTTGGTATCATTTACCCTCAGTCTGAACATCCAAACTGTCTGAAAAACATCGTGATGCAAGAAACTGCCAGCAAGAACAGTGCAAAGGGTTTTGGACACCCTTGGCTGTGTGGGAAGAGGTGATGCAAGCTGAGATACTGAGAAAGCAAACAGCTGTGTCTGCTGAAAAATCAATGTGATTCCTCCACCAAATAGGGAAAGTGATAAATATGATCTTCAGGAGCTGGGAAGGACTAAGAATTTGGAGCAACTCAGTGTACCGTATCTACTAATTAAAGAAACATTTTTGATAAGGGTTACAACCTCAGGGGAAGTCAAGGGTTTTGCCCATGGAGAAAGGAATCAGAGAACTGAAGGGGAAAGCTTATATCCTAACAAATTAGCTGATGTAGAGAAGGAGAAAACAGAAGGATAGCAACCATCTCTGAGAAAAACATGTAAATGGAGATGCTAAAACAATGGAAAAACAAGCAAGATCTAAAACCACAAAAGAGGCTTGCAAAATCAAATCAATAACACAGAAAGTTTTTTCTAAATAGCATGTGATCACAAAATAATTGTTAGTGATTCTTATTTACAACAGTTGCTTTTACAGCAAGACAATCAAATATTGAGAGTAAGAAAACAGCAAATAGCTCTGAGAACAATAAATTTTAATGTTTATTGAAGACTCTGCACTGACAGATTTCCAAATCAGTTTACAAGCAATTAACCAAATCTCAGAGTATCCTGATGAGGTAGAAAAATCATTCCCATTTCACAGACAAGTGGACAAAGAGAAAATAGGTAACTAAGGTAGTTAGACAAGTTATTATACATGAAAGAAATTACTCTTTTCTTCCTGACCCTTACTGTAACTTTCCTTCACTAAACAAAACAGAGCAACACCAACCCCCCCCCCCCCCCCCCCCCAAAAAAAAAAATAAAAATCAAAGGAGATACTTATTTTTCTTGAAAAAGCAGCAGCAAACATCTGTCAAGGTTTTCTGTGGCTGGAGGTTTTTCAGGAGTTTTAAGCAGCTTAATGACACAGGCACCTTTTTTCTTTTTTTCTCAAATGGTCAGAAGAAGTGTCTGATACAATCTTGCTTACATGGCAGTGGCGTGGCACTAGAAGATGCTAGATACTGTGTTAAGCTTGAAAAGCTATTATTTCCAGTCTACTCAGCTCATTAAGAAATTGCTGAAGAAAAAAGCATGACAATTAGAGATTCTGCCTGCCCTACAAATTGAGAGTGCCAAGGGGCATGTTTGTATTATAAGAGTCTTCCAGCATGGCCAAGGCTTGTTCCCATACTGTGGCACATCGGGAAATGGCTGCAGAGGTGACAGCCTGAGACTGGAGCCCGCTGTGCTCTATAACCCAGTGCTTATTTCACTGCTCTTGTGTCTCCCACAGGCAACCCCCCAAATATGCAACCCCTGCATAACATCAGAAGCACAGATGGTGAGCCCACACGGGGCAGGGGCTGCCTCTTTTTACTGTAGATATGGGCAGACTTCATTTGACACTAAGCTGTTTTACTTCCCAGCTCCAGTGAAGGGAGAGCCGTACACGTGGTCAGACGCTGCTGCTCAGTAGCCAAGGGGACGGTTGTTCAGATGCCAGCAACCTACTCGCTTGTGCTTTTCAGGGCCACATAGATTTGTGCACTGTACAAAGCACACAGTTGGGGTTCAGTTGTCTTCTGTAAAGATCTGGAGGACTTTCACATGGTGAAAGTGCCTGCTGCTTAGGTAGTACATATCAGGACTTCCCTCAAAACATGCAGAGTTTACCCTACTAGGAGAAGGGGGAACCCTGTGTCTGCTGCCCCACTCCCAGATGCCTACAGACATGATATGGGGCTGGAACATGGCCCTGCCATCCACACTGTGGGAAAGGCTCCACTCTCACATACCCACAGCAGCACTCTCCCAGCATCTTACTGGGCTGGGACCTTTTCAGGTGGCATTTTTAATGGGCTGCCTTGCACCAAGACTGGGTGCTAAAGGAGTACTCAGGAGAACAGACTTCTCATTGCAGCTCCAGCTGGTATAATGTTTGACCTGGGAAGCCACCTCAGCTATTCAAACAGGCATCCTCTGGCCAACTGTCTAGACTGCAGGCTCTTCAGGGCAGAGAAAAAACGACTGACTTTCTACACCACCTAAATAAATCAGGTTCAAATCTCCGCTGAGGATTCAGGAACACAAATAATATAGTGAATATCACTGGCTATTGTTGCTATCAAATTTTGGTTTTGTATGGCTGTTTGGGAGAGAGTTGGGGTGTTTTGCAACTACAGGCAGGGAAAGATATCTTTTATTTTATTTCCTGCTCTGTTTTTATTAGATATTTGCTAGACTGCCTTGCTTCAGTCAGTTCCTATATATGCTTTTTACTGGACCTGTTAAAGGTCTTCAAATGTATAGCAGAAAGAAGTAAAAAAGGTTATTAAGCCAAATGCTTGAACTGCAGGTCAGCAATAACTGTATAGGAAAAAACTTCACCCAAAAATAGGTCACTAGAATGGCTTGAAATTCTTTCCATTTTATGCAATTACAGATTAGTGAAAATATATATAGTACTTTCAGTATTTTTTGTTTTCCTAAGAGATCTCTGCATTTATCTAATGAAAGACTTTTAAACTTTAAAAGCTTACCTGTAAGTAGGTTGGAATTTGATTAATGATAATTTATTTCTTGCTTTAAAAGTGACAAAATTTTGAAGCACATCTTTGTTGTTGTTTGACATATTCTGATTCATGCAAAATTTTGGACCCCTCTTTCCTTTAAAGGAGTGCTCCTTACAAAAACAGCCATTGTAACATCAACTTTTCTGGTTGGAATGTTGGGCTAAACCTCTATCTATGGGAACAAAATCACTTTGGGAATCCTCTATGTAAAACCTTTCTGACTAACTGCTAGGCTGTGATGCAAAGAAAAGCTATAAGAAAAGGCATCTGAAGAGAAGATAATGGAAAGTAATGTCGGAGGAGGACAGCCTGTGATATAAAACCTATAATAAAGTTAACGGCTATGCTGCTACTGAAGCTATTTAGTTGGGAGAATGCCCAGTATTAAAAACTTACAACCTACAGCTAATGATTACAAACTGTGATTCATTTCTTGTTTGAACTCTCGTAGAATTGTCTTCTATTGTTCCCCTGTAAGAATCCTTGAAATTAAAGGTTATGTAGACTATTTTAATAATAAATGCAATTATGGTGATAATAATTCAGGACACAGTGCTCGAAATATCGACTCTGCCCCTCAAATAAAGTGGTATCTCCATGATCTGCAAGGATATATGTTTACTCAAATGAGGTCTGATCTCGTATTGGAAAAAAGGTCTGTGAAATCAACAAAAATGTATCAGATTCTCAGGATCTTTAACTTCTGATCAGATGCTTGGGATTATCACCCACATACTGTGATCAATAAGAAATACTGAAGTATTCTCCTACTTTTTTAAACTCACAGTCCCTCATTCTGTTATATGTTACATCAAACTTGCTGCCTGTACGTATAGCCAGGATGACACCCCATTCCACAGCAACTGGGAAAGGAGCAAGACGTCTATTAATGTGCCTAAAATGCCCAGGTACAATTATCTTGGTCTGAGCTGGCTTTGGTGAGCAAGCTCAGCTGTGAAACAGAACTAATTATTCCAAAGTGTCAACTAGTTCAGAGCACATGTGGAGCACCGGGAAGCAACAGGCTTTGTCTAATCCCTCTGCCAGAAGTACCTTCAGAGATCTGTTCAGGTATTTCAGCTCATATTCAACACCAGGGCCTAAACCAAAGAAATCTTTAGCTCAGTAATGTGGCCTTTTTGTCTTATGCCAACAGACTAGAGGTGTGATGGAAAGCCATGCCCCCAAACTGTCTGTTCAGTTTGCAACCTGGCTCCATGTTGTCGTCTTGCTCCCTGTCCCTTTCCACAGTGATATGGCTGACTTCAGCCTGATTTCTTGTTCATTGAGGAAACCAGTAGACAAAGCTAATTAATAACCAAGCCTTTTTGTTTGGACTAATAGTCAGGGCTGATCTTGAACTCTTAAAAGACAGATGAACATAAATGCTGCTCAATGCTCAGCAGCTCTGTGGGTGTGCATCCTAAAGATACAGCCTTAAACCAGAGATGTTTATTGGTCACCAGGCTTACAAGATCTGACATGGAGTAACTGTACTCTCTTCCACCGTGAGTAAGGCATGGTGGGCATGTGGTTGGGCCAGCATTGTCCGTACTGCTTTAAAGGCTTGGCATTTTCAGAGAACCAAACAATGCCAGTATTTCTGTTGCCTCTCTAAAAGCAGGGCTTTTGATCCATCCATATTTCACATTTCCACAGTTTCTTTAAGTTCATTATTCCTGTTCTGGTTCATTCTTCCTGGCTCTGCTTCAAATGAAACAACCATGTTCCTCAAGCAAATGGATTTCACAGAACACATCTCTTGAGTGGTAGGGCAGAAAAGACTTTCCTGCTGTTTTGGCACCAGAGCAATACCTGGATATCTCCTCTGCCTGTTACTAGTTCAACCAAATCCTTGGCTGCATTGAGGCAATGTTAGGTGCAGCATCTCTGACCATCACTTGCCTAAGTTTGTATAGAGAATGAGAAGTACATGCTCCTCCATCCATCCCTGGCCAAGAGTTTTCTCCACTTTAGAACAGTCATGCAGTGAAAGTGGAATTTGTGCATGTGTCATTTTTTAAAAAAGGACAGACCCCATTATAAGCCCTTATGCAATGACCTACAGTTCAGTCAATGTGAGAAGTCTGGGAACAGGCCTGCTAGATTTGGTGTAGACCCATCTTTTGGGTCCCATCAAGGCAACAGAGTAGCATCCTCAGTGCTGTTCTACTGAAGTTCCCCAATAAGTCTTGAAAGGTTTTTTTCTGCACTTCCCAAAATATTTCCAGACAAAAAACTAGCTCACTGAATTTTCCAAATGGACCCAAGATCTAGACCTAACCATCTATGTACATGCATGTCAACATACAGCATATGTACATATATACGTATATATGTATATATAAATAGGCATACATTGTTTTATCGTCACCTATCTTCCTGCACCATGAAAGAGGATAATTTTTGATGCAACACCATAAGGATTTCAATACTGGGTGCCTATCTTTATTTGAACAAGCCCATATTCCCACACAAGGTGCTGTGGACAGACAACTTCTGTGCTATGTCACTGCCTGACTAAAAGAAAAAGGGATGCATAACCCTCTCTTTAAATCCCTTTTTTTATGGTTGTTTTAGGTATAATATTTCTTGCAGGGTGTCAGACAAAATCATCTCTTAGCTCAAGGCCTCTGACACCACCAAGTCCCTTGGAGAGATGGAAAGGAAAGAAGCAACACAGTCCGCAGGAGGAGACTTAGAGTCTCTATTCATTACCCTGGCCCTGGCAGTTCTCTTTTAGCTCCGGCATTTCAGTTTGACAGTGTCTCCCCAGTGCATACTATCAGGAGTTACAGTGCTCTTGGAAGAGACATGAGATCTATGTTTTTGATAAAGAGGCTGTGAGACTTGATCCACATTGTCAGAAGCATCCATTAGTGCCCACCCCTTCCTAAGCCTGCCGTTTCCATGTATACACTCTCCGCCAGCCCCCTGTGAGAGGAACAGCTCTCATTTCGGATTCAAAATTTTATTTATTTTTTATGTCTCTTCTTTCATGCTGCACTTCTGAGTGCAGCACTGAGGGAGTGAAGGTGACTGCTCTGGGATATCTTGCCTGGACTAAATAAATTCTTTCCTTCTCTATTTAAGATTAATTAAGAAACGCTGAAGGGAAAAAAGGTCGGAGCTACTCTGAGATTGTTCATTCCATCCCCCAGTTATTCACTATACACTAAGCCTGAAAGAGCTGTAATTAGATATGAGAAAAGCCTGATGAGGCTTTCTGTATAGTTCCAAGCATGCTGGCAATCCTCCAGAAGTTAAATACATAAATAAATCTTCTTGTTTTCACCAAATTTCTTTCATTCATCATACTTCTCCCTTTTTTTCGTTCCAAGGCCCAACCCACCTGGAGCTTCCCCATTTTGTAGCCTTGTGCACTGAATAGGCCCCATGCAGAGATGAAGGGAGAGATTTCTGCTTCTCCTTCACAAGCTGCTAGAGAGTCCAGCCTAGCACTCCACTTTATGAAGCTCTTGGAGGAACTTGTGTGACCTGTGGAAAACCTCAGCAGCTTCTGCACCCAAATACCTTTGCAGATCTGTGCATTAATATGGGACCCAGGCACCCACGCTGGGTTTCTCTGGTGTAGGTATGCCACCTAAAAATCAGTCCCGTTGCCCTTGCAGGTTAATTGGAGGCAGGTGTGCCACACACCAGGCTCTCCACATGCCAATGAGTGGAGCGAGTCACAGGGACCGCAAGGAGCCAAGAGTTCAGTGCCTTTGCTGCTTTTGAAAATGCTGTCTTTAGCAAAGGAGTCACTGGCCAAGTCCGCAGCATTAGGCTGCGGTCTGATTCCTCTTATTTTAAGGTCACATTACTAGAAAAACTATTCAGTCCATTTAAAAACCTGGCTCACTTGTCTGTCTTGGGCATTTCCTCCTTCTACTTCCCTTCTTCAATTTCTGTTTGCTCTAAATGAAGGTAATTATTTAAGCAAGTGGTACCTCTTTCTCTATTTCACTTATTCTTTGACACAGTAATTTACGTTGATGAGTAGGACCCCTGTAAAAGGATTTACACGCCGAATTGAAACCATGTAGATCTGCCTACCTGCAGGGTATTTTCAACTGTAACTACTTTTCTCTGATGTCATAGTTATTGTTTAACCGGATCAGCCTCGAACCCTCAAAAAAGTTGGCTTGCCAAGAGGAAAAATGTGTTAGCTTCCAATGGCTTTTACCTGAAATGACTTAAGATTTTTTTTTTTTTTTTTTTTTTGCAAGGATTAGGCAAAAGAAAACCCAATTAAACAGGCAGAATAAGAGACTCAAAACAAGCTGCTTCAGTCACTGTCTTCACCAAACCAACAACCTGCATGTGGAGACTCCAACCCTCGAGCTGATAAGTCAGTATTGGTGACTTACACTTCAGCTTGTGTTTCTAAAACAAAGATCTTTATTACCGTCATCTTGTAATAAAGTGAAGACCACAAGGAGTAAAAGTACTGAGCAATATGTTTCTTGTGTGTGGAGCCTGCCCCTGGAAAAATACTAATCTAAGACGGGAAATAATGTAAACAGCAGAAAGAAAGCCTCCCTTGTTTCATACTTTTTGAGTGTGTCTGGTTTGCATCTGTTACTACATTTTTCACTAAATAACTTTTATTTCTTTTATACATATGAAAGACTGTTTATGACTGGCAGTTTGAAAATGTGGCTTTACTCTGATTAACTCTATTTTTTGTCTGTACTTAGCTCTTTTTAAGACCATATTTCTCAAGCTATGTTAAAACATGAGCAAAACCAACACATGGAACAATTTATTGAAATGCCAGGCAGGTTTGACAGGTGCAGGAGAAATTGCTTGGTTTCACAAATTGAAACAGCTGCAGTTTTATAGGTGATGAAATTGCAATGGGATGGGGTTTCACATTTGTTAGTTCATCATGGTTTTGCTGTTTTGTTTTTGAAGCATTAAATCATTTCCCACTCTCCAAGGAGACTCTAAGACTATTCCTCAAGTGGATGAGGCATCTAGTCTCCACAGAGTGAGGGGAAGCTTGGTAAAAATTCAAACAAATTTCAGAGGAGACTGAAACATAACTAGAAAATAATAGTTTTCTCTTCATGGGACTATAAATAAATGTTTCTTGCAGCTTCAGGAGCAGGAAATGCTATAAACATTAAGTCCACTTTTCAGATAGACTGAGCTAGATTTCATTATATATCTGAAAAGAGTATCTTGCACAGAAAGTCGTGAATCATTAACTAATAAATGTTAACCTCATAAGTGTCTCTTGTATTAAGGAGTTTTACTTTCACTCTGTGCAACTGCTAGAGGAAGACATACGTTTTCTTTTCAAATTATTCCGGACCATATGTTTTCCTATAGTGACAGGGTATGTATCAAATAGTGCTGCTCCCCATAAGTTCATTTTTACCATTCTTGCTGGGAAAAATTAACACAAAAATTTAATGAAAGATCTTAAAAGAATTGGTCACATTTGGCACTGTATTAATTGGTCAAAACACTTGAATTATAAAACCTTCTTATCTTAAATCCCCAGTGAAAATGATGTTCTAAGACATAAATTCTTCTGTGGCTCAGAATAAAATGATCTTTTAAATCCTGACTGAAATGTGACAGGTGCTTCACACACTGCTATGCACAGCATCTCAGCTGGGATGCCATTTAAAAACGGTTAATTTGAGTGTCAGGACTTTCTTTTTCTCCTCAAACAGTATTCTTAGCAGCTCAACAGCAAAGGCAAATTGGCCACTAGAAAAAGCTAGGAAGAGAAACGGTGGGTATCTTGCTGAAAGATGTACCTTTGAGCAAACACGTCTCCTTTGGCTCAGGAATGGAAGAACAAAGGTGTTTCTCTTGTCTGTGTTACCCAGAGGTCTGCTAGATGAGAGGACCATCCCAGAGCTCCTGAGGGCTCAAGTGGTGCTCCTGCCTGGGGCTGTGCCAGCCTCCCCCATGGCACTGCCATGTCACACTACAGGTGAGCCCCCTTGAGCTGCCGAAGTCCCTGTTGCCAGGTCCCACCCCAGCCTTGCCTTGCAAAGGAGCTGATCTCTGAAAAAACACTGTCATCTCTCACCTGCAGCTGCTCCAGGAACATTGCAGCTTCCTGAGGTGTATGGTCTGTCTCGCAGCCCTGTGAATGTTTTGGCATGTCTACCTTTCAGGGCCAGAGGACTGGGCACCCTAAATCAGCTCATCTAATGGTCCCAGCTGCCTTAAAGATTGATAAAAGATCACAATGGTATGCAGTATTATGTAACAAATTACAAGGGTCACCTGGCAAATCAAAAGGAGATTAGTGAAGTGCAGTATCAGGCTTAAATTAGGAATAGGAAAGTTAGTAACTTCAGGCCATACAATGTGTGTTTCACTATGAACAGTATGAAACACTTGACAGGATAGCCGAGGATGACTACTGAACGGGACTTGGTGCTGTACCCAGTCACCCGTTGTGTTCTGCCACTGCAGCCATTATTCTTGTACTGCAGTTAAGCTTTATAACGCTGTGATATTTCAGCCCAGAGCACTGAAGGGTGCAAAATAACTATTGCATCAGACAACTGGAAGGGAGAACAAGTACCGTGAGATATCTGTGTTTCGCATGGGCTTTTTTCATTCAGCTACCTTTGCAGCCCATCCACATCCAAACATGCATTCCCTGGCTCCTTTGTCTGTCTCAGACACTCACAGAACCCTGCAGACCGCTTTGAGGCTTTGACTGATAGGTGTGGGATGCGGTGTTTATCAGTGCAGGAGTTAAAATAAACGTTGCCTAGGTTTACTGGCAATTAGGTTTGCTCACATAAAATAGAGAATAGAGAAGAGAAGGTACAAACGCGCAGCCTTGGACTATTTAGATAGGATTTGGGTTGCATTGTTCACGTTGTTTTTATTTGATCTAGATGAAAAGCATTTTTAACTTGGTAGCCTGGAAAGATTAGACTTGCACATACACAATAAACCCCTTTTTGTTTTGTTTTCCTCTTAGACATAATACACAGAGAGAGGGTGTTTATACAGCGGCGTGGACAATGAATCTATTGTCTCATCTCCTGTAGAAACAAGTGCCATCAGTGCTCACAATTGATCCAAGAGCTCTTACCTGATTCCAACACATCAGTTATTTATTTTTTCACAGAGAAAAGAATCCCATGAAACTAACAATTGTTTTCAAGGACAACATAGGAGGAAGGAAGAGAGGAAAACCCCAAGTGGTGCCGTAGTTGTTTAGGGGTTTTTTGTGCTGCACTTCAAACAAAACAGCCAGTCAATATGAGGGCACAGCAAAAGCTAATTTAGCTATCAGTGTGAGATACGGGTTTTACAGACTTTCTCCTGCATCACTGGAGTGGGCAAAAGCTTTCCCATTGACTGGAACAGGCAGATCAGGCAGGCTGATTGTCTGTGTGCTCGTTAACACTCGTTATTGGCATTTCTGCTGCTTTTACATGGATGCAACTGTTCACGAGGAATATTTAAACCTGTTCTTAGAGGATTCCAAATTTCTCAAGTAATTTTGGTACCCATCATCTTTTGGGATTGGTGCCCAACTGCAGTCACATGCTGAGATATTATTTTTCAGAATCTTGCATTTACTGACTTGCTGCTGTGTCCTGGAGACATGCCATTCACACTTAAGATCATAAAGATCTGCTTTATTTACTTCAAGTGTTACCACTGCAGCTGATGACAACAACAAATACAGAAATATTTACAATGCTTCCTCTTAGATACATTTGATTGACAAACTTGAGCAGAGATGTAGCACAGAACAGGTCAAATTCTCAGCATGAACCAGGAGTGTACCTGGGTCTGGGCAACCCACAAACACTTCTCAGCCCTCAGACTCGGGTACATGCCCCAGCCCCTGTCATGCTGTGACAGCTGTGTTGTCCTCCTTGTGCACTGGTTTCCATGGAAGGAAACCTAGAGACATGAGCTGAAGGGGAACTATGTGTTGAGCTTGGTGGAGTGATGGACATTTACACCAGACCAGTTTGCCCGATGGCTGTACAGCATAAATTCATCTAGCTGGAGGCAGATGGAGACGATAGAAAATTATTACACATTCCAAATAAAAAAAACCCAGAACTAGGATAGATCAATCCTCTAATCCAGCCCTTATGGTTCTAGCAATTAGTGGGATGCCAGGAAGATCATGAAAGGCATCAAGACCACCACATATACCTTAATGTGCTCTTGTTTGTGATATTTATTTGTCACATCTACAAGCAGCCACAAAGGTGGGGCTCTTCACAAAGATTTGCTAAAGAATATATGATGAAACAGCAAAGGAAGAGAAGGATGAGAGAGGAAACTGGACCCTAGAGAACTGGCACAGATTTCCCTAGGGCTTGCAGGCGTCCTGTTGCAGCCAGAGTTGCATTCCCCTGTCTTGCAATACCCAGTGCCCATGAGCGAAGTGTGCTGGGGCTCCTGTAAAGAACATCGTCCTTCCCTGCACCCGTCCACCCTGAGCTGTGGCAAATTTGTCCTTTCCCAAATCTACATCACATGCAGGCAGCCTTTCTCCTGGCACACTTGGAGGGCTGAACTCTCCATGAATCCAGGCCGTGTTCATCCATACGTGGGTGGAAAAAATGCGCTCTGTTATTCGGCCTCAGCCAGCTTTTTAGTGAGCAGCTTCTTAGCTTGCAGAGAAAGCAGCAAATGATGACTATGCAGTGAGTTGCCCTTCACTTTCCTTTTTAAAATAAAATGTGACTATTAATCAACAAAATGATGTGTCTCAGGGCTCTAGAGGAGAAAAAATAGCTTGAGGTCATTTGACAAACTGATCCTTTTGCTGTGTTGCATTTCCCATGGGACATGACAAATTAAATGTTGAAGCCAGCTAGAGAGTAGTGATGTGTCTCAGTCCCTGTATTAACCAGCCTGCCTCTCATTTACCACTTTCCATTTAAGTAGATGACTGTATACAGTTTGAACAATTGAGTTTTTCATTCCATAATCTCCCTAATTGTAATTTAGATAGGTTTCCTGACAGTCGACCTCAAGGCTGCAGGGGAGATGATTCCAAGAGCTCCTTGTGCACCTAGGGTTTACATAATGGATGAAAATTCAAATCCTGGTCCGAGGTGCAATTAGATAACGCCAGGAAAGGGAAAGAAGGGATCGGATGAACTGCAATCTGAGAAGGAGAAAAGCACATTCGATATCACTGGGAGGCAGAACTAAAACACATGCACATGCACTGACCTAGATCACAGTCAAGGCATTTGATACTGTCTGGTAGGGAAATGAATATCCAGAGACTTTGCAATGCAACATGTCGAGTAAATAGGAGCTGATTGACAGCCATAAAAACCCACTAACTGATGCAAACAGGAACATTCATGAAGATGAAAACTTTAAGTACAGAAGAGTTGTAGCACATAGAGTGGTTTATTCCAGTCCTCCACAAAACCAGGAAAAAAGCCTGTCCAGAGTTTCAGAGGAAGAAAACGGTGCCATACAGAGCATATGGTTGCACAGGCCGTCAGATTAAATTTGATGCTCTTGTGCTGATGGGTGTGATGTTTCAGTGAGGACTGGCTGATAATACTGGTCTTCCAGGCAGATTTCCACAGTTTCCCTTAAGCAATTCCAGCATTCAGTTTACCCTCAGTCCTCAGCAATTGTTTGCAATTTTAGATAACTAATGGCCTATCAAATTTGTCTACGAACTTACACCCTCCTTCTTTCACATTAATATTTACTGCTCCAGAATATGTATCTTCATGCTGTATTGCTAAATCCTACTGAAATCAGTAGTCTGCAACAGGACTTTGTGCAGTAAAGTGACTCTCACATCCACAAAGGGCCTAATCCTGAGAGATGTTAGGTTGCTGCAGAAGGTGCTTTTTCCTTCCCAGTGTATTCAGCACTCTTGAGAGTCAAGCCTTCAGCTGGGAAGCCAGCAAACAACCTTGTCAGTGTCATGAGAAGCACCGGGCTTCCAAAGCCAGAGAGGACACCCTAGGATGGCAGCTGGTGCCATCAGCACCTACTTTCCTCCAGTAAAAGCCACATCTGCATCTGTTGTGGCCCCAGAAAACATGCTGGTGTTCCTCTCAGGGAAAATACTGCTCATGATTACAGTGATGGGGACTGGTTTATGAATACCTGATTAAAGTATAAAATGTGCTGAGCTGACTGATGCCATTGACAACTGAGCCATATGAAATTAAAAGTGTATCTGTTTGCTATTACATAAGAGGAAAAGCCAGGAGTGGAAAAAAAACCTGGAACTTGGCAAATCTCATTTAATCACATCTGGCAATTTTCTAGTCTGAGTGATTATCACTGTTGGATATCATGTTTGTGGAAAGTTGAGCAAACAAAGAAACTAAAGCAAACAAGAGTCAGAAAATAAAGACCCTTTTTAAAAAAAAAAAACTTGCGCACCTTTTTCAATAATATTATAGGTCATACTTGGGAAAAGGGTATTTAAAGTTATTCTTTAAGAACAGTCACATTTCAATTCAGTTTAGCATTAGTGACAGATAGCTACATACTAGAGTAGCGTACAACACTCCTTTGAACTCACTTATCTTGAAAGAATGGAGAAAGTTTTCTCAATTTTTTTTGTGGTCATTGCAAGAAATACAAGAAATATCAAACAACTTTGACTAGCTGCAAAGATCCTTTGGTAGTTCAACAAAACCAAAAGTACAAAAAAATCTTAAAACGTGACAGGTGGAGAGATATGCTTAAGCTTATTCCCAGCCATGAAGGTCTGTGAGCGTGAAGGTGATTGCATTTGTTCCAAACAAATTGCTCTATTTCAAGGCTAAAAAAATTAAAATGCCATTCAACTTGAAAATGTGACACTTTTGTATTTGGAAAAGTTTAAATGGGTTGCTTTGACATCTTCAAAACTCTTTCTTTTCAGAAATTATTCAGGTTAGTAGATACATTAAAGACAGTGATGTTTCACGGATAATTTTGGGCAGCTATCTTTTGCTTGCTTTGAATTTTTTTCTTTCCAAACAAGCAAGGCAAGGGTTCCCTGAAACTTTTTGAACCAACTTCTAGCTAATAGTAGTAAGGTAATATTTGACAAATCTCAAGCCTGTCTGCATGGATGGGCACAGATGATCTCTTGCTCCGCCTTAGAAAATGGCAAGAGACACTAGCCCTGAGCGTGATGGGATGCTGACACACAGCTACTGCACTATGGCTGACTGGAAGCTGCTCAGCTCACACCACCAGCATAGCAGACCCATGTCCATCAGCACAGCCTGAGAGGTTGTACCCTGAAAGAACTCGTGTGGGAACAGTGAATCTCATAAATGCAGGTATAGCTTCAGCAGAAACTGTTGGGCACTCCACAACAGGCATGTAGCAGAAGCAGTTTCTAGCAGAGTTGTTGATGAGAAAAAGGCATAAAGAAACTATAGTCGTGATGGGGCAAAAGAAACTGGGAGCTCTTTCTGTTCTGCTCAATTATAATCTATCCAGATTATTTGAGACACACTTGACGAGTCAGCTGCTTGTACTCTGTAATGGTAGATGAAGTTGTCTGGGGGCTTTAAAAAACCTTCCTTTGGAAATGAAAATATGGAAATCTTCAGAAACAGTTCAGAATAGAATTGCTTCCTGCAGCGAGGACCAAGCTCTAGTTTACTGGTAGATGGATATCATGGTAAGAATAAAAAGATAATGTATTTGAATAATCAAATACTCCTAACATTGCCATGAAGAATTATGCACCTAGCATCATGGTATCTGAGCATCACACAATGTCCTAAGTGACAAACTATTATGTGTTCCTTGTTAATTTGTTTTTGTCAGTCAGGGAAGAAACTATGAGACATTTCTTCAAAACTGTTTTTCTTTTTCTGTGCAATTCAATGTGGGAGGTTTTTTAGTGGAAGTGAATTCAAAAGAAATGAAGCTTTGCACTTTGAAATCTTTAGTGACATTTAAGATAGCTCAAGTCAAACAGACCTAAAGCACTTGTCTAGTGTAAATGTAAATATTAAATATGCAAAAAAATTTGACATCTATTAAGGTTAAAGCCAGACAAAAACCTATAGAGTAGACCTACAATTCAATGACTAATAATAATATATATATAACATTTTAATAAATTTAACTGAGTCATTCTGAAAAGTAATATATAATCTACAAACATCAATAGAAACCTGAGACCTGCATAGCTAAGCCCAGGAAAGTTGTTTTTCTTCAGAAGTCTGCTCTTGGCCTTGCTGCTACAAAGGTGCTGCCAATTCATACTTCCAGTTTCAAATCAATATTTTCAATGCTTTTGGATAGGGATACATGTTGAAAGTCAGTAGTGAATCATTTCATTTCCCACTCAGAGTATTGGTAACAGTTACTACACTTTTCTGTGCATGTTGCTCTGCGTTATCTATGAATTTCAAATGGCAAACAGGCTTTGTCTGCAGAAGGATACTGAGGGGCATTAGTCTGAATTAGCTGAAGATGTGAAATTAGAGGAGATTAATTGAATGTTGTTAAAGTCCTCATGGGCCTTTCAATTCAGAATGAAACCTGAAATTTTAACTTAGATAAATTAAGCTAGTGGGTACAGAATGAATTAAACCCATCTTCATTCTGAACCAAGCCATCCACACAAGGCTTGACTGTGTATTTATCTAATTTGTCCTTGGGCCAGTGGACATTAACACATCCATGTAGGCAAATTCTAAAAATAACAAACACGGCAGCTCTCAGCGTAGCGCGTTGGCACCCAGTGAAGCAGCAGCCCAGGCTCAGCTCCCCTGGAGCGGCTGCTGGGCAGGTCTGGGCGTGCAGGCAGGTGGTGCAGGCGCCTTGGTCAGAGGCGAAGACTTCAGAAAGAAGAAAAACAACTTCCCTGGGCTTAGCTATGCAGGTCTTGGGTTTCTATTGACGTTTGTAGATTATATATTACTTTTCAGAGTGACTCAGTTTATTGAAATATTATGTGTATTTTGCTGAGTCAGCACAGCATCCTGGACTGAGCAGGCATGGCTGGACATACACGAACATGAACTTTACCTGATCCAATGAAGGAAAACTAGAACTGTTTTAAAACTTTTCTCTGCCAGTGCATTTGCACTGTGGGTGTGCTAACCTATTTGAACTGGTTCCAACCAATTAAAAAATTAAATCCTGCTAGTCCATTCAATGTCAAAGCTGGATGCTTCTGAAGTTTTCCCGCCTTAGTTTCCCAAAAACCCTGTTGCATTAAACAGAACAACAATATGACCAGATCATTGTTTGTAATCATACTTCTTTTTCATCTCTCAGTACAGGCTGTAATGTGTCAATAATACGGATCCATCACATGAAAAAATCAGTTTAATCCAACATTTTTAAGTAGCAAAATGTTGTTCAGAGAAAAACATGTGTACCTGAGTTAAAACCAGGAGTCAGCCTGGAATAAACAATAGCAAGAAAAATTGTTTAGGATTCACCCTGAACTCAGGGACCACTTGCTGATGCCAGAGCCGGAAGATGCCACCTACACTCGGTTGTGTGCAGCTTCATAAAATGCACGCCCTGTTACTTTCTTTCACGTTACCATTCACACTGTGGGTGTTCTATAATTTATGATCATTATGCTGCCAAATGCATATTTCATTGCCATTAAAAGGTACAGCTACAAGACCATTTGATACAGGCAGATTTTGCTGTATCAGGAGTACTGAGGTCACATCTTGAACGTTTCTTAATACACAGGCAGGCTAGAGATCTGTAAACGGAAACACAAGACAGTGATACAAGTGAAGCTATAACAGAAATTATTGATTAATGGTGTTGCTGCAAATGTCCTGAATTTGAAATCATAAAACCAAACATCATTGGGTCTTAATGAGACCTCAAACCCAGACTTGCATTTGAATTCCTGCCTGAGTTGATACAGTATGCAATTGAACAGTCTTAAGCAGACGACTGGGCTGTCCCCCTGGAATTTTTAAGAAAAAATGAGCCTGCAGCTTATTGCAGCCCAGGCCCATTGCTACTGTCAGTTTGGTTCTTCTTTCATGCACACTTTTGCACACTGTGTGCACCCATAATGATATAATTGAAGCTGCAGGATGTCAAGGAAGAAAGGCAGAACATGGTCAGAAAACCGATCACCAGGTCTGACTTAAAAAGGACAAAATGAACAGTCATTTAGTCCTCTCAGAATCACATTACATACATTGTATGCTTTCCATAATAAAACTACACTGGAAAATCAAGCGTGGTTTTTTGACCAGGAATATAATTATTCTTTTCAACATACCAAGTTCTGGAATTTGATCAAGACACACAACCATGAATTTACTTGGGGAGAGTAATATATTTAATGATGTGCTTAACAATCATAGAATCAATTATGCTTGGCAAAAATGAATGTGTTTAAAATCTGCCAGGGTCAAAAGATCGGTTTCAAAATATGTTTATTGAAATGAAATCTGAAAAAAAATAACCCCTCCCCCTACAACTTCAACCCACCAACCTGAAGCTAAAAAAGTCTGGATCAGGAAAATGGTGAGCCAACAATCTCTCTGCACTAGTAGGGACTTTAGGAATTATAAAAACAGAGAAGTTCAATAAAAAACATACATATACATTAGTTTTAACGTCCTGGAAAAATTATTCCAACAGAACTTTAAGCACTTGGGTTTCAGTTCTGCAAAATCTGTTACAAAAGCATGCAGACATGGCACCTGTCAGCTATGGCATCCAGACCCTATAGTGAGCAAAAGTGGGGTGGGGCTGACATTGTAGAGATGCTCCAGAGCATGGAAATAGGAGCTGATATCATCCACACAAACTGACGTTGCTGAAAAATGCAAATGGGGAATGCAGTGGGAAGTGGCTCATTTGCCCACAGAAGGACATCTGTTTGCTTGGTTTCCATAGTGAGGAAAGAGAGGTTTTCCTAACCTTGAGATTTTCAGCAGGTCAGCACAGGAGGGCAATTGCAGGTGTTCCACTCACAGAGGAGTCACCATCAGAGGGCTGGTTAGATATGTTTCATTCTGTTTGTTTATCATACGTGTTCCTGGCAACCAGTTGCTGTGATATAGACTTCCACTGTTAATCAAACACTTGGCATCATGCCCATGACTAATGTAACACAAAATGTTTATTTTCCTGATGTAAAGCATCCTGTAATGGCAAATATCATCTCCTAATGAAGCATGGCAGTGCTGAGGCCAAGTTCTTTTTCTGGCTTCCGCTGGGGACACAAGCACTGTACGCCCCAGAGTAAACCCTGCAGCCCTGCCCCACTCCCCTGAGTGGACCAGAGGTGCAGCTCACAGAGCAAAGAGTTGCCTCCTGTCAATAGGAGGCTGGTGGGGCTGTCAGCTCTGGCTGTCTCTGCCTTCCCCCTCTGGGCTGGTAAAACGTGTCCCGATACACCCCTATCTATCCTTCACATTCAAATGAGAGTTTTGATCAGAGTGAGTGCAAATATAGCACAGCTTATATAGTGGTCTCTTTGCTTTCACAGTACAAAAGGACTTGGAGAAAGAGCTCAGAAAAGTCTCTGACTCCTCACTTATCTTGTTAGAAAATCCAATACTTTTGACTCACATGGCAGTAAAGAGACAGTCACAGAAGTGAAAGGAAGAGCAAACAAAGCGCACAAGGCTGACATCGTGCCGTGCGAGTGCAGCAAATTATGTTTGTAAATACCGTCCCTCCTGCTGTAGTGCACTGGGTCCTAGCTGGGGAGCTGCAGAGACAAGGAGAAGGCAGGGGGAGGCAGGTTAGAGGAGTCGGGGTCAAAATCTGGGTCAGGTCAACATGAGAAACTGACTCCTGAAGGTAGTGACAAGAGGCACAGAAAAGGCTGAGATAGTATGTGAAGTCAGAGATGAAACCAAAGATACTGCTGTTGAAAAAGGACGGCAGAAAGCTTACAGTATTTCTGTTATATACCTGCAAAAACAGTCTGCTTTCTCTCCACAGGGGGAATCGAGTTCTCTAGGCTGGACATACTTGCTTTGGGTAGTTATCTTTCTCTTCTTAGAAGTCTACCATATATTTTAATATCTTTATAAAGCCTGAAAACTTTGTATTGTAGGTAAACTTATGGCAGACTTGCACAAAGCAGCAAATGATTCCCAATATACAGAGCCTGGCTACGGTGTGTGTTCACACATGCACCCTGACATGGCTTAGTACTTTCTCCTACAGAAAACCGATCCTGACTGTAGATGGTATCTGATTTTTTCCTCCAGTCTGTGCCTTTATCCACAGCAGAAACCCTGCTGCGCCATCCCAGCTGCTGCCATAGAGCGAAGAGAGTCCATCACCTCTTTATGTTTTGGCAGGTACGAAGGTGGATTAAGAGCCCCATGGTCAGCGTTGAAAAGCACCCACATGCCAGCCTCAAATACCCAGGGTCCACTGTGATGCATTTACCTCCAGGGGATTCGGAGCTCGAGCCTCCGCTGTGCCAGACCTGCCTGAGCGACCATCCTTTCCAGCGAGGGATTGCTCCCCAGGAGGCCGAGTCCTGCTCCTGGGAGAGCCAGAGAAGCAGTAAAGTAAGCCGGTCTTTCCTCCCCTAAACTTTGTTTACATGTTTCACATTGATAACGGGTCTGTACTTAGGAGATTGTGCTTCCCTCAGAGAGAGGGCACTCTCCGAAAGCTCTGCTGATCCAGGCTGCTGTGCACATCTGGGCTCTGCTTTCTACCTTGAACTTTGATACTCACAGACAGCAGGAGAAGCAGAGGGTTTTTCACTGAAGTGCTGTCATGTAGTCACACAATATTTGAACAGATTAGTATAACACTAGGTAGTATTTTACCCTGTTTTACAGAAATTGAGCTGTGAAGAGGTGGCATTATCCTTCCAAGATAATGAAAAGGATCAGGACTTGTTAATTTTTTCCCTTCTGCCCCACAATTACAAGACGACCCTTCTTCCCCCACCCTGTCCCAAGCCATATCTAGCTTTCTCTTTAGGAACAAGTATTTGGCTCGGGGAGTTTTCCCAGGCAGGAGGTGAATGATTCAGTGGGTCCTTTAAGCAGGAGGGAAACTCTGGTTTGCCTTGAGTCATGCCGGTATGCTGTAAACGACAGCATCGTTCTGCATGTAGTACTGGCCAGTTGCATACAGATCTGAAGGTGGCAAAACTGTAAAGGCTGAGATGAAAATGGTCAAGAAGGGGCTTTTCTGAGGCAGACCTCGGACCTTTCATTCATCATTCACCTCCACCTAATCCCCGTAGAGAAAAGCCAAAGACAGAACAGAAAGTTTTGCTCAGAGCCCATCATCCCTGACAGAACCATCCCTGCCTGGAAACTGTGCACAAGAAAAGGAGACAGGTGTAGAAACATAAAAGCAAACAAATAAGAATCTTTCCAAGTACAAAGCAGAGCAAATGTGACAAGGCATTTATCAGAGCCTTAGCACACAGCTCACAGCAGAAACTTTTTTTCACGCTACATCTGCTGCATTTTTAAATAGGGAAATTCAAACAGAAGGTTTGTCCTGTGCACTTCAGAAATCCAGCACTGGTGAAACATATGCGCAAGCAGAGGAGCTAATTACTCTTCCATTTTACTTCATTAAGAAGATTAACTCTGCTCAGGCTGAAACATTAAAAAATGAAAGCACTGAAGATGGAAGGTTCTGCAAATCCTTTGCCTTGCTGTAAATCACATGTACTCCTGTGCAGCTGTAGGGCCTCACGACTGATTTCCATTAGGTTTTACGTGCATATGGGATAGATTTGGCTGAATGCAGATTCCCCCAGACTTCTCTCAGTCTCCTTACTGCAGGCAGCAGAGAGGCTGCTTACTCAGCAGCTGGAGTCTGCAGCAAAAGGGATATTTTGCACGCTGCTTTAAAAATGTCGTCTGGCGAAAGACTCCTTGGATAAAGCTACCCTGCATAAGGAGTCTTTTAAGTAAGTTAAAGCACAGAGTCTTTGATGTGATTAAATGTAAGGTCACTGCCTCTTTCTCTACAGTAAAGTCAGGCAGGAAGCTTTTAATAATAAAGGCTGAAGGAGCTCTGTGTCTGACCTTTTCCAAGTTTAAAGAGAGTTGTGGGTGAGATTCTGTTCAGGGGTTACAAATGGCACAAGCTGCATAAATGTGAAATAACTCCCTTCACTTTAAACCAATGAACTTGAACAGAGACAGTCCATATTTCAAGGAGAAGAGAATGTAGTCTCTGTTAAATCAGCAGGGAGCTTGGAGTGCACCAGTTGTCTCTCCTGGCTAATTCTTGTCTCTTTTTCCCCATTACTCTTCCTTCTCTGCTTTTCAACACATACACGGGTCCTACTGACCCTGTCTTTTTGCTCAAGGGCAAATTAATTCAAAAAGAAATCAGCTGTGAAATACTATTAAAGGTTTATTCTAGGCAACAAGCTTTCTCTGACACATTTCAGGCTATTCTGATCAGTTTGAAAAAGGCCTTATAAAAACCAGCCTGATTAAACCACAACACCCAAGGGAGCACGTGTCTGTATTCCTATTCTTATTCAACACAAAACCAGAGAAAAAGATCATTATTGCTTGTTTACTGTGATGGTAATTATGTAGTGGAATCTCAAAAAATTGACTTAACATAAATAAGATTATATTGAAACTGAAAGTATTTAAAATAATGAGATTTTTTCTTATGATACGCTTCCATTTCCACCTCCCCAGGCTTTTCTATTAAGGCGTGTGTCTGTTAGAGTTTATAAATGATTACTGATGTAACCTCTACTAAGTCTCCTCTATTGTTTGTATGCTAGTGTATTATCTCTGTATTTTTATGTTTTTTCGCATTGTATGTGGTGGACTAGATAATTTTCAAGCATTGACAGAAAACCATGCTAATTTTCACATGACTGACTTACATAGTTACATTACTGTTTTTTGCAACCAATGTAGATTAGTTATATGGAAGCTTATATCTGCTGTACCAGTGTAAGAACTGAAACCCTAAGGGCTTTGGACCACTGCCAGGGTAATGATTTACAATAACTATTCGTCACTTTTCCATGTCTATCTATATACTTCATGTTGCATAAAGCTCACTGGCTTGATGAGGAGGGTAAATTTCCTTTCAAAATAAATTGACGTGCTGTACGATGAACACCCCATGTAAATAAGCTGGTTTTGAAAGAGAGGGCAAACCACCTTTTAGACCTGCTTAGCAGTCTACTAAATAGGGAGACGGGAACATGGTGAAATTTTGATCTGATTTATATCTCTCAAGAGAGGGTTTACCAAAGTGGGTTGTTAGGGGTGAATCGTACTTACCAAACTGGGTTGTTAGGGGTAAATCATACTCATATACACAATCTGCATGATCTGTATATGCTGCTTACACTGTATTGTTATGCCCTTGTTTCAGATCTTTCTTTAAATAAGCAAAAGATAACAGACCTTGTTGGTGAGCTCAAAATATCTTCTTTTTTTCTCAAACAGAGCCAACAGCTAGGTTTAAGGCTTGTTCTGTTCTTTCCTCTTTGTCTAAAAAAGCTCCTGCTACCCTATCTATTAGCTGGCATTTGTCCTGAAGCACCACAGACACATCCATTTAGTAGACCGAATCCATGAATATTTGGAGCTGTCTTTTCTTTCCAAAGATAAAAAAAAAAAAAAAAAAAAAAACAAAACAAAAAAAAAAAAAAAAACACACCAGAAATGTGCTGCCCCTAGCTAAGGGATGAGAGGGGAAGAGCAAACTAACGTGTTTACTCCATTTGAGCAATGTGAGTTCATGTTGCTGGGAGCATCTCTGTGTGTCCAGTGCAGCCGCCACTGTGTGACTGGGGGCTCGGGGTGCTGAGCAGAGTGCTGAGCCCACCAGCCCCAGGAGGGATTTATCCCCACATCAGGTGCAATACGGTGGGTCTGGCAAAGGGTTTTGGTCTCTTCACCCTCTCTTGCCACTTCTGTGGCGCTGGCAGTAGAAAAGAGAGAGAGGCTGCTGAGGGAGCTGCCCATCTTCCTCCACCTGCCATGGTACATCCATGCCTGTTGTCTTTTGTGAAAGAGCATCAGGAAAGTCTTGCTTAGAGCTGCAGGGAATTTAATGCTGCCACCATTTTGGACAACTCCTTTGCATCTCGTTAGAAGTTACTCTCAAAGACACTCTTGGATCACACTGTTAGAACAGAAGGAATTTATTATACTATTAAAAACCATTCAAAGCTTCTGTCTATAGGAGAGCTCTTGATTTCAGTCAGATTTCACTTTACCATATTTCAAGTCTTACTTCAGAGATGAGGAATACTGAAAAAAATATACCCAAGCTAAAGGCTGGCAATTATTTGAGACAGTTCTACTTATGACTCTCCTATAAATAACCTACAGCTTCTAGAAACCTGCATTTGAAATGGGGTAAGAATATGTTTCAGGTGAAACACCTTGTGTAAAGGGGCATCATAAAAATACGTGCCTTTTAATGGACTAGGAAAATGTGGAGATGAGAAAAAGAAATATCTGACTAGCTCTCTGTAAAGAAAGGGTTTGGTGACAGACCTGGTTGGGCTTTTTAGGGAAAGATGGTTTTCTCACACATTTTGGATAAAAAGCCCTCCTACATTTAATGATCCGCATGGCAATGAGACACCATGTGACTTACATCCTGATAAGTGCTAGTTAATACACAAACATATGCACATACATAACAGAAATAACTGAAATCCAGAAAGCCCAGTATGGGACAATTGATCCTAGAACCAATATATGTGAAAAGTGCTGCAATAAAACATGATTTGGAAAATAAAAGTAGGTGAAAAAGGGAAGTTCAGAATTGTTCAGTGAAATCAAATCTGGAGAGGACTGTAGAGGCTTTAATAAACCTAGGCAAATTAACAACCTGATGGCAGATTACACTGGATAAAGACAGAAACACAGTAATTTGGTGGAATAATTAGAACTACTCAGTACACACTGCAGAGCCTTAAATTAACTGTGATTACTCTAGAAAGCAGCCCTGGGTGCCACGGAGGGTAGCTCACTGAAGACCTCAGCTCAGGGTTAGCGCAGAAGGTCAATCCCACACCCAGCAATGCAGACAGTACCCATTTGGTGAGCCCTCCATTCACTGAATCTACTTCTGCCCCATAGGGAGGCACATGGGAAAGGATGCAAAATAAATATACATAGTGTGGGTGAGGACAGATCAGCAATACCAGGGCAACAAATGCCTGGGAAAGGCCTCAAAGGCCAAGCTATATTCTTTCCCTTCATCTATATAATGAGATCCACTTTGAGGTGGCTGGTAGAGGCCCTGGTAAGTAGGATCCTTTGGTAAGAGATTGCTAAAGAGCAAAGGACAAAGAGGCCAGTGGTCCCATGAGCCTACAGCTCAGGCTGACATTTGGTGTGAGAAACTGTGTCGTCTTGGCGCATGCTGGAATCTCCCCCTGCAGTGATTTGGGAAACACTTCTGAAGATCATCTCAGTGAGTTTTCATTTCCCTTTTGTCCCTTCTTGCAACCAGGAAAAGCTGTCAACAGGAAAATAATCATATTCTTAAACTCATTCGAGAAAAATTATGGCTCTTTACTTGTTTGCTCCATTGCAACTGTGAAATAGTAGGAATATGTCTGGAAGGCAAAAATGAAAAACAGTTTAAAGGTTTCCATTAAAGCTAACATATAGCACAGATACAATGAGAAAATTTTCTATGGTATAAAAGACTGAATATTATAAGCAGACTTTAAACGTAAGAGTTACAGGGATCTAGAACTGTCTGTCAAAACAGAGGAGTCAAATTTATTTACAGCTGGAGTTTAGTGTATTCATGTGTAGGATGTTCTTGCCTTTACACTTTGTTACTCCAGCTTTCAGAGTATATTTTGCTACATCCTCTCAGACTGGAGGATGGGGGCTTATCCCACTGAGTTTGGGAGCCATACCTTGTACTCATAAGAGTGACGTATATAGAGAGAATCTGTCAGACAACCCTGTTTTCAATGCTCCATGTTGTATTAACAAGGATACTTCCAGCATAATTCAAAGGAAAAATATGTTAAAACCAGCAAAGGAAATATTTGTATACTACATGTAACTTAACTTGAAAATCCACAACTACTGAAACTCCGTAGCTTCTTTGACTATTTTTTATATACAAGTAAACCCAGTCATCATATTCTGCTCCAGAAATGTATTCTAGCACTGTCCGAAAATGAAAGAGAATTTTAGAGAAGCAAGCGGTTCAATATGAGCAATTAGAACAGTAAAGAAGATATTTTGTACTTCTCTCCATTCAGCAACTTCTGGCTGCAGAAGGTCTGTATTTTCTGTATCATCACAAGTTGAAGTTGTAGCTTAGTCCTGCAAGTTGACAGTCTCAAATGGAAAACTTATTTTCACCAGCATAGCTTACAGCTATTTCCTAAATAGTTGTTTCTAGCTGACTGCACTAAAGCTCTTTTAGCTATTGATATAAATGTGTCACTAATGGGGTTTTGATGGAATTTGAAATTGAGTACATTTGAATACATATCTCTACCCATAAGCACAGATTTACGTACCTCCCAAAAGGTGTCTGTACTTTAGGAATTTGGTCATGCGTATATCTGAAGACCAGTGACTCAAATGTGATTTTATTGAAGATTCTATAGCTTTAGCAAGATGAAAAGCAATCTTAGATTTCTGTGTTGCTCAGATTTCTCAGCAGCTGTGAGAATCAGCTGTGAAAGCAACACACAAGTGAGGTGGGAACAAGCTTTGTTTCAAGGATTAAATCTAAATGCAGTACGTACTTTCATGAGTTTGTAATGGATTGATATAGGGTTATTATGGATAATATTTATTTAGACGAGTAAAAAATGTTTAACACAAAAGCGTTTTCAAATGGAAATGGCAAAGCACAGTTTGCAAATGCACAGGCTAAAATTATGTGTAATTTCAGTGAATGGCAAAGACTGAATAGCAGACAATTGCCTGTGGGGGTTTTTATGGTCCCAACTGACAAAGAGAATGTCTGTGTAGCATAGAGCATATAAATCAGTTCCATGACTCAAAGAAATGATGTGATACATCATCTGCTTTACAAATATGCAGTGAGGCAGTCAGTCATTTGTACATCCATCACAGGTCTGTTCAAGTGCCACACATTTAGTAAATTAATTGGACAAGTCAATATCAAAACCTAAAAATATGCTCTCCTTCTTTTTGAATGCTGGTTCAACACTACTGAAAATAATAAAAATATCTCCTATTTTCAAGAAACTGATTGTCAAGGGTTTTCCCTGAGGACATCTGCAGCTGGAAAATGATTTATTGTAATGATTTATTTCCACAGGGTTTCCATAATACCTGGATTGGAAATGATATCTCTTTCGCTCTCTTTTTTTTAATTATTTTTATTTTTAATACGGTATTTATCTAGCACCCTTTGCATTCAGAGTTCTAAATGACTTTGCTGACAGTCATAGGGATCAGAGAAAAGTATTCATTTCTACATCGGTGGTAGTAACCAGCAAATACCCAGCACAGTGGGTGTGAGGAATTTGGGCCAGACACAGTAGACCAAATTTCTGTTTGGTTTTGTCCTGTCATGCAGGACAGACAAGGCTCATTTCTGATTAGCAAGTGGTCAGACACATAAGGTCAAGAGGTTTGCTTGCTAGGATGCAAAGATGTTCTCTCTTCAGAATCCTGCTTCTGGCAATATTTAGTACCTAATGTCAAAGAATAAAGTGAACAAAACCAGTCAAACACACTTTGTATGAAAAAACATATTTTTTTACAACCTAATGCTGCGTTAGATCCATTTGGTTTTCAAAGGTTATATTTCACAGGGACAACTGGAGTTGCTCTCCTCTATTGGAGTTTGATTTTAATCTGGTTATTGCCCATCTTGTAATCATTCCCTCAGTTCATTTTGAAGATAATTCAGTGCTTCATAGTAGATAAATAAAGGAGTCTGTTGCACTGTGTGACAAGGTCATAAAAACAATCTGACAGGCAATTAATACTCCTCTCTTTAAGAGTAACAGCACTGAAGATAAAGCAAATCTATTGCATGTGTGCACACAAGACTGTGTAAAGACAGCTAAAGCCCAGGTCTGTAAACAGCTGAGTACGACAACACCAAATTCAAGCCCATCCATCAAGGGAGCAATAAGCCATGTTATAACATGGTCAGGGACTCCAGGGCTGCACAAAGTCCGGGGGATGTAGAGGGCAGGAGCAGCTGCAGGGCCACCCCTGCCACCTGGCCAGGGCAGGGGCAGGCTGCATGGAGCCCAGCGGTGAGCTGAAGCCTCCTTGACTTTCCCACTCCTAAACAGCTCCTCCCCTGGCCAGTTTGTGTGGCCTCTTCCCCATCAAGGGTCGTTTCATGGCCTGCCTAAACCGTGCTTTTGAGGATCAGCAGGAGTTAGTTGTGTATGTCATTTCTCTCTAAAGAAATGCATCTCTGACCAAAAAAACATGTTCTGTAAAGAAAAGCTTGTTTCTTCCTCTGGCTACTCTGTATGCATCAGTCTGTCTATCCCAAGAAGCCACAGATATCACAAGACATCCCAAGTGTCTTGGTCAGTATAAGTAACACAGTGAGTAATTTTGTTCTCCTCTCAGCATTGCAACTGTTGCATTCCTTTGCGGTTTATAACAAGTATCACTATTTTTCTGTCTAGAACTCCCAGATAACCTTTTAAGTAGAACTTTCCTCTTTGCACAGAGAGGTTCTAATTGGCGAAGACCTCTATAGTAAAGTCATGCGTTCCCTAAATCCTATTATAATGTTAGTTAATGCAGTGCATGCTGCTCATTTAAGGTAATTTAATGCAATTCCCAGATCCCAGAACTCCTCAGTGTCTCCTGTCTTAATACACTGTACTTGCTCTGTATTCAATTATACCCTTTCCATTTTCTGAAATCTTTTTCCCTCTCTGAATAGTCAGCACAGGATGTTCTAAAAGAGTTTCTGTAATGCACTTGAATTTGAGATGCGTGATAAGTCAACTTTTTTGACCATTGGCATTAATGGAAAGATAATTATTTCCAAAGCAACAGTGCAGCTGCTTTGTACAGCCTATATTGTATCACACCATATTGGCATTACCATTAAAATAAAAAAATCCTGTTCAGACTCATAACAGTTACACTATTTCAAAATTATGTTGGAGCCTTACTGGCAAAGAAGGCACTGGTTTTAACATCCCTTGCTAGTTTTGTGTAAGTTGAGGAATTAATTTTGGAGGAGCTAAATATCACATTTTCCTGATAGAGAGCTCTGTAGGGGAGGGTCATCCTATCTGACATCTATAAAAATCACTTGAGTCTGGAAGAAGAGGGAGTCAGGCCCATGGAACTTCTATAGATTAGAAATGACCAGTTTTAAGGAACTGAAAAGTAATCCAAAGCCTTCTAATTAAGAAATCCTTAGCAGTGAGCTGTCACGTGAAACCATGTGGGGTTTTGCTTTCCTGTGCAACTAAGTATTTTCTTATCTTTGCAGATAAATTTATTTACAGACAGAATTAAAAAAAACCCAAACAACACCATACCAAAACTACAACCACCAACCCCCCCAAATGTGTTAATTCCAATAAATGTTTTACAAGTGGTGTGACAGCACCTGATGACAACACCTGCTTTCTGAAGCAGAATCTATTGCCTACAGTGAAATACTCAAGTCTTCTACATTGCAGAGACAGACTTAAGTGCTCCAGAATAGTGCTGAGCAAGCACATAGAAAATGCAAAAAAGAGGCTAGAGGTATTTCCTTAAACCGTGAAGAAGGATTAGCATGCAAGAATGGTCTTCAAGAGAATGCCTGCCCTTGAAAGAGCTGCTAAGAGTGGGTACCTCCCACATATTATTGCTGAAAGTGTGAAGTGAAAGTCTGAGGAGAGCAAAGACTGCAATTTAGATATCTTTTAATATCTGGTAGGTGCAGAAAGCGAACACCTCTCCACTTGCAAAGCATCTTCTAACTACTACTCAGTAATAAGCTTGTGAAAGCGGAGGGTACTGTGAATGCCTCCTTTTGCAGCTGCATCACTCTGTAAGAGCACACACAAAACCTGGTAGCCTGCTCAGACCCTGGGTAGCCTGCCTGAACACCCTTCCAGGTTGTGATTCCTGGGCTCTAGTCACTGCTGGAAGGATTATTTGTGTGTTAAGGAGTTGCAGGATGATGCGCTGTTGTAGCTGAGAAGGAAACCTACAGCTCATGTCTGCTTCCCAAGGTCTGATTCTTGAAAGTGACCAGATTTTACTATCAGGCATGCAACTCCATTTCAGGCAGCCTCATGGAAAGCAGAGCAGATTTGATTTCTCTGGGTTGGAAAGGCATTAAAACAAGACCTGTCACAACCAGAGCATTTATTGTCAGGCCTGAGCTTTTACATAGAACCAGGGATTGATGTCCTTGAGATGCTCTTCAAAAAAACCTATTCTTAAAGGAATGAATTAGCTAATACTGCCCCTCTATTGTCAGTGTACTGGCTGTTGTTACCCTTACTATGAAGCATCTAGCGCTCCTAAAGAGGAACCTGCAGAAGTACCTATACACTTAGTTACAGGTTGTACCCTAGAAAACAGATGTCTAAAAGCTAGCATTATTAAGATGACATTTTGTTTCTTAAGGGTTTCTTTTTTCTTTTTTTGGGTTTTTGGTTTTTTTTTGTTGTTGTTGTTGTTGTTGTAATCTAGCTCACAGGAACTGAAGCTCTTTGAGAGATATTTTGGCTTAAAAAGCAGCCCTTTCATCAAAACAATTCCCCAAGCCCCAAGATACATCTACTGAAAGAAAAATATAGCTGCATGCAAAGCCAAATGCATACAGAAATACAACACAATCCTTTTTTCTACATAATAAATGACAGCTATTGAGGGAACAGCTACAGATGAAAAGAACAAACTTGCTTTCTTTTCAAAGTACCAAAGGGAAATGCATGAAACAATGAAACTGTTGAGTAAGACTCTGTCAAGATAAATATCATATATCTGAAAAGAAAAGTATCTTTAAAATCCGATTACTTATAACTGGAAGAATTTCAGAAATCTGTGTACCTTACTTCAATCACCGGTTGTTTTTGTCAGAACTGAAAGTCCAGAGTTTTTCTGTTTAGCTTTGCTTTTATATTGCTGTACATCACTGAAATGTTACAAGGTTTTCAGTTCCAGCTGTCTCTGAAGGTGGCTTTCTTTTTTAAATTCAGCATGTCAGTAAACTATGCTTATTATATTCCTAATATACCAAATTAACATTGTATATAAATATTTGGGTTGATTGTGTATATTGATACTGGCAAAGTTGTCAGAAGTGACTAGTAATTTTAGGCACTTTGACTCCTAGATGCACATGTACCAAGCTGTTCTTTAAAGACACTGCAGAAGGTAAGAAATACCTCTCGTGTGCCAGGGATCTGTGTAAGATCTCAAGCCAGGATCTCAGAAACTGGGACACTCAGAGCTGGTAGTGCCTCTGGGAACTCTTGCTCATTATGTCTCATAATTGAAGCTATTCGGCAGTGACCTTCAGGGAAGACAAATTTTAAAGGGAAATTCTCTATATCATTCCCCTCTGTAGGAGCGCACAAGGCAATACCGTGAACAGGGGGCATCTGTTCTGCAGTGAAGCTCTTTAGTAATAAGTATTTTTTACTGTTGCCTTTTGTTTCATATTCCCTTTAGATAATACAGCAACTTCAGGGGCAGGGTGGGGGTGGGGTGGGGATTTTCAAATTCTTCAACTTTAATCAATGCAGTTTTGTCGTGAAGAGGAAATAGAGAAATTTCTGCCAGTACTGTGTCAATCAGTGTGATCTGTAGAGCAGAAGTCCCATGCATGCTCCTTGTGCAAGCAGATCAGAGGAAATGGAGCTGACAGCCCAGCAAGCAAAGTTCTTATCACAGGTTATATGGCTGTTGACACATGACACATTCAGGATATCGCTTCACATATGAACTGCAGGGTAACTTTCCACCCTGATAAGCGCTACTTAATACTTTCCACACTCTACAGTTTTGGGAGGACTCTTTGAAAATAAGTAACCGGGCATTGATCCCTGGAAGGCATGGATACACCATAAATGATTGCAATGCTCAAGTAAATCCTCTTTCACAATGTGCCTCTTGTAGGATTCTGCGTTACACTGGAACATGAAACCCAACTGCAAATCGGCCATTTCCTGAGCTAGTTACAGCCCAGTCCCCTGGTTTCAATCCAGGGCTTTGCCTCTGCATTTGGAGGAGCATTTCCCACCTAATTCAGAAGACACCCTACTGAGATATCTGGCTCCTCCTTGTCCTCTCAGGCTTGCCTGTGGTGACAGTGTTTGCAATCTTTACCCTCTTTGTCCTCTCACAGCTAAGGGGTTGCTGCTGTAGGCTGTGAATCTGTGTTTTTACCACATTAGCACACGCTGAAGACCGTGCTGAACCTATCACTTGCCCCAGCCTATAAGTGGAGGAGCACAGGAAAAAGGCAATTTGGACACTCTCCAAGTCTCTTGCTGCAAAATTCAGATTGTATCAGTGCCATGCATCCCATTAGCAGCCTGATTCTCCCCTACATTTCATTGCAGCAATACCGAGAAGAGTGGAAATAAGACCTAGAGAAATTTTTGTAGATATATTTTCCTTAACCAGCTGTCAGCAGATCTTTAGAAGATGCTGTCCCTTTCTTAGTTTTGCAAAGAACTTTGGGGGGGGGGGGGGGGAGTGCCAGTGACCTCACAGAACACTTGTCAATATTTTTTTCTTTCAGCAAAACTGCTGTGTATTCTTAGTTTTGAATCTTCTATGTCTTGGCAGCAGCCGTGTGGTGAAGCTGATGGTAACAAACTTGTTCAATTCTGTCACAACCTCAAAATCTGTTTGGCTCCAGCTTGACTGTTGCCAAATTTGTGTGGGTTAGGATCATATTCTATCATTTCACTAAGAATGCTGTTTCAGTGACTTTGGGGGAGAAACAGGCTTTTCTTGGATGAAAGCCACAATTTTTAAATCAATTAATCCTCCTGATGGCCTCAGTGATAATGGTGGAAGATTGGTTATGGTACATCTGCTTTAGAGTTCTGTGGACAGCTGGAAAGAAGACCACCTGTGTGATGTACGTATCTTTTGGAGGAATGGAAAAACTGAATCCCTGACTCTCTAAGCACAACTGGGAACTTTTCATCAGAGAGGTGCATAGCTGTGAAAGTGCACACGACCAACCAGCATTCCCATATCTGATTAGGTAACTGTGAAAGCAAGTGAATACTTGTACTGTGAAAAAAGGAGCAACTGCCTTCCGGAGTTGCAGTGACTGTTTATGCTTATTAGCATGTTAAATATTTTCCAATTTAATAAGTCCCCTTTTTCTTGGTGCTGTGACTAGAGATAAAGTGAGTTGGATGAGAAAGTATAAACACGTCCAAAAGACCTGTTTTGGTGCTTTTATGATTTGCAATAGACATGAAATATCCTTTCTTCCCTTACTCCTTAAAACTCATGGCTACAGACAGTCCACAGCAGCAGAGGCTTAGGACCAACACATATGCTAAGTAGGCATGCAAGTAGTTGCATATTAAACAGTACTGAACCTTTATGTTGAAACTTTGGCCACCATGTGCCAGCCATTTTGTGCAATATCAAGTCTTGTTAATAATCACACCATCAAATATCAAACTGTGAAATGTTCAGAAATAAGACCCTTTGCAAATACAAAGCCAGATTGCAAGGACCACGCAGGCCCTGTTCATTCCTCTCTTAAAGTCTGTCTTGTGGGTGGAAACTGGAGCAAAGAAATAGGATTAAAATCTGATTTAAACAAGGTTCCAGTCAAACTGGATGTTGCTGCATGGCTGACCAGTGCAAACAACATCAATCCAGATATGAACTATGTTTGTATAGAACTTCATAGCTTAAGTTCATCAATTTATTTCTTGGGTAGAATGAAGTTTTGGAGTTTATTATCTACACCAACAGTATCTCCAAGTCATGTCTTAATGCCAACATGTATGTTTATACTAACATGTGTTGTGTTGAAACCAGGGTGGCTGACAGCAAGTGGAGGGAAGGATAGGATGCTGGGCACCTGCACTGCCTGGCCAGCCAAACTCAGGAAAGCGTTGGAAAATGATCCCAGTATTGCTAACACCGGGTAAGCCCATACTGAAGTCACTCAAAGGATGTCACAAATGCTTTTGTGGCCACATACATCATGAGAGATTTTCTGACACGGTGCTGAAAGCACACCACCCCATTATGCTCCCCAGTGCTGGGAGCTTCCTTGGCACCAAGCCATTGTTATGCAGGTAGGGGATAATGCCTTGACAAGCACTGATGCAGTGGACATAAATTGCATACAGACTTCATCTAACCTACATGAGTGACACCGCCATTTTTGGCTCCTGTCATGAGACCCAGAAGAAACCCACTGATAAGAGCTAATCATGCCCCTGACATAGCCATAGACTATTTGTGCAAGTTATATCCGTTTCTTTTCCTGTTTCTAAATGGCAAACAACAATCACTGCCCTCTTTATCAGGCCAGTATCACTCCACCTCCACCACCTCTTGCAAAATGTGGGTGTAGAATAACATGGGCTTGCAATAGTTGCATACAATTCCATTTCAAGTTTTGTACACACACACCAGACAGAGATGGCATTATGTAGACATCCGTTTATATCCCCTATACAGCTCAACTGTAATGACAGAAATAAAGGTTTGCTTCATTTCTTCCTCTGAACACACATGCAACTAACATCGCAACCTCCAATGAACCTAAGTAAAAAGGACACATTTTACTAATTTGCTTTCTTTCCCTGCAGATGTTTGTAACAGAGGTCAGGCAGTTAAAATGTCAATTGATTTTTCACATTCTCTGTGAATGAAGCTATTGCTTGTGCCAGCTAGAATATGTCCTTTCATTTTTCACCCCAAGAGGTAAACCCTGAAGACAGAGTGAGATTTCCATTGTCTTAAACAGAGAACAGGATCGATTCCTCACTACGTCACTGAGCAGTCAGAAATTATACGGAAATATAATTTAAAGTACAGCTCAGGTAGACAGTGACTCTCCAAATTCTGCTTATAACCACCCTCGTTTCCTTTTTATTTTCAGGTCAAATGATTCCTTAGCAGGGAAAATGAAAGGAAGAACAATCGGGTATTAAGAGAAAAAGGATCCAACCTAAGTACAGCATGTTAATTCATGCAAAATAAATCATTTTTTTCCTATAAAAATATGTGCTTGACCTTGCTTTCATGACAGTGAACTGCAGTATTATGAAAATATCATCACTTCAAAGTTTGTAGGACATTGAAGCTGTCCATATAGCCTGTTTGGATTCCTTAGGATATGAACATCTCAGGCAATGTAAATGGAAGTCTCGATGCAGCAGGACACCCCTGTTTCTGAGCGAACCCCATATACATGAAGTTTTGAGGGTTTGTTAGTCCTGTTGGTGGGATTTGAGATCCCCTATCTCTCTTTACTGAGTTCAGTCTTTTGTCTCTTTCTATCTGAATACATGGCAGAACCACAAGCCTTGAAAAAAGGATCCCCAAGTGCTTGATGAGCAGCAAGAATATATGCAGAAAAAAGGGCTTCTCCATTGGTATAAAAGCCAGTGTATGTGTAAACTGATTGTCATATTTATGTAAGAATGTATTAGGCGTTATCACCTCAGCATGAAAATTAATTGGAGGACTGGGAACTAAAGTCTGTTCCAGATTCTTTGAACTGAAATTTAAGTTCTAACAAGTCTTCAAACTCTTTGTTATTTACATTTTCTACCTCTAAAATGGAAATAATGATAATCCAGTTAATCCTTAGGCTCGGTACTACAAGATGCCACATATTGTCAGTTGTCTGGCTTGTGGAAGGCATCCATCACAGCATGAGTGGTCACAGCTTTTATTTCTTCCTATGTACAGAAAAATAGAGAACAACACAATATTTCAACTACTTTTCTATACTAGTGCCTAGGATGGAGTGAGGATATAGTCTAGTGGGTCAGTAAACTACCTACACAGTAAGTGCACTTAGTAGCTGAAGCAAAATCCAGTAGCACCTTCTTGCTGGCCTTATGTACTATGTGACTGAACAGCCAGAGAACAACTGTCACTGTAGGTATGTGTTTGTTGCTGAGACACCTCACTTGCTCATCCATGGAAAAATGCTCCTTGCCCAGGCCAGAAGCAGTTCAAAGCAAGCTGGGAGCATGCAAGGGTCAGCAATTATTTCTGAGGCTTTAACACCCAGGGCAGAGAACTATTTCAGGCAGAGTAAGAACTGACCCCAACCTTTGCCCAAATCTTAAACCAAACCTGAAGTAAATTCAGTTAACATTCATTTCCCTGCACTCATTCTTTGTGCGTGAGAGCAGCATAATGTACAACTGAATTACTCTGCTCTGGTTATAGCCAGCAAGGACCAGAAAGTCCAGTCTCATGACACTTTCAGGCTGATTTCTGGAAAAAAGGGAAGTATATTGTGAGCCTTGGAAGATATCCACAGCTCCAAGGCACCCTGTGAATGTGTGGAAGCTCTGTCCTCTGTAATCAACATGCCTCATTCATTGCGAGTGTTGTGTCAGCTCTGTATACAGCTACTTTTTTACTCCACTGTGCTGCTTAAGAGAGTTAAACTCCTCAGTCAAAATTATTTTAGGCACAGTTTATTACTTTTATTATAGAATATGATGAATTGGTTGGTTTGTGACAGTTAAATTGTAGTTTTTAGATTGATCTGCTAAAATCTACACCAAAAGAGAAAAATGGCAATAAATAGCAATAAATCCTATTTTTGATAGTCTAGATGCAAGCTCCGTTTACCTTATTTTGGAAAAGACAGATAATGTTAATTAAAGTGGGTTGGGTTTTTTTTCTAAACTTGATTTAGGATGTAGGTACATGTTGTGAGGCAACTGCAATGGCTCAGATTTATAGCTCTGCTTGCTATTTGTAGGAACTTTGTGTGTTTTCTCCTTGTGCCAAATGCAAGATTGTTTAACCTTCAGTGAGAGGGCTAAGATGACTTCATCAAATATGAGTTTGAGAGGCAACTTGACCGTGGGCTACAAATATTTCCCTGGTGGAGCAGCTACTTGTAACATAAAGCTTTTCAAAGAAAAGACATAAAAGTATCCTGTGACTGGAAGATCAAGCAGAAGCAATCAATAAGAAAAAAGTGAAAAAAATGTTGAACAAATAACTCACATAATGAAAGGTGGATTTTCCATCACTGGAAATCCTGAACTCAAAACCACATAATGAAATTATGTCATAGGTGAGGGGAGTGAGGTAGCAATAAACATGGCAAGATTCTGTAGCCACAGTATACAGAATATCAGACAAGATCATTGTATCATCTACTTCTGACCCTACAGTCATCATGACTGTAACTCCGAATTCACACACACACCTGAATTTCCTCTCCATTCAGTGTGCTTTGGCCTTAGATGGGAGCTACTCACAAATAGCTTGGACCTGTACTGATCAGTGGCAAGTTTTACAAGATCTTATGCAGCTACTAATTCTACTGGTTTCAAAGCCAGCCTTTTGTGCTCTGTTTTAACTGAGTTTTTAGGACAATAATAATATCTGGTTCTTCCTTCCCTGCAAATCTTAGTAGAACAAAACATTGACACAAATAATAAAGTCTCTTTATAATTTAACAATTGCCAAGGCAAATCTGTGATATTTATTAAAAAATAAAGTTGCAGCCTGAATAAAAGTTTCCTTTTATGAATGGAGGACATTTTTTTTCCAATAACAAGCACCTGTGCCAAATGCTTTTCTGTTATATAGCAAAGATGTGATGGGAAATTATTTGAATAAATCAGTAATGCAGTTGAAGAACTTTATTCTTGTCATTTCTGGTGCTTCTTCTCGGAAGAGAATCCTTCAGATCCCACTGCGGTATCTATATTGTGGCTGTTCTGGAGAAAAAAAAAAAGGCATTTGTAAAGCTACACAGTCCTCTTCTCCTGAAAGAAAAATAAAACCGCATCCTGCTTATGTTGCTGTAGTGCAACATTCTTCCCATCTTACTAAGGGAGCCCTTTTTCATACAGGTGCACACAGTCTTATCTTAGGGTCCTGAAAAATCACACCTCCCGTAAAAGGAAGATCAACCCATCTGCAAAGCAGTGCAGCAGGAGAGAAGTTGAAGAATGAGAGGGGAGGGAATAAGATTAAAATTATTGGCCAAAAGAAGTGGAAAAAATAAATGTATGCTCATGGAACAGTGCAGGGGCAAGTGAGGCTTATGGTTTGAATCACGCTGGCTGCAAATTTATTCAGAAATGATGATGACCTCCACTAGGACACCAGGAGATGCCTGTCTAAAAAGCATATAGCTTCTGACCCTTGTAACACAAACATGGGACTTTGTGTAGGCTGAATCCTTCTGAGGCCCAGAGAAGAACAGAAATGTAGACAGGCATCTTAAATAGCATATGCACTGTGTTTATGGTAGTAATAGCCTGGACAGCTGTGCTTGCAACAATGGGATCCTGCAGTCCATTGTGCCAAGGATGCAGTCCTTTGCAGAGATGCTGCGAAAGGATGCAGTGTGCTGTGTGGAGAAACACAGATGTTGAAGAAACAGTACTGAAGCACACAAAATGCAGATAACGGCCTTACCTTAACTTTGCAGCTCACTTAATCATGACCCTTCAAGCTGACTTGATTGCATCATAATTAAACCCACTGCAAGTCATGGTTGTTTTACGGAAATCTGCATCAGTGCTTTTTCCACCCATAGGCAGAGCCCATACTCCTATATGAGGAGTCCTCACATTTTTCCGAGCTCCACTTGCATAAACATCTGAATATACTTTCACAGCCAGCCTGGGAGAACCTGCCAGTGAGAAGCTACAACAGCCATGTGCTGGTCTAGGCAAATTCAGAGTTCAGACTCACCTGGGGCTCCTGCTTTGAACACCAGCACAGGGCTGTCCAGACTACTTTCCTCTCAGAAGCTGCAGATGACTCTGGTCACCAGAAGCAGTGGCAGCCCTTCCTGGGCACTAGGCACAGTGGTACTCTTTTGGCAGGTGGCAGGACCTTGGCACAGATAATATCACTGAGACTTCAGCCGTGCTGAAGCAGTTGTGCCAAGAGAAATGTGGATGGCTCTCATTAATTTCAATGGATAGCTAGCTTTAAAGACTGATTATAGACATTTTTGTGTCATCAACTTTATGAATTGCATCACTTTAGGTGAGCTTTTCACAAACACAATACACAGAGCTAATGTATGTTCAGCCCTGTTGCATCCTGATAATTGTTTTCATTGGTATACATTGTCTACAGGGATGAAGCCTTAAATGTTAATCTGTTAAGTGTCATAAAGAATCCAATGACTTATGTGGATAATTAAGAACCTCAAGTGAAAACAGGATATTTCTTGTCATCCCAGCAGCAAAAATATGCTGGATGCCAGGGCTGTGCCTTGCTGAATAAAGCAGATCCTCTATAGAACTCCACAAAACAGCAGTGAAGGCAGATAACCAATAAATGAGTATCATTTGGTATCTGTGAGAACGTCTTTTCTTTTTAGTACAAAGTGGCTGTGGTATTTAGTCTAGATAATGTATTCTGCTTCCACTGTTGGTATTGATGTCCTTTCAAGTGAACAGAATATTCAACCATTAATGAGCTCTTTCTGTTAAGATGTTCAGCAATGAAATAATTAACAATGTTGATGTGTAAAATAGTCTTCAGAGTTTAAATTGTCTTTGCAATGAATGAAGCAGATCACATTTCTCTGGCTCTTGGTTTAGCAGAGCAGGTGAGGACTGGCTAAATGTTAAACATAGCAGTAATCCCATTAAAAGCACATGCATTAGAGTCTTAGGTCAATTCTAGAGCAGAAGTGTTACCTGCCTTACTAACATTGTCATTGAAAGAATAATAGGTCTTTATTCTGTCTCCTTTCTCCCGTTTTGGAAGGGGTCTCCCATGGCACCTTGCTCTGTGCAGTGGAGGAACATAGCCCACACATCACAGCAATGGAGGAAGCAGTTGCCCCAGGTCGCAGCTCCTCTGGGGCTCCCACAATGGGATGGAAGCACTTGTGTAAATGTCTGGATGCCCTCAACCATCCTCATGCTGGATGATATGAGGAAGATGAGTGCAGAGGAATGAAGGCAGTGGGCTGATTAGCATTGATAACATGCATCTGTGGCCTTGCCTCGAAGGCAGTGGGTTGATTGACATGGATGATGGGCAGCTGTAGCTCGTTCTTGCTAAGTAGTTAAATAGCCCTGAGGATTGAGGGAGGTGAATGGATGGGTGAGTAATGTGGACTGATCTCTGGAGAAAGGAGAAACAGCATGGGCAGTGGAATCTGACTGATGGTAAAAGCTTTGTTACAGCCTACTAGTTTGTGCTGCAATAGATGAGCTTTTTCGAAATATCTCATCAAATACTTGAATCTCAACAGCCTTTCCCACTCCCTGGCCTAGGGAAGAACCAGCCTTTGCAAGAACAGGCAGCCAGTCTGCATACCTTGTGTCTTTTCCCATCTTTCTTTTACGGGCAGCCTCCAGGCTGAGGACACACCAAGGGGTGCTGCAGCTGAAGGACTGTGTGCCTTGATCAAAAGGAGTAGAGAAGGAAGTGACACAGTGGCTATTTTATTAAGTGTTTGTAAAGTCTGCTCTCTGTTTGCTATTTATAAAACAAGAAAAAGCAGAATCATGCAATGAATGTCATGTTTGCACAAAATATATAAAGCACTGAACTGTAGCAAAAATCAGTGCTTCAAGTCAAGTGTTGCTTGCACTGACATACGGACTTCTGACTTCTTCCCTTTGTTGTTTCCCAGAGGCACTAGGATTGGAGTAATCCCAAAACATAGTTTAGTGCCTTTAACCTCTGCTCCAGAGATGGATCCTCTAACGTGGTTTACCTCTTGCAAATTGGAGGCTGTAGTTTTCCACAGCTGACCTTCCTAGGGCAAGGCTTAGTGGGAGCAGTCCCACTCACCACAGTGACTGGTCTTTTGGGGTCACATTATCAGAGTACAAGAAATGTGGGAAGGAAGAAGCTGTGCTTCATGGGATGAAAGAATGTGCTCTTTTCTACACCAAGTCACTATTGTATGGATATTGTTTTCAAATATTTGACCTGCTGAGCTCTTATCTGCTGTGGCTTAAGTGTACTCAACTAGCACAAAGACTTGGCCACTAGCATTGAACTATTTGTCTCCTTTCCTCTCACTGAACTTTAGGCTTGAGCAATGTCAGCTAGGAAACAGACTTAATTCAGCATTTTACCAGCACCATGATAAGCATATTCACTGTCACAAATGAAAAACAAAACTTCTTCAGTGCAACCATCATAAAGTAGAAAAATAACTAAAAAAAAGCACCTGCAAAACACTTCCATTCTGTAGATGTGGTGGCCTTGTACTTTTTCTTACATGTTAAGACATGAGAATCAACACCACCTATACTTCATGTGAAATCCCCATATTCAGAGAATGGGTTATTCAGTAGAATTGGTACCATGTGAAAACAATCCAGGAAAACATACAAAAGAAACATCCTGCATACAAGAGCAAGTGGGGTCTCCTTAAGGATGCCTCAGTTTTTGAGAATCTCAATTGACATAGCAGCATAGACATAAAAATGGAAGGTGTGATTAAAGTGCCACTGTAAACACAGATAATTGTGAAGCAATTAAAGGGGGAAAAGGGTGAAGAAGCAAAATTATTGGAATGGATGTATTTGTTAATAATATCATGCATAATTGAAGTGGGCATACTTAGTGCTATAGGAGCTCCACAAGCTATTTCAAACTAGATTTCCTACCTGTTTGTGTGACTTCTGTCACTGGTGTTCTGTGTTTCACCAGATTTAAGGCTTTTACCTTCCCACCACTGCTGTGAGATACAGAAGCGTTACCAGCTGTGGTCCTGCAGACTGGCACGCTGGAGTGCAACAATGTGTTTGTCAGCTCTGTGACTTGCTGGCATTAACTCGGGATGAGACACACAAGAGTGATGCTGCTGCAGTGTCAGCACAATCCTTGGCTTCTGCTGCAAACCCTTCTCTGTTGGTGGGTGCAAATGTGCAGCTTCAGTCTGGCCCAGTGCTGCTCTTGGCTGATGGATAAGCTGGTTTCTCAGGCCCCTTGATAAAAGCCTCCATTGCCTTTACTTGCACAGGCAGAACACTGTGTTCTGAGGTGAGGGAGGGACATGCATGTGATCCTCCTGGGAGACATTGCTTTTAGTAACAGCAGCCTCCCTTTTGCTCTGTTTCTCTTTAGTACCTGTTTGGCATAAATTTTCTTCCCTGGGACTTGTTGCACATGGCCCATTATACAATTTCTCAGATGTTTTACCTTTGCAGAACTTTGACTGCAATGCCTCTTATTTCATGGCAGGATGGCCAACAGTTTCCCTTTTTACTGGACTCCATTAAGGAACATAGTTCAGGCTTTGCAGCTTTCAGCATTCAGCTTTTATTGCTCATGGACACTGTGGATATTACACTTCTGTCCTTGACACGGTGTGTCTGTCATACATGGTTTTCCACATACATAAAGATGTGCTTTTCTGTAGGGACAGATCCGTGTCTAGTGTGTGCTTTTCCTTAAATGCTTTTCCCTGTGTTTTCTGAGCTCGTATTCTTCTGGGCATAATCACAGTTCTGCTTGGAATGCATCAAACTAAGCACTTTCTCTCCCTCCCTCCCTTCATCCCACACTTACTTTCTATTCCCATGCTGCTTCTTTCCTACAGTCCCTCTGGCTCTTTAATTACAGAACCTTACAGTAGCTAAAACACTGGCTGTCCTGAATGCCTGTTTCTTTCTTGTTACTCATCATGACTGAATAAAGATAGTCAGAAATATGCCATCAGAAGTGAGACACCTTTTCAATGCCTTTCAACGTTGTGCATACTCCAGCCAGCTTCACATCTGTTTAGAGTGTGTGTAATAGTGGGTGAAGTTGCCATTTGAGTTGGGAATCTTTTGAATGAAAGCATTTCTTAAACTGAAAACACAAAGAACATCACAGTTGAAAACTACTTGAGTGACTTACCAGAGCCCTAGACTCATACTGACAAACTCTTTAACCCTTCAGGACCGCAGATTTGGCAAACAATGCCTTTGTATGAAGAAGCACTTGAGTGTTGACATTAGCAAGAAAATTTCTCCTGTCTTTGGACACCAGAACTTTTCACCAAAAGCCTGTGAGGTGATTCTAGCAGGAATTCTTTAACTTCTTCTTCTGCAGCACCTTATTTGCTATTTGACTGCTACTTCCCATCCTGATGCTGGATGCAGTGTCTCAGTGGGATGGAGAGCCTGAGAAGTACTTTGGGATACACAGGGTATAGCACATGTTTAATTGTAGTGTTTTCTCATGGCAAGGTTTTGGTAGTGGGGGATCTACAGGGGTGGCTTCCATAAGAAGATGTCAGAAGCTTCCCCCATATCCAATGGAGCCAATGCCAGCCAACTTCAAGACAGACCCACCACTGGCCAAGGCCAAGCCCATCAGTGATGGTGGTAGCAACTCTGGGATAACATATTAAGAAGGGAAAGAAAAAAAACCACATGGGCAACAAAATTGAAGCAGAAGAGAGAAATGAGAATGTGAGAGAAACAATCCTGCAGACACCCAGGTCAGTAAAGTAAGGGCAAGAGGTGCCGCAGACACCGGAGCAGAGATGCCCATGCAGCCCATGGTGAAGACCATGGTGAGGCAGGCTGTGCCCCTGCAGCCCATGTAGGTTAACGGTGGAGCAGATAGCCACCTGCAGCCCGTGGAGGACCCCACACCTGAGCAGGGGGATGTGGGACCTGTGGGAAGCATGAACTGAAGCAGGCTTGCTGGCAGGACCTGTGGACCCATGGAGAGGGGAGCCCACACTGGAGCAGGTTTTCTGGCAGGACTTGTAACCCTGCAAGGGACCCACGCTGGAGCAGTCTGATCCTGAAGGACTGCACCCTGTGCAAGGGACCCACACTGCAGCCCATGGGAAGGACTCACATTGGAGAAGTTCATGGAGCAGTCTCCTCTGGGAGGGATCTCACACTGCAGCAGGGGAAGGGTGTGAGGAGGAAGGAGCAGCAGAGACAACATGTGATGAATCGACCACAACCCCCATTCCTCATCCCCCTCTGCCACTTGGTGGGAGGAGGTAGAGAAATCAGGAATTAAGTTAAGCCCAGGAAGAAGAGAGGAGTGGGGGAAAGATGGGTTTTTTTCTGATTTGAACGGTAATCCATTAAACTAATTTTCCCAAGTCAAGTCTGTTTTGCTCGTGACGGTAACTGCTGTGTGATCTCCCTGTCCTTATCTCAACCCATGAGCCTTTTGTTACATTTTCTCTCCCCTGTGCAGTTGAGGAGGGGACTGATAGAGTGGTTTCGGTGGGCACCTGGCTTTCAGCCAGGGTCAAACCACCACAGTAATCCTGACAACTGACTTCACCTTCATGCTCAGTTTGTCACCCAGAAGCAGCACCACTGAGGCCAGTGGCTGGTACCCTTATGAAAGTGGGGCCAGAACACAGTCACACAAATTCCTGCACAGCTCTGATCTGAGCCTCTTGTGTGAGTAAGAGAGGTCCAGGGGGAAGCAGTTAGATGCACTGTAATAGCAGGGATGAGGACAAAGTGTTAATCAGGGAGGGGAACATGGGTCTGTAGATCCCCATTGGCAATACCAAAGGATATGTGAAGGGATTACACCCGTGCATCCCCTACCCCAAATCTCCTCCCCATGAAGGCTGGCCGTGCCCTGGGTGAACGAGTGGGCAAAGTGGCTCTCCACAAACAGCCCCATGTCAGAAGACGGCCCTGCTGGGACCCTGCCTGCCATTTCCTTTCCCTTCCCTTGCCTCAGCGGGATGAAGGCGGGAGAACGGGGCTAACCATCTGGTCCATGGGTGTAAAATCAACACACGCACTTTGAATGGAAAAATGCAATTCAAAGTACAGTGAACCACAGAGATCTTCTGTTCTGGAAGATCGCAGTACCTGGCACCTCATAAGTTTGCCCCTGATTATAGAAACAGCTGGAGAGGGGCCTTGCACTGCCGCCTGACACGTTTTCTTTGGATGGAAAATAATTTTGGTCTTAAGCGTTGTAAAGCAATAACCCAGAACAATAGGAAGCTCTCATGACCTGATGTGTTCCCTCTGTTTTTCAGACGAAGGAGCCCCACAGCAAAGGAGAATCGCTGCCCAAGCCCGAGCCCAGGCCCCTCTGGGGCGGCGAGGAGGCAGGTACGGGCAGCGCGCGGCAGGGCGGGCAGGGGGCTGGGGCGGTGTGGGGCCAAGCGGGCAGAGCTTCTGCTTCTGACGCGCCTTTATTCAGGGCTGAAGTGCTTTATCCCCAAGCCAAGCTTAATTGAAGGATGTTTTTCATGTCAAAGCGAGATGCAGGCTCTCGCCCACTGAGTGTTTGCTGGACAACAAATAACAACAACACACTTGTGTGCAGGACAGCGATGTGCTGCACAAAGGCTCCTGAGGAATTATGCCATGGCATAACAAGGAGAAACAAAAGTATCATAGAAGATCTGTTTAATAAGCTGTCAGCCACCTTTCAGCACTGATCTGCTATGTGAGCAGCACTCTCGTTAGCTACCAGCAAGAGTCCTGCAAATACATTCAAGGGCAAAAGTGGCCACTTGGTGACCCCTGGTCTGTGCACAGGAGGACCAAGGACACAAGTGCCGTGTATGTCAGCAGCCTCATTAGTTTTAGCATAGACAGCGTAAACTGAATATGTTGAGCTCACACATTCTTCTTACTCTGGCTCTTTTCTGTCTTGTGGTTTTGCTTTGGGAGAGATGTGGGGTCTTTTTCTGCCTTGTTTGTCTTTACTTCTTTTTGCCTTGTCATAAGATTAGATCCTATTTATAAATGAAAAATGTACCACGTTAACTTAGACTGTTGGTACTGTGATTGGATGGTATGTCAGAACTGCATTTAAACCAAGAAGAAAAAAAAAGCCCCCAAAACGCCATGGCTACACAGTGCAAATGTCCCAGTAAACATAAACTGCTTGCAACATGACAAGTTGCTGTCAGATCCTCAGGCAGATTTCACTTGAATGGTTTGGGAATTTTCTTCCTGCTTTCTTTGCCATTTTTGCAACTGTCCCCCTGGGAAACATCCCAGAAGCCTCTGTCCCCATTAGGAGGAAATCTTTCACTTCCTTGCTTTGATTTTGAATGCTTAATGCTCCTGGTTAATTCCCCTGACCTATACCAATCTTGGCTTCTATGTGTAGAGATTAAATGCTGTTCTAGATGATAAAATTTTATGAAACAAGTTTAGAAATACATTTAATTAACTAAACATTCTCACTCCTTTGTGAGATCTCATTCTGCTGTGTGAACACTGCAGGTTATGCTGATCCCTAAGCAATGTTAGCTATAGCCATAATACACTTTTTTCTAAAATATGGGAATCCGTACAGGGTAGGTCCACTGATTTATCTGATTTGAGCCATGCTTTCTTCTGCCTGAAGTATAACAGGCCAGTGATCTGAACCGGCCAGTCCCTCTCGCTTGCTCCTGCCCTCTCTTCCCTACCAGCAGTTATTGTCCTCTCAGCTAGGTCCAGACCTGGCTACATGTGAAACCAGATCTGGAGAGGGAATGACCCAGTTAAAAATACATGACAAGGGACCGCTTCTTGGTGGTGGTGATGGGATGGGGGTGCTGGGGTTTTTTTTACCTCGGTTGATTAGGCATCTAGGCTATTTCAGTTAAAGCAGAAAAAGTGCTCATGTTTTACTAATATGGGACCTGCTTTCAGGGTAAGCTGAAGTTTAAGGTCTCTATTGTCATGACGCAACTGTCCTAAATGGTTCCCTCAGTGTGAGATTGCAGTGACTGGCTGAGCAGGGACACTTAGGATAACATCTTGAATCGCCTTGTATTTTCAAATGTTTTCCAGTGGTTCTACCTAAGAAGCATTTAACAACCACTTCACAATATCAGTTAATTGAACTTAATTAAAACCCAGTTGCTTCACCATAACAAACTTGGTAGCCAGTTCTTAAGGATCTGTAAAAATGCCATTAGAAGGCTAAAGAAGTGTTTCTTTCCATGTTTCTACAACAGCAATCAAAGGTAATCTTGTTTAGCACCTGCGTTTGAATTCTAGTTACATACTGGCTCTTGATTGTGCCAGAGGACTTAAAGCACTTTGAAGCAAAAGCTTCAACACTTGGGTTGCTTTGGGCTGCAGTGAGTCTTATGACCCAGCCGTTTTGTGCTGTGTTTACATGACAAAATTGGATGTCCATGGGGATGACTGCAACAGGCAAAATAATCCCTTGGTCAGAGGATGAGGAGCAAGAAAAGGCAGGATATCACCATGACAAAGCAATTTTAAAAATGATTTCTCTAAATTGTCTTTAAAAGGTTTATCAAAGATCTGTCTGTCTTAATGAAGGACCAGTTGTCCTAATCATCCTGTGATCTCTGAAAGAAGTGTGTGAATTGTCTACAGACTCAAACCATGGCTAACATTTATAGAATTCTCCTATTATTTATCTTATATATATACACATAATATATCTCTTGGGCTTGAAAAGTAAATGGGAACAGAAAAAAAGGCCTGCCACTTATGGGTCCTACGACTGGATAATCTGGAATTACTTTGCATGACATTAAACAGTGACATAGCAAAAAGGACATTGCTATCCATCCTTCACTGGCAGCTCTGCTTTCATCAAAGCTCCACTAGCTCTTAAACCACGAGGGGAAATGCCCTCCCCTCACCAGTGCCAATGCAACAGGCAAATGACAGAAGGTGGGAAACCATCCCTACAACGCTTTGTCTTTCCAGGCATTCATTGAGCTCAGAGATACATCATCTGCAAGAAGCAGCTCTTACTTTTTAACATCATTTATCTCAAATTAATTATTTGGATCTGAAGTACTTATTAATTAAAGCTCAAAAATGTGATACTTAATGCTTCTGGTCTGCAGTGCCAGGCTTACAGCAATCTTGCCAGTTCTTAACACTTGATGATGAATCTCATGATATTTCAAGTTTCCTTTACATATCCCTACTTGCTTGATGTAGGACAGTGGGAAGGGTGTTTAGGTACTTAATATTTGTGGCTGAAGAGAAAATGTGAGATTGTGAAGTACCTGGAAACTCTGAAACCAGAAAGCAAGAAGAACAAATTTACCATTGATTATTTTTTTTATAAAATGGTCTGTAAACAAGTTTTATAACTTGGGGACAGTGTCTGGACTCGTGATTTTGGAATGCTTTAGGTTTGCAACGCTGTTGGTTTTAATAGCCGTTTCATTTTCAGTCCTCTGTTGCTGTCTACTCATTTCAATTCACTACAGCATTTCACAACTGATCTGGTGGTGCCCCTTGCCTATCCCGCACAGGATTACTGTACTCTGAGCAGTGAGCACTTAATCATGCCACACACAGCTCACACCAGGAAGAAAGCAGCTGTCCCTAGCCCAAAATATTGTGGTTCAAGAGTTCAGCTCTGTGTGATTTTTGACCTTCATAATGAATAGGTCTATATTAATGGTTTTCATCACTGATAATGAGACCTACAGTGTTTGCTCAACCACTTTTAACAAAGTTATTTGAGATCTTTCCCAGTCATTTTGTCTACAGCCTACAAAACAGTATTTTTCTAAACCTGACCTGCTTCCCAAATACTATTTCTCATTGTTACATCTATAGCACTCATTCAAACCAGCATTTCAACATTAGACATAATACTTGTGAGGTAACTTGCCCTCTCACTTCTCTGTCTTCCTCCCCACACTTGAACTTTAAAAAGGTGGACTTTGTATTTTAACCTAGGCTTTAGAGTTTGCTTGGATCGCATTTCACCATGAGGGCTAGAAACTCACTACTAAGAGGTAAAAATTAAAGAAAGAGAGGAGAGATAAATGGAAGGAAGGAAGGAAGGAAGGAAGGAAGGAAGGAAGGAAGGAAGGAAGGAAGGAAGGAAGGGGAGATTTTTATGAGATGGAGATGTCACAATCCTCTTGATGTATTTGTGCCTGTTGGGCCTGATATTTTGCTGCTTAGCTCTACAGATTTGCTGCTTCTTAGAGATTTGATATCATTTTGCACCTATCGTGGTATTCACTCTGGCAGATAAGAGTGGTTACCCAAGAAGCAAACCAACAGATAATCAGTCTGTTGGGTTTCCAGGCTTAATGCACTTGATAATATTGGCAATTTAATGCTCTCAACTAGACTTTGAAGTTAAAAGCCCCTTGAACGGACTGGAGAGAGAGGTGCAGGAGGCTGAGGTGTAGTTTCCATTTTTTACAGTTTATCTACAAGGCATATGCATGGGTAGATCTCCTTTTGCAGTGGGAATTAATGGACTGCCTCCTTCTGCAATGAGAATATATGGTGCTGCAAGGGAACAGCAGGCAGAGAGATAGAAATGTCACAGTTGGGGCTTTTGTGGGAAATTTTCACTAGGTGCTGCACCTCATCTTGCACCTCCATTTTATTCATTTCTGCAGACTGAGCTGCCAAACATGATACACAGTGAAACGAAAAAAGCCTACACAGTCAAAAAGCAGACTGTAGAAAACAACACAAAACAAACAAAAAACAACCCAGCAAAAAAACACCTGTACATATGAAGTGTTTTGTGCCTGTACAAAAACCTGAAGGGACAGTAAAAGCCATTCTTTCTCCTTTCTCCTCCTTGAGAAGTAAAAAAAAGTCTCCATAAGACCTGTTGCTTACTTGACTAGCACAACTCTATTTTCACAGCTCAGTGTACATTTGAGCTCAAGAACGGTCCTCTGAAGTCATGTATGGATATTCTTGTTTGATAGTGGCAGCAAGCTTTACTTTGCACTTGGGGAGTTTGCACTGAAGAAAAATAGACAGCTGCCCCCCACTTGGGAGCACATAGCCCCAGATTCTGTGCTCTTTGCAGTCTGTGAGAACTGGAAGCAGAAACATAATTCCTGAAGGTACCTGTGTCTGGCACACAGAAGCCTAACTTTTCCCCCCGTACAAAGCTCCATGAGCTGACCTCACCAGAGTGCAAGAGAGAGGATCACCCCACTGAGCCAGCCCTTCTCCCCAGCCCTGCTCTCTCCCCTCTCATCAGGTCTGGAGCAACAAAGTCAGTCCATGCCTCCCTGCAAGGAAACCATCAGTCTGATTCAGCTGGCTATGGAAAGTAAGAGTTAATTTTTCAGACTGATTATCAGGATGGTAATTTTTTCTCACTTTTCCACATCAGCTGACCATCATACTTGGCTAATTTTGTCCTTTCAATGGAATATTTTAAAAAATTGATCTCCAAATCAGACTTAGGTTTGGGGGTTTTGCCAATGTGTGTCTCTTCAAGAAAACGAAGGCTTTACTCCCCAAAACCTAACAATTTGGTAATTTGATTTCCTAATACACAAGTTTTGAAGATTACAGTTTCAAGCCCATGGCATTTCTGTTTAATGAAACATCATCTTTTGTTCTACTTTTCCCTCATCTTTTCCAATAAAGCTCTTTTTCCTGACACAAAACCTAGCTCAATTAAAAATGTGATGAAACTGCTCAAAAGGGACAGCTTGAAATTCAGCTTTGCAACTTACAGAAGGTAATTATTTCTCATTTTATTTCTCTTTTAATGTATTCATTTATACACTACAACATGGTAGCAGATCAAAGGTCTAATAGAGCTTAATTGCAGTTAATATAAATGTGTCTCTATGTGTCATACTGAACTTGCACTAAAAAAGAAATGTAACAGTCTGGGCTGAAGGCATGTGAAGTCATTCCAGATTTACCTGCAGGACAGCCTCACGCTGATCTGCAACCAGCCGTGTCAGGCAGCAAGCAGGGCTCCATGGCAGCTCAGATGCTGCAATTTGGAAAACCTGTGGTGACTGCCCATTCTAAATTTTTGGTGGAAAATTGTGTTCCTAGTACTTGTGGCTCTGAAGGATTTTTCTTTAATACAAATCAAACCCATAATCTCACCTGACTTCAGACCTCTGCCAAGCTGGTGGTGGGGTCACGGGTTGTCGCTCTGGTTTTGTGGCAAGGAACAGAGAGGAACAGCCACAATTTTTCTGGCCCACAAGAGAAATCCCGTCTGAGGAGAAGGAGAAGAATCAGTTCCTGTCTGTGTCCTTTTCTTTCCCCTGACTATGAAGGAAGACTAGATGATCTGGGTTTAACTTCTTAAAAATCTTCAGTGGTGGGGGTTCCTCAGTACCCCTGTACTCCTTTCTGTCCTCTTTCCAAGCATTATTTTACTGACTTAGAGTCCCGTTTTCTTGGAGAGCCTGTGCAGATATAACACAGAGCTAATCCTTTTTTTTTTTTTTTTTCTTTAGATTTGCTTCTTGTTCTGTTGAGTTATAAATCTGGCACTTGACATACCACAGAATACGGTGAAGGAAGCCAGCACAAAATTAGCCAAGCAGGACCCTGGTGGGCTTTCTTCCAGAGTGTGGCAGCAGATGAGATTTCTAGAGGAACTGCTAAATGGGTGCAGTGGTAGAGGACGAAGGGAGGGCAAGAGGATAGAAAAGAGGCCACCAGAGAAAACAGCAGTGACGAGGAGGCACCACAGCCATTGCTCTCCCAGGTGCCAGAAAAACATCCAGATCTGACCTTTTGACTTGCCTTAACATTTCCTTGACCACCATGTATTTTCCACCCAGTTTCCAAACTGCAGCTCTATTCTGTTTGAGGTCCTATTTCCCCAGCAGGGATCCCCATCTTGGCTGGCAAGACCTAATGGAAAGCCCTTTTACCTGGAGTCTCGCCAGTGAAAAGAACTCCAGGCCTTATAGGAGAGTATTATATTTTTGAAGAGCACTACAAGGGGCATTGCCCACAACCCTTTTGTGCAGTTATGCAACTAAGCAATAAATCACACAGAAGCATGGGTTATTGCAAGATTAATAGAGAAAATCTCTAGGAAAATGCGGCACAAAAGAAAAGCTTAGTATCAGGAGTCTCCTATTCATTCATTTGAATCACTTGGCTCCTGGCCAATGAGAACTATTTTTATGTATTTTATAGGCATTGAAATAAACTTAAAGAAGTGGCTATAAAAACCCCCCACACCTAATTAAAGGGGTCATATTGAATAATGCCCCCACAGAAAAAGGAAAACACTCAGTTGCTATATTTTCTGTATTTTTTGCTGTTGTTTCTAAAAGTGACCTTAATTTGGGAATGTGCTCATGTTGCTTCCTTACAAAGAAAAAAGGCAAAAAAGACAATATTTCTTCCTTTTTAATGGGTGCAAGGTCTCTCTGTACTATATTTTTCTGCAATTTATTTTGCAAGAGAAATCTGTGTGATCACAATTCTCAAAGGGTGAGGTTTGTCCAGGAAGGGGGAACCCTAACAAAGATAGGGTACCGTGTCTGGAGTCATCAGCCCTTACCATCACACAGCAGAAATGGATCCCATAACAGAACTGCCTGTCCAAGGAGGCATTTAATTCTTTTCACACTGATGCAAATGCTCTGAGATAAATACACTTTAGAAGAGAGAAGGGCTAACTAAGGCTTGCTATGCGTTATCCCCTAATTACCTTTCAAGGCCCTAGGCAGAGAGGTGGCTGCCCCCAGACTGATTGCCTTAGGAACGAGGTGAAAGCTCCCTGGAAGAAACCTACTGCTTTTCTAGCTCCTACACAAGAGATGGAAGGCTTCGGTTCATGTGGAGGAGAAACTATAGTTTAAACTTTTCCATGTAAAATGTAACAATGACCAAAGTCTATGACTGTGATAAAGACTCAAAAACCTTCCCACTTCTCAGGAACCAGGGGAGTAAGGGGAGTGATCCCAGCTGCCAGTATGAAAAAGGATTAATTTTAAATGATGTAAACAATCCCATCATTCTTTGATACCTTCCATAGTCTCAAGAAGATGCTTATATCCACTTTGTCACTGTACATCTCAGAAGGCAATTTGTGAATATCAGCTCAGTGGTTAGAGAAATTAATTCAAAACCTTTTATTATAATCAGGCTTTAATACATTGGAACAAAATTGCTTGGTTTACCTGAGATACGCTATCATTTTCATTTAGCCCATCACTTCATTCAAACAGCATCGTCTGGAGATAATTACTGAAGAAGACAAGCTCTTGTCTGCCTAAAACACAGCAGCATAAACTCATTTACTGCAAATTAAAACAGATGGGAAATAGCTGTTGCTTTTAATATAGCTGCACAAAATATTAAGTTTGTAAGTGTGTTAAAAGTAATTGTAGCAAATGCAAGACTGTGGCTTACAACCTATGTCCTAAACAAAGTATTTCAGCCATCCCAGTAAAAATAAGAAGGCATTGGAAACTGTAAAAGAAACACCTCTCCACAAAAAGCATTGGATGTCTGTTGACGTCAGGGTGGGTGGGGGGGAGGTGGGCAGAAATAAAATTTAACACAGATTTCATTAGAATAACTCAGACAAAAGTCATAAATATTGAAACAAAAAATAAAGAACTTTTGTTCTATGAAGACACGTATGCATCATCACATGGATGTGAATCATCCCACTAAAATTAAGGAGGTTACTTGCCTACCTAAAAATAAATACACTGGCTTGTAGAACTGAGAGTACATGTTCTAATACAGGGTAGCCTACCGTGCCCTAGGGTCTATACATATCCTTTAAGATGAAAATTGACATTGTCTTGCAGGACTACTTTAGAATCAGACTGTAGCCCAGGAGCGGCCTGACTCAAGGATGAGATACTTCTCCGTCCACACAAACTTTTTCCTCTTAACGTCTGTTGTTGCCTGACAAATCTATCAGAATTGCAACACAGTTTTAACCACAGAAACTACAGGTTCTGCTCTGCTGGGCATATGTTTGCTGGGCTCTCAGCACTGACCTTTACCTGCACATCTTCCAGCACCCTCAAGAGCCTAGAGTTTTGAAAGACTATGAAAATTGACGGGACACTGTCCGCATGAAATATATTACTTTTAAAGCAAGGGTTAGAGGCATTTGCTAGTATTTGACTTACTCCAGAATTACCGTAACTGGTCAGCTTGGTTTATTATTATCCTTCCTTAAAAATAAATAAATAAATAAAAATTCCTTCTCTTCCAGTTCAGGAGGGACTGGCTAACTCAGGTACAGCATGGCAAACTCTACACTAAGTGGTTTGAGAGGATAAGTACACGATTTTGCAGTGTTACAATGTTATTTAGAGGGGCACCTTGAGCAACCCATCCCACCCCGCGGCCAGACTATGGCCACCACTGGAGCAGGTCAGTGTGGCTTTCTCTGGTGGAGGCTTGGAAACCTCCAGGGACAGAGTTTCCTCCAGCTATCAAGGAAGGTTGTTCCCAGGCTGCACTAGCCTCCTGCTGGGCATTTTGTTTCCTAATGTCCAAGCTGAATGCTCATCTTGCTGCTATTGACCCTTCTTGCACTTTCTGTTACCACTGAGAAGAATTTGGCTCTGTTGTCATTGTAGTTCCTAGTTATGAAGTCATAGGCTGCTGTTCAACTGCCTTTGGCCTTCTCTTCATCAAACCATACAAGCCCAGCTCTTCAGTCTCTCCTCAGTGAACCTGTGAAATAGACCACTGACTATCCTGGTAGCCCTCCACTCTGGCTCTCTCCACTTTCTTGACATCCTTCTTGAAGTGGGTGGCCAAAACTGCACAGTTTTCCGTATTCTATTTGACTCCACCCTATGAAATAAAAACATGAGAAAATGATCTCTTCCACTTGAAATAATTTTGAAGATAACTTTGAACTCATGATATTCCTCTGAAGGTGACTGTAGCTGATGGTGCTGCTTTCAGAGTGCTCGCTTCAACTCAAAGCAGCCAGGAAGAAAGAAAGGCCTGAGGGAAAAAAGATTGAAATGCAGGAGCAGATTAAGGAAAAAAGATCACTCCAAGGAGCAGTGGAAAGGATGGATGGAAGACAGAGTTAAAACAGGGCTGAAAAAGAAGCCCAAGGGAGCAAGGCAGAATATTATGCCCTGTCACTATTGTTACACTGTCATCCAGGACAAACGTAGACTAATTTGATCTACTTAGCAAATGGGGATGGGTCATGTTTGAAATCATTTAAGCTAACAAGTTTCTTCCTCTGGAGAGGGAAAAGCCAATGGCAAAAAGAGTTCTCCAAATAATTGCCTCGCTCTACATCTCACCAAGTATGCTGCCCAGCAGCTTTACCATGACAGCCCTTAAAATACACCTCTCATTTCTTTCAGTCCCTTTATAACTGTCTGGCAGGGGTAGGTCCAAAATACCCTCTGTCAGGGGGGTTGTGTCATCTTTCTCTGCTGCCCACTTGCACCAGCATATCCAAGCTTGCCTCTGCCTTGGGAGGCAGACTAAGGCTGACTAAGGAATGACCGAATAAGGAGAACCAAATCTGGAATTTGAATTGGTCCTCCTGGAAATGCTATTTGAAGTCTTCCAAAATAATGAATAAATAAGTCCATACAAGGACTTCCTCTAAAAATTACTTCATTGCATTGAGGGCAGTACACTACCCTCCCCACAACTCCGCAAAGATCTGACTAACAACAACTTGCTCAAGTGCTAACGCATGCGCAGAGCTTCACTTTAAGCAAGAAAATCAGTCATAGTTTTGGACTCAGCTTCTGGAAAAATTATGTTTAAAAATCACGTGACAAAACCAAAGGAGCGAACAGCCCTGACATCACAAGGGTTGGCACTGTGCTCCAGACCAGCCAACTTTTATGGAAAGATGAGGGCTAAACTTGTCTCCTTTCAAATCTGTGCATGCTAAAGAAGTGCCTTGCTAGGTAAGACCAGAAAGGACTTTCATCGTGTTTGCAGCTTGCTGCCTTACATACTTCCCTGGGGGTTTTGTAGCACAGATGGCACTGTATCCCAGAGATTCTGTAGGCAAAAAAGACCCGGTTCCTATCAGAAAAAACAGCCTGGAAAACAGTTTTTTTAGTGAAGTCAAAGCATTTTTTGTAATTCTTGCAGCCCAGAATGGCTCTACAATGCTCGGCAGTTTCAGCAGGATGTTGTGTTGCACGAGACCTGCCTTCAGCTGTTGTGCAGTGTTGCTATGCGCTCATGCTGACAGCTGTTGCGTTTCACTCCAAATCAGTGCCTGCCTTTCACTCTGAAGTAATACCTACACACAGGGCCTGATTCCAGTTTGCTATGGAAATGTCCCCAAAACAAGCGAAAATACTACCAAAACAGATGCTTTGTACCCATTTCCTGATCAGTCACACGATACTTCCTCTTTGTATATGGAGTTCCCCAAGCACTCCAACAGCAGTTCCGTTTTTTTTTTTTTTTTTTTTCCTAGCAGTCTAAACATTTCGTGTTGTGAAAAGAATTCAGCATCTCAGCAGTTCCACATTTCTTGTCAGCCAGCCCCGCAGCAGCGTCAGGATGCTGAGCCATGCTCGTGGATGATGGCGTACAGCCTGGAAGCCTGCTCTTCTTCCTGCGGAGCCAATTGGAAGCAAAATGTGATTTTGAAATCTTTTTAAAGATCTTCCTGGAAAATGATAGTGAGTGATGAAAGAGGACCTTTTACATGTCAATAGCTGTAATATATTGATAAAATAGTTTTTAATCAGTTTAGCATTCTTAAATTGCTTTAAGAGTCTTTGAATTGCCACTGTAGTCCAACCAAAGATCTGCTTGGCCCAGGATCTCATCTCCAATAATGGTCAGTGTCAGATTCCACACAGAGGTGTTTCTCAGCCTGTGGTAGTACTGGTAGTCCTTTAAACATCAGATGATGACCTGAAAAATAGTCACAATTTCTTTTCTAAGTAATCAGTCAAGCAAAAGAAACACAGAAATAAAAGTAATAATATTCTCCAAACATTCTTGAAAAAGGCAAGTGAGTGAACACTCAAAGCTTACCTTCATTGTAGTTGATTGTGAATTTAAACCTTATAGCTGTGTTGTACAAGGTGGTCCATGGATAGTTTTCCAAAAACCTAAGTAATCCCTGAATTAACAGGATTTGAGGACACTGTTAAAGGGAATAGCACAAGATACTCAGAAGCACTCAGAGAATTTTATTTCCTATCCTGGCAGTCACAAATATGCTTATACACCAAAGTGGGACCTGATGTCTCAGGCTCATAATATTCTTCAATATTTAAAGACACCACATCTGAGAATAAAAATGTGTATAAAGAAAAAACATTTATTATATTAATGAATTAGTGTTGGTTCTCACAGTTTCTAACATCATAACACCCTTCACCCCTAAGAACAAAACACATTTTCCTATTAAGCTGTCTTTAACAAACGTGTTCACTAGTTCATTAGTCATTACTGTACATATAAGTATGTTCCAGTGAGCCGAAATGCACAAACAGAAGGCCTTTTATATTATTCCATGACTCAGCTCACACAGACGAAGCGACTTGGAAGTTTACTAGTTGTGGTTGCAGCACCTAAAGACAAATATACCTGAAATAACCAGGGTGAATGCTCTGGGGCTTGAGCGATTATAGATCCTTCATCAGTGTGACCTGAGACTAGACGAAAGAGTTATAAGTCCTGTGTCTGCTGTTCAAATTAGAAAAGTTAAACAAGATAGAATGAACATATATTAAATTAAAAACATGATCACAACAACAAATATATATGTATACATAACACTAAATATAACAAAAATGTGGTGTGTAAAAAATACTTTGGAGTGCTATCTCAGACAAAGCTGAGAGTACTTCACTACCATGCGCTATCCATTTTGAAGCAGGTATAATGAAATAAAAAAAAGGATTATGCAGGTACAGTGTCACTACCCAGCTGAATCTGGCATATGCAGCTCATTGTTTATTTTATGCTTTCATATCTCAAACACTGGCACAAACAGCTTTTTCTGCCTTTCTGAGAAATTCCCTTCCTTTCTCTGCTCCTTGTCTGCCTATACATCATTTCTGTAAATAGCTCTAAGAAACTTAAAATTGTGTAACAGGTCAAAACTAGAGTGTTATTTTCAAACCTCATGGAACCTGGGAGAAGACAGCATTTGACTTTGATTCAGAGTCCAACAGCCTGTGATGTAAAACATCAGTCTGGGTCAGTCACTACATAAGCAAAGCTGTTGTCGTTTTGCTTTCTAGGGGGTGGGCTATATGTCCAAGAATTTGAGCATGGGGTTGAAAGTCACAAGCCCTACAAAATGTTTCTTCTATTTCAGGCTCATCATATGACAATGACCCAAGTCATCCAACTTCCCCATCTCTACATTCTTTAAAATGTCACTGCTACTTGCCTGTGTGAGGGTTTAAAGAGCTCCAGATAAAAACAAGCCTAAGTGAAAATCAGCACAAGTAACACGGTTCCCTATAACTGTAGAGAAGCCCTCCATGCTATGCTTTGCAAGCGGCTACAGCTGCCATTGGCAGCTACATTGTGCATAGCTTTTCTGTATTTAAACTATACCTTTGCCCTCGGTGGTTCATCTGTCTACACAAGTGGTACAACATCAAAGGCCAAAAGTCTTTTTTTCAATCCTCTCCTCTCACCGGACAGTACTTTGCTTAACTTCTTTGCACTTTGGCTTCTTCACCTGGAACTTCATCTGTATTTCTAAAGAACTCCACTGCCAACAAAATATGAACTGCTTAGCAATGGTTCTTATACAGCAGTGGGACTGAGGCATGTTTGCAACATGCCAGAGTTCCAGGAGTTAATTTTTCTGATGCCCTATTAAAAATACATGGAGATGTTTGATGCTCTTTCTCCTTTTTTTTTTTTTTTTTTTGACCCTGAAAAAAATATTCTACTGTATTATTAAGCCTGTCTCATATGAAAGATCAATGCATGATATTCAGCGAGGCAGAGAGGTGTTGCGTTCATCTCACTGCAGGTACAGAGATTAGTGTCATGCTGAGACTTACGTACCAGTCACACTGCATTCACTGGTAACCCAATATACTAGACCTGTTCTTCACCATTCTTGTATTCAACTATTTTCTGAAAACAGAGCAGTGTGTTATAAGGTTCTGATGGGAAATGTTACAGAAATATCATCAACTACTTGGAGTGTGGCACACTTCCAAATCTGTATCTTTTTTTTACAAGGTTAAAATGACAATGCAGCCAATGCATGTAATATCAGTGGTACTACACTTACTGTTTGCCTTGCGCACTGACTGAGTGGGCTGGGATACATGTCTGCCTCCAGCTGAAGAAGCTCTGCCCAGGTGCTCATCACCTGGCTGACTAATGCAAGTTAGTGGAAGCTCCCACACGGAGATCTGCTGGCTGATCCAAGGGCTGGTAACACCCACCCTATGGGTGCTGATGGGCAGCTGCAGACACACTGGGGTGAGGAAGCCCTTGCTGAAGGCTGGAAAGGTCATATACTCACAGCCTGTGGTCTATTGCATGATTATGCATGGGTGGGTGCCTGTGCTTGTCAAAACCTCCTGACTCTTATCCTTGAATTGGATGAAAAATTTGAGATAGTCAAGCTTCAGTTAAGAGGAAGGGACAAGAAATCTCAAAAGTAAAGTTGTTTGACCTGATATACATAGCAGCAAATGTAAGTCTGTGTTACACGGACAGCCAGGCGGGACGTTCCAGCAGCTCCTTTTGGTCTTGAAGTCTGGTAAACCTGTAGCTGAAACATTTGAGCTTGGCTGCCTGAAGTTAAGCTCTTTTTTTGTGGAATCACGTAATGTGTTTACAAAAAAGTAAAGGCAGTTTCTATCAAAGTAAGTGAAGCCTATATCAAAGGTTGCCAACTCACTTTAGGGCTTAAGGTGTTAAAAAAATTTGGGCTGTTTGGAATACTAACAAAGAGATTCACAGTGCAGTGAATGACTGAACAGGTTTGAATATAGCATCTGGAAGTGAAAAAAAGAAATTAATGCTGCAGATGTTTGTGGCTTTTTCTTTCTGTGTCTGCTTGTGAAACAGCTGTGAGACTTTTCGGTCTCACGGTAATACTCTTTGTAGCAATCGTGAGCTGTGGGAAAAACACTTTCCTGGCATTTCCAACACGTTGGATGGTGGCTTGTGACACAACCAGTTGCCAGTTCAATGTAGACACAGTTATACTTCCTTCCTTTTCCCAGAAATCTGGATTCAGCACCTTTCCTGAATCACAACCTTTTAGGTGTCAGTGTTTCCGAGCCCCAGGTTTTTCACTGTGATTGGTAGCTCTTGCTGGGAAGGGAACCAGGGCTATAGTAATACCAAATATCTAGGTAGGATTCCACCAAGTTACAGCAGATGCCTGCAGTGCCTGCTCTGGCTCTTGCCATCCTAAGTTGTCTGTTTACAACACATGTAATTATGTGAATGAGGCTGGCAGATATGGAATATATATTGCTGTACAGTAATCTTAATCTAGTTATTAGATTGGAAGAAAGTTAACTTCACATTGAATTTCTGGTTCTGTCACAGACTTCCCTCAGATGAGACACATTGTCTGCTCTGTCGTTTAATTCCCACTTTTATAAAATAGAACTAGTACTTCCACATCTCTCTGAGATGGTATCAGGCACAGTGCAAGGCAAGATAACGTCAACTGATTTTAAGAAAGCTGGTATGTCTTGTATATCCAGCACAATACAGAAACCATGCAAGGCTACTAGCTGGAAGCCAAGATGTATAATTCATCCTTGAGGAGCACTATGGAGCATTATACCAATGTTACAAGCCTTCCTGCAGGTCCTGAGCCAGGTCAGGAATCTCTGCCTATCATCTATGGTATTTAAACTTACCCTAAGATTTTATCTTTTTATCTAAATACATATAAATCAGGAAAAAAATGACCAGCTTTCTCAGGCTATGTTGATAATATGGTCTTCTAAAGTAGTTCCACACCTTTTACATATGAAGCCTCAGAAATAACAAAAAAATATTGCCAGTAATTCAAAAAGGCTTCTATCTATCTGTGGGTTTCAGACCCAAATTCCTTCAATTAAACATTAGACACTGCCTGATTCAGGCCACAGATGCACTGAGTTTCCTCCAGGGTGCTTACTGGTCTCTTCTGACAAGGAGGGTGCCTTTGGTGACTCTATGCCTAACTCAAATGCCAAAACTTAAGAAGGATGAATATATTATGAATTAATATATAAATACTTTTATTTCATTTTGGACAAGTTACCCAGGGAAAAATCAATATTTCTTCCCTTGCCCTCTAGCTTAGAGTAATTGGTCTACCCTCAGAAATACTGTAATAACCCTATTGAAAGCAATGGACCCAGATAACTGTGGCAAATATGTTCTAAAATTACAGCTGACTAGAAAGAAATCCCTATAAGTAAAGCCCTGTTTAGTGTGCATGTTTTTGCATCCTGCTCCGGAAGCCTCTTACAATTCCTGAAAGAAAATGTCTTAGAAATAATAAGGAATATTAAAGCATTCAACATAATGGCAAGAGACATGGTGGTATCACCAAGAGGAAAAGCATTAAAACCTGACAGTGTGAGCCTCCCTTTATGAATATCAAATTCATCTCCAAGAATCCAAGTTGCTGGTTTGTGTTACCAGCCAGCTGAACCTCTCTCTAGCAAAAATTCCTTTATTTGACTAATTTGCTCACTATTTACAGCGTTTGGTGCCTTAAATCCAAGGTTGCTGGAGGGCTTACAGGCTTAAAGTGATCTCTCTTTTAAGATAATGAATTACAATGGTGACGATAGGGGCTTTGTATACACATAAAAGGCACTGATATATCATGGTAGCAAACACCTCACAGGAACACTAGATGAAGAGATAAGGGAAAGAGAGATGACCTGATAACTAGATTAGGTCAGCTATCATCTGTATTTTAGCACATATGTTCAAGCAAGAGATACATGAAAACTTGTTTAGATTGTGTCCTTCATAGAAAATGCCTAAATCCAACTCTCATATTATCCTTCAAAAGCCAAAGTTCTGGGAAAAAAAATAATCTGAGTGCCAGAGTTAGCAGACGGTGCCTGCTTAACCCTATTCATCCTGAAGCATGTACCAGCTCTTCACATCAGGCTGCCTTGTGGCCAAAGGAGACCAGCAGACTGAATTCACAGCATCACTAAGAATCTTCATTTTTCTCACAAGCCCTTTTTTATCACTTTTCTATCTTATGTTAGAACGTAACTATCTTATGTTAGTATGTACCATACTAGCCCTACACAGTTCCGATAAGACCAAACTGTGCAGCCACAGCACAGTATTTTAAGTTCGTAACAACAATAATGAATTCAAGCCTCCGTCATCCAGCCTGGTTTTATGAGGACTCTAAGCGAGAGACTACACAATATTGCAAGGATTTATACTAATCGTGGGGGGGCGGGGGGCGACACACTCAAAGAAAGGCACACAAATGTGCTGCTCCTGCAGTCACCCCTTTCTGACTGCTGTGAGCTGAAATACCTGCAACATTTGCTCATGATGTTGCAGTGACAACTCCGTTAGACTCAAATCAGTGTGCTGGAATTAAAATGGAAGTTAGGGCATCGTTTATCAGCTATTTTAACTAGAGGTCAGTGCATCTAAAGGGTGCTGTAATTTTCCACTGCTTCCTACAAGGACGGGAATTACTTTTTCCTCAGCAGCCCTGCATCACTCTGTGATCCTGTGAGCGTAATCCCTTGGCACTAAAGCCTCTTATTGACAATGCAGTAGTAAACCTGCTCCGTAAGCAACAGAAAAGGGAAATAAAAGATGTTCCAAATTTGTGTTTGGCATAATATGACACTGAAATCAATTAGATGTTTCCAGATCAATATGGGCTTCAGTCAATAAAACTCCTGTCAGAACAACAACTAGCAGACCTGTTGACAGCATTCGAAAGCTCCTGATTTAAAATCTCTGTTGGGGTTGTTATTAAAGCTGTTACTCAGTTCCTTATCTATTTGCTACTACTAGTAGACAGCATTTGTGAGGGCAGCTTGAAGGTCTTGACTGAAAGTTTTGGCTGTTGCACACAGAACTTAATTACAAGGTCAGAGGCAAGAACTTGTTTGTTGGGGATTTACAGGAGGAAAGTAAAACCTTTTGAGATTTTTCTTTAGAAGACAGATGCTGTTAGGAGTGCCATTGCCTCTTGTATTTGGGAGCTATGTCATTCCTGCAGTCCAAGGCTTGAATTCCATCTTTGTCTAATTAACCCAAAGCCAAATAATGCTGAAAATACTTGCAAAATCTGGGGAAGCTTCCTTCCAGAGTCAGCCAAGTAATTCTAGGAAGAGTTCAACCTGTTGCATCCTGAGGTCTTGACTCGGCAAGATAAGTAAGGAGGGCTGCTAAGGGAGAGGGCAACATTTGCATCCCTAACAGCCCCGGCTCCCAGGAATGTGTGGTCCAGGAATCTTCCCGGTCAGACACATCACCTTTGTAGTCTTTTTTTTTTTTCTTTTCTTCCCTGTTGATTTGTCAGGCCATTCCCATGCACGCATCCTGGTGCAAGGAGTTCTCTAACTTTTAATATTCCTGGTGTGGAGTCTCCCTTCCTTTTTATTTTCAGTGTCCACCTTCTACTTTATTTTTACTCATTTCGCTTTGAAAAATTATTAGATTTTCTAAATAATAATAAAAAGAACTGTAAGTTCAGGACAATTTACCAAGATCTTTGCCTGATAAAAGTAAACCAAGTGCGAAACATCACTGTAATTTTTTTTATTCTTCTCTTGTATTTACTTTTTAGCTGTACACTCCTAACTCACTGACCATACAAATCCTTGGAGCAAACCCTTGCAATTTATTGAGATTTTCACAACATCTGATGCTTTTCCATAAGACCTGGCTTTTGAATAAGGGAATCTTTGGGTGCCCACTTGCCTGCGCTCTCGGCCGTTTCAACCGCTGAGGTGCTTGCTCCTGCGGTAGCAGCAATTTTAACAACGTGGCCTTAGCACTCAGGCTGTGCACCCGAACCCCGGGCTCCCGAGGGCCCGGTTCGTGCCTCTCAAGCGCCGCGCGAATTACAAGTAACGATAACTCGTCCGCTGGGAGCGATGCCTGCCTTCCACGTTAAAAGCGTCCCCGCCGCGAAGCGCCCGCCCGGCGGCACCGCCAGCACGGGGAGGGGGCCGCGGGGGCCGGCAGGTGGGTGCCGGAGGGGGCACGGAAGTACGGGGGGGACACCGGCTTCCCGCGGCGGGGCGCGGCCGGGGTGCGCGGCGCCGGGCCGGGCCGTGGCGGGCGGCGGGGGAGCGGAGCCGCGCGGGCGGGGGGCGCCGCCGGGGCGCTGCCGGCGGAAGGCGCTGGGTGCCAGCTCGGAGCGGGGCGCCGGTCCCGCCCCGGCGCTATCCGGCCGGCGGGGAAGCTCGGCCGGCAGCCGCAGCCCTCCGCCCCCCGCGGGCTGCGGCAGCCCCCCGCCCCGCCTCTGCCCGAACCGGCGCGGAGGCTTTTCGGGAAGCGGGGCGCGGGACCCCCGCCCGTGGGTGGCGGGGGGGAGCGTGGGCAGCCCCTCCTTGCGTGGGGCAGGGTTGGCCGCTGCCGGCGGGTCAGTTGGGACCGGCGCGCACCCTCCCCCCCCCGGCGTTGCCCGTGCGCCCGGGTGTGCGTCTGTGCGTGTGCGCGCTGATTACAGTAATTTTTGAGGGCGATGTTGCAACGGGGCAGAGTGTGCGGGGCGGCCCGTGCTGAACTTTATAACGCTCCTGCATGTCAGCCGCCCGCGATACTGCGTCCATAACCGGGTCAGCGAGAACGGTGGCCGGCCTCGCCGCCCTCGCCGCCTCCCTCCTGCCTCCGGGCCGCCCGGCCAGGAAGGGGAGTTATTTGGGATTACGGCGGCGGCCGGGAGCCCAGTCACAGCCTCAGCGCTGCCGCGCCGCGCCCGGGCTCTCGGCGGGGAGCGAGATGAGGGGCAAAGAGGAGAAGTCGTCGCTGAAAGGTGGGTTCACCGCTCTGCGGGACAGCCTGCCCTGCCTGGCGGGGAAACTGCGCTCCGCGGGGGAAGTAACCTCTCCAGCGGCCGGGCACCGGAGGATGCAGGGGGGTGCGTGCGGGGTACAGCCGCGGCAGCCTTTGGCACGGAAAGGGGCCAGGTGACTTGACAAGAGCAACGCTGCCCTTCGCGAAAAGACCGATGCAAAGCGGGGGCGAGCGGCCCTGTGAAACCGGCTGGAGCCGGGGCAGCGGCGGGCAGCGCTCGGGCTGCGCCGTGGGCACTTGGCGGGCAGCGTGGGGACCCGCGGTGGAGCGGGGAGGAGAGGGGTGGGTTCCAGCTCCCGGCAGGTTGTGCAGAAGAGCAGGGGAGGCAGTGCCGGAGCCGGCCCGGCGACTGGCAGACGGTCCCCGCTGCGCACAGCTGGCAGGAGTGTGCCGGGCAGGCAGCGCCGGCGGCCGGCTGCGGGGCGCCACGTCGTAGAGCCCGCAGGATGATGCCAGGGGGGAGTAGCGAGCCGGAGACGAGAACTGCGGTGACCCTCAAAACTGCGGGTCTCGAGTAGTTTTAACAGCAGCACTCTGAAAGCAGTCCGGAAGGGGCAGAAGAAACTGGCTGCTGCTATTCCAAACTGTCAAGTTTTTGTGGTTTTTTTTTATTCCTTCCCCCCCCCCCCGCCCAGGGTTTTTTTGCGGGTACTTCTGTTAGGATTTTTTGTTGGGTTTTTTTTCGGGGGGATGTCTCCGCTTCCATTACTGGGAGCGGCAGTTTCTGCAACAGAGTGAGGAAAGCAACAAGTGGGAGAAGCTAGGGCCCAGCCAGCCGCAGACAGCTGTTCCTTTCTTCTCCCGTCGCCCCTTCCTTCCCTGGCGCCGGCTGCCTTCCACTGCCCCGCACTGTGGCGGCGGGGCCGGGCAGGGCCCCCCTCCGCTCCAGCACGGCCGCCGGCGGCTCGGTGTAAAGACGAGCGGAGCCGGCAGGCATCCCTCTTGGTTCTTTTGCTGCAAAGCCTTTGCAGTGCGTTTTAAGACTTGCGCCCACCTCGCGGGGGTTATCTCTCTACTCCAGGTCATCCGCCTTGCTACTCAGGGTGCGCTGCAGCCTGTGACGGCTGCTGTGCTGAGGGACTTGCCATCACCTCCCCCCCAGGAGCAGACGGTGCGGGCAGCTGCCAGGGGATGCCGCCCAGCGGCCGGCTGTGGTTGCGGAGGGAGGCAGCAACAGCGGGTGCAGGGGAAAAAATAAAGGTGGGGTGGGAAGGGGTCCGGGCAGGAGGAGGACGGGGGCATGTTGCAGCTGGAGCAGCCCATCGCCCTTCGCTCAGACAGCGAGGCGAAATACGCGCATGAATAACGCCCCGTCGGGTGGAAAGTTCCACCCGCCCGTAGCGCAGGAGCCCGGCACCGCGGGGGCTGCGCCTCAGGGGCAGGGTCGGGGGGAGGCCGCGGTGCCCTTCGCCGTGCCCGCCTGCGCCCCACGGCGCATCGTTTCACTTTGTGCTTCGTGCATGCACCAGCGCTCCTGGCGTGACCCAGTGCGCCCGCACGGAAGCGCCTGAGCGGCAAAGTCCCGGGTACACGGTGTTCCCAAATGACCGCGTACAGCGGGAGCAAAACAGCGGAGCGGGACTGGGGTTTTTTTTTGATTGCTTGGTTTTCCCTCCCTTACTGCACTTGTGCAGTTCTTGGTCATCTCCCCACCTTTTCTAGAAGCAGATCTCAGCGGTCTCCTCCAAGTTCAGGGACCTGGGATTTTTTTCCCCTTGTTTCCTTTTTTGGCATTAAAAAGGACTTTTTTCCCCCCCCTCCCCTTTCAGTAATGTCCGAGCCGGAATCAGGGCAGTGCACAGAAGGGACATTTGTTTTATTGAAAACTGGGCAGGAAATCTTATTCTCCTGAGTCACTGCAGCTCCTTCAAGGAAATGTCAGACGCCCTTATCGCTGCTCGCCCGGGAGCAGGAGCGGGCTGCGGGGCGGTGGGTGCCCAGGCTGTAGGCCGGCAGAGGTGCTTGGCCAGGACAGAGCCAGATTTCAGCTTCATAGAACCGCAAAAAAGAAGGGCCGGGAAAAGAAGGTGGGGTGGGGGCAGAGAGAGACGAGGCTGCTGGAGTTTGCTGTTCAAAAAAAAAAACAACCAAAAAAACCAAGGGGGTCCCAGCGTTTGCTCGTGGATGCTCTCCCCGATAGGGATGCTGTGGGGGGCTCTCCCGGGGGCTGCGGCCCATGTAGGGCGGTGACAAGGACGGCGACGGCGGCCGCGGCCGCGGCCGCCTGCGAGGACGTCCGGGGGGTGGGCGGGCGGACACACAGACGAGCGTCGCCGCCCCGCCCCGGTCCCGCCCATCACCGTCGCCACTTAAGGGCCGTCGGGTGCCTAGCCAAGGCAGTGCGGTGCTGGGAGCCGGTGTTAGCGTGCTGTCGGTGTTTATCCCTCCATCTCTTGCTCCAAAATGACCGTGAAAGCGGCTGAGGCATCTGGTCCTACCTTGACTTACTCGAAGATGAGGGGAATGGTGGCCATCCTCATCGGTGAGCGGCCGGGGGCTTCTCTGAGGATGCTCGCGGGGCTGTGATTTTTCTGGCAGGATAGCTTAACGATTTTATTTTTTCCTTTCCCTGTCCTTTTACTTTATAGCTTTCATGAAGCAGAGAAGAATGGGACTGAACGACTTCATTCAGAAGATAGCCACCAACTCGTATGCATGCAAGCAGTAAGTATCGGCAATTCTGGCCGGATTTCGGTCACAAATATGACTGTCAGTTGTGAGATCTAGTTAAAAAAATGTTTACTGTAATGCCTCTGGCATGACTGTTATGGAAGAGTTAATTGATCTTGAGGTATTACTCATTTGGCAGCAATCTCCAGCTGGGTTTGGGAGAAATATGTCAGATGGGATTTCTAGTGACCCGTCCCTATTTTGAACTGTACTTAGAGTATAAATACATTTATTTGTATGATGGAATTTACTTTCTCTAGATTAATTTTATTCCTTGCATCAAAGAGGTTGTTTCAGTTGCCTTCTGTAATAGCCCAAACCAAAACTCCTCTTTCGCGATACATGCTTGCCCTCTGGTGGAAAGATTTGCCTGACGCTTCTGGTAACTCTTCTAATCATGCACGCTCTTATCCTTGCAGCCCTGAAGTTCAGTCTATCTTGAAAATCTCCCAGCCTCAGGAGCCTGAGCTTATGAATGCTAATCCTTCCCCTCCGGTAAGTCGATTTCAGTGAAGCATTTTTAGAACAGCAAATCGGCCGGTAATAGAAGTGTAGCAAAATTAGCATAACGAGTGGTACTTTGTTTAGTTCAGCTCATAGCACACTGATGTAACTGGCAAAAAGAGTAATAGAGTTAAACTGAAACTTTTTCCCGACATAGAGAAGAAATTTTAGAAAAAGCTTTATTAGTTGTTACTGAAGTATGGAATGTGGCTAGGACCTCAGCAAGAACTTTTAAGTAAGCCAGGGCTATAATAGTCATCTTGGAGGCAGTTCCTAGTAGTTTAAGATATTTGGTAGAGGTCAATATTAAATTCTTAGTGGTAAAAGAGTCGTCTTCATTTTCAAAGTCATTATTTACATTTTTAAAAAAGAGATACTGTTGAGACTCTTTACTAACAAAACGGTTTTAATAAATGTGGCTTCTGTCTTTTTTTCTAGCCGAGTCCTTCACAGCAGATCAATCTTGGTCCATCATCCAACCCACATGCCAAACCATCAGACTTTCATTTCTTAAAAGTGATTGGGAAAGGCAGTTTTGGGAAGGTAAATTTAATTTCTTTTCTGGTTGTAATTTATATACTCTTCAGCTCTTGTATGTAATGCCCAAGGGTCAGGTTTGTACTGGCTTTGGTAAATGGTGGTCACTTAAACCGCGTGTCCTGCTGCCCAGTGCCTGGCTACCTGCGTAGCTGTGGGAGAGGGAGCAGGGTGCTGCGTTCGAGTTGTAAAAGAGCCAGGGAGTGTGGGGCACTGCTGCCGAGAAGAATGCATGCTTTGTTTTTGGAAGGGAACTAGAGTAAAAACTTTGAGCTAGATTAAATCTGCCAGGGTGGTAATAGCATTAGGCATTTCCAGCAAAGGGATTGTACATTGAACCAGAGGGATGTAGCAGTGCTCTACAGTTAACATAAAGGCTCGTTTCCAGTTGTGTTTATGGGTTGTTCTCTGTTTCAGTATTGCTCAGTTCTGGGATTTTATCCTTTCAGGTTCTGCTTGCACGGCATAAGGCAGAAGAGCAGTTCTATGCTGTTAAAGTCCTGCAGAAAAAAGCCATCCTGAAGAAGAAGGAGGTAATAAGCTGCTTCTTCATGATGCCATTGCGATGTCAATCAAATATATTTTCACTGCTATTACTAAACGAGTGTACTAAACATTGATGATTTCTTATGTTCTCAGGAGAAGCACATTATGTCAGAGCGCAATGTCCTGCTGAAAAATGTGAAACACCCGTTCCTGGTTGGGCTTCACTTTTCCTTCCAAACTGCAGACAAATTGTATTTTGTCCTGGACTACATCAATGGTGGAGAGGTAAGCTCTAAGAAAATCAAGTAGTATTTCCTATCATGTGCACGGTGGTAGGGTAGACTTTTTCACCCTTCCTTTTAAATAAAAAAAAAAGTTGCAAGGGGAGAAGTCATAAGGGAAAAGTTACTGGATTGAGTGTTTCCAGCCTGCCAAGTTTTGAACTACCAAAGGATCGTTAGGCCATTTCCTGCTATTGTTCTCCCTCCCTATATATGTTGAATCTAATTAAGTGCATTGTTAACAGGCTTTGGCACCATTTATGCAACTTTGTTCTTTCTGTCTCCTGTAGTTGTTCTACCATCTCCAGAGGGAGCGTTGCTTCCTGGAGCCGAGAGCCCGTTTTTACGCTGCTGAAATTGCCAGTGCACTGGGCTACCTGCACTCCCTGAACATTGTTTATCGGTAAGTGACCTTGTTTGGTTTGTCAGACTGAAAAAAATGTGCTTTGTTGAATCAGCATGAAAAGTAGATCTCAGTTTGAGCTCAAAATTGCTTTTAATGTTATTTTGTGACTTAGTGAAGTTCTGTAAACAGTTGCACCTAAAATATTCTCACTGTAGGTCCCCTAATGAACACTTGTCTTTGATCTCTTCCTACAGTGACTTGAAGCCAGAGAATATCCTGCTGGATTCGCAGGGGCACATTGTCTTGACTGACTTTGGACTCTGCAAAGAAAACATAGAGCACAATGGCACAACCTCCACCTTCTGTGGCACGCCAGAGGTATGGCCTGTTCTCAGCCCGCCACTCTCAGAGTGGCAGCAAATGCTGTCTTCATCAGTGAAAACTGACATCTCCCGTGTTTATTTATGGCTGGTTAGACGATCAGGGGATATTACGGGTCTAGGAATACCAGGCTCCCAGTGAGGATATGCAGGACACAGAGAGCTTGTGGATCAGGAGAGAACAGCTCTTGAGCCATCTCCCTGTTTATAAAGAGCTTGTAGCTTTCTGGTAGCTCAGATGTTGCTGGGATTCAGTTAGCTTCTTTCATTCGAGAATGGGGAGACTTTCCTAACTATAAAGATGCCTTTGGCTAACGTGGCTCTCTTCCTTCTCTTACACAGTATCTTGCTCCTGAAGTTCTTCATAAGCAGCCCTATGACCGAACTGTGGACTGGTGGTGCCTGGGAGCAGTCCTGTATGAGATGCTTTATGGCTTGGTAAGCAGTGAATCCTTCATGACTGATGAAACTAGATTCCTTGTCCTTTCCCTGCAAGAAACCCCTTGCCTTGCCTGTCAGTGTCATTAACCTGGGTCTCTCCCGTTCCCGCAGCCACCCTTCTACAGCAGGAACACGGCAGAAATGTACGACAACATCTTGAACAAACCCTTGCAGCTGAAGCCAAATATTACCAACTCAGCTAGACATCTCCTGGAAGGCCTCTTGCAGAAAGACAGGACACAGAGGCTTGGCGCCAAGGAGGACTTTGTAAGTGCAAACCAGCCAGTGCCTGTAGGCAGCATAGGAGGATGACTAGGCCATACTGCTTACACTAGCTTGGGTCTGAATTAATCTGTTTTTCTCTGTTAACAGATGGAGATAAAGAATCACATCTTCTTCTCCCCAATTAACTGGGATGATCTTATTAATAAGAAGATTACACCCCCTTTTAACCCAAATGTGGTACGTATCACTTCTAATTATAGAACGTATGGAGAGTGTCTTTTTTCCCCCTTGTCCCTGTGGGGTGCCCAGGAGGTGGGCAGAACTGGCCGGATGGCTGTATTTGGGGAACATGGCTTTTCCTTCCCCTGTGGCTCTCCAGGCAAGGTTAGAAATAAGCAGTAGCTGACTTCGCTGATGGAAAATCTAAATTTAGCTCTTTTTTCTTTTCCGGCCTCTCACGTGCTTCATTTGCATGGCTATTTTAAAGTAATCCCCGGCATCCCTGTTTTACTTAACGGGAAGTAAGGTGTGAAATGCAAGGAGCTTCCTCAGGGCAGAGTTACATTTGGTGTGTCAGATACTAACATCTAAAGAGAGGGATCTGGTTGTTCAGGTTGTTCTTTCACTTTCTGAACTTTTTATAAACTGAGTTTAATAACTACGCCAGAAATCAAAGTCCTCCTCTGCAAACTGCCACATGGAAGAGTGGCATGTTTGCATTTGGCTTATGTTGCATGAGCTTAGTTGGAGGATAGTGTATTAAATTGAATCTTTGGTTTAGTGAGACAATATCCAGCAAGATGGAGAAAAAAAAAAAGGTCAAACTACAACTGGCAATAGCTGTTAAACAGTGGGCCTGAGGTCATAATGCTGTAAGTCTCTACATAGGAGTACTTGTCCCCATTTTGAATTGAACTGTGCACCCACAAAACATTTGGGTCTAAATGTTGTGTCTTTCCTTTTCTGCCCTTTCCACAGAGTGGCCCCAGTGACCTGCGACACTTTGATCCGGAGTTTACAGATGAGCCAGTCCCCAACTCCATTGGCCAGTCCCCAGACAGCATCCTCATCACTGCCAGCGTCAAAGAAGCCGCTGAGGCTTTTTTGGGCTTCTCATATGCCCCACCCGTGGACTCTTTCTTGTGAACATTTTTTCTTTATTTTTTTAAATAATAATAACAACTATTATTTTTATTTTTGTTTGGCCTTCTGGTGGAACTGCCAGTTGACCTGTCATCTTGAAAAAGAATTTGCACATTTCCACCATGGCAGCTTTGCAGCCTTAATTTCAACTATACTGTTTGCTGGAAGCTTTTTTGAAGAGCACATCACTCTCTAAATGAGCTTTACAGGCTTTTCATTTCCATTCGTTCTTCCCCCAAAGTGGTGCTGTCTCCTTGGGAAAGAAAAACAAGAGTGACTGCTGCCATAGACTGCTACAGCAGATCGTAGGAGTAAGAACAAGCTGTTTTGAAGTCATGCGCCGAAAAGCCTTGCCTGAAGATCTGTCTGAATGTGAAAAGGATTTTATGAAATGTGCCTTTTTCTGATGAGATCTTGTGAGCTCCAAAGCTTTCCCTGTTGCAGAGTGTGTTTCTCAGTTCATTTATGTGGGTTTACTATGTGAACAAATGGTATGTGTGTGGTCTGCGTACTACAGATGGACTTAGTTTAAAGCATCAGTGTGACACTTGCAGGATACCACAATGTGGGGCATTGTTTGTTTCTTCCATATTTGGAAGATAAATTAAATGTAATTTTGAAATTTCTTTTGTAAATCTATACAGTCAACTAAAATTATTGAAATGGGCTCTCAATTACTTGTATCCAAATGCTTGAAGAAAGCATTGCTGCTATGAAAAAAGATTTCTATTTTTAGAAAGGGGTTTTATGGACCAAAATGCCCCAGCTGCAGTCAGTCAAAGCTGTTGTTTTCTTTTTCTTTTTTTCTTTTTTTTTTTTTTTCCCGGTCTTTTTTAGTTTAAAAGGTGTCATCTGTAAAATGGGCATTATTTATGGTTTTGGGGGTTGGGTTTTTTTCATTCCTGATTGTATGTATTGTAAAAAAGATCTGTACATCAGTTGTAACTCTAGATGTATATTTAAACTTACAGACTTACTTGTAATGTATACCATCATTGTAATGTAATATAATTAACATGGTTATATGTATCATATTTTTTGTGACCAAACCCATTGGTTTGCAGTAAAATCCTGAAAAATACTTCCATAAACTTTGTCATTTTTTATTTTAAAACAAAGGTTTTCTCTGAAAAAATTTAGCAAGCTTTTTAAATGAAAATTAAGAACAAGGCTGAGCTGTCACCAGCTAAGATACCCATGTAATTTTGCTTGGGGGTGTGATTTTTATTCCATCAGACTGCGCCCATACAAGTCCTGTCATGGATACACCTTGGCAAAATACTTGGTCTTCCAACTGTGGGTGTTCAAGTGGGTGTGTATCAATGTGGGTGCTCTTAGGAGATACAAATGTTCACACTTCCTCAAAATTACTTTCTCTAGGAAAGTGAAGATGCTGCTCTCTGGTGTGGACAAAGCATAACTACACAATAAAGAATTAAAGTCCTTAGGTGAGTTGTGTAACAAAGACTTAGCACTATGCTGCGGGCGTATGCTAACAGCAGGTTTTTGTAAGGCTGATGGAAACTCCCTACCTGGGAGTCCATCCTGGAGCATCGAACATTGCTGCTAGGATGTGGGGAGTGTAATGCACCCAGAGTTTACCAGTGTGTTTAAATCTGTATCAGGGAGGGTAGACTTCAACAACTGATAATATGCTTACCCGGGTGATGTACAACTGGCTATTCATCTAAAACTGAGGTGTCAAATACAGGTTTTTATTACTGAGTACTGCTGGGTGGCCTACAAGAGGGACTTTCAACAAAGAATTAAGTGTTAAGATAACCACTTCTCGGGTGATCCCATTCAATTTCTTTTGCATAGGGATGGGTGGCTTCCTTCTATGAGGGACTGGGTGTCTGCACCTTATTTACAGCTCCCATTACCCACTGGTTACTGCAGTTGGTGGTGGTAGCAATTCAGAGAATCAGAATGAGCAGTTGCTGAGAAAAACCTGGACAGTCAACTGTTGCTCAGGCCACTGTGATAACAGCAGTGTAAGCAAAGCTCTCATAGGGGTGATATTTCTGTTCATTATATTTCCAAAATAAAAGCACGCAGTAACTTTCCATCTTTTATTATCCGTTAGATGTAGGAACAAAAAAACCTGTATGGCTTCAGCTATAAACTTATGTCTGGGAGACCGCACTCAGAGCTGAAAATGCTAATTTATAGCAACCAATAAAACACTTCTTTCAGATCATGTTAGTATGTGAAAGAGGTGCAGCCACCTCCCCTTCAAACTCCCAACAATCCCAAATTCATGCATTCAGTAACTCTTTGAATAGTGTCCTGACAGGCCTTCCAAAGTCTTCCAGTCCTATAAAGTGTCCACAACACCTTTTGATGACTTGTAGGCTAGAGATGTTTAAATATATAGTGCTAATTTGCTCCTGTAGAAAATGAAACTGCACTTGCTAAGCAACAAAGTTCTGCTTTATGCATTATCTTTGTTTCACATTTCCCAGGCATTAGCAAGGTGCTATGTGCAGATATGCAAGCAGAGAACTGCAGCCCTAGGGTAATACATCGTTAAATAGTATCTCTTGTTTTCAAGTAAAAAAACACTGGAGTCATTAATATGAAGAAGTATGGAACTTCGGTGACTCAGAGGTGTACCTTGGGTGTCTTTCATCTTTTCCAAGATGCAGAGCATTTTTTAATGGGTTACTTTTAAAAAACAACGTCTGGTTGTAATTTTAACTGTTCTGCCCTGCGTAGGCCCATTATATGGCTGCTGCTTTGTGCAGAAGTCTGCAACTGTGAACAATGAATATTCAGCACATGCCACCTCAATTTTTTAGTGTAGAAAAGGTGAAATTTTTTTCCATGTTTTTAATGTCCCTAAATCTGATGTATTACAGTCATGCCTGAAGGGAGGGAGTCTATGGCAGTCAGCTGGTTTTTTAGTTTATTTGTTGTTTTGTTTATTATACAGAAAGGTCTATATTCCCTTTAGAGAAAAGTCTCTGGAGTGAGAAGCAAAGGGCTAGGACTCCTGAAATCCCAGCTGACATAGATGCTGTGTGTTATTTTGACTACGAGCTGAATCTGTGGTTTAATTTCACCTACTTGTAAAATGGAAGCAATCACCCAAATTTTCTGCGACACTTCCACCAGCTTGGGTTCCTTTACTTAGCAGAATGGTCAACCATATGAACCTTAAAACACTAATTATATTGTATTTTGTATGGTGAGTGTGCCTGGGCTTTTCATACACCTCTTGGAAGGAGTGTATTGGTGATACAGAAATATTTAAACACATAAATTCAGACATTTCATGTGGTTGTTTTTGTTGTATTACTTATCTCTGTGTACCACAAGCCATGTACTGTCTCATGAGCCTTACAAAGATAAGTGAACCTTCTCAGTGACAGTATGTTACTCGTGCTCCCTCTATACTCAACAGGCGGTTACTTCTGGCAGGCAGTCTGGTCAAGTTAAGCAGGAGATGCCTGTTTCTCCCCCAAAAGCTTTTAAAAAAGCAGTGTATTCCCATCTTCTGCACACTTCTCATAAAGAGCCTGGAGGCATTAATGAAGAAAACCAAGGTTCTAGTACAGCCTTGCACCTGCAGTGAAAAATTGCTATGGATAGCTGAAAAAAATGAAGGACACTGCTCAGAAAAGAGCTTTGGGGGGCTGGTCCTAGTTGGGCATCTTATCTGGGGTACCTAAAGGTAGGCAAGATGAATTCTGGCCCATCTGTACTCAGAATTCTAAGAAGTGAAATGAAATATTCCACAACATTACTTCCCTATTTAACTGCAGTACCAGCTCTACAGATGTTCATGCAACACCATGTGGCTATGGTTATGCCAGTAGAGCTAGTAAGATTGATTATAGCAAAGATGGTTTCTGACACTCCCCACATTTATAGTTTCTGCTATCAAGACCGAGAAACAAAGATCGGGACAAAATTTTCCATGCTGGCTGGAACTGTCTATGGAAAGTTTCTGCAAAAACGCTTCCAAAACTACTTGCCAAAACCTGAGGGTTTAAAAAAACAAAGTTTGCTATTTGAAAAAGAAAACTTTTAAACAGTTAATACAGGTATGTACTACATTTACTTTTGGAATCAGAGGCAAAAGGCCAGCAGATTGCTTTAGTGTCAGGTAAGACTAAATGACAGTTCTCTTCTTTGGGAGACTGAAATTCTGCAGTTTGTGGCTGTTCCGTACAGGGACGGGCACTACAGCAAGGCTGTGTAACCACTGCACCTTTCTGCTTGGTCACCCGCAGCTGTGCTAGGTGTTCCCCATCTTGGGATGTTTGCAAGCCCTGGAGAGAGCAGGGCTCTCCTATTCACTCAGGAGTTGCCTCCTGCTCCATCTGTTGGAGTAGAAGAAAAGAGGGGTGCGGGGAGCTGGCGGAGCGGAGCCCCCCGTGCGTGGCACAGGGCGGTGGAGCACGGAGCGCCGAGCCGGGCGGCCTGGGCCGCGCTGCCGCAGGGCCTCCGCCCCGGGCCGGGGGTGGCGGGGGAGGCGGCCTCTCCGCTCGCTGTGCCGGTGCCACCGACCCGGCGCGGCGCTGGGGGCACGGCCGGCAGTGCGGGCCCGCCGGCCCCGGCCCCGGCCGCCCTGGAGCCGCCCCACCAGCAGCGCCCGCGTTCGGCTGTGGTGGCGTCGTTTCGGTTGGGAAAGACCTTCAAGATCACCAAGGCCACCAATTAACCCAGGACCGCCCAGTCCACCACTACACGCTGTCCCTAAGCGCCGCATCTACGCGCTTTTCAAACACTTGCAGGGACGGTGATTCCACCAGATCCCTGGATCCCCAAGGGCCGCCGCCCGCAGCCGCCAGCCGCTCCCGCCGGGCCGCCCTCCCCTCCAGGCCGGCCGCGCCGCCGGCCCGGGAGACCGCTCTGCGTCTGGAGCGAGGGCGACACCCCGTGGCCGGTGCCGCGCCCCGCCGCGGCCTGCGGGGGGAGCCCCGGGCGGCCCGACAGCTCGGAAACGGCGGGCGCGGGAGCCCGCGCGGCTGGGCAGGGCTGTCCTCCCGCGCCTGCGTTAGCAAGCGGTTTAAGCTGCTGCTAAGTGAGGGGCAGGAACGATCTCACAGCTCCCGTGGCTCTTCCACAGAGGCGTCGCCCCTGGGTGACAAGGGGGGCTGCTTTCCTGAAGCTGAGCTTGCCTTCGCCTCCCTCAGCCCTGACAAACCCTTCCTTCTGCCGGATGCGGTCTCCTCTGTCACGTCCCCCTCCGGGTCCACCTGCCTCTGTGATGCACCCAGCTAACACCAGAGTTTCCTTCAGATCACGTTTTTGGTGCGTGGATCTTCGGCTGCTACAACGTGGGCTGCCTCCGCCGCCGCCCCGCAGCAGGCCCGGGCAGGCCGCACCAGGCCACGGCAGTTGCACCGCGTCCCGGGGCTCCCTCAGCAGCTGCTTATTTATTCGGGAGGATGTAACTGTCCAGGAAAGCGGCAGCCTGGGCCCGTCTGTGCAGTAAGGGTCTGTTCATGAGCCACCGCTCCCTGCCGCGCGGCCAGGGGTGAGGGACTTGGCACTCTGCAAATGGTCTCTGGCACGTTGATGAAGAGCAGACAAGCCACAGTTCAGGCCATCTTTTATGAATGTAATATATATTTTAAAATATATATTTATATATATAAATACATATATTGATCATATAAATTATGAAAGCACATAAACAAGTGTTTTATAGGATCAGACCTAAGCCTGCTTAGACTTTATCCTTCTTTATCAGTACTCCTAAACATCCTTCCCTCTGCGCTACGACTGTTCTCTAGTGGTTTGTTATTGAGAAATTCTGAACTAGTATGGAAAATCTGTATCTTCACTTTTGAAATCTATAGAAATCTATCTTTACTTTTGTAAAGAAGTGATCTCCATTATAGCATATCGGAGAGTGGAGTAGATGTCTAGTACAGAGTCCTATATGGCTTCAAAAATGTATTGTCACTCAGTCAGTTACCATTTTTGCTTTTCCTAGGGAAATCAACTTGCTAGTTCAGGTAAATGCACACCCTACTCTGAAGACAGCTGTGCAGCTACTGTCTCCCTAGGTACAATGTGTAACTTTCCTGCTGAGAACTGTGCTGTATCAATTCAGTTATATATGCTGAAAACAGCGTTTGTATGGATTTGAACGGAAGTTAATATATACCATATAACTGCAGTTAATGACTGACTGTGCTGTGAGCTACACTGAAATAAGAAATAGAGATGATATGTGGGTATACAGGAACCTAGCTTTTCTGAAGGGACAAAATAACCCCCACACTTCTTTTAAGTGATGACCATACGACAAGCTTTGGAACACACTTTATTGACTAATGGTAAAGAGGGTCTCGAATATGACTTATGCTTCCAGGTTTGGGTCTGAAGTTTCTCTGCGCTCCAGGATCACTTGTTTTCAGAGCTGGGATCACACTCATAGCCTGGACTAGATGCCATCCTTAAACTCAAGAAACAGGTCAATGGTGTGGGTAAATGCCATTTCAGCCATCAGGTTGGTTATAAGGTTATAATTTACTGTTGTGTTTTGAATGATGAATTTTCAGACCTGGACTAAACCTTGTAATAACTGTTCCTGTTTAATAAAAGATTATCCGAGTACTATTTTATTCAACCTTGAATATAGAATATCATCTCACTGAGATATGTTGAGACACACTTCAGTTAACAGTCTATGACTAAGTTAATTAAACCGTATCGCTTTATCAGCATGGGTCAGATCTGAGCCAGCCACCTAGTCTTCCTTTACGGTGACTACAGTTTACAGAGAGAAACAGGTATCCAGGAAGAGCCATTGATCTCACTTGTCTTAAACAGAGATGGTGGGCCCTCTGGACAGGATGGTTTCTTTCCATTGCCTGTAAAGGGAGTTTTCAATGACTGATAAATGCAGTCGGTTAAAACAGTTTCACACCCCCCACCCTGGAGGTGATCATTCAACATGTGCATATTTTGCTCAACACATGTGTATTTAGCAGATCACATCATAGGCACATGGGATTGGTATCAAAAGATGTAGAACTAACTGGAAATCATGCGGTTTGCTAGGGAGTTGAAGTATTTTACCTTTGCAGATGTTGATAACCCCTGCAAGCAATTAAAAACATTTAGCAAAGAAAATCTGTATTTGTTTAAAACATCACTGCAAGCCAGGAAGGCTTAACAGATTTGATGATTAACATACCTCCAAAGCATGCATTTCTAAATTACAGTTTACAGATGACTAGTGATATACTATGCCTTATTTTGGGGTCACTAAAAAGAACTGTTTCAGCAACCCAGATCAAGGAGAGAAGAACAAGCAGCCTATAAAATTAAAAGTTCTGGAGAACAAGAAATATGAAAAGCAAAAAAAAAAAAAAAAGTTTAATTGTTTCTAAAGCACCTATCACTTTGGCTATCTGCCCTGAAACATACATGACATAGTAACAATTATTAACATGACATTGCATCTCCTGGCATGTTGCCATCATGCAAAAAGTGGCAAAGAACTGCAATAGATAAGATACTGGGACACTCCATTAGAAAATCATTTCCAGAAGAGTACTTCTTGTGTCAAACGGTGCCAAAATCTACAGAGTTATACTGTCATATCAACCTGTAAACCATTTTTCAAACATGAGAGCATCGTTAGTGGAGTCATTCAGCTAGCATGAATCAAACCAAACATTTGATGAGGGCCTGTTACCATCTGGGTCAAAAATAGTTCTCCAGATGCTCATGCTAAAATGCTATGGTTAGTCAACTCTGAACCAGATTATAGAACCTTCCAACACACAACATGCACAAGGTATTCACTCCAGGTCTCCCTTTGGCTTCAGTGGGACTGTTTACATGAATAGAAGTTAACACCAGTGAGTACCTGCTCTACCGCTGCGTGTTGTCCTTCATTCCACTCCAACCATGCAACTTCTGTCACAATAAGCAAGCCAAACATACAATATTCCATGTCACCTTGATTGGAGCAGCCTGGTAAGAAAGACTGGTTACAGAGCTTGCGAGTTCCCTTGCCTTCATGAGCCGTTGCCCATCAGCTGTGGTGCCTTCTGTCCCTGCTGGAGGCTGCAAAGTAAAACCTACAGGATTAAGCTCCATAAGACCTGTTTTACTCCACAGCTGGGTTAGGCCAACAGTGCTGATGTATTTTCACAGACCAGTGAGCCAAAATAGCAGTTGATTTAACCAAAACAGGAGGGTCCCGTAATTCCCTCCTTTCTGTCCTGCCCAGGGGCTGGCAGAGTGTAAGGGCCCAGCACAGAGGTGGAGATGGGAAGCTGTGAGGGGGAGCAGAACCCCACCTGGCTGGTAAAAGTGAGTCTTTAACTTGGCTCAGAACTCTTAGACATGTGTCACAGCCTCTGACAGTCATTCAGCCGGGCTATGGAAAATTGATCTCTTTGAGTCATGTGATTGCAACCAGAAGGTATAGGTGGTGACTTGAGGCTGCAGGTGGGTTGTTAGCTGTGGGCAACCGGACCCTACTTCTTGTTTTGCCTGTCTAATAACCCCATGTGTCAGGGCCCAGGGCTATGGACCACAACAACAATGTTCCGGCATGGACTTGCAATGTTCATGAACTGTGTAACCTTTTTAAAAGGGTCTTATGTTTCAACTATAGTGTTCACATGAAGGCTCTGAGAGGAGCACTGCCATCTTCCAGACAAGCATAAACTGAATCCAGATAGTCTTAAGTATGTTCACACAGCTGTGTTTTTCTTCTTCCCATTATGCAGTCGGGTCTCCAGTCACCCCAGAAATACAGGAATGCTCATATTGTCTGAATGCAGTTCACCCATTTGAACTTGATAAATTCGATAAATATGATTTTCTAAAACTGTTTTTGAAAGATCACTGATTGTGAAGTAAGGAAAAATAGTGAGCTTGATTCTCACCTCTCAGTTTAATTCTGGCACAGCAAGTTTGACTCTACTGAAATTAGTCTGAACTTCTGCTGTGCAATTAAAAAAAATTAGTCCCAGAACCACTTTAAAATTACCAGCAGGTTTTTATAGTTAAAATCATTTTTGGCAATGTATCTTTAACTTTTTGCTTTTGGGGATAGTTTTATATGATGGCTCTAAATGATACACTTTGCGAATATCTACAAAGTATAAGGAATTGCAAACAGGTTAATTGCATCTATCCTCTGGCATTTTATGGGCGCACATGAACCAAACAGTGGATATTTTTCCCATGTGTAGCCGAGTATCTGGTCTCTATTCAGTGCTTCCATTTCAGCTAAGGTCTTCCATCTGTTGCAGCAAACTCACCTTTATGTTATTATGTCATCCTGTAAGTCCTCTTCAAGTAAAAAAAAATTAAAACACTGCATGGGTCCCAGAATTGCCTTTTTGAAGAAACCATTTAAAAAACAGAGATCAATACCCTTCCCTGGACAAGAATTAAAGAACTCAGTCTTCAGTGCTCTTGCACTCTTGGCACAGTGCTCCTCGCTGATGGATGACGCTTAGCATACTGCATTAGTCATACAGGCACACTCAGGACCCAAACCAAAAACACGTGGAGATAAAATACACGTTGCTTACAGTTTAAAATCCAGCAGCTATCTAAGTAACCACGTATTAAAAATAGGATACATTATATCTCTCTATTTATCCATCACTGAGTAACAAATTGTAATTGCAATTTGGTTTCACACAGATGACAGCTGAAAACCCATTGCCCCAGTTGCCCACAACCCTCTCTATTTTTCTGCCTTTTGTCACATTCCTGTCTCTGTGTCCCTGTCAGATTCAGACACGGGTATTTTCTCTGTGACCAGGAAATCTCACATCTTCTCTTTTGCCACCATAGATGGTACCTTAGTTTCCTATATAAGGCATTGAAGTGCACTTTTGACAGCTTTCTTTGCAAGTGTTTTGCTTCAGTTTCTGCCCTGATCATGGGCTAGCAATCCCCCACAGACTGATCCCAAATTTTTGAAATTGTAGACATCTCTAACAATGCTCTATCATATCTAAAAAGTAAGGGCTTGTACATCTCAGCTTTTCCTGCATCTATCGTCCACTTTTTCTTTTCAGGACAGCTTTTATCCTACCTGAGATTTTTAATTTGTAGACTCACAAGATACTCATCGCAGAGTATGTAGGTTCCACATTAGTCCTGGAGGCTTTAAATCCAAGGAGGAATTTATTCCTATTTGAAAGAGAGCAAACTTTGTTTCATTCCTTTTTAAACAGACCAGTTTTCAAAAAGGGTAAAATTTAAAATAATAATTTTTAAAAAATGGGGAAAAAATGTGCTGTTATTTATGCCAGCATAAGTAAGGCCAAAGAGTCATATGGGTTTTCATAGTTACAGCAAAATTTGGTCATCATGGTTATTACTGCTAAATAGGCAAGTCCTGCTAAAGAACCGAATAGCCTGACAGTAATCTGTTCCCACGATGCTATCCCTTTTCTTTTTTAGCTCTAAGCACAATGCTTTCCATTACTCTTACTAAATTTAGACCGTCTGTCTTTACAGGTTTAGATTCTCCTCTTAACACTCGCCATAAAGCAGGAGTCTTTTGCAACAGCCCTAAATAAGGTGAGGTGCTAATGCCAAATTACTTGCTGGCTAAGGATGAAAATACATGGATTACACCATCAGGATATAAAAAGGATGTTAAGAAGCTTGTGAGTTCAAATGTGGTATTTCCAGGAAGCTTAGTTCTCTATAAATGTTCCCTTTTTATTTATTTATTTATAAATAAATCTGCACTCTGAAAAGGCAGCTGGAAAAGTGCCGTTACTAAAATGAAGAGTCAATTAAGAAGCTAGCTGATTACATCAAATGCAAAACCTACTCCCCTTCCCTTGTTTGAATATAGTGTCAGCTTGCCAACATACTCCAGAGCTAGGATTATAGATCTTTCATGCTATAAATTCTTCATCAGAAAAGCATTTTAATTCCATTTGTTTTAAATATTCTGTACTGATTTTCCCAAAATGGGAAATCATGGATTTGATGGATGGACCACTTGGTGGATAAGGAATTGGCTGGATGGTCACACTCAAATAGTTGCGGTCAACAGCTCAATGTTCAAGTAGAGACCAGTGACAAGGGGTGTTCCCTGGGGATCAGTATTGGGACTGGTGCTGTTTAATATCTTTGTTGGCAACATGGAGAGTGGGACTGAATGCACCCTTAGCAAGTTTGCCGACAACACCAAGCTGTGTGGTGCAGTCAGCACACTGGAGGGAAGGGAAGCCATTCACGGCTCAGTGTGACTTGGTAATGTACATTTGCAGCCCAGAAAGCCAATTGTATCCAGGGCTGCATTAAAAGAAATGTGACCAGCAGATCGAGGCAGGTGATTCTCCCCTTCTACTCCACTCTGGTGAGACCCTATGTGGCATACTGCGTTCAGCTCTGGGGCCCCCAGCATAAGAATGACATGAACTTGCTGGAATGAGTCCAGAGGAAGGCCACAAAGATGATCAGAGGGCTGGAGCACCTCCCCTATGAAGACAGGCTGAGACAGTTGGGGTTCTTCAACCTGGAGAAGAGAAGGCTCTGGGGGGACCTTATAGCAGCCTGCCAGTGCCTAAAGGGGGGCTACAGGAAAGCTGGGGAGGGACCTTTTACAAGGGCATGTAGTGATAGGACAAGGGGGAATGGCTTTAAACTGAAAAAGGGTAGATTTAGATTAGATATTAGGAAGAAATTATTCACTGTGAGGGTGGTGAGGCACTGGAAGGGGTTGCCCAGAGAAGCTGTGGATGCCCCATCCCTAATCTGCTCTAGTGGAAGGTGTCCCTGCCCATGGCAGGGGATTGGAACTAGATGATCTTTAAGGTTCTTTCCAACCCAAAACATTCTATGATTCTATGATTCTATGATTCTATGATTCTATGATTCTATGATTCTATGATTCTATGATTCTATGAAAATAAACTAATGACTATGAAAGTTAATGATGTCTTCTTAATGACTTGAATGACAAGTTAGTTTACACTCCAAATATAACAAAAGAGAGTTTGTAGACACACAAAACCAAACACTGAGAGCAGGTGCATCTTGAAATTAGACGATTATCTAATTATCTTCAGCCTTTTTACCTCAACAGGATCGAGAGTGCAATAGGATAGGTTTTCTACCCTCCAGGTAAGTGATACAAGAAATTCTTCCCATTTGGATTAATCCAAAACAACATGACAAAAGTACCAGTTTGCCATGCTTACCAGTTTAGGAGGTGGCATGCATGGTATTGCATCTCAGAAGTAAGAAAACCTGTTTCCTAAACCATAGCCAAACCTTGAATCTGCCCCTGGGATCACGTACAACCTGAAACCGCAGTGTACCTGCACAAATGCACAGACATTAAGGTACTTCTAGGCTGCTCTATTGAAAGAGCTGATGTGAACATCCCCAGCCCTATGCAGGGTGCTACTAGCAGGGAGCTTGACTGATCAAATATATATTGTGCTTCTTAGCTGGGTTTGACAATCTGCACTCAGTTCTGCTGCAGAAACATTGTTAGCTTGATCGATGCTTATCCTAGTTAACTGACAGCAACAGCAAGCAAGATGTGACAGCCAGGCTTTCAGTCTAGGCTCAGCAGACCCACAGGGGACATACGGTGATCACTTCAGCAGTGAGCCTGTGCAGAAACCATGTGTGATGTTCTTTACTATCACTTGTATTCAGGCTCACCAGATTAAGTTTCAACCAAATGCATTTCCCTGTCCTGTCATCACACCTTCTGATGGCAACAGACTTCCCACCTTTCCTGATGAGCAAGAGAAAAGTGTGAGGTGATGTCTGGCCTGTCAGTTCCTGCTGTGGGAGGACAGCAGTGGTGCTTGACTATGGCCATGGACTATCTCTTCTCCCAGATCTCTCTTCTCCTTGAGGACCTAGAATTATTGTATTAACAGGGTGGTGAATGATCAGTCTTTGTTTGCCTTCTCCATGTCACTTGTGATTTGATTTGTAAGACAGTGACCTAGAAAAGAGCAAAAGCAATTACCATGGGGGTGAACATCCATGATTTAGTGAAAGGGCAATTTTATTCCATTCCAGAGTCTTACTCAAGTTATGCACATTGGTTTTTGAGCCTGAACAAGAAAGGGCAAAAGTGATGCTGGCAAGAACCGAGAGGAGAACTGGAGAAGCATCGTGCTCTTCCTAAACTACAGATTTCATTACGAGGCACTATCTGCCATGGATTAAAGGCTTGTCAAGTGCTGAGAGGAATAAAACTGTTCACACATACAGTGGCTTAGCTATTTATTCCAAAATTGTGGTGCATAGTGGAGCACTGTTAAGAGTCTGCTTCAGCTCCTGCTCCAGCCATCCCAAATGTGAGTGGCCCAACTAAGCAGGTGGGGCTTTTGCTGTCTGTGACACCTCTAAACCACTACTTGCTGCCAGAAACTTTTGGAAGTTTTGCAGCCACCTTCTCTGTCTCTCTGCCATGCTCCACTCACAGCTGGGCATTGCAAGGAGTGACATTTGTTGCATTTTAGCAAACATTCAGGTTGCCCAGTGACAACACAGCCAACACATGTGGTGTGCTGTCATGAACTGCCCACTGCCTGACACCTCCTGCTCTCTCACAGATGGAAGATGAACTTCTCCATGGCTGACAGAGGCTGCAGTGGATCTAAGTTTCATGTAAGTGGATGGCCCCTTGTCTCCTGACCTCCTTTGGTGGAGCACAGCTAGGGTAATGCCCATAGAGGGGGTGAAGGTTAGGAAGGTGGGTAGACCCAAAAGTGGACAGGAGAACAAGGAGATAACTGGGGTAAGGCTTTGCAAAGAGTTCGGGGCAGACCATGAAGAGGAAATTATCTGCAAAGGTGCATATGAACTCAGTAAATGGTTTGTGTAAGCCATCAGTCACGGAGCTGCACAATGTTTGGCAGCTGCATTTGCCATTGATATCAGGTGATTCATGAGCAATGCATGATTTTCTGGGAAGAGGCTCTTTCAGTTTCCTGTTGCCTGGCCCCTGACCAGGTCTGTCAGCAAAGGTGAAGTTCCCGGCAGTGTGCTAGGGGCCGTGCACCATGGCTCTGGGCTATTGTGTGCCCTTATCTCCTGGAGCAGCAGGATGTGTGATGGCCCTACTCCCCTCTGGAAAAGCACACTGAGGGCTGCAATTGCATTTTTCATGGAAAAATACAACCTTCCAGCAATTGAACCAATATACGTAGCCTGTGGCTCTGCTGTATGACCTGATCCTTTTATAGGATGAGGTGTCAAGGCAAGTCCATGCTAAGACCTTGGGATAACGGGCTAAGCAAGGCTTCAACCTGACATTGCTGCAACAGCATGGAGAGATATAACCGCATGGTGCAGCTCTGCGGGAAGAAAAGTGGACTGCAACTTTGTCGTGGGGAAACAAGGGGGGAGCTGTGAGAAGCCTCAAACTGCTGCAGCGGAAAGGCAGTTTCAGTGCTCCCTTTGGGATACTCCTGTCACTAGATATGTGAGAGACATGGGGTCGATTTATCAACTGCTGCTTCCACCTCTGGCTCTGATTATCTCTATGTTGCATAGCGTATCACAACAAATTTGATATTAGCCGGCTGTAATACCACTCACAATCGAGATGTGACAACCACTTGCTGAGCACAGCCTCCAAGCCCCACGGAAGAGGCAGGGTAACCAAGGACACAGCACTGCAGCAAAAGGGGTGCCTGACTGAGCGTGTCCCTAATGAGTTAAGCTGTCGCTGTGAGCACAGACTAGAGCACTGTAAGGCTGCAGCAAGGAGGCAACAGAAATTCAGCAAGCAGGAGTATCTGCCAGAGTACTGCCAAGCGGTACAGAGTAACCATGGGGCTAGTCCCAAGTCTGGGTTAGTGCATCATGCCACCAGGTATCCTCTCTGGTCCTCATTTACTGAGCTGGCCACAGGAAAGAAGGGACACAGAATCTAATTTCAAATCCTTATTTTAATTTGCTCCTTTATTAGTGAATATTCCATTTTTAAATTATGGCCTAACCACTTAAAAAATAAGTGCTCAGTGTACTTATTTTGGTATGACCAAACTTTTCTAAGCTATCCTTTATAGTGGGAACACTCTCATACAAAACTGATTTTTTTTTTTCCAGAAAAAATGCTTAACTCCAAAAGCAGAAATCTGTGTGAGAAATTTTTCCAAAGTAGTTTGGTATAAACCATTAGTCCAGATTAGCTGGTTAAATTAATCACATAGTTAAATTCCAAGTGATCTTCTTGAACTGAAATTATCCTGCCCTTTCCTGCAGTCTTCTTTGTAAATATATCGTGCTGGTGACCTCTAGTGGAATGAAAATAGACATCTTTTATTCTTTTAAGGCAGCTCCAAAAAATTAAAAGTAGCGGATTTTTTTCCCAAAAAAAATGTATTAATCTGAACCCCATAAAACAGGAACTTATTTAGCTTGTCTGTGCTCAAGAAACCTAAATCAACAATACAAAACCTACTTCTGTGAGCTCATAGCTCCAATGGATTTATGTTACGATGAAGATTGTGATATCATTGTTAACGTTAAGGAGGTATGTGACATCAGTGTAGCACATTTAACCCTGGGGTCTGAGCGAAGGGGAAGAGCCCTCCACCCTCTTCTCAATCCCAGCCCGGGTCTGCTGTTGTTTTTCCATGTCACCAGAGGGTGGAGAACATGAGGACAGTTGGTCTCTCAAAGACAGACCCTCAATGGGCACCCAGTAAGTGGCACTAGGTATTTATGAAGTTGCCCACTGCTTTGTGCTAGGTACATGGTTTCGGGGTGGTTTTCATCTTACTAACTTCAACAGCTTTCATTGAAATTAAGGGGTAAAAAAAGTAAAAGAAGAGCTGTCCTGAGGTGAACATCAATAGCTGTCGTGAGCACCCATGCTGCATGTAGCTGGTGACAGGCAGGGCTCCTTGACAACAAAATACGTACCAACCCAGTTAATATACTTAACAGAAGAGTTAAGGATTGCCATCTTCCCTCCATTTGTAAATGTATGAGTTAATCTCATAGTTGCCCGTGGCTATAAAAAATGCTTCTTGATTGTAACTGTACGACTGTGCCTTGATTTTTGAGGCACTTTGAGCACTGACTAATTCCTGCCATCTTTCCTTCTAGCTGAGCATCCTGTCCTGGGCTCTCTGGTTGTCTGCACAGGTCCCTTCCCTGTTTCCTGGACAGAAAGGCAGCCTGGTACAACACCCAGCTTGGCCAGTCACTGACACCCCTTTGCCCTGGCATTGAAAACCTCACTGCAGTCACAGCTTTTGTGATCAGCGGGTCCACTGCATTTAAAATCTGCTTACAGCAAAGCTCAGTGCAAACAGTGTTCTTTCCACAAACAATGCTAGGAGAAAAATGTTCTTTTGCTAGTGCTCAAAAATATATTTACTTTCAAAAACATTACTGTTGTAATTAGTCCCCCATTCTGCTTCATACCAATCACTTGAAACTTAGCAAAGGTAACCTTTGTGCCAAGAATGTATGCTTTCCTCTTCCTGCAAAAACCTCTCTAGGTTTGGCTGAATCAGGAGTTAGAACATGTATAGGTATGTTAGATCTTAAAAGCTGAAGTCTTTAAAAGTGCTACCATCAGTGAGCACGTCCTTCCTTCCCAGCTCCTGGTACCCAAAAGGCTACACCTTGCCTTTTTCTCTCCTTAGGAGGAGAGAGCTGCCGCCATCCAGACACCCCAGGCAGCTCTGAACTGAACAGGGGCAAAAAATGTGCCCCATCATGGAGGCAGATTAAAGTCAAGCTCCAACCCGGCCTGTGACACAGAGTTGGTACCTGCTGCAGGGGAAGTCACTTACACCAGACTTTCCTCAGTAGTTCATTCATTTGTAGATGCCTTGTTTATTAAATGCATGGAAAATAATTTTAGTAGGAGCTCTACTTTTATTAATTAAGAATTATTAACTAATAATTGTCAAGTTGGAAGAAAATCTGCTGTTGCTTCCACAGTGGTCCATCCTGGGTCTGCTTCTTTTTTGTGCTTTCTGCTCCATCACTCATGTCATTAGCAGATGTGTATATTAAATTCGTGTGGGAGACCACAAACAACACCACCTGGGAGGGGAGCTGCAGGCACTTTGGAGGGCAGAAGACTAACGAATTTGTGTAGTGAACTGAAAAAATGTGGGAAATTATTCATTCAGTAAGTCTACATTTAAGTAAGAGTTATTTATTACAAAATTATGAAATGAAACCTAGCAAGCTGACTAACAGTTCTGCAGAAAAGGAACTGGGGTTATAGTGTGCGCCAAGTTATTTATGTGCAATAACATTGACACTGTTGTGAAGAAATTTGACGATCACATCTCGGACATATAAGCAGAAAAAGTAGCACATAAGAGGTATGAAGAAATTTTTCTGCTTTACTCAGCACCCCTGAGGCCTCTGCTGGTGTTTCATGCCCCATTTTGGGTAGTGTTCCCCAAAGAGAGGTGTAAGCCAATGAGGACTCCAGGGGCCAGAAGCAGGTATCCAACATCTTCAAAGAAGAGAAGAATATAAAGTTCTTCATGTCCCCTGTGGACAAAACAGTGAAAGATGGACTAGTGGTTATACAGATGGCTTAGTCTAAACACCAGTCTAACAATGAACATAATTTAGGCAGATGGAACACAGCTGTTTCAGAAGACAGTGAAATCTCTGGTTTTAGGGATTTTTAAGAACAGGTTTTACAGGAACAATTTAGCAATAGGGACACCCAGGGAAGACTGAGATAGCTGACCTTTTCTTAGGACAGGAAGATGGGCTAGATGGCCTACAGAGGATGCTGTCAGACTTATTTTTTCCTCTTTGCATGATCTGACATGCTGAAGCTTTATTTTCAGCTGTGTTCAAGACTCTCAAGTGTGAACAACGTCAATGGTAACTGCCTTTATATGTATTAACACTTGTTTAATACTAAATGACAAGGACAGATCCTAGGTTTCTCAGATTGGGCATCCAAATTCAAGGGAAGCTTTTGGACTTAAAATGATACATCTGAGTTCCTCAACCCTAATGCAGAGATAATGCTATCCACTCATCTTATTGGCATGTTGTGAGGGTAGATTAATTCAGGCTTATGAAAATCTTATATATTACAGTACCATCTAGCATTTTATAGAGAAACTGTTCACCATGACAATTATCTCAATTTCCAAGGTTAGTACCTTAGACTGGAGAAAACCAAACAAAATCAAAATACTGACTAGCACTGTAGGTTAAAAGGGCGGCAGCAATGTCTGTGGTTTTGCAGTCGAGCTCTGATGTAACACAGACCTCCTAACGATTATTAACTAAACATTATCTGCTCTGTGTACTGAACAAGGTGAGCGCATGCAAAAGCAACTATACAATAAAGATATTAAACAATGTATTGTGCATGTACACAAAAGAGCTGAGTTACAGAGGTATGAATACTGTCTGTTTCTGGGATTTCCCAACTGCCACGTAACTGTCCTTTGTAATAGTGTTTCCAGGTGCCCTTGTGCATGAAATAAACCCATACAGTACTCAAACATGAAGAACACATGTATGAGAGACATCAGGATGCTCAGCTTAAACAGGGGAAGCTGTTTGTTTCCTTTCCCTGCTCAGTTAAGGGGGCCAGAGTGGGGAGAGGCACAACACAAGCTGTTCCTGAGACAGCTGTGAGTTGGTCCTCACCTTCTTATTTCCCAGAGTGGTGCAGCCCAGGCAGGAACCACGGTTACAGGGAACCAGGTGGCTCCTGGCCTGGTGGGCTGCCCAGAGGTCTCTGCTTTCTGAACTCACAGCAACCTACAGCAATGAAACCTCAGTTTGATCCACCAGTCACTTGGAAACTAAGCTGGAGGGATGGAATGATGCAGGAAGTCTCTGAAAGCAGCCATGCCAAATCTGAGAGTAAATCACTGCTGTACTGTTGCAATGGCAGCCTGTGCAGCTCCAGCAGGCTGAAGAACCCATACCCTGGGTGTAAGCCTGGCCCCCTGCAATGACTGTGCAGAACAACGCAGTGCAGTGTAGCTGCTTCGCTTTTACTCCAAGAAGCTCCCTCCAAATTCCATTTGTTCCATGCCACCTATTACCTGGGAGGATGCAGAATCTAACAAAGAAGAGGCTGAAACTTTGATGAAGGTGACTCTGCTCTTGCCCTGAGGCCTCAACACCTCCAAACAGACATAGGCAGGATATCAGCTCAGTGGAACACCATTGCAGCTGTCCCCCCCAGCCCTCACTGCTCTAGCTTGCTACTGGCATGGGTGTCACTTGGAGGGAGGATTTCAGGTGAATGAAGTGGTTTCAGGCTGTGCTCAGGCCCTCCCTTCTCACTGGCAAATTGAAACCCCAACTTTCAGGGGGGTGTTGCAAAGGTGATGCACATGCGAGCATGGTCCCTAGGGTATGTGCCCACTGCTGCCCCATCCATGTCAATGGTGCAAGGGCTGGACTGTTCCAGCCATCCTGCAGTCACAATCCTGAAGGATTAAATTTCCTCTACCCATAAAATTGCTCCTCCTCTGCAATTTTAACGTCATGTACATTCAAGCTGAAGATGAAATGTTAAACACTTCATATGCCTTTCAGAAAATCAAAATCAAAAGACTGGCTTAGAAAACATGTTTTTTTAAAAAATAAAAGATGCTGAGTTATTTATATTCATATTGTCATTCTTGAATTTCTATGAATGAAGCTCAACTAACCCAGGCTTTTAAGTTTTTACAACTGAGAGGGTGGGATGTGTAGACATGATAACCATAAGATTCCAGGAATTAGGCACTTTAACCTGTTGCCTCTGATTTCAGTGGCATGTGTCCAAGAGTTTGAGAGCTGGCTCAAGTGTATTTGCTTTTAGAATTGGCAAGGGAGTCAAACCCTACAATGATAAATATGGATATATATGTTTAAATATGTTGTTAGTCACAAAAACCTCAAAACTACAGGGAGAGCAGTTTCAAAGTCAGATGTCTTGCAGCAGACTGCAACTTTCTTCAGAAGGGAGCAGAAGGTCTGTGTTTCCCTCCTCACTGCTGAAGCTGCTCTGCCCCCTTGGGTGGGCTCAGGGAGAGGAGAAGTCATGGTCAGAGAACTGGAAGTAAGAAAGTATGAGTGGGTATGCGATGGGGCTTTTGAAGATGTTCACTGAGTACAACTGAAATTTCAGAGCTGTCCTTCAGGAGAGGGCAGACCCATTGCAAAAAGTCAAGGTGCAATTCAAGAGAACACAGATGGGGAAGAAGTGGCTTTTCTTTAGGTGGTGGAGTGTGTATTGATCACTGCCTAGGAGAGGGTAAGATGTGGAGAAGGTGGAGCATGAGGGAAATGTTCCCTGTCTGGAGTGGTAGAAGTTGAAGGCAGTGCCAGAACTCCTCACCAGCTTCCCCGAAAGTTGGTGAGATTGGTGTGACCTTTCTGTGATGATCCTGGAGAAGGAAAATGGGTCTTTTACTTTCACAAAGGAGCCAGGAAGAAACTAGCAAGTTCCCTTGCTCTCATAAAAGTAGCTGCAACTAAGCAGCTGCCCTACTGCTACTCTGGAGTTTCTGATTACTTTTTGTGGTATGAAAATAACCTTCAGCTGAGTCAGTAACTCCTACCTATGACTCTACACACACAAAAAACTTTCTTGTGCACTATGTCCACAGTAGAAAAGTCCTTACCAAGAGCTAAACTTTACAACAGCTAACTACAAAACTGTGTTAGAAGCTGTATTGGAAGGCTAAAGCATTGTGTGCACCTTGCTTGCTGTGAACCCGATCTCAGACACCCCCCTTCCTCGGGGGCATTTCTGCTCAGAGGCAGTGCGGTTGCTTTTCAGGGCATGGTGTGTCTCCCACATAGCATGTGCTGTACCGCTGACAGCCCCTTGGCCTCTGCCGATGCCTCTTTCATCAGTGTGAACTTAAACAACTAATCCTTCAGTGATTAGTCTGAAATGGAGAGGTCTAAGCCAAACTGAGCAGCATGGAGTCTGAATCTGAATGAGAATGGGGAGAGGAGAGTGTCTGCTGAATGGGGTTGCTCATAGGCTGGCAGTCTACACTATGGAGAAGCCAAATGTGTGCACCAGGACTTCTGTAATCTTTGGAGAAGTCCAAGTCCTGATGCTAAGGTCTCTTGTTTCACAGAAGTCAGCCAAGCAGCTGTGCTGGGATGACAGGGATCTTGGTGATGGAGGGGCAGCTGCCTTCTCACAAGGCTGTGTCTGCCTGTGCCAGCAGAGGGGAGGGAGGCGGTGCCAGCCCCCAGGCTGTAGTCCTCAGCAGCTCGGGAAAGTCCTTTGTAAAAATCGTGCTGGTACACTAAACAGAAAATTACAGGAGAGGGTTTGCTTCTACCCTGGAGATCACTAAATCAGCTCTGCCAGAGGTGATATGTACCTTGGGCTTTTAAAAAAGCAAATAAAACCGCAAACAACTGAAGAGCAAATGCCAGCCCCTGAACTGCAGTGGGCTGCAACCAGCACCAAGTGTTTTTGGAGGGTGTGCGTCAGGGATTGCCTCTGAGGCCGTGACCCCACTGAGGGTTTCCTCCACAAGGAGGTCCTGAGTGTTCCACATGTGCACACCCAACCAGTCTGTGTTTGATAGCAAAGCGGCTACTGCCCACACAGGCACAGCCTGTGGATCTCCTTCAGGAGATGTATCGGATGGTGCAAGGGGCTGGAGAGCTGGTGGCCAAATGGCCTTCACTCCCTCCTCATAGCGACTGGGAGAAAATGTCTTTTGGTTTTTTAAGTGGAAAGCAAATGAACAGTTTCCTCTCCGGCCTCTCTCTGCCAGCAAAGTGCCCACCTGCCCTGCAGGGCTGGTGTGGTGGGGGAAGGAAACCTTGCTGCCACCTCCCTGTCAATGCACTGCCAGTGTAGTATTTCCCCTGCTTGTATTTCAAAAGATGGGATTTTGGTAAGTACAGAGGCAGGGAAGGATTCTGGGGCAGAAATCTTTTGTTTCTTCCAAACAGCCTCTCCTGTGTTGTCCTGAGTGATACCAGACCTGTCACTCTACCCGCTGAGCTTTCAGTGTCTCCTGCTGTGAAGGGGAATGATGGTGTCAAACCAAATTTCCCCTGGACACCTCTGGACATACATCGTCCATTGAAGACTGTCTTTGCTGACTGTTAGTGAACCCAGGTAACAATTCTGAGAATGGATGTCTTAAAGTTTTCATTTGCATTGCAGAATTGTACACTGCTTATCTTTTCACACCTACTGGGTGAACACAAAATGACCTGTACATTGGAGGCTGGTTTCATTTGCTGCTTGCCTGCAGTGATCTGAAAATTTTGATGGACTTTGGAAAGCTTTACCCAGACATTTGGTATTAATGAATGCATGTAAAACTGCTTTCAGGCTGCCAGCTGTGGTCAAAAAACAGCAAGAATTTGAAGCACAGCATTAATGACATTTAGTTGTTTATTTTTGCAACAACACAATTTTCAGGAGAAAACAAAACACTTTCTCAGTGGAAATAATTAAAACCATGAGAATGACTGCATTTCCTGTGTGACTGACATATTCCTTGCGGGAGAAAATGTTTCCCAGCAACAACAAAAAAAAACCCAAACCACTTCAGCAGCTCACATTTTTATTAGCAATATACATCCATTTTCTTAATTGGAACAGGCAAAAGGAATTTCAGCCTACACATTTTTAACAATTCATCACACGACAAAAGAGCAAAACCTTTTCCACTGCGCAGTGCTCTAAAGGGCTTCCATTTTTGGCACCTTGTTTGGAAATTCCTAAAAACTGTCTGATCTCAGGCAGCGGGTGACATTACTAACTGGCTGCTCCAGGCCCAGCCCTTGCCCTGGCACTGTGCACTGGCAGGCGCTGCACCATATAGGTGACAGCACACTTATGGTGGAAGCAAAGTGAGAAATCAGGGCCATGCGCTAACAGTTCCCTCCCTCCATCTTCCTGAGATGCTTTCTCGAGTTCAGCCTGTGCCAGTGAAGTAGCTGGTTGAAATTACTCCAATCACACAAAGCAGTGTACTGGGTGTTAATAAAGACATTTGAAAGGTAGTTTTGATACCCTCTTACTGGTTCATACTGGGTTTTCTCCACTGATCCAGAAAGTTATATCAAAGGCAGGTAAGAAAGAAATCAATCCCATAAAAACCTTCAGTTTTTGAAACTAGTTTGCTATTTCCCACAAGATAATGAACTGAGTAAAATTTGTACAGGCATTTTTACTAAACTTTGTGGCTCTCATTTATCACTGCTTCCCGATTTTATTTCAGATGGACAATTTTAAAATGTATGGGGCTGCTGTTTCTATGGTTTATTTTAAAAAGGTACACATGAAATATCTGAAACAAAGAGGAAAGAACGGTGTGTGATGGCAAACCACAGACAGATTATTGAGTAACTATTACAAGTGGCCCTTCAGGTTACCCAGAGAGTAGAAGACCTTTCCTTTTCTTTGATGGAAAGGCTACACTGACATGAAAGTAGATACCCGAAGTAAAATTGAGTTTTTATTTTGTTTTCACAGCTCAATTCTTTTTGTATTGTACTTTCCACCCTCCAATTCTTACCTTCAGTTTGATTTTAAGTTTTTGCCAAAACATTAATGTTGCTGACCCTAGAGTACTTTTAAAGAAGATGCTAACAGAAGAGCAGCAGCAATAAATGGTTGTGCAGTGAGTCAGCAGGTGTTTTTCAGACCCTGGAGGGAGTTGTGAAGTGCAATGAGCTCTGGACTGTATCTATTATTTGTTCTGTCAGAAGGGGTCAAGAACTTTTCTAAGAAAAGAGTTTTTTAAAGTCAGATGAAATACATTGGTATAAATCAGTGCCTCTCAAAAACTAAGAACAAAACAGAAAGAGAATGACTTAGTAAGAAACCACAGGACTCAAAATGAGGAAACTTGTGTTCTCAGTTCTGTCAAGACATTGCTATAGGACATCAGACCGTATTATTTATTCACTTAGTATTATCCATTTATTGATGTATTTAGAGTTTATTCATTTGCAAAATTACACAAATGGCATAGCCTAAATATTGCGCTTATGAAATTTATCTTGCATTTATAAAAAGCATCTTTGCAAAGCTGACTGTTAAATTACAATTCATTTGCTGCACAACAATAATAACAATTATCTTCTCTATATTCATAGTTCCTCAAGGATGGATCATTTCACTTCCTTGAGATAGTTCTGTCTTTTTCATCTAGTTTTCATTGCTCTGTGACTGGAATTTTGGCACGTTTCCCCCCTTGAGTGTGGGTGTCAATGCATCAACACTAATGGGAAAGGCTACTTGTGCTTTTTTAGATTGGTACTTTTTTCTGGAATAAATGGTACATTTTTCTTGGGGTTTTTGCTCTGCAGAGGGTTTGCATTTCAAGGTTTTGGTAGTGGGGAGGGCTACAGGGGTGGCTTCCATGAGAAGCTGCTAGAAGCTTCTCCTATGTCCGATGAAGCCGATGCCAGCCAGCTCTAAGACAGGCCAACAGCTGGTCAAGGCCAAGGCCATCAGTGATGGTGGTAGCAACTCTGGGATAATGTATTTAAGAAGGAAAAAAAAAAATACTTGGGCACAAATTGCAGCGGAAGAGAGGAGTGAAACTGTGTGAGAAGAACAGCTCTGCAGACACCCAGGTCAGTGAAGGAGGCACAGGAGGTGCTCCAGGCACTGGAGCAGAGATGCCCCTGCAGCCTGTGGTGAAGGCCATGGTGAGGCAGGCTGTCCCCCTCAGCCCATGGAGGTTAATGGTGGAGCAGATAGCCACCTGCAGCTTGTGGAGGAGCCCACACCTGAGCAGGGGGATGCCCAAAGGAGGCTGTGACCTGTGGGAAGCCCACACTGGATCAGGTTTGCTGGCAGGACCTTTGACCCTGTGGAAGGGACCCACACTGGAGCAGTGTGTGAAGAACTGCAGCCTGTGGGAAGGACTCACCTTGGAGAAGTTCATGGAGCACTGTCTCCTGTGAGAGGGACTCCATGCTGGAGCAGGTGAAGAAGGTGAGGAGTGAGTCCTCCCCCTGAGGAGGAAGGAGCAGCACAGGCAACGTATGATGGACTGACCACAATCCCCATTCCCTGTCCCCCTGCACATCTTGGGGGGAGGAGGGAGAGAAATCAAGAGTAAAGTTAAGCCCAGGAAGAAAGGAGGAGTGAGAGGAAAGGTGTTTTTTAGTATTTGGGTTTTATTTCTCATCATCCCACCCTGATTTGAATAGTAATAAATTAAATTAATTTCCCCAAGTCGAGCGTGTTTTGCCCATGACGGTAACTGCTGAGTGATCTCCCTGCCCTTATCTTGGCCCACAAGCTTTTCATTATATTTTCTCTCCCTTGTCCAGCTGAGGAGGGGAGTGACAGAGTGGCCGTAGTGGGCACCTGGTGTCCAGCCAAGGTTAAACCACCACCTGCTCCATTTTTTTCTTTTCTCTCCATGTCTCTTTCCTTCTTTTGTCCTCCCAGCCTCCCTCATGTTGTCCCAGGCTGGCTATTTTATGAGCCTCTTCTGCAAATGGTGAACTACTAGTTCTGAGAGCAAATTTTGGGGATCATAGATGCCAGAAACATAACTTCAGCTGACACGTCAAGAAAATCCTCTCCATAGTTTTGCTGAAAAGCTTTATTTCTGTATTTTAAAAAATTAATTGCAAGATTTCCACTATCTTCTTTTGAGAGTCATAAAATCTACAGGGAGATAAGACCTTTTTTACTCCAACTCTGATAAAAATGGCCTAAGAAAACTTATTGAGAAAGCCCTTCAGCTCTTAATTAATTCCTGTTGGCTTAATGCCAACTTTCCTGTCTCTCCACAGGCTCAAATGTGAGTTATTAGATCACTGGAAACAAAGACAAACACAAATCATGACCAGACCAGAGATTTTAGAAGGAATGCCCACCTCAGCCTCACATTTTCCAGGCAGATTATTCAGCAATTTCATTGAATATCTTACCTTCTTTTTCTAGCCTAATCATGCCTTTAATTATAAACTCTTTGGTCAATTTTGAAAGCAAGGAATTGAGAAAATATCAGAAAATATTATTTCTTGTCAACTGCATGTGGACAAAACTGACAGGAGAATCCCACGACGGTGTTACACTCATAGCCCTGCCTTGTCTCCTGATCCTTTCCTGCTTTTGGCTTTTTAATCTTTTCCACAATTCTTTCTCCTGAAGTGCATGACCTGCCCAGCCTCACATGGCACAGTTGTGGAGCTTGGGCTCATACTCTTTGGAACGTCATGAAGCTATTTGCCTATCGCGGCATTTGGGACTTTTTGCCTTCTGGACCATTTCCCACCCCCACCCCCCACCCACCCCCCACCTCCCCCTGCCGCCCGGGGTTCAGCAGGACTGACTCCCTTCCCAGGCAGCAGTGAGAGGGGCAGAGCGGGTGCAAGCCTTTCCCACCTTGCAAACTCCAGCAGCCCCTGTGCCCCTGCTCTCGTTGACGCTTCTCTCTCTCAGGCCCAGCATGAGCCAAGAGGCTCTTTCAACAGCATACATCGGCAGGGCAGCAAGAGGAAAAGAACAGAGAACTGAAAAGCAGTGAAGTACACTCCCTTTTCTTTCTCCTTATTCTGCTCATGTCTGTTGTACTGGAGTTTTGCTTGTTTACCTGCCTGTTTATTTCTGCTGGAAAACAGAGAGGGTACAGGGCTGTGGGACCAGGACCCTGTGGCCACCAGCCACAGGTAAAGGTTTTCACAGTTGCTGCGTTTCACAAGATCCCTTTACGATTGCCTTGGCAGCAGAAACAGCACAGGCTGTTTGCTTTCCCTCTCTCTGTTTGCTTTCACTGGCTGGAACCAGCTTTTTTCCAGTTCCTTCCTGTTCTGGGATGCCAGTTAATGCCAGTTAACACCAATAACACCAATGCCTCAGTTTTTCAGCCACAATTGTGGAAACAGATTCTTGCACCTGCTGAGCTGTGGCTTTTCACTATCACCTGGCCACTGATGACGCTGCAAAACACCCCTCAAACCAATGCCAGGCCAAGCAGCAGATCTCAGGATAAAATATGGCACATTTCCACTTAGCGGGAATGTTTTTCCCTAAGACCTTATTGCCCTGATATGGTGTGTTTGGCATAGGATGTAACTCGGGGAGCAGGTCAAAGCCCAGGAAGCCCCCTGGTACCTCTGCAGCACCTGCAGCACAGCACTACAAGGCTGCACTGACCTCTGGGCAGCCCAAACACAAGTTCCCGAATGACGATGTCTTCCTTCATATTTTGTCTGGCCATTATGGTTTATGCTGTGTACTGGTTGCTTTACCATCCATGAAAGCCAGGTACCTCCTGAGGTTACCACAGGGGTCAAAGTTAAACCACTGTTCTGTTTCAGCTGGCAGAGATACTGTGAAATAAAGGCAGAACTAGGGAGAAAAATGAGTTATTTGGCCTTTATTTTTATAAGGTTAGTCTGCTGGATTTCTAAGTAAACAAGTAGGTAAACATTTAAAAATCAGTCTAGGCTCTGGCTTCTGAAGGGAACGTAGGTAGCACTGAATGCCAGGTTTAAACTGAATGCCAGTTAAAAGAAATCCTACTCTTTGTCTGAAATACCTTTTTTCCTATTAAAAGAAAAGGAATTAAATACACTGTTGCATTCACTTAAAATTCATCACTTAAAATCACAGGATTTGGGAACTTGACGAAAAGCAGCCTTTTCTTTTTATTACTCACTCCTGGGCGTAGCATACTGCTTGTTCAAGGGAAGGTGCCATTCCTGACAAGCTTTTAAGTTCTCCCAAAGCATATAGATGCCAGCAGCTATACATAATCATATATTTATTGTATACATATATACATATAGTATACATAATCAGTATATTTAGTTGGAGGACTACATTTAGTTTAGGGTTTTTTTGAACAGAAAGGGTTGCAGTTGCATTGCATCACTTACTTCCATCAAAATTATACCCTGTAGCTGATGAGTCCGAATCAGGTCACAGCTGAAGAAGGACACTCTGCAAGTATGACAAGAGCGGAGGCGCCTACCCAGGCTGTCTTTGAAAAGATTTACAAAATCAGTTTTGGGTGGAACTGGGGGAATGAGGGGACAAATAAAAGCTGTAAACGTTTTTCACAAATGCAAGGAGGAGTGACGGATACTTCCAGTCCCACCAATGCTGCACTTCAAGCTTGTCTCAATAATTTTACACAGTGGTCCCTATTTCAGCAAAGCGGCCTCCTGTCAGCTGGGTGGCAAAAGCTAATAGTAAAATCAAGTTTTCAATTCTTGCATATCTGATTACCTAAGGATGAGACAGATTTTCCACATGGAACCTTATGCAACTCCACATGTACAAACCTAACAGTTGAGAATAACTGAATAACCTCAGTGCAAAGAGAGCATGGGATGGGGGAAGTCCATCGTCAGTGCAGGCTGTTCAGGATGCCTCACTTCCTACCAGGCATTCCCCCTTACAAACATACCCTCCTTCTGCCAGACCTCGCCGAGTGCCTGGAGGACCTCTCATCCACTCTCTGTGAAGATGAACCTGACATTCAGCTAAAGCCTGAACTGAACTCTCTTTTTCTCTCAGCTCCTTAGCAGGCAGTGGGTCACTGCCTCGGGGTCAGCATCTCCCAGGCAGCAGCTCTTGGCAGGAGGAGTGAACCCCGGAGCATCCCCCAGGGCCACATGTCTGGGAGCACAGCTTTGGCTTTGCTCCCCAGCAAGCTGCTGTGGGCCTCTCAGTAGTTCACTGACTTCTCCAGGACCATTACATAGAAGGGCATTTGGGAAGTGGGAACAAGTGTGTAGCTATGGAGTTAGCTGCATTTCCAGAGAGCAGGCACTTGGGCAGAGCTGTGGGTTATCTGAGGTGTGGGCTGTTAGAGGAGGTCAGTTACACACTACATTGTATCAGAGGAATCTTGTAGCAGCTGAGTTTAATCTTTGAAAAAATTTCTTTTCCTTCCCCAGCCTAAGCAGCCACTCATTTTTTCACAAAACATCTGAATAATTTCTTTAGAAGTTGACATCATTTTTTGCACATACCCGATGAGGAAACAACACCCGTCTGGATGCCACAAGAATTTGTTAACAGCCTTTAGAGCATCCTGTACCGCCTGACAGGTGAACATTTCACATAGAAAGTATGTTACACATGCGAGTAGAGCTAGCCTGACTCGTTTAACTCCACGCCAAAGGCACTGCCAAAACCAAACTCCCCACTGGAACTTGTGCCCCCACGGCATCCCTGGTGCTCCAGCATCTGAAGCTGACAGTGAAGGCAGCCGTCAGCCAGGGCAGTTACAGTGTCGTTTGTCAAATGTTTCTTCTTAAGCAAACACCAATAAAGGGTGTATCATGCCCAGTCTACTTAAGGAAAAATGTTTAGTAATTCTTCCTGGGAATACTGCAGAATCTACCAACTTTCCACCTCTGCCTTCGCTCCCATACTATCTGCAGGCATTAGTGTATTAAAACAAAAACAACCAAGATAAAACAGCAAGTAATGAAAAAGAGCACAAACAAGAAGCCTGCAACATTGCCACATTATACAACAGCAATTCCCACTGGGGATAGTTTGGACAACTTGCCTCACTGAGGCCCGTGGGTCTGCTGAGAGTGCTCAGAGGCTCCTGCACTAGGACCAGGACCAGGACCAGGATGTGGCAGGCAGCCCCAGTAGGCAGGTTGCCTTCACCCATGGTAGCTTTCCCCACCACTGCAGTCCAGCCTATAGCCACTGCTTCCACGAAAGCTAGTAGGGATGCAGTGACTCCTAGCAGCTCTCAAAGTTAAGCTTTTGACTCAATATAGCTCAGACAGTCTCAGTTTTCCCACAAATAATTGTCATGGAGAGAGGGTGGCTTGCCTTTAATTTGCTGGTAAAATATGTTCATCTATGCTGTGAAAATTCCTGACACTAGTGTCACAGACTGTGATGGGCTGCCATGGCTTTTTTTCCTCTCTGCTGTTTCTCACCACAACTTGCTCACAATTTACAAGAATGAAGCAATGCCGTGTGTGTGTCAGTGCCCTAACTTCAGCTGACACAGCAAACACTTCAAATCCTCCCCTTCTGTGTGCCTTCTCCGTTAAAAACCTGTGCTTGTGAACACCAGAGAGAGGAGTTAAAGAGGAAAGTTAAAGGGGGAAAGAGAGAGAGACCCTTTAAGCTAATGGGTAAGGAATGTGCATCGAGCTGTGCGTGGACGTCTGATGTCTCCAACTATTTGTTAAAAAGCAAAAGCAATACTTCCGACAGACGGCCCTCCCCTCGCCTGCAATAGGCTCCCAAGAATAGCAACAGCCTGTGTCACTGCAAAGGGCAAAGCCTTCTGAAATAGCAACAAAGTTGTTCACAAACCACTTTGTGGTCTGCATTTGGTTTCAGCCAGCTTCAGCAACTTGTTGCCATGAGGAAAATAACCTGTGCTTTCCTCGCTGGCCTGGGAAGGACCGCTGCCCTGTGAAGTGCTCCTGCCCCAAGGTGCAAAGGGGGTGGCAATGGTACCTGGCCAGAGCACAGAGGACCTCGGCCAGCAGAGCCGGACGATGAGAGCAGGGGAGGATGAGAAGAGCAGCCAGGACAGCCGCCGCAGCAGCCGCCACCACCTCCGCCAGCTCCCAGCTGCAGCAGGTAACGCGGCAGGAGCTGAATGCCAGCTGCAGCCAGCAGCAGTGGCCGCGTAGCTAATGCTCAGGGCTGGGGGAAAACAGCCCTGCAAAGCCAAGGGGCTCTCAGGGCACACCGTCTTGATTCCTAAAAGCGTGAGAGGGGAAAATGCGAGTAAGGAAGGGAAATGCCAGCTTGAATTTTGAATGAAGGTTTATGTGATACTTTTCCCAAAAGGCCTCAGTCCTACTGTTCATGCATGTGCTGTCTGTTGTGTATATCCTTGTCCTTTAGGAAGATCGGTCACCTGAAAAATCGGAGAATCCACTGCCATCTAGGATAACAACAGTGCTCCGGTCCTTGCATGCTTGGGAGCAATTCAGCCTTTTTCACTGAAGTGGAGGGAGGCCAGGCAAGCATTGCACCTACTCACGCAGGGCCAAAGTACAGGGTAGGGGAACAGGGAATCTCCTTTGCCGTCTTTCCCCTAGCATTGCAGGAGGAAACCAGGTTTTTGTGCTGATTCCCTGAAAAATCAACTGCATAATTTCTTTTGCAAAAGATTTTTGAGTACTGAAGCTGAACTTTGTAGCTCTTCGCCTTTGCTGTCCTACCCAGCCAGTTTTTCTAGGTTATAGCACGATTTTGCATCTTGAGCCTCTTTCATTGATGATAACATCAAGGGGAAAACGACCCACAATCATGACATTTCTCACCCACAAGACAGCTGTACCCAAACAGGAAAGCATGGCTGTAAGCCAGAAATTACTATGTCCCAAGCAGGTTTTGTTCATTTAAAAATCAGTGAACTGACTAACCCACGAATGTTCAGTTACCACAGGTGCAAATGCTTTGTAGGGGTGTAATAGTGATTACTGCAGCAACATTTACTGATATCTGGAAGCAGAGGTTAATCGAGAACAAAAAGCCAGTTGTTGTACAGACATATTTAACATTACCTTAGGGTATGGGGGGAGCAATGCAGATGGTTACAGGATAGCATTATCAAAGGGAAGCACAGCAGCTACTGTAAACAGACAACAAAAGTTACTGCAGCACAAGGGCTACGGTTAGAAGAGTACTTGCATATTACACACTTGGCCTCACCCTCAGAAATTAAAGCAGTAACCTGAGGAATTTATAACTACCTATCTAGGAATTAAAAGAACTTGTTGATTCTTACTGGCAAATAACAAAACAAAACCCAAATGCCATTTAGTGTATTGAAAGGACAGGCTGCCTCCTGACATAATGAAAACACATGGCAGAGCGCTAAGAGAGTTGGAGAGATGTCCAGGGTGGGTCTGTCCAGGATCTACACTCCCCATCTTTCCATCAGCACCAAGGGGCTTTTTTTCATGAAATCTGAATATTACTCACAGAACACATTTGTCAGGCTTATGCTGTACAAAGTATACAATGCTTCCCACCATTGCAGGCATTCAGATGTGTGAAAATGCACAATATATTAGCTTCCTTTTGCCTTCTGTTTTAGTTCAATTTAAAAAATACTTGTTTTGGTTTTGCTTTTCACACTTGGGTGGGAGGAGTCACATTTGTCAAATGGTCATGATCCCACATGGCCCTGACACTATTTTTGGGTAAATTTAATATTTTCCAGCTCTGCTTGCAACATAACTTTGCCCAAAGACACCATTTGTTTCATCCCGTAGGGTCTTGTTGAGTAACTGTTTTGGATCCCATGCCAGACCTCTAGATGGACAGTTAGATCAGATGTATCCTAGCTAACAGGAGAAATGCACTTATTGAGCAGCTACTGGATCTAAAGAAACATTAGGCGTTAGAATAGATCAACAGGGTAACACATACCTCTTTATACCAGACAACTGGATGAGACAAAGAAAGTAACTGTGACAGTGCAGCAGAGATCATGGTGGCATGAAAATGAAATAATCACCTTTTATGAGAAGCAAACCCATGATTTAATTATGCAGCAATTCCCAAAATATGCCATTAAATATCTATTGTACAAACCCATGTGATCCACATGCTATACAGTTTAGCAAAATGCTCCTCTAAAGACAATTTGGGGAATTGTAAATGCTGTTTCCCTGCAAAGGCCAACTTCTTGTATGTCAGACAGCACTTAGAGAAGAAATATGTTGTTAAAGATATCTTAAAATTTTCAGATACAGATGCTGGAGTTTTAAAATTTATCATGGATAGATACCTTGTTCAATTGAAAAAAGGAGATTCCATGCTGTGGGTTCATGCCTATGCAATGCACTCAATTCATTGTGATTTTCTAAGCTGTGCTTATTAACCAATAGGAACCAGAGCTTGATTCCACTTGCCAAATGTCTAAATAGAACAAAGAATCCCCAAGGATTTAAAGAACATATCTATTTGACCTTCCAGGAAAATACTTTTCTTCCCTCCCAAAATGAGACATTTCTCGGCCCAGATTAAACCAAAGTCAATGCTGGAAGAGACTGTCGAGTCCCCTCCTATCAAGACATGTATTTGCATGGGTCACATAAAGTAATCACCCATCCCACTAGTTTCGTGTATGCACACGGCATGTTCTCATAGGAGAAAGGAAAGAAAAACTACATCACAGAAATCTCAGTGTCTGAACCAATGTGGAGTGTGGTGCTGCCAAGATGAGCTGGAAAGGGCTCCCAGGCGCCTTCCCTGTAGCTCTCCTGCACATGAAGTGGGGGAAACATGGTGTTTTTCTCAGCTCAGCCTGCTTGCAGATCTTTCCTGGCACAGATCATTTCTCTGTAATGCCCATAAAATACATGCACAGACCAAATATTTTGCCTTTGGAAGAACCATTTTTCCCAAATATGTGCTTGAAAATAGTAAAGGGCCACTCCCTTACTACTTGGCCCCCTCCAGTCTCAGCAGCAGTACACTGTGCTATACTACCACTGTGCCTGGTCTCCTTTTCAGTAACGAAGCATAAACATTTCCAGCAAATGTTCTTAAAGATAAGTTTGTTTGCCAAGTAGTGCTGCTTTTGACCTGAGTAACAGTTGTGAGAAAGCATTTTGTTTACGTGGGGAAACTAGAGAATAGACTTTCCAATCACTTGTCACATAACAGCCACACACTCCTTAGCCATGGAGTTTGCTGCAGGCAGAAGGAGAAATTTCTCTGGAAGTCATCATTAAAATATTTTATTCCCCTGGGCTGCACACTGCCATGTATTTTTCAGGCATCTTATAAAAATAAAAGGAATATATATTTTAAAGAAGCCTTTTTTTTTTTTTTTTTTTTTTTGAAAAGGAATGCCTAAGAACTGCCAGCAACAACATTAAAAGTGACACTTAAAAGGATCGTGAGTACAACTACTGCAACAGGCTTTATCTGGAAATGTTAAAGCAAAACATATGCTGAAGTCAGAAGGCATTTTGTGTGGAGGAAGACCACAAAGGAGAACCGAGCAGAGATTTCAGGGTTTAACTCAGCAGGCAGTTCTCAGCAGGCAAGTCTTAGTTACAGCAGTTAAACAAAAGCTCATAGTGATATAAGGATGTTTCTCAGCAGAATAGGGCCTGTGCGGAACTAGAGACACCAAGTTAACTGCTGAGTTTGCTCCTGCTAATGCAGAAAGGCAATGTGTCTCCCTCTGCATCACATCAGAACCTGCCTTGCATTCAGGGGTCTGCTTTAATTACAGCCCTCTGCTATTTCTACATGACTGTGGGTGTTTGTCACTGGACACATGAACAAGGACACCAGTTGACCCAGTAAAAAAAAAAAAAAAGAAACATTAAGACATCGGTCAAGCTGCTGTACTAGGAGAAGAAAGACATATATAGGCTCGAGTACTTCCCTCGCAACTTCCCAGGTGTCCAAGCTCCACACCCAGCTTGTACGCCTCTCAGATTAAAGATAAATAATCACCTCGGTGGCTCTGATCTGAGGAGCACAGGCTGAGGAGAGCAGAGTCTGGATTGTAAAGAACAGTGCTGATGGTGGACTCCATCAAGATATTTGAGTTGGCACTGCCATTTTGAACCAGAAACTGGAACCATACAAAACTGACAGTCACACATTTAAAGAGTTAAAAGCCATGCAGGAGCAGGACACAGACCTCAAGGTATCAATAAGAGACACTGCCTACACTGTTGTGTTTCTGCTGGAGAGCCTTAAACTCAGGTTTTGTCCCTTTGTTATTTAACATTTTCTCTCAACTGCCTGGAGGAAGATAATAACGGATTATTTGAAGGTGATAAAGGTGACAGGTGATTAATAAATGAGATATATCACTGGCTGAATTCAATTCAGATGGCTTGGCCTGCTGACTGCAAATTAACGTACTGTCTGGGGTGCCTCTCTGCTAACTTTAGACATCTGCATCTGAGCAAGCCGCACAGATTCCTTTTATAGGCGATGGAAAGAAATAGGCATCTGACCTACTTCAGTTATCTAGAAGTGTCTATTTTTCACAAGTGGTTACAGAAGAAATCTAGAGATGCTGTAGACCTCTCACAGTTAGGTAAGTTGAACCCATCCTGTGCATTTTAATACAGACAACGTAAAGTGATTTGCATCCCTAGCTAGGATGCAAGAAGGCAGGCCATATTTAAAGGAAAGGCGATGCCTTGGCAAGAACCCAGTTAGAAAAGAAGCTGGTTGTCCTGGAGGATAACCAGCAGAAGATGAGCTCCTGTACATGGCTGTGACAATCCTTAGATGAGTAGAGGGGGGAATATCCACCAGGAGCAGGACAATTATGTCAAATTCCTATCTGGCACTGTACAGCCACTGCAGGAACACTGGGTCTGGCTCAGGATTTATTGAAGAAGTTGATAATCTGGATAGAGTTCAGAGAACAGGCTCTGAATACTTAAGGGACTGGTAAACTTGTAAAGCCTCACTCACAGGCTGTGTAGCTTATCAAGGAGATGTCTGTGGGATGACTCAGTGACAGATACAATTTTGTACTTAGTGAACACAGCTAAGTGCAGGCAAATGGAGAATGGGATCTGGTGGCTGGAAGCTGAAGTTGCAGAAATTAAGTCTGAAAATAATTTATGATAATTTACAGTGAAAGCAATGAACCATTGGGACAGCTTGTGACAAAGTCATTGGCTTTCAATCACTAGCAATTTTAAAATAAAAGCTGAATATTTTCAATAGCCTAGTTCAAATAAATTATCATTTAAACATGTCTGAAGGGTTATGTTGTGCTGTTTATGAGTGTCAGACTGGATGACCACAATGGTCTGTTTTGCCTTCATAATATGTAAAGAAAAATCTTAGATTCAATCTACATGGCTTAATGTGATAAAATACAGAGGTATCCAAGAAAGCACAGATATCAGCACTGAGCAGAAGTTTGGGCAGAGCACCGTGATCAAATTATCAGTGTGGTTCCGATACCAAAGATCATTCATTCAGCACAACACTGTGTTGTTACCAGCCCTGATTTCCAGCCAGGATTCGTTGGAGGGGTATATCTCCCAGATCTAGTAATATACACCAAGCAGGCAAGTCACAAGTATAAAGGGGAGGGAGAAATTAGGTTTTGCAATGATAGAGTGTATACTGCATGCATGTGTTGGAGGATGGAGCATATGTAGCACAAAGCAGCTTAACTGGAGGCAGTAGTACTTCCACTGAAGTGCTATTTAGCCTGTGAAGGAAGTACAGCAGGACCTTGCCCTAATCCATGCACTAACCTCTGTTTAAAATAAGTGCAATGATCTCGGATCCTGCAGACGTAAAGGAAGAAAAAGCTTTAGACATAATACAGACATGGATGACAAGAAAAATATTAAAAAAATATTGTTTCATCACTGGAACATTTTGCAAATTTGCTTCTGACATTTTCTCCAAGCTGTCCCCACCTTCATCACAACAAATCTACCATCGACCCCCACCTTCTGAAAGACTTCTTGCAGTACTCCCATTTCTTCCATGACCTTACAGCTCATCATAGCAAAAACATGGGTTTTGCCCATCTATTGTCTACCTCTGGTTTGCCAGCCACCCAAGCCCAGAGGCAGAGTGGGCTGAGGCGTGCTGGGTGCACTCAGCAACTCGGGGCTGCTGCTGCTTGGCTTCTGCTTGGCTCAAAGGGAGCAAACCCAGAGCCAGGTAGGAGAGCTAATAGGCAATACTTATCTTAATAGACTTAATGGGCTTACACATCTCCCCTGACCCTGGAATCAGAGCTTATACTCACACAGTTAAACTCTGCTGCCTTCCAGAATAAACCAGACTCCTGCGGAGTAGGTTGCAGGGTGGGATGGTGGGCTCACGCCTTGAGCCAAACTGCCTCCAGGAATTGTTAGGAGAGCAAGAGGTGGCTTGGGGCACAACCATGCCAGGGACCATACCAGCAATTTATTGGAATACATGGCCATGTGCCAGGGTCCAGGCTTGGGTTCTGGCATTGTTTATTTTAGTAGTGCAGACATTCTGCTAGGGCTTCCCTCCTCCTCTCTTTTCACAATTTGCTTCATAAATGTAATATTCTCTGTCAAAAAGGACTGATCCTTACCAGTGTGCTCAAAAGTTATTGGCAAGGAACTCCAGGCAGTCAGCGTGATCAAAGAACCTTAATGCCTTAGAAAAATAAGTGAAAAATAAACAAAGTCTATGTATCATTTTCAATCAGACCATATACGACTTTCCAGCCAAGCTGGAAAGTACTTTTTTCCAAGAGAATTAACTGAAATACAGACTCTTTTATGCTGCAAAAGCTACCTCTCCTCAGACACATCCTAATCTCTCCAACTAACCGGAAAATCAGAAGTCAATTTACTCTTTTCCTATTTGTGTGGCAGCCAACATCATGATGAGAGGAAAATCATGCCGAGAGAAAGAACAAGACCAACAATAACAAACTGATATATTCCTCAAAGTTTAGGGTGCAAAAGGCTTCACAGTTAGTAGAATATGATCAGTCAAATCTATCTTGTAACAATAAACAATGAATCACAGTTGGATAAAATGAGTTTGTTTTAAAGTGGACATTCAGAGGCATATAATCTCCATTTGGTTTATGTTTTCACCATCTGTTTTTTATTCCTGACATTGTTGCCATCATAAACTATGCAAAATATTCGATCCTGATATTCTGAAGTATCTGAGATTAGTCATGGGCAAAGCCCAGAAAGTTCATTAATTTTTACCTCAACGATTGGTGTTCCTAGAATATCCCAGCTATCTGGATCAGCCTCATGCTCAGTGGGTAATTTTCCATCAGGTGAAGCACCGGAATTAGGAAATGGAGAGGGAAAACTTGTTACTTATTCAAGTCAGGGTTGAAGCAGTTTGGCTAGGAAATTACTGGCACTAGCTGGGTGGACGTGACTTCCTCAGTTCAATACAGGAATAAAACTGAGAACATCTCAAGGCAAAACCTGCTTTCTTACCAAAAGGTAGTTATTGTCAGTGTTGCCTTTTGCAATGACATTCTGAAGTAGAAGGTTTAATTATTTAAAGCCTGATCAAAACCTTATTGACTTCTGATCAGTAAGACAAGGAACTCAAAGGCATTTATATGAATTAAAAAATGTATTTTTTTTTCTTTTCAAAAATAGCTTTTTATGTCACCACTGGGTTTGTACACACCTAACTCCTTTGCCTAAAAGTTACAAAAAGATTTTTTTGACTGGCATATCAAATAAAGTTATTATTAGTTATCAGAATGTTGCAGAAGTCACACTTTCTAGTTTTTGTGGTTTTTTCTCTTATTTCAGGCTGTGGAACATTTACTTTTCTATCTTCTGCTGTTGCTGCCGTAAGTGGACTTCTGATGGGTTACGAGTTGGGCCTTATCTCTGGAGCTCTCCTTCAGATGAGCAGCGTATTAGCACTCTCTTGCAAAGAGCAGGAAATTGTTGTAAGTTCCCTGCTTTTTGGGGCCTTATTTGCATCCCTTACGGGTGGATTCCTGATAGACCAATTTGGAAGGAGACTTGCCATTATTATTGCATCTTCTTTACTTGTGTTGGGAAGTCTGATTTTACTGCCCTATGAATCATATGGGATACTTATTGTGGGACGGATTGCCATAGGTATTTCCATCTCATTATCATCAATTGCAACATGCGTGTATATTGCTGAGATCGCCCCGCAGCACAGAAGAGGTCTCCTCGTGTCATTGAATGAACTCATGATTGTGATAGGCATTCTCTTTGCCTATATTTCAAATTATGCGTTTGCCAGTGTATCTCATGGCTGGAAGTACATGTTTGGCCTTGTGATTCCATTAGGTGCTTTGCAGGCTATTGCCATGTATTTCCTTCCTCCAAGCCCTCGGTTTCTTGTCATGAAAAATAATGATGAAGCTGCAAGCAAAGTACTGGAGAGGCTACGGGAAACATCAGATGCTACTAAAGAACTTACTGTGATCAAGTCTTCCCTGAAAGATGAACATCAATATAGTTTCTTGGACCTGTTTCGTTCAAAAAACAACATGAGGGCCCGAATGTTGGTAGGACTCACTCTAGTCTTTTTTGTGCAAACAACTGGGCAACCCAACATTTTGTTTTATGCATCGACTGTTTTGAAGTCAGTTGGGTTCCAGAGCAATGAAGCTGCCAGTTTGGCTTCTACTGGAGTTGGAGTGGTTAAAGTGGTCAGCACAGTCCCAGCCACGTTTTTTGTGGATCAAGTTGGAAGTAAAACTTTTCTATGTATTGGCTCTTCTGTTATGGCACTGTCGTTGGTCACAATGGGCTTAGTGAACCATAACATACATGTGAATTTTACTAATGTCTGTAGAAGCCAATCTCCAGAGGATTTCTTTCTCCAGAGACCAGAAAACCTCAGTAGTGTCACCAACGGGAGTCTCAAGGACCTCTTTGCTAGCATGGCTTCACCAGAAAGATTGTCATTTGATGCGCAGAGAAGCCCAGATGTTGCCAGGACAGGAGAACTGAACAGGACTGCCCTGGCAGGAGGCAAAAGCACAACAGGGTCTCACCTGAAAAGTGGGGAGGTTCCTGCTGTCCTGAAATGGCTCTCACTGGCCAGCCTCCTTGTTTATGTTGCTGCATTTTCCATAGGTCTTGGACCAAGTAAGTGTTTCATTTTTCTAACTCTTTGTAATGATTTACTTACAAGTGGATTAAGTGTTGGGATGACATGCCCAGCTTGGCAACAGGCAGTTTCCAAGCTGAGCAAAGCAGTGTTTTCTGCTAATATGCACTGGTATTGTCACAGATTGTCCTGGTTGTGACCTGGGGTGTACTTTTTAGGAATATGTCTTGCTCGTTAAGATCAAGGGCCTGATCTCCTTTCAGTTCAATGAAATTAACTGCTCCTCTTCAGTGAAGTTAAGAACTGCTGTGAGCTTTGTAAAGCAAAATTATGGGAGCCCTGGTTATCTTTTCTCTTCCTAGTCTATTGTGTCCTTACATTGGGAAGGTTACAATGTAGGCATTTGCTGCTGCTGACTCATAAACCCAAGATAATGATGAGCTCTAGACCTCTGTATGGTATGACACCATCAAATCCATGAAATGCCAGAATGCCTGAGTCCTGCTGAGGGCCTGGACCCCTGACTATATAGTAGTCTTCAGATACAGGCATCATGGTTTAACCCCACCTGGCAACTAAGCCCCACCCAGACACTTGCTCACTCCCTCCTGGTGGGGTCAGGGAGAGAATCGGAAGGGTAAAAGTGAGACAGCTTGTAGGTTGAGATAAAGACAGTTTAACAGGTAAAGCAAAAGCTGTGCATGCAAGCCAAACAAAACAAGGAATTAATTCACCACTTCCCATCAGCAGGCATGGGTTCAGCCATCTCCAGGAAAGCAGAGCTCCATCACACAACGCTTACTTGGGAAGACAAACACCATCACACCAAACATCCCCCCCTTCCTTCTTCCCCCAGTTTATATACTGAGCATGATGTTCTATGGTATGGAATAACCCTTTAGCTATTTTGGGTCAGCTGTCCTGGCTGTGTCCCCTCCCAATTACTTGTGCCCCTCCAGCCCTCTTGCTGGCAGGGTCTGAGAAACTGGAAAGTCCTTGACGTAGTACAAACATTACCCAGCAACGACCAAAAACATCAGTGTGTGATCAACCTTATTCTCACACCAAATCCAAAACACAGCACTGCAGCAGCTACTAAGAAGAAAATTAACTCTGTCCCAGCTGAAACCAGGACAATAGGAAAGATATTAAAGGTATAACTCATGAGCAAACTATAGTGTCATTGCCACTACCTGTTGGACAGCACAAGTGGAAAAACACTAGGGCACATCACTGTACAACCAAGGTACTGCTGCAGCTGCCACCACACTTGCATGGTTCCCACTGTCTCCAGAGAACGTCTGCCATTCCCAGAGACTAGCAATTAAACCTCTCTGTTTTGTTTTGCTTTGCTTCAATAGCACTTGCATATTATTGTATTTTGAAGGGGTTGGTTCTTTAAGCCACACTGCAAAACCCACATGCACAGAGTCCATTATTTATTAACAGACTTGGTGTGCTTTTGTGCCCTGGCTCAAACTTGCCTTGCAAACACACTGTACTCCTGCTGCACTATTATGATTAAAAGCTTGCCAGAAGAATACAACCCAAGAATTGCACTAACAGCAACTCCCCTGCAGTTTTTATTTATTTTAAACATTACTCACTGGAAGAGCAGCGTAAGATAAGCATTCATCGCCAGGGCAGCGAACTTCACTGTGTTATTGCAGCATTATTCCCTCCCTTGCAGACCATCTTGGGGCTGGATTCTGCTTTTGATGACACAGGTTCAAAACAAGGGGTGCAGCCCTGAAGAGAAAATGTTACTTCAGCATTTACTGGAGTGTTTCAAACACACATCTAATGACCCTCAAGGCAGGGGCATGCGTTCAGGCTTGGCCTCCTGTTGAAAGCTGCTTTCCTGTTGACCTCACTGTAAATGGGTCCTGGTCATTTGAGTTGGCCTAATGTGAAGTTAATGATAACGACATCTACTTCCTTGAGGGCTACAGAAACTGACGTGTGTTTGCCAGGCTATTCTGAGAAGTCTTTGAGGCCCATGCTTGTTTTCTGACCTCACTCTTGACTAAGAGCACAAATACCCTCAAACAGCATATGCGACAGAACAGACATGTCTCAGCTCCAGCATGCTGAAATCATGTATGATAAAGCCACGGTCAGGCAATTTAAACTGACAGATGCGTTTGGGTAGCAAGTGATGGTCAGGTCTAGGAGAGATACAGGTATTTAAAATTGCAGATAAGTACTTTCAAGACATTTTTGTGCCTTTAAAAGTACACTATTCAGTTAAAATGGACAATGTATAGAAAATGCAAAGGTCAGAGATTCAAGAGATTGCTGGAATCTGCAAAGGACCTATTGTAATTAAATAATCTGGGTTGGGAGGCAAGGTTATGAGTTCTGTCACATGTTCAGCCTTCAGTATCTGCTGCTTGGAGTTCAAATCCTTGAATATATTTTAAAAGTCTACCTTTCTTATCCTCAGTATGCCTTTCTTAGTGTAAAGAAAAAGACAAGCCCCTCTGCTTATATAAAGTAAACAGTTTTAACATGTTTATTATCCCTACTCTAAAAAAAAAGATACTCATCTCTAAATCTGGTCTGTGGTCTGGACCAGACTGTTAGCCATTGATACTCTGCAACAGGAGGGAGGCATCGAGGCTGCACTCGCTGGCTGTTGTGGCCAGGCAATGCCCAGGCACCTAGCAACAAGCACTGTAATCCCCACACCACTATATTTTCAATGTGAACATCTCACACTTGGCGTGTTGTCTTCCTGTCCTGCTGGCTGAGGTGAAGGCTGTGCTGGCGATGTGTCTGTTTGTAACTTACACATCAAATGAGCCTCTTTTGGACAAAGAACAAGGGATCTTGCTCTTTTCCCTCCACTCCACAAAGCCATTTCTGGAGCAAATTCACCCACTTTATTTTGAGTCCATGCTGCATTATGTTCTGTGGGGATAAAGGAGAGTCTATGTAGCACCATTAGGAAAATAGCACACTCTTCATTGGGCAGATCATGTAACCTCAGCTCTATCATCTTTTTTTCATTACTTTGTCCTTTTTTTTCCCCCTGCCTTTTTTAGGGTTCTGGTCAAAGTGCTAGCTAAAGTCCACATTTGCATAGCAGACATTTATAAATAATGTATTTTCCCATGAATTCTCTTTTGTCTCCAAATTACATGAAGTAGATGGATTTTTTAATGAACTAAACATATGCTAAATATATTTATTGCGATTTATCAAAGCACCCAGGCAGCACAGTGATGAGTACTCAAAAATAGACAGCGAGAGATAAAAGCTATTTTTGCATTATAAAAGAATTCACAGACTAGCAAGCATCTGCTTAGTAATTTTTCTGATTCTGAGGTGCTTTATATTTATATCATCAACCCTTATGCAAGATAAAAAGAGTATTTCTGCTGCTCTGTTTTGGATTAATTATGTTTGATGAACTGTGATTCAACTGCTTGTTCACACTCAATTTCACACAATTATGAGGACGTTTTGTAGGTGCAACAAATCAGTGTTGCATTACATTGCAGAACAGCACATGCTGTCTCTCCAGGTGTGTTTGCAGAGGCATTTCAAGGCAGTTATTAGCTAAGGGGACTTACCCGACAGTCACCTTTGTCTTGACTTACTTTTGTCTGTATATCAGAAAGGTCAGATGAGGATCAACCATTGTCACCAGGGAAATGAGCCCTGGTGAGCCCAAGAGCCCAAAAGAGACCTCTCTCTGGCTGCCATGTGAAGGATGAGGAGTGCAAGAGGGGCTCTTCATTGTTTTCAGTGCATGTTTGTACAGAGAGACAGTCAAACCTGCTGTATGTCGAAGGGGGGACAGGAAAAATAGGAGCCTTGCAGAAATGCTGCTATGCCTTGCACAGGGAGCAGTGAGTGCAGGCTAATGAGATGAGTGCAGTGTGGAGGTAGATCACCAATTTGTCATCCAAGGTAAAAGCTCAATGTGTCCCTGGAAATCGATTTAATACGAAGGACACACAGAGACATTGTACTCAGGGCCATGACCACGCATGACCACCTACCTACTAAATGACACAGAGTTAACCAAAATAGTTGCAGAGCATCTCATTTGCCAGATGCTCTGTTCAAACAACCTGAGGGGCAAAAAATAGTGGTCCTTTCTTATAAAGAGGTGTCAGCTCCTTCACTCATCACTGTTGTGTATTACAATATGTTGAGATGCAGGGACCAGGAAAGCCAGACTTGTGGAGTGTCAGACATTTTTCAAAATAAGGCTGTGAATGTGGGGCTCTTGGTGTCAGATGGAGCATGTGCAAGAGAGTTCTCTTGATAGGGCAACTGCAGGGCAGCTCTAGCCCTTCTAGAAACGGAGTGGGTGCCCAGAGCCTTGCTGCTTTACTGGCGGACCTGACGAACAAAATTCAGATTCAGGTGTCAGGCAGCACCCGTTACCAAAGATCTGCTTCTCTGCCCTGATCATCTCCTTTTGCACCATTTAGGATCAAAGACTAAATAGGGACAACTTCCCTCCATATTTTCCTATATATCCTGTAAGTGAGGGGGGTCTCTCTCACTGAGTGATCTCACCAATAAGTAGCCAAAGGAGACAGTAGCACCATACACAGTAATACAGGGATGCAGCGTGGTCTGCAGCCAATCCTCTTTTGTCCAACAAAATGAGAGGGGCTCCAACAAGTCCTAGGCTGAGAAACAAGTAAAGCAAACTCAGTCTGCACCCAACACAGCATATGTTTTCCCAGTCTGAATTTGTTCTAGGAAACAAAAAGCAAGTGAGCAAAGCAAGGCTTGGGTAGTACCTCCTTATATCGTGGGAGTGCTGTTCAAGGGAATCCATGCACATCACAGGGATATTTTGCTGTGGAGTGGGGAGCACTTTTATTGAGAGAGAGTTGTTGAATGTTAGCATTTGGACTGCATGTATGGTATTGGTGCCTTGTACAAAAGATCTCTTTCTCCTCCTTTAAACACGTTTCTGTATAACTGCAAAGGTGTTTAGGCAGTTGGCCAGTGAGCTTTGGATAATCTGCTGGTGCAAATCATATCAGGTCTGCTGATTTCAGGGATGCATATCAACAAACGCACCTACAAGTGGGACCAAGGGAATGTTTCATGACATGAATCATCCTCAAAACCATTTAGATGCATAAAGTCCAAAGGTATTTATGTCTCTGCCTATCTGGGACTGAAGATGTTCTTCATGTCCTGGAGAAGCTGCCAGCTTTGTGTGGCTCTCCAAAACCAAGGACCAAACTCTCAGAGCTCTTCTCTTGAAAGCTATCACATGCTCCTCTTCCAGGGGACTTCTTGGAGCCACAGGGATTCCCCAGCCCCAAGTGCTCAGAGCCCACGTGGTACACCCACAGCTGTGGCCACAACACACCCAAAGCAGATCAGCGTCTGCAGCTGGAGAAATGTCTTCTGAGTTTCAGGGCTTGGCACAAAAATACCACACATACCCATCCACACAGATATAAAATCTAAAAAATATTTTTAATATATTTGTGATTGATAAATAAGTGCATAATGGGGTCTTGCAGGAGGTATTTAGAACTCATGGCAAACCCCACTTTTCCACATAGCTGTTACAGTCCCATTGAAGCACAGCTCCCCTGAGTGGGTTCTTGTAAGACTTCCAGTTGATATTGATTAAAACCTGTTAAATAGTGGAATTAAGCCCCCATAGGAAGCCTTCTCAGACTGGGATATTATGCCCTCCGTTGCCATCTGCATCTGGGGACCCCTCACATCTCCCTGCTCTCAGTGTGTGGGTGCAGAGGCACGTACAACTGCCTGACTGATGTTAGCAGGCAGATTCAAAGCTGTTGGGGCAGGCACAAGAGAGGGACGGAGAAACCCCCACCTGTCTCCCCACAGGTTAATAACCTTGTGGTCACTACAGTTACTTTCTTCATCAGGAAACCTGGTCTTACAGCCAGGTTATGTCTTCCCATAAATGAAACTACTTCCCTTCTGAGTTACCTGTTGGTAAAGACTTTTTTGTCTCTGCTTTCCATTCAGCTTTAACCTGGATGCTTGAGCCGCGGGTTTAAGCACCCATATGATCCTAGCACAGGGCAGGGCGGCAGGCCACCAAACCCCCTTGGGTTACTTAGTTTCACACTGATTAAATTTGTTCCATATAAGGAACCTGGAATTGCGGATTCGTGCACCCCAGCCTGGGTCCTCCCAAGAAGGAGCAGTGACTAGGCTGTCCAGAAAGCCCTGCTGCAGTGCACCATCTCTCTGCTGCAAGAGCTGTGTGGGCCATCAGCCCTCTGAGGAGCAAAACCCATACAGGAAAGTCAATGAAGGCAAACTTCTAGTGAGGACAAATCTTAGGAGCATATTTTTACTGATGAAAGACTACTTTGGGAGGAAGAGATGTCTGTTTCTAGTTTCTATTCTATTCTACCCCCATGCAAAAACTCCCTCACTTTGTTTACATCTTATTGTGAGTTCTTGAAGTCATTTAAATGCAGGTTTAAACCCATGTTGGGGACACTGGGGAAGATGGAAGAAGGATCAGGCAAGAAGGATCAAGGGGGGTGGAAGAAAGCTCCAGGGTTCACATGGAAATTGAAATCCATGGAGGTAAGGAAGGAAGGAAGTCCCTCTTTCAATCCATCACTGTCCTTCTTAGGTAATCTTATCTGGTCTGTGGTGGTCTTTCTTTATGTATTTTATTGGATTAAGCAAGCCAAAATTAAGAGCTGTAACACTCCCCTAAAGCCCAGAGAATTACAATGGAGACAAATTTAGTCTTCTTGACTTTGCTCCTGTGATTCTTAGATGAACTTGCTACCTGAGTTAAAGCATGATTCATTAGCACAGTTAAATGCAGAACCATTTATGTGTCTTTCACCTCAGTCACTAAATGCATCTGTAACAAACTGCAAAACAGCTGCTTTCACATACGACACTGAACAGCCCAGGGACTCAAATCACAGAGGTCGTATCTCTTGTCACCCTTATGATCCAGATTGCATAGGACTGCTTTTGCTCTGCCCCAAAATGCTCTTGGACTTAAACTTGGCCACCAAATGCTCTACCAGAAATTGGTAAACCTTGTGGGAAAGAAAACTATTAGTTTGGAATTTCTGACCCTCCATGGATTTATTTGTTTGTTCCTGTGTTTTGAAATACTGTTAGCTCTATGGCCTTGTGCTAGCTTGGAAAACACTGGTAAAAGATAGGGCTGTCTAGAATTCACATCAATTACTTTGATGTTAGAGCAATATTTCAGGCTTTTACAAAACATGGTTATTGTATTAATTTATAGTGCACTTGAATTTGATGTTAGCAGGCATTCATGCTCAGCATTGCCTTGCACAGCATTTGTTTGCAATGTTTTATTTTTTAATTTCTACATTTTGCAGAGCAGCTGTGGCCTGGCCTTAAATTTCACAGAAATGAGCAGCATCAGTTTTACATTGTTTTGTGGTTTACTCTGGAAAAGGAGGTAGTGGTGGGGATTAAATCAAGTGCTCAAAAACTAGCAAGTGCTTAAATGCTTTGTTGGATCTGAACCAGGATAATAAACCTTGGAAATATGCATGTTTCACTGAGGATCAGCACAGAAAGTCCTGTTTCAGTTAATTAAAAAATTATCTTGGATCCTTTATTTTATGACAAGATTCCTAGCACTGTTCATTTGTACTGAATCATCTTTTAATGCATGCATCCATGTGGTTTGAATATGACACTCCTAGTATTTTAGTTCATTATTCCTGTGCTATTCAAATGGTACCTCATGTGGCCTTTATTTCACACCAAGCTGCAGTAGAAAGACAAGGCATGTCAAATTGAAAAATAAAGCAAGGATTGTGAATTGCCTGCTTCTCCCTATTTCCTTGTCCCAGACAAGGTTTATCTGAAGTCCCTTGTTAACATGTCAGCTGACAAAGGTATTGATTTGCCTTTTCACAGGCTGATTGGTAGTAGTGAAGTGCAAACCAATTTAAGGTATTTTTGGATAGCTGGACGCTGAATTACAGTATTTAAAATTGCAGGAGGTGTTCTCTAAAATACCAGCCAAATATGTTAATCTTGTCTAACTTGATAGAACCTACAAGTTTGGGAGGCTTTTATAGGTGTTAAAAAGGTCATAATAAGAAAAAAAATGCTTTTGCAGTAATGACACATGGCAATGTCAGTGGGAGCTTCTCCTTAATTATTTTAGGACTCTGTTTTGCAAAGAGCAGAATAGCCTTGTTCAGCCCCGAGGCTGAACTTAAACTATACTGAGGTGCACAATCTGGGACATCATTTTCACTGACATCTGTGTTCCTGTGCGTAGTTTTAAGTATGCGAATGAGGGGAAGTCTTGGCAGATCAGGCCAAGGGCTTTGCTTTCTAAAAGAGGTACTGTGAAAAGAGGGAGTGACAACACCATGCCCCAGCTGATATTTCTGTGTCTCTGCTATGATGGTGGTTCAGTCTGCTGTTGCTGAGCACAAAATTTGGCCCTCCAAGGACTGCCCAGAAAAGGTGTCTGTGTCTTGCCATACTGTGCTCCATTTAAACAGCTATTTGAGTCAACACCCTGCATTATATAAATATATGTATACTGATAGTTGTATGTTAATGGATCTACTGACACAAAGGCACTGCTTAAGAGAAATGATCTCCTGTGTTTAAAATTAGGCATTTTTTTAAAGTTCTACTCAGCTTAGTTAGTAGCCACTGGCCAAAATGGAACATTTTACCTCCAGACCCACTTTATAAAAAAATCTAGAGAACAAGTATTGCTGTGATTCTAACTAGTAATTGGGCCTAACAATGTTCTATTGTTCCACAGGGACATTGTCTTCTGTAAAGTGGTGTATTGTCAAGTGAGTCTAGCATACCATCTCCAGCCAGCTTTCATACAATAATCAAGGCTGCCTATCATTAGCCAAATTTGCCCTTCTTACTTTGTAGGTCGAGTGTTCTATTTAAGCATTCAGTAAATAACAGTGGCCTTTGATAATCATATTAAAGACAATGAAAGATTTTACATTCATTTCCTTGACCATGTTCTAGGAGAGAAGATCATTGTGATACTGAAATCTGTGAAAAAGTTTATGGGGCTTATGTCAAGTACTACAAAATCCCGTTTCCTTTGGCAGAGAGGGCTGGGAGGAATTTTTTACAGGCAAACTGATCTTTGCCCAGCTTTGTACAAAAACTAGACTGTCAGTAGAGCTTTAAGTGCAAAGACAGTATTTTATTTCACTCATGAAGATCATCACACTAAAACATGCATTATAAAGTATGAGAACATAATTATGCCAAAAAGGTAAAAATGTGCAATCACATCACTTATCGCCACTGCTGAGAAAGGTGTAAACTACAGCCAATCTGCAGAGAGTGTGGCTGGATGGTAAGTCAGTGTATGAAGTCAGGAGACTGTTTCTCCCCATGGCATCTGAGTTTCTATGTCACATTGAGCTCTGGGAGGAAAGCCAGGAAGGTTTTCTCAAAGGAAAGGGGGCACAGGAAGGCAACAAGCTTCTATGGCCTTTGAAAAGCAACCCTAAGCACAGAAAACTCTTATGAAAGGAGAACTAAAAGATGTTTTGTGGCAAACAGACCCAGAGCCTTCACACCTTCCTCCTGGCTGCCTCACTCCAGCAGCAACCAAAGCAAAACATGAGCAGCAGTGACCAGCGAGGGACTTAACGAAACAGATCACTGCAGGCCTCTCGCTAAATAAGTCACTATTGTAAAAGGATGCTTATCCCTTCCACTGGCAGTTTTGTAAAGCATAGGCACAAGTCTCTATTTTGAAAGAACAAAGACTTAAATTGCCCCCAACTGCAGTGTCCTGCACTCCTCTGTTGTGCACCCCCTCAAGGACGAACATTAGCCCTTGGAAATTTACTAGAGTTACTAGAAAAACAGGTTTATTTGCCCCACCCAGCTGGATAATTTCTCCTCTCCATACTTTTTAGAAATGAAATATGTGATAATCTGAACTAATACAGGCACAACTTCTCCATAAATTAGAGCCTCTGGCTTCTGCAGTCATTCCTCTGCAAATGCCTCAGAGGATTATCCCAGATTCAATATTCTGAACAAATAAACACCTTCAAACAGGAATACACATTTCAGGTTTTGATTAAAAGGCCTTTTTTTGGATGGCAGTATGTGGTTTATTATAGTAAGCACATTCTCCCTTGAAAGCTTGTTTTCCTTTTTCTTTTTCTCTCTTTTTTTCCTTTCTGCTTGTTGTTCTACCGTGATGGGACAGTTTGAGTGTCTACATAACAAAGGACTAGAGAGACAGTGGCTGTGAAATCCAGTTGCAAACAGAATTGTCATCTCATACATCAGCTCAAATCAGCTTCTATTAAGGGACCTGAAAAGAGGTACAGACTATTACATACCTGCCTACAGTAAAGCTATGACATATCCTACTGATATATTTGCTGCTGAGCTGTGTTATTGGGTAAGATGGGCCACAAATCACATTAACTAAGACAATTCTACCATTCCTAGATCTTTATACATCTATCACTTCTTGCCCAGTAATCCTTCAGAGGGGAATCACTGTCTATAAGAAAGCTCTTCTGGTTTGTGACTATTCTTTCAAGTTGAAAATGGACTGAAAATAGCTTTAAGAATATATTGAATAGCTTGCATGAAACAGGAAAACGCATACCAGACATTAAATTTTTTTCAAGTTTATGGAGATGAAAATTCCAATAGTTAAAAAAAAAAAAAAAAAAAAAAAAAAAAAAAGAGTTAAAATGCAGGCTCACAATGGTGAGAAGGTTAGGGGAGGAAGGATGGCTGTGGGGAGGAAGGATGGCTGGAGAAAATCATAGGTGAAGTACATCTCACTGCCTTCCTTCTCAAGTGGCCCAGAAAACAGGGGAAGGACATAATGCACAGGTCTCACGGTCTTTTCCCCCCAAACCCTTCTGCTGCTCTAATGTAAATTGGAGCAGGCATGAGTGAAGGGTGATTTCCGTGTTCCACTGCAAGGTTCCTTAAAAAAGCATGTGAGTGTTCAGCCCGTCTGTTAGATAGTGATGCAAACAGTACAAACACTGGACAAACATTTTTATATAGTCTGATACAGCTTAAGAGATAAAAGGATTAAATCCCACCGGTCCCAGCATATGTTACTTCAAGGAGTCAGCCTAAAGGATTAGCCATTAGAAACAGAAATGTAGAGCACCAGAAGAAAAGAAAAAGAATTTAAGATTTGCTCCTTTTGGATCATCAATGGTACCAGGTATCTTGCAACCAGTAGTCATAAAGCTGCTCAGAGAGAAGCACCTCGGAAGCCATAGAATGAGGTACGTATTGCTTTCCCCCCCCAGAGATCAGGATGCAGCCAGAGGCACGAGATTAGTTGAGGCTTCTCATGACTCCCCTCTCAGCAACAGAGCAATTTCACTCCTTTTAATGTGTCCACACAAAGTCAGACTTGACCCTTAGCAGGCTGGCAGCATACCGCTCTCCAGAGCAATATAGCTGCTCATCAGCTCCATATTTGCTAGTTATTAATTTTGAGCAGCCACTTCAGTCTCATGTTATGGGGCAGAGCCAGAGAGACAAATGGCTGTCATTAAGCAGAATCACCGATTTTTAATGCCAGTCATGATCATCTGTTTTGGCCTCTTGCACAAAACCATGGGCAGAGTTTCAGGCCACATTTCATGCATCATACTTCTTTTACCTGCTTTGGAAAAGGATAAACCCCCTCTCACCCTCTCTCCTTTCCAGTTTAAGCATCCCTCACTTTTTCCAGCCCCTCAAATCTCCTTCATTGGGGCTGCTGCAAAAGCCTTCGCAGGAGTTGCATTGCATGGGTGCTGGGACAGTGCAGGTTACAGTAGTGGGTCCCCCTACCTCAAATCCCAGCTCTGCCCCAGAGCTGTGTGCCCTCACAGGTACACACCATGCACACCACGAAGGCTGGTGCCCTCCCCTGCAGTGTTACCTTTGAAAACAAGGCAAACCAGCGCTGAAGCTGGCCTTTTGTGAGAAGTAGTTTGCTATCTGGCTATTTGTGTTAATACTCTGCAGAGCCAGAAACCAGGTAAATCAAAAATCTGTGGGGTTTCATAAGTCTGGAAAAAATTCTGATCTTGGCAAAGCCAGGTATTAGCCATGTCCTTTGACTTCCCTCCTCTCATGGCAGCTTCGCAGTGGCTTACTTGAATCCGTCCCCAGTGTTGATCATTTTTTACATGTTCTTAGATGGTCTGCCTGCATTACTGGTGGGATAATCCCTTCCTTATCTTCCCTTGGACCTTGTGTTGCTAATAACCCAGTCCTTCCTTTCAAAGTCTTACATACTTCTGCCTACTTCCCTACTAAGCTGTAAGTCCACTTAATCTCTTTCCAGAGTTTATACCTCAGAAACTTGAATTCTTTCAAGTATTGTAACAGCTGCTTTCTAAATCTCACCATAAAGAACTTGATCTCACGCAATACAGGTACAGGAAAGAAAAAAATGCTAAGCAGCAAATGAATACCAAGGGAATCTAATATTTCATTAATAAGAGCTGCTGAGCAGCTTCCAATTTGCTTCTGCTGCCTGGCAGGAATAAGGTCAAAACAAGGACAATTGTCATTCATGTACCTCACTTGAATGTTGAGTACCCTCAGGCTCCCAGTATTTCTCAGATATTGTCAGATTTTTCTGCTTCTCTGATGTAAATCTGTTTGTTTGTTTGTTTGTTTGCTTTTTTAATTATTTTTTATTTACTGCATAGCTGTAAAGTAAGGAAGTAAGGAAGAAATCACAGGAGGGTCTGAGACATTTCTTTGCTTATGGCCCAAATATCAAGCTCATTAAGTTGGCCATGTTGGCTCAAACAAAAGGATCACTCAATCAATCTGTTACCCTGCCTCCAACAACAGCCAGTAGCAGATGCTGGGGGGAAATACATAAGAAAAGGCCCATGCAGCAGGCACAGTGTGTTCTTCTGCCTATCTGCAGTTTAGAAAACTTCACGAAAAATGTCAGGGATTTATTTTTACTATTGTGAACAATAGTTCTTGATGGATCTTTTTCCACACATACAGAGAAATAATGTTTTAACAGCCAACTTTTAATCATTTTAACCCGCTAATATTTTTCACATTTGAAGTGTCTTGTGAAAGTGAGTTCCATAGTTGAAACGCATTGTCTGAAAAAGCACATCTTCCCACTTTGCCTAACTGTTGTTGCTAATAACTTCACTTGGATTCTCTTCGTTTGTGTCTAAAAATGTACTGAAAACCTCTCCTCTATTTGTCTCCACTTCAACTGTTTCCCTCTGCTCTATGTTGTCTAAGCTGAAGAATCCCTGTTTGTTTAATTGCTCTTTGCAGCGCCCATTGCACACCTTTCTCCATGTAGTTCTGAGTTGACCAAATTTGCATGCAAGTTGGCAAATACAGAGGCACAGCATTCTCACTGGCACATTACAGTGTTCCCTTCCTAATAATTGCCAAGCCTGTTTGCACCCATGACCTCTGCCTCGCAGGAGCTGATGCTGTCCCCGAACTGCCCACGGAGGGAGGCTCTAGCACTCCTGCCCTGAGCAGTGCTGGCATGCTGAGGTGGGTACTGGTGGCTTGTTTTCTCCCTACATATTGCTTTGCATGTGTGGTAAGAAATTTTATGGGTCGTTTTTTTCAAAGTACTCAATATTTTGAGACCCTGTTGTGTTTATGATCCTTCTTCATTCCTATTACTCTGAATAATTTGTACCATCAATTAGTTTTGCTCGTGCATACACCTCCCTTTCCTGAGACATATGGAAATATATTGAGCAGATCTAGTAATCTCCTTCCACTGTTAAAACTGGCCTTGTCCTTTGTTTCCTTTTATAAACAGTTACTGATCTACATGGATATCTTCTCTTGTATCCCATGACATTTCACCAGAGCTCTTGGAAACTGAAAAGCACAGTGGCTCATTCGTTTTGATCCCCATGTTCCTTAACTCTTTCAAACAGACATGGCTTTCCTCAGCAAAAACTCGACAGCTCTTCCTCAAGACACTATAAATACCTTCCTTTCCTTATTCCAACTGAGATTATCCTAGCGCCAGCCAGCAGCGTAGTACAGAAGCCTGCCAAGGTGTCCCCTTCCTGCACCCCCATGGAATGTTTTCTTCAGTGCTGGCATGTGTCACCTCTTCTGTCTCTGGTCTCTCACCCTCTCAGCTAGCAGACTCGCAAAATACTTGGCTGCCTGATGATGGGACTGCAAGTAACTTTTCAGCAATTATATTGTATTTTCTTTGTTTGGACACAGTGTACACCTTTATGGAAGGTACATTTCTCTTTCTAACAGCTTTCTTCATTCAGTTGTTTATCTGTGCTGAGCTATTCATTTTTTATTTTATCCATTTGTATGTGTATTTTAAGCCTCTAATCAGGTAATGTAAGCATTCTCCATAACACTGCTGAAGCATTTGTTCTAATTTTCCTTTTAATTACTTTATAGAAAGCAGGTTTATTCTAGTATTGTTCTCCTTTTGAAGCAAAATGTGATAGGCTCTCGACTCTTTCATTTCTACAAGAATACTGAATTTGAAATAACAAATAGAAATATCTTTGTGACAGTTATATCTTGAACTACTCATGCTAGCACTGAAGCAAGATTTTCTTTTTTTCCCTCTCATTAAATATCAGGCAAAGTGCTAAAAGAAGCCATCATCTATGGTATCTAAAATGTAGCCCCAGCACTGTACTCCATTATGCAATTTATTCAGCTTTAATGGGAGCAGCTGAACTCTTCCATTATTATTCTGTTTTCTGCCTTTACAGCCTGTGACTTTGTTTAGAGGTGAATGTCACCATCCTGGTCAAGGGATTGTTTGTACTCCTGAATCCTCCACTCTTCCTACTTGGGCAAGGAATCAAGTTTCTGTGATATTTAATGAAACATTTAAGTTTTTGAAACAATGCAATATTTTCTTCTGCATTTGCAGTGGGTGTTCTTTTCTCTAGATTGAACCATAACAAAAGACCATTCAACTGTAAAATTTTTCTTAACTGCTGTCAACATACAACACACTGCAGGTCAGCAAAGGTGAGTCATTACTTGCAGCCACTGCATGAACAAATCCTGCAGTTGTTGAATCTAACAGAGAGATTCAGGCTGAGCCCTTAGCCCCATCTCTGACCCACACTTGACATGGAGAGCCCCAGCTCTTTACCCATCTGTTCCACAAACAGCAGCCAAGGGTAGCCAAAGCAGACAGTGAAAGCTATTGAGTGTGTGCAACGTGGTTACTATCACAGCATCCTTTTGAAATAATGCTAAGATTACACAGCAGATGGGGGGGGGGGGGGGGGGGTGTGAGGGGGGGGAGGGGGGCAGGCAGTGGGGGCCGGTATTTGGTCTCTCTTTTCATGGATAAGCTGATTTGCCCTGTAAAGTGCTACTGCTTAGGCTGGTGAAGGCAGAACACATAGATGTGTAGATGACTTTGCAGTGACTTTGAGAACAGGCGGGTTAAATCTCTGCAGCACTGCATGCACACGACGCACAAGGTAGCAGCAGTCATTATGAGTGGGAGCCCAAACCTACTTCCAGGCTCCCCAAGAGAAAGCCACATCCATGCTGTACCTACAACAGCTGCTGCTTTTTGGCAAAGGTACAAATAGTAAAACCAATCCCAGAGAGGTGCTAAAAGCAAAGAATTGATCGTTATCACTGCCTCAGCTTGGGGTGAGGGATAAACAGATTGTAATAAGTGTCAGATTTCTACAACTGCGCTTTCTTCTTGGGGAATAAGCCTATCCACTCCTTTCCAGCTAAGCAGAGGTCAGGGCCATGCCAGAGGAAGCAGCTACCATTAGCAGATATGAAGAGCAGATCTGCTGCATTGGTGGGATCTGTCTGAACTAAATAACTGGTTGAAATAAGAGCAGCTAAACAGTATTGCAGCTGATGCAGATCCTCAAGTATTTTGGTTTCTCAACAGGAAAACAGTATGCTTCAAACCTCCAGACAAATTGTAGCCTGAAAAGGCCAGTCTGTCTTTGGCAGAATGCCCTGTATGGGCATTTCAGCCCAGTGCCTGTAACGCTGCCAAAGCTTATCTAGTTCAGGGCTCCTCCAGCTTGGTAAGGCTTGATGCTCGTTGCTCAGTGCCTCTCTGAGTAGCCACTACAAGTTGCTTGACTACAAGAAGATTCTAGAAGAAGCAAATACAGCTCAAAGTACCCAAAGAAAAAGTTTATTCCTGGAGGTTGGTTTATGCCCGGCTGAAAGCATATTTGAATTCTTTCAAACTTTATTTAAATCCTGCCTAATGTGACTATGAATATCCCCTTTGCCAGTCACAGTGTACAATCATTTTTCCAGCCAAGCTGGGCTGCCGGCACCAGGCCATCCTATGGAGATGAACTCCAAGGGCTGTGCACACATTGATCCAAAGGGCTCCTTGGCCTCTTGCTGCTTTGCATTTCAGCTAGCGCTCCCTGTCGTGACATGTCGTATCAGCTGTGACTAGTGATACTGGTTTCAACAGCCTTGATGCTGAGGAGGAGCAAAATACAATCATAAGATACCCATGCATTGCCAGGGCCTGGTTTTGCTCAGGCACAGGGCTAGCTGGCCCAGCAGAGAAAAACATCTGCTTGAGAAGCCAGTTTTCTTCTTTGTTCCCCCCTCAAGTGGAGACACCCCACATGACATGCCATTTCTTTAGAACAACATTTGTCTTGTCAGTGGTGAGTACATTAAACTTTGCTGTGATCCAAGTCAGAAAAAAAAGACAAAAAGCCTCTCTACGGCTGCTGTTAGACGCGGCAGCTGTGTTATGACTGTGTGCCACTTGAGTATGTGTAACAGTGTTAGGCCATTACGCAGTATGGTCTTGATTCTCCAGAATAAAATCACCACTCTGTCAGGTCACTCCCACTGTGGGAGTGAAGCTCTTTATATTATTCCTTAAAAAAAGAAAGAAAAAAAAAAAGAAAAAAGAAAAAAGAAAAAAGCAAAAAATCTGAGCCAGCTCCAGAAAATATGGAATTCAAATCTGTGTTACAAATAAATCTAGAGGTTGGTCAAATATGCTCTGTCGACTCAAGGCTCAGGGATTCTTTTTTCCCTTTCTGTTGGTCCTTTCTAGTCTCCTTCCACAGAACTTTTTTATTTTATTTTATTTTTCTACTTTACCAATACTGTCACACATGAATCCTACAAGCATCCAAAGCAATAGTGCAGCATGACACACACTCACATGTACAGAAGACCATTTTTAAAATGTAACTTTCAGACTGCACAGTGCAAGTGTCCTGAGGAAACGCTCATCTATCATTTTGTAGAAACACCATCACAGAGAACCAATTTATAATGGCAGTCTCCGAAGATCTGAAGACACAGTTCATCCGTGTGTACCTCTTTGCTCTTGTGCTGGTTGAATGCCAAACCATAACCTCTCCACACAGCAGCCTCTTGCTAATGCATCTTGCTTATGAACAAAAGGAGGGTGGAGGCTTTCTTTTTTTCTTTTTTTTTTTTTTCTTTTTGGTTTTCTAATAACCAGGAATGGTACAGAAATGTGGTGCCTTTTTTTTTTTTCCTTTCTTTTTTTTTTCTCTTGCTATCAAGGTGGTTACACAGCCAGCTCTTCACATCTGAATTGGGTTTTGTGGGCTAGCAAACTAGCATTTAGATCACTGTAGTGTGGTGTGGTACGAAGGAGTCAAAAATCAGACCCTTTCTTTTCATTTATACCTCAGCAATCTCATTTATAAGGAGTGGAGAGCTGGAATAGCAAACCTGCTTCAGTGCGGCAAGTTGATTTATAAGGTGGCATAAACACACAGTGCCGCTTTGAGGCTGAAGATTGCTTTGGTTTGTTGCTCCACTTCCATTAGCATTATGTCACTTGAGAGCTCTTTAGTCAGAGGTCCCTCTCACACACAGATGCGCAGCCAGAGCTCACTTCCCCAGCTCCATGAGCACTGGTGCTGCCCTGGTGCCCCCCGCCACTTGCTCTGGCACTGAGCAGGGATGATGCCCCAGGGTGATGCTGACTGCTTGCACGCTGCTTGCAGAGCATGGATGGTCCTCTGGGGCTTGGGCCCACACAAAGCTGAAATCCCTGAAAATCACCTTATTCTTCCTGGTGGCCTCACTTGAATTCATGGTTGACCTAAATTTACAGGAAGGAAAGCCACCCTTTCAAAGACATAATCTTTTTCTTTTTTTTTCTCTTCTATTTCAGTGTCCTGGCTGGTCCTGAGTGAAATTTTCCCTGGTGGGATCAGAGGACGAGCCATGGCTTTGACTTCTAGCATGAACTGGGGTATAAATCTCCTCATCTCCTTGACATTTTTGACTGTAACTGGTAAGATTTCTGTGTCCTTCCAAGTTGATATTGTCATAGTGGGCAAAATGAATCTTTCCTATACAAGCAACATCACCAAAATTACAGCTGCAATGGCCCAGGTGCCAAGTTCTGACCTCCATTTAGGTGCTGTTTGTTAGCGTAACCCCATTGTTCCCACCACATCTTTCTAAATTTCTGCTAGTAATTATAGCCTCACGGTGCTGGCTATCAAAGCACCTTGCACATCAACTCCATAGGCTGGGAAACCCAGCTCTTACAAACACCATTGCCTTAGTAAGTTGAAAATTCATAGTATTTAGGATTTAGTACTGCATCTTCTAAGGTCAGTGGAAGTTCTGCTCTATATCAGACCACAGCTTTTCTGATCAAACATTTTTAGAAACAATACCATTGAAATCATTCCTTTTCACAGGAATGTCTGGCTTTGAAAAATTTCCTTTAGAAAAAGGTGTCTTTGTAGGATGAAATTTTTTCATGTTTTAATGCGAGAAAGCAGACTACCATATAGTAACTTGTAATGTGATGATAAATAAGGGAAAAGGTTAAATGCTGATGTCAAAATTCCTTGATTAGCAAATTGATTTTTTTTCTAATTTTATTTCATATGAAGTTTTTCAAATTTTAGTTTGCAGTCTTACTCTGGGGAAAACGTGCTGAAAATCAAAATATGTAAGGGAACAGAAATTCCAGGTCTCTTTTTATATTACTCTCCACTGGAGGCAGGCAACCAGTCCACAAAAAGCTGAGGTGGTTTTCATCCTGTTAGATGCATGATGCATTTTGAGACGGATTTGAAAATGAGTGTGATCTGTGACTAAAATGGGTTTCACATGGTGTTTTCTTTTCTTAAAAAAAAAAAAAAAAAAAAAAAAGAAAAAGAAAAAGAGAAAGAGAGAAAAAAACCACCCAAGTACTATTTGATTAAAACTAGGAAAACATGCCAGGTCAAACTCATTGTGTCCACACTAGCAGTTCAGGTAGATGAAGAATCCTCTTCAGAAGCAAATCACTCAGTTTCCCCCATACACCACACTTAGGTTTGCATTACAGAACTGCACTTCTGAACTACGTAAGCTTTTGGACAAAACCAACCCAGAAAACGTACAGTGAATGCACTCCAGCTGCCAACACTTGCTCAGTCCTTGGATCAGATCAGAGCTATTCCTAAGGATATGTCCCCAAAACCAGATAGTGCAGACCTCAGGTCCTCAGCATCAACTGTTCCACCTGAAGGTCCCCTCCTATCATGCAGCGTTACTTGCTGGCCATAATGCTTGTCTCAGTTTCAATGAATGTAAAGCTGCAGTAACTCCATTGGTTTAGCTGGATCTAATCTGGATTTATGGAACTGTAACTACAAGCAAATAGGCATTCCTAGCCTACAGCAGAAGGGTGGGATTGGAAATTCTGTCTTCAGATGAATACATGTGGAGGTCACGGTGGCCAGCAGTACCTGCACGTAGGTATCTGATGCAGAAGATAATGTCTGGATTAGCAGCTTCAGCTGCAATTTTTAGCTTACAACACAACAAACAGATGTCTCAACTGTCGGGTTTTGTTTTAGCAGGGAAAGGGGCTAAGGGGGCTGCAGCAGCCTGTTGGGTTTGTATGTGGTCTGCTTCCCAGGGATTGCAGAGTGCATCCCTCAGGCTGAGGACCTGCTGGCCCCTGGACTGTAAGCTCAGCAAACCACCAGTTATTGACTGGCCCCATTAGGAGTTCAAACTTGGATCCCTTTCTGGTGCAGGACCCATGACTTGCAGTGGAAATGCTAGGAGATGACAGGTGGGGAGGATTAGCTGGAGACAACTGCAACAGTGTGAAAAATGCTTGGGTTCGCTCCATGAAAGAATGTGCAACAAAACCAGACAGGGGCAGAGATTTGAGGTACCCATGACCCCCAGTGCCTTTGCACAAACCAGTAACAATGGCTACTCATGATTTTCATCCAGAGTGACCCAAGCAAAATAAATCAACAGGCTCATGCTAAATGGGTCAATATGGGGTCATCAATTTTCTTTCATAAGTAGTATGAGAAAAAGCTAAACCACTCTTATTTTTCAAATTATGGACAGGCACAAATAAGTGAGCTAAGAATAACAGCCTAGCTTCTTTCTAACCTCTCCTGTGCATTACAGGCTGTATCCTATTAAAAAAACAGCATCAGAAAAAAAAATTGTAATATTTTAAAATTAAAAAAGACATGTTTTCTTCCTTTGTAGAGCTCATTGGCTTGTCCTGGGTGTGCTTCATTTACACAATAATGAGCCTAGCATCCCTGGCTTTTGTTATTGTATTTATACCAGAGACAAAAGGATGCTCTTTGGAACAGATATCTATGGAACTAGCTAAACAGTAAGTACTGAGTGTGTGCTTGCATCCCCTAGGTACCAGCAGGACAAAGCCTTTCAATGCCACATGCTAAAAAACAGGAAACCTTGTGGGTTTTTTTCTGCAAAAACAGATTCAAGTTTAGAGCTCACACATGTTGATCTCAGTGGCCAAGGAAACATTTTAGTGGTGCTGAAGGACTGGCCCTAAAGGGATGTTGGTTTCTAGCACCTGTGAGGTGCACCTGTGAGGAACACCTGCAGCTGGGCCTGGCTCCCCAGCACTTTTGCTGACTGGTGTTCCCAGAGAGGAGGGCAACTGTGTTCTTAAATTTAGGGCTGCATGTCTTGGCTTGCATGCAGAAAAAGGGAAGGAGCAAGGCCCTATCTCAGATACTTCAAGGCTCCATGTGGGTTTTGATACCTCTTCTAGATGAGCATTTTTTTGTGCATTTACTGAGTCCTGTAGCTCTGTAAACTCTGTGAGCTAATACCCAAAAAAGGTTCTTCCAGCATGAGTTTTGTGACCCCGGCTCACCACATAGAAAGGGTAGAAGAGCAACAACAGGGAGAATGTTGGTGATGTGAATGCTATGTGCCTCCTCCTTTAGTATGACTCATACTGATATTTTTTGTGTCTTTTGATTCTGTTTTTTCTTATCCCTCAGAAGTAGAGTGGCCCTTGGAATTACATACATTCAAATGAAAGCAGCTCATCAATTCAGAGAACAGAATTAAAGGGCCTGCTGGTACACATGCTGTTTATTTACAATCTCCAAATGCAGGTGTTGTTGACCATAAATCAACTTGCAATTTTTATTATCAATTTGCTGCTGCTCCCATTCTTTTCAGTTGTTTTTAGCTATAAAAAAAAATACAGAAAAAACTAAGCAGCCCTGATTTTTAAAATGCAGCACCCTCCTGATCTGTTCAAAGAGCTGCTCTACAGCAGCTACTTGCTCTTTTGGATTAATCTCAGAAGTTACCAGCATAATGATTAAAAGGATAAAGAAATGTCAGAGGAAACAATTTAGCGGACATTTTTGTGAGGCTGAGGGCCTGGGGTGAGAGGCAGGCCTTGTCACAGCTGGTAGCAGGCTGGTACAGGCCAGCGTCCCCACCGCCAGGTGTGACAGGGCCACTGGCAGCCCGCTGCCCCTCGGCAAAGCCGGTGACACCCAGAGAGGGAGGCTTGAAGGTACAGGTAGAAATATTCAAGCTGAAAATGAGACACGTAACTTTTTGACAGTGGAAGTTATTAACATGTGAACAGCCCTGTGCGGTGGGTCATGCTGTATTTGGGCTTTTTAGATTACCAGGGAGTTGTTTTTTTTTTTTTCTAAAGGATATGCTGCAACGCGGCCAGGCTCGGAAGAGGTTGTTTAGGGGCTAATGATGAGCGATTACCCCAGTGCAGAAAGCCCGGAGCTAACTGAGCTGCCGGAGCTCCGGCCTGTCCCTGCTTCACTGACCGAGAAACGCGCCTCTGGCCCGGCCCGCACTGCCCCCCGCGCCCTCTGCTCCCGCCTCTCCACAGACCGGCACCCGGCCGGCCGGAGCGGGGGGGCCGGCCCGGGGCTGCCGGAGGTGGCGGCGGGGAGCTGGCCCGGAGCAGCCGGAGGAGCAGGGCGGCCAGCCACAGCCGAGTCGGAGCGGGGGAGCCGGCCCGGAGCAGCCGGAGGAGCAGGGCGGGCAGCCCGGGGAGGAGCGGGCGGCGGGCGCGGCTGGAGGAGGGCGCGGCGGGGCCGCCCCCGCCCTCAGGCCGGGCAGCGCCGGGCACAGCTGTCCCGCCGGGGCCCCGGGCCCGTAGCGGCAGGCGCACGCACTGTCTGCCATGGCAAACCGCTGCGGGGCTTTTTGCTTCTCCAGGAAATACGCGAAGACCCCCTTGTGCTGGATGAGCCAGCGCAGAGAGAAGCTGGTGCCGGTGGAACTTGCCAAGAGAGAGAAAGAGCAGCTCTACTAGGCCCGGGGCAATCAGAGCAGCCTTCACCAAAAGACTGATAAAAAGGAAAAAAAGTTCAGTGATGCTCACACTCTGATGGGACACATGGTATCTTTATTATACACGAGATATTCTCTTTTTCATTTCTTAGTAGAACGTCTTTCAGTGGCAGTTTACAGCCAACATTAAAGATTGTTGTAGTTTATAACTGACTGGAAGGCTAGGCTCTCTCTGTTTCAAACCACCATCCCTCATCGCCCCAGAGGTTACCCACCTCTTACAGACAGGAGGTGAATGGAAATTGGAATATTGTGCACAATTCTAGTTATCCATATTACACAAGAGTTCAGTCTGGCAGAGGTCCAAGGAACAACTGAGGTGCCAAGGAGAAAGAAGGGTCTCACAGAAGGAGCCCACCAAAGACAGGTCTGTTTAGTCTAGCAAAGAAGGGACTGAAAAGGGTTAACAACTAGGGCAGTACCTTAGGGAAGACAACACTATGGAGAGAAAAAATGGACAACTCTAGAGTGTGAAGGATAATGGTAGTGCAGAACACCTGGGTATGAACTGTTTACTAATTAAATTAGGTTTCAGCTTAATAATACTTGGAAAAGGATCTTGTTTATCAAAACTTAATTATTTAGAACACAGAGCATGTTCAGCTTGTAAGAGGAGCTTTACACACAGTTTCCCAGGAGGGCCAGGATTCAGTGACGTAGGAAAAGGCACTACTCCCCAGAAAACCTAGTCAAATTGTTTGGGGGTAGGGGTGGAATTTCCATAATCAATTATGCTAGATTGAATGTGACCTAACAGAAGAGGAGATAGGATTTCTTTGTCCCAGAAAAGTTGGAAGCTGCAAGTACTAGAGTTGATGCCAAAATAATTTTATTTCTCAACATGGGGCACACTAGACTTTGACTTTTGGATTCAGAAAGCAAAAATTGTGTGGTACAGGGCAGCACAAAGGGAGTTAGGAAACCATAATCACTGCAAATAATAAACTACGTCAAATTCTTGTTTATTGCTTAGCAAGTGTATCCTGATACTCAACGAGCCTCTACAAAGGGTTATTTATATGGCTCCCATAAGAGAACACAAGTAATTTTTTCTTAGAAGGTTAATAGATTTTGTTAGAATGATCAGTAGATAAATATTTATTAGCAGACAAATAAATGGCTCTTTGTTTAAAGAAAAAAAACATGCTTTAAAAACATGCTGGCTGTCTCAGCAGCCACACAACAGCAGCTCTTCCAGCATTTAATTGAGGAAGCAAGACTGACACTGTCAGCTGGACTGCAGATAACTGCTTCGAACTAAGCACATGATCCCACTTTATTTGCTGCCTCATATCACTAAAACCACCTGACAGTGTCCTGCACTGAAGGAACAGTGACTCACCGATCTAGCTAAAGTTTTACTTCTGAGAAGAGCGGACCAGTTCTGATCAGATTCTCACATGGTCACACTTCTAAATAGATACTGACATTGTAAATTTGTAGGAGCACATCTATTCAGACAGTGAGCATGTGTTCAAAACCTGAAAATAAACTATTGAAGCCAAGGGCATGATTTGCCAGAAGTTACTGGAAATTCAGCTACCTCAGGGTGGGAACCTACTGGCCAAATCCACACCACAGCTTTCCTGCATTGTGAGACTTAAGGGAATCAATACCAAAACCCTGATGGACTTTTGTTATAAAGGTCAGGTAAAATAGTTATCATAATGCAGGATTTTTAACCATGACCGTGCAAATCCCATGTCATCTAAACCAAGTGGAACTCAGAATTGCTAGGCCACTGGCTAGCTGCTCAGCTTATGGCTGCCTTATTTGTTCTGTCCTGATCCTAGAGCCAGCAGTCCTCAAAATAACCTCATGGGTGCCAGTGAGACTGGGCTGCTTTCAGGGATGCGTAAGATGGCATGCATAAGGCTCAGCAAGATGTGGGTTTTGGTGTACACAATGTACCAAAGATTAAGTAAAATCTTCTCATAAGGGTCCATGCGAGCCCTTTTGACATAATAAACAACCAAGCACACCCAGGACACACGGACAGTGGGGCTGTGCACCCGAGATGTGGGTGACTCAGACTGAAGGCCCCATCAGAAGCAGTAAACTTGACAGCCTTTTGCTCTTATTCCCTATGGGGAATTGGCAGGTTCCCATCCCAAGCTAAAATTCCACCCTGGATCTCGGGTGCTTCCACAGACATAGAAAACTTTGGGATATCTGCTTAGATTTTGTTTGAGGTCTACAGTTCCAGTATCGACCACAGGAGGCTAGAAGAGGATCCTTTGCCCCTGCATGGGAGACAGCCCATAGCAAAGCCTCCTTCTTTCCCTGACCTCAGCAGTGAGTTTACTCTGCGCTGCAGCAGCAAGAATTGGCAAAGGTAAGAGTATTCCTGTAACTTTTGCAAAGTCAGAAAGAAGATGCAAACTGCATTAGAGCTCAGCCATGTAAAAGCTAACATAGCAGTGTGAAATGGGGAGAGCTGGAGCGGGATTTGGAACAGTGGGAGAGAAGCCATGGATGAGGAGGGCACATGAAATGCAAGGAGAGGTGAAGTCAGAGGTTGACTCCAGCAGTTGGGGGAAAAGGGGCACATGAAATTTTTCAGCATAGATATTTCATGCATAGAAGGCTGAATTACCTTACATTTTCATGCTTGTGTGAGGAATACAGGATTTTTTTTTTATATATACTGGGTTTTATTTTTTTTTTTATTTGGAATGCTCTGTTCAGCATCCTGATATTTGCACTTTTGGGATTGCCTCACGTAGTGATACACAGCCTGAATTTCTTTTTCTTTTTTTTTTTTTTTTTTTGCAAAGAATGGTTTTGAAAAATATCAGTGCCTTCTTGCTAAAGAAAACAACACATTCTATTACTCAAATGGCAAGAATAATAAAATATGGGACACATGGTCAGTGCCATGTGTTGCCTAATGGGTATGTGTCAAGCCTGGCAAGCATTTGCTGAAGGAAAGCAAAGGATCCAGAAGAACTTCTCAAGTGCCACCAATGGGCTGCAGGCTGGACCTGCTAGTACTATAAAGCTTTTTTCTTAGTTCACCAGTGATATTTTCTTTTTATAAAACCTACAAATTACACTATCAGTTCTGAATACTTGTAAAATTATCTTGTCAAAAAAACAGAGTCTGAACTCACCATTTTCTGGGTTTCTGCATGTTAGTACCTTCCGCATTGTTTTAGCATTCATGTCTACTGAAATCTCTCCACCTGCATCATGTTTATGCTGGAGGATGGTTATCAGTATCATGTTTTCTACTAAATCAGCTTCATAACAAGAAATACGAACGTGACTCTGGGCAGCCTTCCAAATATGCTGTTAGTTTATCAACATCATTCTTATACTAAGGAGTGCCTGAGACTAAGTCAAATGTACTTTTAGTAAGACTACTGCAGGAAATTCATCCATTCCCTGATCTGTGACTTTACCAGGTAGTGGGTTACCCGCATTTCCAATAGCATCCCCATTTGCTCTGGTTGGTACTGTTTCTGATAAGTTGCCTCTGGATAGCAGACCTTTGCACATGCAATCCAAGCCCATACCAGTTTACAATTTCTATTACATCACATTTAGTGAAAGGAGCTTCTGCGAAATTTTTCTCAGCATTGCAGCTTCCCAAACAAACCTCTGCTGTAATAAATTTTATGACTGTTCTTACAAAAATAAATTTAACTCAGAAAATACCATGGAAATTGTCTCCCCGCCTTACAGGTTTTTGGTTCACAGCAAGCTCTTCTAAACTTTCCCATGCAACCTACTTAGTGCAGGAACAAGTAAGTAAAAATACCATCTTTCTGAAGAAGGCATAGTCCCACCTCTGGTGTAACTGCTGAGACCCTAATAGCTTCAGATACCTCCAAAAGGTTGCTGTAGACAAGGGCTTTTTAAATCATTATAGCTATAGTCCTAATTGTAGCCCTACAGACTTAGCCCTACATAGCCCTATATATGTGGCCCAAATTGCACTGGTCTTTTATAACAAAGCCTGCACATCTGATGACACAGAACTGGCAGTCACAACCTCATCCAACTATGAAAATACAAGAGAAAAAAGTGACATATCCTACAAATCACATCCTTGACTCTCTGAAGCATTCTACAAAAAAAAAAAAAACAAAAACAAAACAAACAACAAAAAAAAAGTGTCCCAGATCTGAAATTTTTCAGTATCTTCATTAATGGACTGGATTACAGAACCGAATATGTTGATTAAACGTGCAGTCAATACTAAACTGGGAGGGACTGGGCTGGAATTCAGAGCTTTGCAAATTTAGGGGAAGGGTCTGAAAAAAGCAGGATACGATTCTGAAAGCCCAAGTGCAAATTTCTCTGGTAACGCTAACTGCAAGTGAAAGAATGATAAAATGAAGCTAGAAACTGCAGAAAAAGATGTAGTGGCTATGACAACTCACAAGCTAGCATGAGTCAGAGTTATCATTCTGCTGCAAAAAGGAGCCCTTAGCAGGTTGTATAAATAGAACCAACCCTTCTAAGGAATGTGAAATAAACTTTTTATGGTGCTGCTAGTGCCACAGCTGAGCACCATGCGGAGTTTTGAATGGGATCCACCTGGAGAATAAAACATGGCCATTAAGGAACAGCTGATTGATTGACAGGTAAGTTTAATCCAAAGCACCACTGCTTACACTGGAGGCCAGAGGTAGCATGCTGGGGCATGCTGTCTGCCCTAGGGCCCACAGTACGACTGCAGGAGTCAATAGCGAGAGCCTAGGGGGAGGCAGCACGATATGGCAAAGGAAATAAAGACCAACTTGTGAAGAAGGGGAAGGGGTGTGTGTATGTACACATGGAGAAATAAGCAGCAGCAAGACTTACTGCAGACTGAGGCGAGGACCTGCTGATTTAAAGCAGCGATTGGAAATAGCACGATATCCCTGAGTGTAAGCGCACTGCCCAATGCCCTTCATCATCACAGGTTTTAAAGCACATTTGTCATAAACAGTTTGAGGCTCCGTTGGAGCTAGAAGCATAGGTAAGCACACATTTCAAGGGATCTTTTACTTGCTATTATTCTCAGTACTACCCCACAAGTTTAGTAGCGTGCTTTTTGGCTCCCTTATGGATTGTTACAAAGGCCTCAAACCACTAGCATGGGTCTAAGCTGCACTTCAAAAGGAACAGTTCCCATTTTAGCACATTGCAGCCTATTATTACCTTTCATTTTTGTTCTAACAGGCAGATTTCATACTGCATGACAGTGTTAACAAAAAAGCAAAACTTTCCTCTTTCTCCATAGATAAATTTAGGAGACACATATGCTTCATAAAAGTACCAGAATTTCACTGGTAGCAGTCAAGTGCTTTGCAATTTGATCAAAAGAAAAAGAGGCAAGCCTAATTTAAGACAGCTACTGTAGTTATAATGGCCAAATCCTCATCTGTCAGTTTAGGACTACACTTTGGTCCTGGAAAACCCATTATAATGTTGTTCATTGTTACAATACCTTCTGCTTTTCCTTTTTTAAATTGTAGTAATACACTAGTGTTCCCTAATGGTGGTTTGGTCATTGCTCCCTATAACTTTTCACAAAATCCTTATTAGTGTCAGGAGTGCTGGAGTCCATGTTATCTTCTATGCAAACTGGAAAGCTTGCATATAGCAAGCATCTCCTTCCCTGCTCTTTATCATGAACTCCATGACTGCTGGACTCAGCTTAGTAATTTCACAGTTACAAGTCCTCTCTTTCCTGCCTACGCTGAGCTTAAAAGGGCTTTTATGAATATATCACTTAAAGCAAATTATTGCTTCTTTCTTTTTGTTCTGAGGGGTTTGGTTGAGCATTTCCCATGCTATTCCTTCCCTTCCATAATTTCTGCAGGAAGTCACTACAGACGGCCCCCATTTCTATACCATCCCCTCAGCCAGATTAAATACATTATGCTAGGTATTTACTTCTTCAGGATGTTCTTCCACCTTTCTTTCACAGCTGTGACTTCTGGTACAGTAACAGCTCATGGTTTTCTATTTGTAGCACCAAGACTGTATATTACCTGCAGCACACAACAGCAGTGTTACATTTCTCTTCAGTGAGATAGGGAAAAAAGACATACATACATTTATACATATTTATTGTGTCTTTTTAAAAAGTAGCATTTGCAGTTACTTTTAAGCATTCACCTCTCTTCTGCTTCAAATGTGCACTTATTGAGAGAAACATCTACTGGCTTCCAAGTCCAAGATTAACACCAATAACAATACATGCCAGAATCAAGCTTCATTGCTTGTTGGCAGCTCCTGTCATGAAAATATTATACAGTAAGAAGAGTGTAGAAAAGGTCTGTGTTAATCATTCAGCAATAGCCTGGGGCTGGATTAGCGTGACCATACCATCTTCTTGAGTTGAAGCACAACACAACTTTCCTGAAAATCGAAGCTCACATAGTAACTTTTTTCCTTTTGCATCCAGTCGCTGGACAAGGCAGTTGGTATTTCTACAGTAGCTTCTTTAGTTGATAAGATTTCCCCATCATCTACAGGAAAACACTTGCTGTACAACTTTATATTTAGAAATGTCTTTTCTTCATGTAACAGCAAGAAAATACTTGAAGTCTGGCATGTAATTAAGGGAACAACCCAAATTTCATCCTCGGATAAACATACGTAACTACTATAGATTTCAATCTAACCCACGCACAATGTTTTACACATACTACAAATAGAAACAGAAGGTATCAGCAAAAGACTATTCTTACATTGTTTCAAATTAATTTGCAACTATACAATTTTAACTGTAATAGAAAAAGGGAAAGGAATATAACAGAACAGGTATGAAGAGAAATATTTTCCAAACTTTTATTTGTGCACATTCATCAGGTGAAAAAGGTAACTTTTACAGCTTCTTTGGTGCCCAATATTCAGCATACAAAAATGTAAAAGACTATTCACAAATAAAACACAAGCTCAAACTAAAAAAAAAAAATTATGTTTTAAAGGTAGTGCACATCGTGACAGCTTTGCTTATGAATACACAGAAATTACTGCAAAAATAAATAGAATGTCTTTTTAAAAGCAGCAATTTCATATCTTGTAAACTTCCGTTTTTACAATACAGCACTGTTAAGAGTAAAATCCAAAAGAACTGGAGTTTATACTGTGGCCACGAGCAAGTAAAAGAGTCTGTATTCCCCTGCTATGGTTGGTCCAGTTTTCCTTTTTGCTTTTAGTCCAATGTGCAGCAGTCTTTAAAGGTGCTTGGTTAGGGAACCTAACCATCAAGTGGTGATTTATAAAATTTATTTCCTGCTTTCAAACACGAATGGGTAAATCTGTTCCACAGCACTGGCAACAGCCTTTACGTTTGGCCCTGAGACATATTTAAAAAAAAAACAACAAAGCAGTAGGGAGAGAAAAGTCAGGGAATCAGAAATTAAAACAATTATAATATCTGTAAAATAGCCTTGATATTTTTAATTACCACAACCTTATACTGTAGACAACAATAATTTCTCCCTCATTTCTCCCAATTTAATGTGGTGTTCCTCTGACTGCTTTTACTTAGAAGAGAGTCTCACATGAAATCTGCAAGATGTTCTACAATGGTCAATGGCTGGACTACAAATAATACTGTCATTTAATTTTGTAATAGCTTTTTTGATTTGCTGGCTTAAGCAGCCCAGAGAAGGCCGCAAAGGTAAAAGAAATTATTTTACTTATGCTAGTCTTCTAGGAATTTGTATTACTCCGAGCCTAGCCACTTTTATCTCTTGTTTTAAAAAACTACCAACAAAAACTACGACTACATAATACTGGATTTAACCCACGCATGTTTCAAGCAAGTTTATATTTGAAAATTATGGTCTATTACTTCCTGGATTTTGCAAACAGCCCCACCACTGATCTCAGGTCAAAACCTGCAAGCCAGGAAATGGTTACTGTCTCAGGATGAAGCATATGAAGATTAACTATCATGATCTATGAGCATTTGGGGAAAGAAGAAAAATGAGCTAGTGATGCTTTCCAACAGTACTAGATCATAATGCAATGAACAATTACAATTGCAAATAAGCAAGCAGTAACAGCCAGAAGAAATCCATTCTGGACAGAAGTCTGGTGATGCTGATGAATGAAACCAGCAATTTCTCATGTGCTTTGATGATTGTGAACTCAGGGTTTTTTAACCTCGTTTTAGACTTCAAAAGTTTCTTCCAAGTATTGAGAACTGTTCAAAATGGTTCCCCAAAATCATGAATAACAAGTCAGAACTTACTTATCTAAGTAATTATGGAAATACTGTCTTAATTTACATGCTCAGTCAGAAAGAAAATGGAATGGAATGGAATAGGATTCTTTCTGTATTTTCAAACTTGTCAAGTTAAGCACTCACCTAAAACAAGCCTGGTGAATGGTTACCTGCCTTCTGGGCAGATACTGCACCTTCCTTAAATTTGTTTGCTATTATAGAAATGCAATTTATAGAGGAAGCCATCAGAAAGTGGCTGCAGGAGTAGGCAAACAGTTCTTGTAAAAAAAAAAAGCTACTCTCTAGGTTTTAAGACATGTAAAAACTGGATCGTCATTGCAGGGAGGGTAAGAGAAGGAAAAAAAACCCCACCAAACCAAAATGAAATCCCAAAACAACCCTCTCATCGCTCATTTTAGAGGAAAAATTAATACTACTTCTTATTACATACCATTTCTTTTTCTTTTCTTTTTTTAATGTAACTCTTAAATATTTTTATACTTGTTCCATTAAAAAACCCACGTTCCTGATTTTTTTAATAGCTTTTCTAATTATGTATCTCAAGAGTTAGTGGTATGACAAATACTATGACTACAGAAACATGAATGGTCAAAAGGAAGCTCATCTGAATGCACTTGAGAGGGAGTACAGCAAGGCTGAAAAGTAATTTAAAACATTCTTAGAGCAAGAAGGGTAAGACCGTGAACATTTTTCCCCCTAGAAGGCAGGCCTAGGCAAAACAGAAGCCTTAAAACCCAACTGAGATATTTCAAATTCACTCTAACAAGTAGATCAGAAGGAAATAAAACTTTGATGTTTACCATATTTGCCTTAATATTAGAATGAGCAATTCTGTAAATTTAAAAGTGATTTTGTCCCCTCTACAGAGTAATAATAATCTTACAGGAAGGCTAAATCTTGTTAGGAGGATGGCAAGACACACTAAAAGCCTTTTATTACTGCAGTGATGCTCAAGCTTCTTACGTATTTTAAATTTAGTTTCCAGTTTTGGCTAGACCAGTTGCTCTGTTCAGAACATTTACTGTTATTTTGAAATCCTTTTTAGCCCTATATTTTCAGATTACCAAACATGGAGTTTGTCTTCTTTAAAAAACACTTCTGATATTTTGTGAAAAATGTTCCCCATAAAACCTAGGTATTTGTTAATTAAGGAAGATCTGGAAGTAAAAATCCCTACCCAACTTCAGAATCAGTAGCTGAGCTCTAACAACTGCAAGGCATAAGTGATGGTTTTAGTTCTGTGTTATTTTAACAAGTATGCTCTCAAAAACCTGACTTCTCGTATTTGGAAACCTGTGGTGGACACCTCACAAGCAAACATAACAAAAAATGGAAAATAAAAACTAGCAAAAGAGGAAAAAACATAGCATGGCGTCTCCAAGACCCAGGACAATGACATCTCCGATTAGATCGGAAAAATCACTGATGCCTGTGATTCAGGTGGTGGTTCTCTCTCAGTTGAGCTTTAACAGAAGAGAACACAAGTCTCAAGAACTGCAAGTATTGGTCAACTTCAGTTACGACAAAATGCTATCCTATACATTTCCATAAGTCTCCAGTCTGGAAGCAAGTATTTATGAAAGGGATGTTAATGCTACATGCAGTGTAGTTCACAACACTATGCAGATGAAAAAAAGGAAGAAAATTAAAATATTTAGGTAAATAATACCTGCATTCTCTAGTCCTATCTCACTTCTGGTTTTATAAAAAAAATAGACTACATACATTCAAAGTAATTTTTGAGCCTACCAATAAGTAACACTTCCTCTACAACTCTTCTGGCTCTTCCACTAAAAAACAAACTAGATGCTAGCACTGGGAAACAAAATGCCTTCAATATATCTTCTGACTGTTTTAAATGTCTTCCTTTCCT